>NW_023425438.1:3302500-3985833 GCF_014108245.1 Pipistrellus kuhlii
ATACACTTGTATCTGTCTTTGTTTTCCCCACTGAAACAGGAACGGTGGTGCTGGGTCATGTGCCTTTGATTTGGGGAGTTGATGGTTTTATTTTAAGTCACGTGGTTTAACAATTTGGGGACTAACTTTACCCATACGTAAAGCCCTGCCTTGACTTCACCTTTGAACCTGGATTCCTCGAAGACCCAATTTACTCTTCATTTTAGCTTATGATTCACAGTGGAGAGTAATGCACTGTCTGCCAAGTAGGCTCAGCCTGGAAGAGCCTGTCTTTGCCCCGAATAAAATCCAATCATGAGTTTTCTGGAAGAGAGAGCTCGTTGGACTGTTTGGTTAGGAAAATGCCCTGATGAGGTAAACTCATTTGACTCTACTTGGTCTGTTAGGCCTAATCTTTCTCTATGGGAAACATCCCAGAGAAGATCCCATGTTATAAACTCTAATGGATGCCAACTGGACTCTTGTGGAAAGGGAGATTATTTAGAAGGAATTCTCTCAGAACATATGGCATAATAGGTGGGTATTTAATACAATGCAGTACTTTGGTCATTTCTGTAATGACTGTGTTACATCTGAATATGCTCTTCACGAAGTACATCAGCTTGAGAACTTTACCATGGTCTTTGCCAAGTAATGTCACCCCATATATACCCATGAAAATCTCGAGATTAACCAGCCCCTGGGTGCTACTTTTAATGATGTTTTTGCAAGCAGCTTTCTACTTAGAAATGTGAATATTTGGCAGATATGTTCATATTTGTGTTGTAAAAAGGTCATAAAACTGAAAAAGTAGCCAAATTCTCACTTGATAGTTTTTGAATCTTGAATCTTGTTCATGTATCAAATATGGATTTTTGAATAGCCACATGCTGCATTCTTTGTTAGTCATTGGAGTTAGAAAAATAAAGAAAAAGACATTTATTTGTTCACTCATTCATTTAGAACTCGTGTTTGAGCATAACGTATGTCCCAAGCATCATGCTAGGTTCTGTGAGATGATATATAAGTGGGTATGGTAAATCCATTCATTCATTAATGCTAGACAAATACTTTGCAAATGATGAAGTTATTGCTTAAGGACACAGAATTCGTTCAGCATCGAACTAGTTAGTCTCTTTATTCTCCTGACCCATACAAGGTATTGTGAGCACTTACTAATTTAACTTATTCAACATTCACTAGCTACCTACAGAGTTCCAGGTCCTATGCCAGGCACTTTGGAATAATAAGATGTAGAAGTAGGTGTCTGTTTTTGAAGACCTTGGTAGTAATGGAGATGAGGATGCTCAGAAATTTTATACTGGCATGTGTGGTGTGTGAGCACTGAGAAGGGAGCAGAGAAGGACCATACAGAAGTGGTGCATGGAAAATATGGAAGGAGATGCGACATCAGTGTTCCAGCCACAACTGTTAGGCATCAGAGGTCTGAGAGAGCTTGTTATGTTGGAGGGACTCCATGTCATGTGTTGTTCCTGAATCATGGGAGTCTATGGAAGAACGTTGAGGGAGGTCTTGGATATTAGGAGACAGCATTTGGATATTGTTCTGCAAGGGATGGTGAGTCAGAGACCTACTTTCCATCTGTCCTGCCAATATTTCCCAACTCCACTTTCCTGAACACCCTATGTATTTTGTTTCAAGTAATAGTAATATTGTTTGAGCTCCATGGTTGCAGAAAGAAAGGACAACCATCAGGAAAAGAAAAGCATGGAATCAATCCAATGTGTCAAGATCCAGTTGTCAATGCTGCTACCTCCGATATGGGTTATATGACGCTCCTTTGCTTATACTTATCTCCTCTGGTCCTCCCTACAGACTTATGGGGTAAAGTGGAATCGCCTTTGTTTGAAAATGAAGAAATGAAGGCCCTGGGAGATAAGTGGCTTTTGCCAAGCAGCACAGTTTCCGAGCTGAGACTTCTAATCCTGGGGCAGTGTTTCTGCTGTGAACCAGGCGAGCTCTCTGTACCGCTGCACTCCCCATGGGCACTGGCCCACCTTCAGGATGGACAATTTAGTGTGAAAGACATGGGTCCCTTACCTATAGCACTACTATTCATCTCATAGTTATAGCCAGGATTCAGTCATCCATTAACCGCCTGGTATGTACACTTCCCTGCTCAGGAGTGTTCAGGTCAGGCCTGTATTAGAATTCCAGTTTTAATTCTACATTCCCCTTCATTTTGAGCAAATTTTTCAAATTGTAGTTCTTATTTCCTCATCTGTAAAATTAGGTACATTCATACCCCCCAAAGCACAAGATGATGCTGTGGAAGCCCTGTGATATCTGCAGAGGCCTGATGTATATTAATCTCTCAGAGCCATTATTCCAGAGGTACAATAATTAAGATCCTAGTCCTGTCTTCTCCATGTTTAGCCCAGTGAGAACACTGAAATTTTGTTTTTTTAATCCTCACCTGGGGATATTTTTCCATTGAGTTTTAGAGAGAGTGGATGACAGAGGGAAAGACAGAGAGAAATATCTATGTGAGAGAAACACATTGATTGGTTGTCTCCTGCACAAACCCTGACCAGGGCCCAGGCCAGGGAGAAGCCTGCAACCAAAGTACCTGCCCTTCACTGTAATCAAACCCAGTACCCTTCAGTCTGCAGGCTGATGGTCTACCCACTGACCAAACCGGCTAGGGCAGAACACCAAAACTCAGAAGAGCAATCAGGGTAATCGGGTAAGGAAGCATGAGATACCAGACACCCCAGAGCCTTTGTTAGCACAATGCCATCAAGCATTTTGGTTATTCACCTTCTTTTGTGCCTTCCTGGAACCATAACCAAAATATATGGTTGTATAAGAAAAAAAAGCCTTCTATGAGGGAAGTGGATTGACTTAATCTTGGGAATACCATCCTCTTCCTTTCCTCTACTCCTTCCTGTGCCACTAAGGGCTCTTCAAGTTCCTTTGTCCACTGTTCTAGCTGTTTTCTTAGCCTGCTAAGACTTTTTCTGATTGCTTATTTCGTGGAATTAGGAGTTGCTTTCTTAGTTATGGCAGTAACATATAGACAAACATGGAACAATGGATCAGAATGAGTTAGGTCTTCCTAACTACTCAAAACACACATATGCAATACCCCCATACACAGATCACACAAAACACATGCAATGACACACCTCACATATACACATGCCACACATGTACAAACACACATATACAGACATATACATAGACATAAACATATATATAAAACATATACAAACACCCATATCACACAAACACATACTCCACCTATACCCTCTGTGTGCATACAAACACACCATACATGCACACACATGCACATACATCACACACACACACACGCAGACAGCACATGCTTGTTTTCATTTAGTCTTCTTCTTGGATGAAGAAATTTATATAAATGAGACCATAGGTTAAGTATGTCCATGTTGAAAGATTTGGCAAATGAGTCCAGACTGAGAGGCATTGTTGATATCCAGGGCTTCCACAGCTTCATTCACAGGGGTCAAGCCCTGCTGGGCCCGGCTCGGAGCTCTCTGCCAGCTCTGAGGGCGTGGTGCAGAGGATCTGATGTTGGTTTTAATGACTGTGAGAAGTCTCTTAAACAGACTGGCTGCCTAGAAAAACATTTCACATGCTTCTCAGTTCTGAACACTGGCTTCTTCAGCCATGACCACAGGGAGATTAAGTGTAAGTTTAAAACTTTCTCTAATCAGGCCATAAAAATTGTGGTTTTCCTCTTCTGTCAAATTAGCTGATCTCATTTAGGCATGACCACTGCTTATGCACAATCAAACTGTAGGCAGACACTTCTGCCCTTGCTTCAGCAGAACCTAAACAGAGGTTCACATGCTGATGAGAGAGGCCTTCCCAGGGCTGAGGTCCATAGTACACTCTCTGGGAGGGCAGGTATCTTATTTTGTTTTCTGGAAGCCCCTGCCCCCAGACAGAGATTTCCGCTAATAGACTATGATTCTTTCTGGGAGTTTTATTTACTCTTTCATCTCTAAGGTAGATGCTTGGCACACAGTGGTCTTCTCAGGATGTATTTGGGTAACTTCTATAATCTTACCTTCTGACCTTCACTAGTCTAGGCTCAGACTTTGATTCTTATTAAGATGAGCACTCTCTGGAGAGAGGACTCACAAAACTGGTCTTCAGGCCTGCTGCCTGTGTATGAATGAAGGATGGGGAAGAAGAGGGGAGAAAGGTAGTGCTGAAGTGGAAATGAATGCAATCAGGGCAGAAGTTTGGAATAGATAAGATCTTTTTCTTCTTTATCTCTAACATTCAGCTACATTTTGTTCTAGTTATTTTTTGCCTGTTTTTTTTTCTTTTGTGCTGCTGACATTATATTGTGTGAAAACTACGTTACTTTGACTTTTCACTTAATATAATTAGCACCAGTCCTTTTCCATGTCATTAAATGGCATTGCCAATGCCCACAAACTTTCGCACTGGGCACATGCATCATTTAACCAGACTTTCCTCTCTTGTTTGGCAGTAACTGATAAAGAGCAGAATGAAGGGTCTCTTGAGGCATGGAGATCAGTGTTAGTTCTTGCTGGGAACTGTCCTAGCCAGGCTTCTGATCTTACTGGTTTGAGGCAGTTGTTTTGTGTCCCCTCGATTTAGTTTATGTTAACCAACCATTAGATTATGTAGATGGTTTACTGGGCTTGGGAACAATAAGATGTCTGTTAAAATGAGAATATCCCCATCTTGTGCCTTCTGACTTTAATATTTTGAAAAAATAGAAATGACATCTAAATAGATGGATGACTAGGCAAGCAAGTCCAAACACCAATGCAGGTTTTTACCCTTTAAGCTTTACTGAATAATTCAAAAGAGCATGGGTATTATATTTTAATCAGCTTAGGGCAAATTTGGGAATTAAGGAAACATAGCGTCATGGAATGAATAAGCTCAGGATCCTCCTTTGGGTTGTGTCAGCATCTGGGCCGTGAGTTTTGTGCTAATGATTTGATGTAGGACCAGGGGTATTGTAGCCTTGCATCTGCTGAGGAAGTGCCTGTCTAGGAAGAGACAGAGCTGGAGGTTTGGAAGCATTTAATTTAAAGTGAAAACAGGTCTGTTTTGTTGGAGATTCAGTAGATCTGGAAATGAAATTTCACAAATTGTTTGTCAAATTGGATTTATGGGAATGGACTGAATTAGATATTATTCAATTGAAGATATAAGTTAAAGATACATTGATATGCAGGGTACGGGAAAAGTAGGTTTACAATTGTTCATATGAAAATAATATAATCTATATTAATAAAAGGGTAATATGCTAATTAGACTGAACGTCCTTCCAAATGAAGCTGGGGCTAGAGGGAAGCCAGTGCTGGCAGCTGGGGGGAAGGAAGGCCTACTCTTGCATGAATTTGCACGACTTTTTATGCATCAGGCATCTAGTAATAAATAATACAATTATAAACTATTTCATATACTCATAATTGTAAACCTACTTTTACCCCACCCTGTATTTGAGATGCAATGGCGTCATTTCAAAGTTTCTTAAAGTATTTTTTTTTTTTATATTTAACGTACACAGATGTGAGGTAATACCTCATTGTCATTTTAATTTGCATTTCTCTGATGATCAGTGACTTTGAGCATTTGGCCATATGTTTTCTTAGCCATCTATATGTCCACTTTGGAGAAGTGTCTATTTAGTTCCTTTGCTGAACTTATAATTAGGTTGTCTTCCTTCTGTTAAGTTGTATAAATTCTTTATACATTTTGGAAATTCACCCTTTATCAGATGTATCATTGGCAAATATTTTCTCCCATACAGTGGGACCCCTTTTCATTTTATTGATGCTTTATTTTGCTTTGCAAAAGCTTTTTTATTTTGATATAGTCCCACTTGTTTATTTTTTCCCCCTTAGTTTTCTTTGCTCTAGGAGATGTATTGGCAAGCCTATTGCTTTGAGAGATGTCATATTTTGCTGCCTATGATTTCTTCTAGAATTTTTATAGTTTCATGACTTACATTTAAGTCTTCTATCCATTTTGAGTTTATCCTCACCTCACATTTGTCAGATGGCTACCATCAACAAATCAACAAATGACAAGTGCTGTAAAGGATGTAGAGAAAAGGGAATCCTAGTACACTGGTGGTGGGAATGCAGACTGGTGCAGCCACTATGGAAAACATTATGGAATTTCCTCAAAAAATTAAAAATGGAACTGCCATTTGATCTAGTTATCCCACTTCCAGGAATATAATCTAATAAATCAGAAACACCAATCAGAAATAACATATGTACCTCTATGCTCATAGCAGCACAATTTACAATAGCTAACATCTGGAAACAGCCCAAGTGCCCACCAGTAGATTAGTGGATAAAAAATATGTGGTACATTTATACTATGGAATAGTATGTAGAGGTAAAAAAGAAGGATCTCTTACTCTTTGAGACCACATGGAGGGACCTGGAGAGTATTATGCTAAGCAAAATAAGCCAGTCAGAGAAAGACAAGTATAAAATGATCTCACTCATATGCAGAATCTAATGAACAAAATAAAATTATGAACAAAATAGATCCAGAGACATAGAAGCATGGAATGGAGCAACAAATCTCAGAGGGAAGGCAAGGAAAGAGGGTGTTTGGGGGAGAAATTAACCAAAGAACTTAAATGCATACATGCATAACCCATGGATACAGGCAGTTGTATGGTGAAGGGTCAGATGTGAGGTGAAGGGGTCAATGGGAAAAACAAGAGATATATGTAATATTTTAAACAATAATGATAAATTTAAAAGATTTACATACATGGTACCTCCAGGATGAATAAGACTATGTTATAGAAGAGAGGTAAGAAGGGAAAGGAAAATTTAAATCAAATGAAATGTAGTTTCTCACTCAGTGGAAATTATGGTTTAGCAGTCATTGCATGGTTAAGATAAGGCCGAGTGGGGTGGGGCCTGACCATAACAGGACTGAAGATGGACATGACCAACTTGAGGACACCAAGTTAGAAATTTGAAGTCAAAGAGGTAGACATGCTTGCCATCCGCCAAATCCTGCTGCTCAGCCCACTGGCTTTGGCAGAGTCCTGTAGGGCCTGGTGAGAGAATATATTGGGATAGGCTGGGTGACTTAAATATTAAATATAGGAGATGTAAGTCCTACCTGGCAGAATTTTTCAAACTGTAGGTTGTTACCAGCACTTGTCTAAAACATAAAGTAGAATGGAATGGAGTGAAATAGAAAATATCAGAGTGATATCACAGAGAGTGAAGAGAAATATGAATTTCTAAAACTTTGGTTTCAGTTTTGAGGGCAGAGCAAAGTCATATAAATTATATTTTTTTCTGGACCCGAGATCCGTAATGTGGAAAACAGTGCTCTAATAGACTGCAGAAAGCCAAATTAAGAAGGTATTTGATAGGATTAATAGGATAATAAAAGTTTTAGTTATAGCATGTTCTTTATTGTATATTTACACTTACTTCAGTGCTACTATTGATAAAAATTGAATATTATCCAAGATATTTATAAATGTATATTTCAAAGAACAAATAGTTAAAACAAACAAAAATAACAAAACAAACACTGCCAGGCCTGAATATTAAACAGTGGAGAAAACAGCTACGTGTATGTGTGCATATGTTTGAGTCTGTTCATAAAACAGGACTCAGTCTAAGATAGGAATTACATTGTCCTTTACCAAAAGCAATCTGACACTGGATGCAGGGATGGGGCAAATATAATTGTCTTGTTATTTAGACTCATGGCTCGATGGGCTCAATGGATATTTTTCAGGACAGTTAAGCTGCCTAGAATCTTCTTAACCAACAATTTCAGTTGTATTTTCGTCACAATATAGAAAAATATATACTTCGCAGGATAGAAAGCTTATAGCATTTGGGGAAGTTGGTATCAGATAAATGGTTTTAATAGGCTTACGAAGGCCATTACTCTCCCTGCAAAAATATAGATTACTTTGAATACATGAGCCTAAAATTGTTGCTACCAACATTAGGGTTTTGTTATAGGACAGAAGTAAATGGTTTGAGATGGCTTAATGGGAAGAATGTTTCTAAGTGAAGATGGTAATATCTAGAAGGGAACTTTGGCAATTAGCAAAATAATGCTGATTGTTTTGAAGTTATGTCTACTTCAGTAGATTTCGTGTTTTCATGTCTACCATTCTCAGTGCTGTTTTTAAAAAGTACTCTATTTGTTTAAGCGCCTTCACTGCCAGCTGGGTAGAATTCCTTTTACAAAGACCCAACTGAATGGATTGGAGAGGACTCTTTATTTATCTATGATTTCAACTCCACCTGTTTACCATTTTCTTGTTAAAAGGAATTAGCGAGTGTTGGGTATGTGGCTATGAAGCAATTGAACAAATCTCCAGTGCAACTATAATACAAATCCATCTTCAATCCCAGAGCAAATTGTTCTCATTTTGGGAGGGGAAAAGGTATTTTCTCAGCTAAAAACAAAAATTAACAAATATTTTGCAGAAGGTGAACTCTAGGGTCCCAACCAAATCCTGAACAAATTAGAGTGAAGCAGAAACAGCTGTTGGGTAAACTGCACATCCTAAGAGTAGGTTCTGGGCTGTCAGGCTGGATTGCTTGGAGTTGGCTGGTCCCAGCTTTACCATTTCTCAGCACCTTGGCAAAGAGAGGGAGATGTGGAAAGAGGAACACAAGTTCAAGAATAACAACAGGAGCTCCAAGCGCTCTTTGCTTTGGGGCCTAAGGGACTCCAATGTAGATATTCTTATTTTCCCCTGGGAAGTAGCTGATGGTGATGAAGAAGACTTGTTCTGTGACAAGGGTTGCATGAAGCTGGGACGGACCTGTGAAAATGCAGCAGGCATCTCAAGAAAATTGTCATCTCACTGCAAGCGCTGCCCCCAAACAAGGTTTAGCATGGTCATCCCATGACCTTCTCCCATGAAGGTTAAACTTTGCATGACAATGATAGAAACATCTGCGTGTTATCCACTCATAATTTAAGTCAAAGGGGTATGGAATGACTTAGAAAAACTGAAATACAAGCTTGATCATTTTCAAATTCCAAACGAGCTTTTCCTCCACCAAAAACTGCTGTGTTTGAGTCCAAGGGAAGTGTTACGGTTTCTCAGAACATCCTAGATATTTTAGATATGCTAAGGAATTGTTAAGTGACTCAATGCTGACCCCCCTCCTCAGCTTGTTTTTCTTATTAAATGTGTTAGAGAGTGCCTAGGGATCCATAAGAAAAGCACACCACTTTCCACCCAAGTTCCAAGGCAATTAGAAATGAGAAGAAAGAGAGTGAAAATTTTAAGGCCAAATATAACTTTTACAATGTATAAAGCCAATATGGTTCAGTATGGCTTATTTCTTGGAGCCTTGGGTTTTTAAACTAACTGAACTGAACTGACATATTTCAGTGAGAGGGACAGGAAGAGATTAACCAATGAATTTATATGCATACTGGAGGTCTGGTACACAAAATTCATGCACTTCATGGGGGGGGGAGGGGGGTTGTCCCTCAACCTGGCCTGCACTCTCTTGCAGTCCGGGAGCCTTTGTGGGATGTTTGACTGATGGCTTATGAGTCGGATATCCTTAGTGCTGCCAGGGAAGTGAAAGAGGCTCCTGTCACTGCTGCTGCCCTCACCAGCCATGAGCTGGCTTCTGGCTGAGCACACTGACCACCAGGGGCAGCTCCTGAGTTGGGTGTCTGCCCCCCTGGTGGTCAGTGCATGCCATATCAAGCAGTCATTCCATCATCGGGCTGAAAATTGCTCTCTGACACCCCCTGGGAGGTCTCAAATTGTGAGAGCGTGCAGGCCAAATCAAGGGACCCCACCAGTGCATGATCGAGGCCAGGGAGGGACTGTGGGAGTGCTCCAGGGCATGCCTGGCTCATCTTGCTCAGTCCTAATTGTCCGGACCCCAGCAGCAACCTAACCTACTGATCGGATCATCTGCCCCCTGGTGGTCAGTGCGCATCATAGTGCCTGGTTGACCAGTTGACTGTCTGCCCCTGGTGGTCAGTGGACATCATAGCAAGCAGTTGAGTGGCCTTAGCATATCATTAGCATATTATGCTTTGATTGGTTGAATGGCCAACTAGATGACTGGACACTTAGCATATTAGGCTTTTATTATATAAGATATGCATAGCCCATGGATAGGCAATAGTTTGGGGAGTGAAAGGGAGCAAGGTTAAAAGAGTCAATGGGATGCCATCTGTAATACATTAATAAAGATAAATCCCAAACAAACAACAACAGGAAGCACTGAACAAAAATAGAAAGACTCATGGTGCCTGTTCCTCAGGTAGCACAAGCCAATACCATAGGGAAGCAGTGCACCGGGAAGGCTAGTCTCATTGTTTGCCATGCGGCCAGGAAGAATTAAGAACATACACTCTCAGTGGACTATAACCCCCAAACATTATTATAGTAAAATATATCTTTTCTTATATAGCTAATTTTCTATTTATAGTGCATACAAAGTGTAAGCCGATAACAAAGATATAAAATGAAAATAAATCCCCTCATTTATGTATCCTTCCCTCCTTCTCACACTCAAGAGGCACCAACTCTTAAATAGTTTCTGTTTTTGCTTGCCCTGGTTGCTATCATTATAATTTTAAATGACATACTTCTATTTCTACTTCCAAAATTGTCTTTAAACAGTATCTGTTGATTCTCTCCCATAAACGATGAGGAATCTGGCATACTTACACCACCTTCAACCTCCTCTCTCCCCTTCTCCCCTTCATGTTCTAATTTTTATTAAGCTTTTTTTTTTTTTTTTTTTTTTTTTCCCCCGAGGAAGACTAGTGAACCCATGGAGTTCAAACTACACTTCATCACTTATCTACTTATTAGCTATGTAATCTTGAAAAAGATATTTTGCCTCTTGAGACTTCAAATTCTTCCTTTCTAATGGGGTATAATAATTGTACCTCCAAGTAACTGTGGACAAAATTGGCCAATCCATATAAAGTTCTTAGCACTGTGCCTAATAGTCAGAAAACACTGAACAAATGTTACATATGGTTCTGTGACAAGAATAAGTTTTTATCAGGAGCTTAATTTTAAAATCAAACAACATATAATATTATGATGATTTAAATTCTTTTATGGTAGAATCAAATAGTGACGCCATTGTAATTAGCTAGTCATCAGTAATGGGAAAGGAGTAACAGGGGGGCAAACATGATAAGCATTCCCCAGGGAACCTTCAGTTCATTCTTGCAGATTATTGGAGTAAGGGACTGGACAAAGGGGAAGATGGATGCATGTGCAGTCAATAGGGGGTAACATCAGGAAGGTGCTTGCTGCCAGTCAAACCTGGGACTAAAGATCATTGGCTAGAGGGGTGAGGTCATTAAAAACCCATGAAAATTTGGGAATACCATAATCCCACAGACAAAGGAATTCTCTCTCTTGGCTCCTGGTGCTCCTTTGGCTTTCTGATTCCTTTGGCTTTGCTTTTTCCCCTGTTCCTTCCAGAGCTATATAGCCCTGTAGACTCCACACACAGTGGACTGATGGACTGCAACTGAACACAGAGTGAGCTAGCTTGATGCTGGACTGGCCACTGCTCCAATATGTAAGGAAAACCCTGGGCAATGGCTTTGATTTAAGCTCTGCAGAAGCTGCAGCTCCACTTCTATGGCAGGATGAAGGGAAATGGGATCTTGGAAGCTAAGGGGTATAATTCCACAAAAATAGAACTTTCTGAACATCTCACCCTCCCATGCAAGTCTTGGAATATAGAGGTTTTTCTCTCTTTTCCACTTCCATCACGGGAAAGGAACGAGTTCAGTTGCTGAGTGGAGGAGCTGGGGATTAAGAAATTAAATAAAGAGAGCAAGAGGCAGAAATAGAAATAAGCTGGGAGCTAGGTAGGAGAGGCATTGACCAAGAGTCACACAGTGTCTTTATTTTTATAGGATCAAAGGAGTTTATTTGCATTCTTAAGTAGGCCCTAGAATTACTGGATTTACATATCTAGACTCATCCCTGAAAACACCTGGACAAAGGTAGGAAGTCAGAACTGAATAACAACCCCCCACACACACCTTCTTGGGGTGGGGGTGGAGGGTTGTAACTGTGACGTGGCTCTGTCAATTGCCTAGGTCTCAGCTGACAATTTAAAAAATGTCCATGTGCCTTCCCAGGTGGCCCTCTACATTGGAAAATACTTTGTCTCAGGATATTGCAAGAAACCCACTCCCACCAGCAACCTACAGGGATGAGCAGTGCTCCTACCTATAACAATAGCGTGAGTGGACTCAGAAAAAGAGATGTACCTTATTTTTCGGACCATAAGACACACTTTTTTCCCCCAGAAGTGGGGAGGAAAAGTCCCTGCGTCTTATGGTCCAAATATAGCCTACACATATACTTTAAAAAAAAAAGTTTTTTTACTTGCCCGGCTCTGTGTGGTCTCTGTGTGCTTGCCCGGCTCTAAAATGGTTCTAAATGCTGCTGTTTACTTTACAGGGTTGATTACATGTGTTTATGACTGTGATGTTGGGTTTTAATACACATAAAATATTTTAGGACACTATTTGTTTCAGAATCTTTTTTTCTTCATTTCCCTTCTCTAAAAACTGGTGCGTCTTATGGTCCGAAAAATACGGTAATTTTTTTTGTCATTAAAACTTTGTCCTCTAAGAGAGATACTCCCACATATCAATGTTTAATAAATCTTCTTAATTACTTCTAACTTTCATTATTTCTTCTGGTCATACTAGTTTCCATCTACTTCTTTAAGAAACAATATAGTACTGTTCAGCTTAGCTATTCTACTGTGTTTGTGACATTATATAAGTTAATTAGTTTTTCTGTGCCTTATTTTTCTCATCATCAGATTGGGCTAATAAAAGCATCTTCCTTAGAGTATTATTAGGAATGAGAAATGAAATAATGTATGCGCAGCACCTAGAGAAATACACGCCATTCTATATTATTTTGCTGTTTCTTTTTAAAAAGTTTGCTGGAACACTTTATTGATTTATTTATACTTACATAATGATGGGAACACTAAATGCTCTGGGATTACATATAAAAATACATTTTTATTTTCCTCTCCTCCTCCCATATGTGAGTGCTTATAAGATTATAACTTTACTGTGGCAATTTGGAGTTGCATTTTCAATAATGGTGAAATTGCTTGTTGCAGACCAATACTCCTATCAAGAACATCTAGAGAAGCTGCAGAAAAATACCCAGATAGGCACTGGAAACCTAGCAAGGCAGCCAGGACTGCCCAGTTGGGAAAGAACTCACAAAGGATAGGTGCATTGAGGTGAATCCAACATTTTGCCATTTTTTTCACTTAAGATATTTGCTGTTCTTGGCATGTGGCCAAAGGCCTAAAAAGTTGAGTAGGAAGTGGCAGCTAATTGAGCAAAGAATTTGATAAGTATCTGGACTGAGGAGATAAATAATGGATTCAGCCATAACTGGTTTGGCTCAGTGGGTAGAGCGTCGGCCTGCAGACTGAAAGGTCCCAAGGTTTGATTCCGGTCGAGGGCATGCACCTTGGTTGCGGGCACAGCACCAGTAGGAGGTGTGCAGGAGGCAGCTGATCCATGTTTCTCTCTCATCAATGTTTCTAACTCTCTATCCTCTCCCTTCCTCTCTGTAAAAATCTATTAAAAAAAATGGATTCAGCCTACCAGGAAAATGGGTGTTTGGTAAAAGCCTCCTACTTCCAGGTCAGGCTCCTGGAGGAGTAACCTCTAAGAATAAAGACAAGCTGGAAATAGATCATCTCTCACAAAAGACTGGATGGCAGTGATCTGCACCTACTTTAAATGCCCACTAGAGAGAAAACTCTCCCTTTAATGGAGGAAAACAAGTCAGTCAAATCTCAAATTATGTTTACAGTTTTTATTCATAATGTCTGACATTCAATACAAATAATTAAGTGTTTCAGGAAATAGGACCAAAAGGACAAAAACCAAGAAGAAACACAAACAATAGAATCAGATCAGCAGGTGACCCATTTTTTTATTTTTCTTTACTTTTAAATGATTATGATTCCTATGTTAAAGAAGACATGTCAACAGTTGAGAATTTCACTAGGGAGCAATGGCATATAAAACAATCTAATAGAAATTCTAGAACTGAAAACTACATAAAATAGAATTAAGAACTGAAAGTACAGTTTTAATAGCAGATTATTCATAGCAAGAGAAAAGTTAAGTAATCTAAAACATATATTACTATCGAATATCCAAACTCCTACCTGCAGAGAAAAAACATGTAAGATGGATAAAAATGCATGAAAAACATATGGGCTTGGTGAAAAGATCTGACCTGTGATGCATTTGAAGTCCTTGAAGGAGAGGGAAAAGAATTCTGGTGGATTCCAGATTTGAAGAGAAACTGGTCATGAAGGATTCCAAATTGATGAAAACATCAGGTCATAAAATTCAAGAAAAATAGCAAACCCTAAATTGGATGAATAATATTTTAAATGCCTAGGCATGGCATAGTAAAACTACTTAAAAGATAAAAATAGTAATGAGTAAAAAATAAGACTGACAGCTAGACAACAAATTGACATCTTTAAAGTACTTAAAGAAAATAACTGAAAACCTAGAATACTGTATTCTACTAAATATACTTCAAGAATGAAAGCAAAATAAGAAAATTAGAGAATGTGTTGTTGTTACAGAACCACACTAAAAGAAATTATCATAACACCAATGGTCAGATGATTAATTTAAATGCAAATATATAAGGAATTGCTTCAATCTGGTTCCCTTTTAACTCACAAAGGATATGCAGCATGAATGAGAAATGATCCTGTGTTGTTTTAAGCCTATTATATATGAGGATTTTTGGTACAGAAATATAGACTATATGACTGACAAGTTGATTCAAGTTTTTCCCCCTGATTTCTTCATTCTTCTTTCTGCTATTTGTAATTTATACTCTGTGTTTATCTATGCTTTCAGTCTTGTCATTTTTTTTAATTTTTAGAATGCTTAATTAACAAATTTGAAGTATTTGATTAGATTCTCGGATTTTAATGTATATTCACAGCCCCTGAGGATCTTGTTAAAATGCAGATTATGATTCAAAAGGCCATGAAATTCCTGGGCCTGAATTTCTGCATTTCTGGCAAATCCTTGGGTGTTGCCAGTGTTACAGGTACCGGGGCCACACTTTGAGTAGCAAGGCCTTAAAACTTCACTTGGCTCACCCATCTTCAAACCTCTCCCTTACTGTTTGTTCTTTATTTTAGCTTTATTTCTCCACAAATTAATCTTCAAAAATGTACATAGTCAATATGTATTGTGATTAATCCACTCACCAATTTATTTGTTTATTATTCCTTCTTCTTCTTCTTCTTCTTTTTTAATCCTCAGCTGTGGATTTTTTCCCATTGATTTTTAGAGAGAGTGAAAGAGAGAGGGAAAGACAGAGAGAAATATTAATGTGAGAGAAACACATCGATTGGTTGCCTCCTGAATGAGCCTTCACCAGGGCCCAGGCCAGGAAAGAGTCTGTAACTGAGGCACATGCCTTTAATCAGAGTCAAACTCAGGACCTTCCAGTCCTCAAGCCCACACTCTGTCCACTGAGCAAAAGTGGCTAGTGCCTCATTTCTTCTTTGTTAATTTTTTTTTTAATTTATCTTCATTGTTTGAAAGTATTATAGTTTTCCCCTTATTTTCTCTTTGACACCCTCCACCTCATAGCTGTCCCCACTTTTACTTCTTTTAGAATTTCCTTCAGTAAATGTATATTTGTCATAAATGTCATGGTTCATCCTTCAAAAAAGTCTTTATTTTACTCTCCTTGAAAATAATTTTATTGAGCAGAGCATTCCAGGACATTGCCCGGCTTCTGCCCTCCCTGTGTGCTAATGTGAGAATGGGTCATCTGTCTTATTGACACTCAGGAGATGTCCTCTCTCTCTATTTGCTTCTAGGAGTAATTGTCTTTGATGCTCACTGTTTTTGTGGAGTTATTTTTTATTTATTCTTTTTGGAATGGACTGGGGCTTTTTGGATCTGAGAACTGGTGTACTTTTGTGGGTCTGGAAAATTCTCAAACATACTGTCATTAAACATTGGCTTATTCTCCTCGGATCTTCTCCTATATTGTAATCAGTGATTTGTCAGGTCTTCTCACTCTATGCTCTGGCTCTTAATTTCTCTTTTGTATTTTTTAATCTCTCTACTTTATGAGTTGCATTTTTATACTATCTTTTTAATCTACATTCTAGGCTAACTTTCATCTTCTACTTAACCTATCCATTTAAGTTTTAATGTTCATTATTATAGTTTTATTTCTAATATTTTATTTGTATCTTTTGAAAACATTCTTACATTTGAAAATACCGTGTATACTTTGTTCATATGTCCATGCTCCTCCTTTATTTCTTCAAAGAAGGAAGGTATAGTTATATATTCTCTGTGAATTACAATATCTGATATTTTTAGGAAACTGATTCTCCTGTACTTAATTCAAAGTTCCTTGTCTCTCTGTGTTTTTCTTTTTCCAAGTGAGTTGTTCATGTTCTGGAACTGTGTCTGTGGGCATTCTTTGAGGCCTGGTTTGAATTAGTATCCCTAGGAATGGTGTGTGTTTGCTTCTGCCAGTTTCCTGGGGGCACACGGACCTAGGACCACTTTAAATTAAATTGTCCACTTAAGATTTTTCAGACCTCACAAGTGGCATGCATTTGGATGGCAAACCTGTGAAGGGTCTGTTGTGGTTATGAAGCCTCCAGGGAGAGTTCTTTCCTTTACTAGTGCCAATGGAGAGACGAGCAGGATTCCTTGATCTTCTATTTTTGGCAGTGAGTTTATGTCTCCTTCAACCTTCTACACAGCTGATAGTCCATCGGGATTTTAGCTTTATGCATGGGTCTTCCAATAGACTACCCACCAGGGAGCAGTTTCTCCCCACTTTATCCAACCCTTTCAACCCTATCAGCTCGGTGATGGGACCTCAAGCTCTCTAGGATGAAAGAATTCTGTATTTTGGGAGATGAGCTAGTTTGTCTTCCTTCTTCTCTTCCTTCAGGTTCCTTGTGCAGGCTGAAGTGGGCAGGTGAGGGGAGTCAATTGTATGTTCAATTCCTTTGGACACTTTCTACCCGTTCTACATTCGCATAATGCTACTTTATGCTTCTGGCCCAAGATCATCAATGGAATACTATAACATAGTGAAACTCATTTCAGTTTGTACTTAGAGGGAAACTCCCAGTAAAAGACGGGTAGTATCTGTGTCTTTTGCCTCACTTCATACCTATTTCTTTGTGCATAGCAACTTCTCAATGAACGTCCAATGAGATATTCAACTAAAAGTTTTAATGTTATGCCTAATATGTTTGTTAAACTGTGAAAATAAATCAACAGAAATCTTGAATTTAGCTAATAACCAGTATGTGTTAGCCTGATCATTTCTGTATTTGGGCACTTCCAATCACTTCTGGAGAAATCAAATTCAGTTTCACAGCTCTGTGTTTCATGGCTATGTTTTTTAGAATGATTTCCTTCCCAGAATCAAACCTGCCTCTGACTTTCCGTTCTCAGCCATCTACATGGACAGTGGATGGAATCAAAACTACATAATCAAGTGGAAGAGATTTAAGATGTGTGTTTTGAGACTGTTCCCAGACCTGTCCCTGTGGTTGAGACCCCCAGATATCGTTCATACCCAAATTGTACTGGGAGAATGATAGAGGCTCTCCTTGGGGCCTGAGACGAAGCCCAGTGCAGGGGCTGTGGTCAGTTCCAGTGGGATTCTTCATTCCTCCAAGGTCAGACCTGTCAGATTGTCCATAAGTCATGAGTTAGTTCTGCACTTGGGATGTAGGCAGCCCTCCAACCTCTCCCTCTGAGAAGCCCTCTGGCTCAGGCCCTCAGTCATGTTTCTCCAGCAGACAATCAATGGGGCTCCCCTACCCCCTCTCATGCTTCTCTAGCTTGATTTCAGGCCCCATTGCATGGCTTGAACCCACCATATTTCCTGAACTCTTCCTCTTTCTCCATCTTGACAATTTTTACCACTGCCAAATTTCTCAGGGAGCCTCAAAATTCTGGAGCCTCCAAATTTCTCAGGGAGCCTCAAAATTCTGGAGTTAAAGAAACAACATTTTGGAGTCATTATAGGTAATCTATGGCATTACACACAATCCGTGTTATTTCAGAAGGATGCAAGGACATGGACACTCAGAGGCTACTTCTACAGCGTTTCTTTTCATTGGCTGCCATCTCTAAACGCTGGGGCTCACTCATAGTCACTCTGCTCATCCGTCCTCAGAAATGATGGTCTTCCCTTCCCTGCATCCTTCTTGGGAGATACATCTTTTCCTTCTCCTTCTCCTCCTCCTCCTCCTCCTCCTCCTCCTCCTCCTCCTCCTCCTCCTCCTCCTCCTCCTTCTTCTTCTTCTTCTTCTTCTTCTTCTTCTTCTTCTTCTTCTTCTTCTTCTTCTTCTTCTTCCTGATCTTCATTTCTTATTGAATCTGGGAAACTTCTTTTTCCCCTAGTCAAACTCCTGCACCCCATTTTTTTTTTTTTTTTTTTTTTTTTTTTTTTTTTTTTTTTTGTCTGCATGCTGGGGCAATGAAGACCATCTTCCTTCTGGCCAGGGGTGTGTCCCAATTGCTTCTTAGAAGACAGACTTCTGCATGGAAACCAGGTCCTTGGCAGTTGATTTTCAAAGCTCTTAGACTCTCTATTGCACTCCCAACGCCGGCTTGTTGTTTACACTCTGCGTGATTGCATAGAATTAGTCGAGTTTGGAAGGCTGTGATTTATCGATAGATTTAGTTTCCTATTTTGCCACTGTTCTGTATGTCCTTGTTCAGGTTATGTATTTAGTTCATTTTGTTATCTATAAAGTGTGCAAATTAGTGCCAGCCTGGTGTAGGGGTTGTGAGCACTAGAGAGGAATTGCCTAATCTAGACCCACGCCTTACAAATGGGAGGAAACCAATAAATGTTAACCCTTATTATTGTTGTTCTTCATCTATTCATTTAATAAACATGAATTCTGTGATTGCCACTGTGGCAGTGGTGATAACTCATAGTAATTTGGATTTGCCCCCGGGGCCTGGCTACCACGCTCATTGCCCTGAAGGGAGGGTGGATTTCTAACGTGTCAAATGCCTGGATGTCCAGAGCTAAGTGGCCCTGAAGCAGCTCCTGCTGAAGACATGCTGCCCAGCACCCTCAGGCCCATGCGCGGCTTCAGAGGCTCTCAGGCCAGTGTGTCTGGGAGAGTTTCAGGCTGGAGGCATCAAGGGGTATTAGCGTCCAGCTGTGGGATCTGTCAGGAATAGGAGCTGTGGTGCAACAGAAACCACCTGCGAGGCTTGTGATGTTTTGAAACGCAGTGCTGGAAAGGAGAGGCCGGGCCAAGAAGCTAAAACGGGCGCGGATTCCTGTGCAGCTCAGAGTACAGGTCGGGGCGGAGGGGGAGGGGTGGGGCACAGAAGGGGGGCGCTCCGGGTGCCACTGTTTTATGACCGATGGACCCTGCCAGACTGAGGTGTGCTGGACTTACTTCTGTGCACATAGAGAAGGAAACAGAAAAGGCCAGTGTCTTTCTTAAGACCCTGTGAATGTGTCACCCCCAGGAGGAACTCTCGCCTACCTTTACACCAGAACAGAATGGGGAGCTACCCAATGGTAGCACCAAGTCGTCCTGTGAGCGGCCAGGACCTGGGCTGCCTGCTGCTCAGACCCCAGACTCAGTACACTCTCCCAGGGAGCCTGTTGGCTGGCATCGGCCTTCATGCACTGCCCCTCTGGGCTTGCCCCAAGCACCGCAAGGACACTGCTAGTTAGGGAGCAGAGCCGTGCACACAGGCAGCCTGGTACCACCCAGTGGCCCTGCTGGTGGGATGGGAGGCTCACAGCTCAGTGATGGGCTGGGCTGCCCTGTTTCCCTGCTGAGAGAGCTTTTGCCAAACCAGGCCTCATGGCTCTATGGATTTTTCATTTCTAATGGGTTTTTCTGTTCCTAATTTATGCCATGAGAGCCTTGACGGCAACTTAGTTGGGAGTTCCGGAATGGCAGAGAGATCGCTCCTGAGGCACACCATCTGGCAGCAACCCCAGGCAGACACTGCAGTCCAGAGGGTTGCTGAATGCAGGCTGATCCTAAGGAGATCCTTCCCCACCAAGTGGCAGGGGAAGAAGTCCAGCCATGTCAGTGTGCTGGGACATTGTGACATTATTCAGGCTGAGGGGCCCAGACCAGCCTTCCCACTGACTGAGCTATCAACAGGTATTCGCCGGCACTCCCAGGCTTTCGGCCCCATCCTGGGACCTCCGAGGCTCTCCCTTGCCCAAGGCACTGCCCACAGCAAGGCAGTCCCTGCTGACTGCCCAAACCTACTGATGAAAACCCATGTGGATGGGAGAGAAGGAGCAGGGTCAGGAGTGGAGACAACACCTGAATGAGAAGAGAAAGCTCCAAAACCTGCGACTGGAGTGATAAGTAGAAGATAGTTCTTACTCCGGAGCAGTGAGCCTCGAAGTAAGTGCACTGATGAAGAAATGCATTAAAATGTGCTTTTCCCTTCTGAGATGGGAAATCACCAAGTGTAGAAATCTGAGAGTATATAATGCTGTTGTGAAGGGAAAACTATTTGTTGGCCTAAGTGGAATATGTGCATCTATTATAAGAGAGATGGGATTTTTAATGGGATGAACTAATTTTCAATGATATTGGATTTAACACATTTTTATTTTACCTCAAGGCTACCATGTAAAGTAAGCGGATAAGATGATATTGTGTCTATTTTTCAGAGTGGGGGCAGGGGGATTGTGATGGTTAAGACCGAACATGAAGGATCAGCGGAGTTGGGTTCTCACCCCTGTTTTCCAACTTTAAATCAAGTGTTCTTTGCATGGGATCTCATTTTTGTTTTTTACTCACCTAGCTTCCAAGCCCGAGGCCATCCTAAAATAACATGTAATAAAGTGCTTATTTTAGTCACAGAATGTTCCCTGTGTGTGTGTGTGTGTGTGTGTGTGTGTGTATGCATGCACATGACTTGGTTTTTGGTCAATTTATATATAATCAGGAGAATCTGTAGCAGGACTTTTGAGTAAAGAGGCACTAAATAGGTTTGCAAATATCTAATTTGCTTAAAAGAAAGTATAACTAAAAAGAATGGCTGATTTCTAACCCACGTCCCTTTTAGGTATGTACCTATTGTTTCAGGTGATGGAGATTAAAACCTATGATCTTAAATTTTGTTATTTGTTACCGTGTAGAGTCATATGCTCTGAAGTAACTATTGTTTTAAGACATAGGCCCCTGCTTTACTGCTAGCTGTGTGGCCAGAGCAGATGTCAGTAACAGGCATTTATTGAGGACTTGCTGGGTGTGTCCCAGGCAGCATGTTAAACCCTGAAGCTGTGGAAGTATTTGCTTCCATCTTTCTCTGGTTGGTTTCCATGGGTTTGGGTTTTAACCTAGCAGATGTGTTTCTATGCCATCCACTTGTATTAGTCAGGGTAGTCTTGGTTATATTGCAGTGACAAACAGTTCCCAACTTTCAAGTTTGTCACAGGAAGTTATTCTGTCCCCACACCAAGCTCACTGAAGGTCCATTTGATTATATAAAAGCTGTCTTCTATATGGTATCTGCGTGATTCCTAATATTTCAGTCTTTGTCATTTCTACATGAGATTTCTGCATTTGGAATTGGGAAAACAAATCTATTGATATGTCAGGCTTTCTCTACTAAGCTCTGTCTTTAAGAAGCACACAGCAGCCGAAACCAGTTTGGCTCAATGGATAGAGCGTCGGCTTGGGGACTGAAAGGTCCCGGGTTCAATTCTGGTCAAGGGCATGTACCTTGGTTGCGGGCATATCCCCAGTAGGGGGTGTGCAAGAGGCAGCTGATCGATGATTCTCTCTCATCGATGTTTCTAATTCTCTATCTCTCTCCCTTCCTCTCTGTACAAAATCAATAAAATATATTAAAAAAAAAAAAAAAAAAAAAAAGAAGCGCACAGCAATTCTCACAGTTAGTCTCTGGGCTGCTGTCACACAGCTCCACTTCCATGTGAAGGCAACTAGGAAGGAAATTCTACCTTCTATCCGGGAGCAGGAAGACAAATCGATATCATTAGCCACAATAAGATCCACCACCCTGCCTCTGTATGGAGAGCCTGAGTAAGATGCTGTAGGCAATTACAAACAATCTATAATAATAAAAGAGTAATATGCTAATTAGATAGGATGTCTTCCCAATGATATTCCGGATGTCCTTCCTGACCAAGCTGGGACTGAGGGAAGCCAACTCAGATCCTGGGTGCCTGTGAGTGGCCCTAGGGAAGCCAACCCCAGGTCCAAGGTGTCTGCCAGCGGCCAGAGGAGGCAAACTGGGTACCAGGTGCCAGAGGGAAGCCGGTGCTGGCATCTGGGGGAAAGGAAGGTCTACTCTTGCAGGGATTTTTGTGCACTGGGCCTCTAATAGCATATAATAAGAACCAAATTAAGAGCAAACCGAGCTGAAACAATGTGCAGACTCACATGAGCTGAGGTGGTCAGGGGGCCAGAGCTGGGCCTGGAAACATGAAGAGGAGCTGGAGAAAGGGAGGGGAGCTCCTGATAGGAGAGAGGCCCCAATGGTCCTCCAATAAAAGAACCAAGCAGGTGAGCCATCCTCAGGCCCACTCCAGGTGAGCCCCTCAGCAGGGGCTGCATTCTTAATAGTGCTGAGCTATTCAAGCACAATAAACTGAGCAGTGAAAGTAAGCCAGAGGATAGCAAAAGTCCTGCTTGGAGACACATCTGTGTGAGGTTTGAGTGTACATGGTTTTCCAGGAAAACCTTGATGGGCCATCCCTAGGATACGAGAACCTTCCTGATTCCCAGTACACCAGAGGGATGCCAAGTGCTGTATCCATTGAGATGTCTGGCCAATTCTTAGAGAATCTCAGCTTTCTTTTTTTTAAAAACAAATTAAGTTAGATTTATTGGAGGATAAGTTACATCCAAAAAAAATTGATCCTCTTTCTGAGATTACAATAATTTTTAGCAAAACACATACAGTCATGTAACCACAGGCCCAATGAAGATAGAAACCACCTACATCACCTGACCAGGTTTCCTCATGCTCCCCTGTAATCAATGCACTTCCTCCATCCCCAGCGTGGCTACCCCTGCTCTGTTTTAGGTCCTTATCATTTTGCCTTTTCTAGAGTATTATATAAATGGGAACATACAGAATGTAGCTTTAATATATATATATACATATATATATATATATAATTTGTTGATTTCAGAGATGAAAGGATAGAGGGAGAGATGGAAACATCAATGATGAGAGATAATCATTGATTGGCTGCCTTCTGCATGCCCCACACATGGATTGAGCCCACAACCCAGGCATGTGCCCGGACCAGAATTGAACCATGACCTTCTGGTTCATAGGTTAATGCTCAACCACTGAGCCATGCCAGCAGGGCAGAATGTAGCTTCTTTATTAGCATCGTGCATTTGTGACTCATCCATGTTTGGTGCATGGGACAGTAATTCACTTCATTTTATTGCTGAATATTCTTAAATTCCATGGATGTTCCAGTTTGTTTATTCATTCACCAGTCAACGGATGTTTGGGTTGTTTCCAGTTTTTGGCAATTATGAATAAAGCTGCAATAAAATTTCCCATCTCGATTTTTATGTGAACATTTATTTTCATTTCTCTTGGGTAAATACCTATGGGTGGGATCATCAGGTCAAATGGTAAGTGTTTGTTTAACTTTATAAGAAATTGCCCAACTCGTTTCCAGTGTGTCAGCTCCCACTGTAATTCCTGCTGCTGTTGCTCTCATGTTGCACCAGCGAAGTTTTTCAGGGCAAGAATGATATTTAATCCTCATATATTCACATATTTCACAATTTATGAAGTAGTTTTTATCATTGTTTTATATGGTCCGTGTAGCAACCAGAATAGGAATGATGCCAAATTTGGAGCTGCATGCTGTGAACAAGGCCATTCCAAACTTAGATAAATCCTTTGACTTTTCTGTATCTCAATTTCTTTCTTTTAAAAATGGTCATGATATTCAGAAGGGACATTATGGGGGTAATAATGATTAAAAGCTTGTATTTTAATGTCAGCTTGCCTTTGAATCCTAGCACTGCTACTTAATTCTCTGTGATATCAGCAAGTTATTTGATGTAGCTGGTCTTCACCTATAGTGATAATTGTTATTATTATGTAAGGAATAATAATTACTTTTTGGAGCGCTCTTAATGGTTAAATGAGATATATGTAAAGCACTTAGTAGGGGTGTCGAACTCAATCAGAGAAGGGGCCAAAATCTAAAATCCAGCCTAAATCGCGGGCCGAATGGTTTACTGAACAGTCATAAACTGTCATTGTGATGGAAACGCAGCGGAGTGCAGTGATGACAGCGCGGTGCGGGCCACATTGCAAGGCCTGGCGGGACGGATTTGGCCCAAGGGCCTTGTATTTGACACATGTGACTTAGAGTCTCATTCCAGAGTAGATGCTTTATAAATAATGGTTATTGCTATTATTGACAATAACATTACTATGGAGAGAGTATTCCTGAATTGAAAGCATTCTATGAAAACGAGCCACTTAGCAATTACAAAATTAGGGCTCAAGGCATTCCATTTAAGTGATAGTCTCAGTCATGATACTGCTCATGTGCTAAAACTTTAAGCCTAGAAATCTATATCATTCTACTTTAAAATCTTTCAAGAGATTTTTCAAATAATTTCTCCTGTGAGTAGAGCCTGCAAAGCTATAGCACTGTGTCCTTCTTTGCCTTTGCTCTTTAAGCTCTCAGATTTCACTCACTAAGGTAGAGGCCAATGACCATGGGGAAGAGAAATCATTCTCAAGGCCACAGTGCAACTGGGCTGCTCTTGATGTCACCAAGGTCCTGCAGAAAGTGTGGTATCATACTCTTCAAGGCCACCTAGGGGATTCTTATAGAGCTGGGTTGAGGTAGTTTTATGAGGGTCAATATTTCTGTAAGTGCTTTCCTGGAAGTAACTGTATATGGGTGCACACATGTAGTGCTCAGGTGGCACTGGCTGGTTGCTACATGGTAAATTTAACTGTGGGGCATGTTGAGCATCATTATTTGGTCATATGTCTTGAATGGAGTTTGTTTAACTTTTTTATTTTGAAATAACTTCAAGCTTACAAAAAACCTGCTCAACTATTACTAAAAATTTCTATAGATCATTTACTAAGATTCACATTTAGTAAAAGCTTTCTATATGTCTGGGTGGGTCTGTACACGTATTATAATTCTTTTCTGAATCATTTGAGAATAGTTTACATGCATCATGCTCTTTTACCCCTAAATATTTTTATGTATTTTCTAAAAAACAAAATGACATTCTGTTATATAAACCCTGTATAGTTATCAGATTTATAAAATGTATTGATACAAAATTTTTATTAAGCCTGCACTGTGTATTCCAATGCTGTCAATTGCTCCAATCATGCCATTATCAGTATTTTTATTTTATCAATATTTGCAGGATTAAGCACAAGGTCATAGCTCACATATTATATTTAGTGTCCTTTAATTTGGAACAGTTCCTTGACCTTGCTAAGCCATTTGTGTGATTGACGTTTTTGAAGGATAGCAAATAATTATTTTATGGAACATTCTTCTATCAGGATTTACCTAGTATTCTGTCATGATTCCATTCTGGTTCTGTATCCCTGGTGGGAATACCACAGAGGTGAAGTTGTGTCCTTCTCAGGATTCACGTCCAGAATATACAATGTTTATCTGCTCTCGTTGGTGATGCTAATTTTGATCATTGGTCAAAAGGTAATTCAATTTCTCAACTTATAGTTATAATATTCCCTTGCAATTAATAAGCTTTCTCTCCTAGATTTAACATTCATTAGTGATTCTTGCCTAAACCAAAGATGACTATACCACTTCATTCCACTCATCAGTGGGGATCCTGTTATTAGAAAAAGCTCTGTTTTATTTCTCTATCTACTTACTTACCTATCTGCAAATATTCTATTATCTATAACTTTTATTGTATATATTCATAAATGGGTCATAATCAATGACTCTTAATCCATTATCTTCTTTATTTTGATGCCAGTGGTTGCCAGTTTAAGCTGGCTCCTGTATCTTTTGGCATCCTTCCTGCATTCTTTTGAGAACTTTACTTTCTAGTATAATAAGATATTTCAAGCTCACCTGGTACTTTTATCATTTCATCCACAGATTCAGTAATTTCTCCAATGATCTGTTGTTGTTTTTTTCTATCAAGGAATGATATTGACAAACCAGGATCTGGGTGTTAGATGTGCTCATTACTACAGGGTGCCATTGCTTCTCAGCACTTTCTATAGATAGAGCTGAGGTTCAGCAAGCATATTTATTTGTATATATTTCTTTAGAAATTACAAATTCAATGAACATCTACATTCCAGTTCAACTCCACATGATTCTTCCTTGCTTTCCCTCTTTTCCAACTTGCTTCTTCCATAGTGAGATCTTTGGCTCCCAATTATATCAGCATATTTACTCAATTTTATAATACATAACAATTAGTTTTAGAATTGTTGGACCCAAAATAATTTGGTAAAAAATGAAATCTTACTCATAAAAGTCCATGATTTATTTGCAGATTTATTTCCTCAAATATTAAGTTATATGTTAATAGTACTGTACTTGGTCTTAGCTGGTTTTGCTCAGTGGCTAGAGCATCAGCCTATGGACTGAAGGGTCCCGGGTTCAATTACAGTTAAGGGCATGGTCAAGGGCATGTACCCAGGTTACTAGCTTGATTCTCTCTTATCATTGATTCTCTCTTATCATTGATGCTTCTATCTCTCTCTCTCCCTCTACCTTCCTCTCTGAAATCGATAAAAATATATTAAAACATAGTACTGTGCTCTAGACTCTCTGGCATTAGATCTATGTGTTTTGTTTTGTGTGTTTTTTTGTGTGATATATTTTTTAATTTAAAATACAGTGTATTTATTTGTTTCTTTTTTGCATTGCTTGAAGTTTCCCCCAACATCTTTGTTGATTTTAGTTTTGAATATGTGGAACATTACTGCAATTCCAAAAGTTCCTACTCTGCAAAATTTCATACTTATAGGAGTGTCTTCCCTTCAGCCATGCTCCTGCCTTTGTGAGGCAAACACTTAGGTTGTTATGTTAATCCTTCCCATTTCTCCTTATGCAAAAAAAATAAAAAAATAAAAAAATCAGACTTATATGTTTTCTTCTTTTCTCTTCTTTCCTACACCAAGTGTAATAAAAATATACTATTTTCACTATTTTTTTTTTTTACAAAATTTCAATATAATAATAGATCCAATTCTACCTCCTTCTGCTTTATCTGTGCTGTGGGTTTATTGCACTTTTATAACGTGACTCAGCTGAGCAAAGTAGATGCCTCTGAAGTACCGCAAGGCTTAGCAAAGAATTGGCACCTATATAATGATGGGATAGATATCCCATTGAGCTGGCTATTGAAGGGAATGAGGTGACAACCCTGAAGTAACTGGTGCATACTGGATGGGTAACCACCTCCCTGTGGCTCCTATCACCTTCGAAATGAAGACTAACCTCACCAGCTGGCCGGTATGGTCTTTAGTCTATATCCCACCTCCTCTTCTTCTACTTATCCACATGGATCTTAGGCAGATCCATCCTTAGTACGTGATCCTTATTCTAACACATGCTTTCAAACTTTTCAGAAGTTGAAGCTCCATTTTAGTTGTCGAGAATTCTCTTTCTACCTTTTATGTGTGACTAACATTTAACCATCCTTCCTAACCTAAGTTACTTGCCACCTTCTCTAGGAAGCCCTGGTTATATTATGTCTACAAAACCACTTGGTACACATCTCACATAATACACACCCACTGGCCTGGATTGCGATGCTTGGCATACTTCTATGTCTCTCCCTTGAGTTCCCTGAGAATTAGGATCTTCTTTGTTGGGACTGTGGTGAACACAGTACCAACTGACAGTATGCTTAAATAAGTCACCAAATGGATAATATTCTTCTCCTCTAATTATCTTAATCTATTTTAGATTTATGATGAAGGGTCTAAAAGATCATAGCTACAGCTCTAACAATTTGAGATGCTAAAAGACAACCTGATTTTTTTCCTTGACCCAATGTCATCACTGACAGGAAGGGGGCGCCATTTAACAGTTTGTGGAGAGAAAGATTTTAGCTTTTGGAACTTCTTTTATAGAAAGACATGGTATTACTATTCTGGATGAAATTGAAGTATATTTCATGTTTCTCCCTGAGATGTCAATTTATTTAACCTTCAACATTTAAATTAATAATGAAGCTAAGGATACCCTATCTAACTAAACTCCATTGAAAATTTGTGTGTAGCATTAATTATTTTTATAAACTCCAGGGGGACTTATAAAAAGTTAAGAATGTTGATAAGGAAAATGAATCATGGCTGGTGACTCACATTTTAAAAATGTATTCACACGTTCTGTATGGATGTTTATGTGTTTGTATTACAATACAATACGTGGAATTGCTGGAGGTATTAATAAAAATTAATACCAAAGTGTTATTATCAGGATAAGCAGCAACGGCAGAAAATATTTTTCTATCAGTTTCTTCTGTCACTTACAGTATGTGCTTTGTATGAAGGCTGTGCCCACATGTGAGGGGACTCTGTGCCTGAAGCAGTTCAGAGCCCAGAGTATATAGAGGTCCCGGAGAACCACACGTGGCTCTGAGGTCCGGCCAGTTGATCCGAATGCTCCAAGGTCTTATCTAAAGAGGGACCCGTCTTGGTGAAGGCTCGCCCTGCTGCCTGCTCCACTTTGGAAGTGCCTGTCTTCATCTAAGTTGTGCTAACTCCCTGGGCCCAGCCCCCCCGAGGCATAAATAGAGCTTGTTATTGTAAGAGGCAACCTCAAGCCACTCTCCAGCGCAGTTACATAAATAAGGCCGGGGCTGGCTTGGAAGGGATGTAAATCTCCGGCTAAAATGAGAGAAGAGGGAGCCATTCGCTTGAAACCACAGTTAACATGCTGACGGAGTTTCCAAATAAACTTTTATGTCTTAAGACCAATCGCTGGTGATTGGGATAAAAAGGAGCATGAGAATGCACCCACAGAAGTGACCACACCTTTCCAGATTCTGCAAGAAGGTTGCTTAGCTCTACCTTTACTGGCCATTGTCCCAGAGTCAAGGCCGGGCGGCTCTGGGTCCTGAATGGAAATCAACTCTCTTACGGACTGAGAGGGAAATAGTACCCACTTTTGGGCTTCTCGGCAGCCCCTTTCTGCCAGGGACAGAGCACAGGGGGCACAGAAGAGAGGACCCACCTAGAGGACAGGTCTTAAGCCAGCCATTTCCTGCTGCATAGAGGTGTGAAGTTGCCCTGGCTGGTACTGCTCAGTGGTTGGAGCATCCTCCCATGCTCCTGAGGGTCGCAGGTGCAATTCCTGGTTAGGGCACTTGCCTGGGTTTTGGGTTTGGTCCCTTATTGGGAATGTGTGTGAGAGGCAACCAGTCCATATCTCTCTCTCTCTCTCTCTCTCTCTCTCTCTCTCTCTCTCTCTCTCTCTCTCTCTTGTTAGCAAAACATAACCTTGGGTAAGCATTTTTATAAAAAGGTGCAAAGTCATTGTGCCTCAGCCTTTCTTATCGCACAGAAAGGAAAATGCCTCATCAAAATGCCTCATCTCTGAGTGAATGCCTGTGGGTTCTGTGGCCGCAGTCAGACCGCTGGGCCCAGGGCATTCTGCTAGCTAGGAGATGTCGCTGGCAGATTGCAGTTGTCATGTGTCTTTAAAAAGTGATCGGCACTGCATAGCTTTGAGATGTTATCTTCACCCTGTGTCTTCCCTTGATTCATCATTTTATTTGTTCTTCAAGTGATTTTTATTTTGCTGCCCATATGCACAGTGCAACATAGCTACAATGTGTTTTGTGTTTGAACTTAATTTGATTTTCCCCAAAACATTAAACTAAACTTCCCTGCGTCCGTTTAGACCTTTGCAGTAAAGATCAGTGATTATGAATTAGCGTTTGCCCCGCTTTTTTAGAGTTGGCACCATGAAGGAATTTGATTCAATATTTTGGGATGAGTTGTGTTTTTAGCCTTCTTCTAAAATGGATCTTTTCTTTTTTGTTCTTTTCTCCCTCATTTTTTTTCTTTTTTCTTTTTTTGTAAATCGGGTTACCAACTGAGGAAACCTTTTTGAACAAACAAACCAAGATCCTCTGATAATTGAGACATAAGCAGCCTGATGTGATGCCCGGGGAAATATTTCTAACTGGAGATGCAGGTTCCTTCTGACGCCCTCCAGGCCGGTCATCAGAGCGCCGGGGAAGAATTACGGCTCTGTGAACAGCGTGCTGACATAGCTAAATAAGTAAACAGCCGAGTGCAGGCAAACTGCTGTTTAACAGCTTCCCCCGTTACGTATACACTTTCAAACAAGCATGAAATGTGAGTCCCTGGACATCCCTGAAAAGAGCCAGCCATGAGCAGAGTGTGTGATCCCACACTCCTGCTCCTCCCTGGCACAGAGAGCGAGGCTGGGACTTGGGGTGATGGCTGTCGCCCTTCTGTCCAGGCCTTATCAACACAAACCCCGTCGCTCAGAGAGCTCGGGGTCATGCTGCTGCTGACAGACCCGTGGAGCCCGCAGAAGTGAGGGAGCCGAGGAGGCAGAGAGTGGGTGACCCACGGACCTTCTCCTCGCCTCCTGAGTTGCAAAGAATCACACTCCACACAAAGATGCTTCCATGCTGACATCTGGGCTAAGGCAGCCTCAAGGACTGGGAGCCAGATTTGCCCATCCCCATGCAAGATATATGTGAAGCCCAAGCCCTGCAGCTTGGGGTCAAATGGGTGCCAAGGTAACGATACTTCTATGTGGAACATCCCTTTTGCATTAAACACACATTACAGCCAGAGGCTTATCAGGCAATTACCTGGTCTCACGTCTTCTTTCTGCACGTGAGGAAACTGAGGCAGAGAACAGAGCTCAGAAAAGAGTTTGAATTTCTTGGTTTTGGGCCACTGTTTTCTCTCAACCTTAACTCTCTGTGTAGTAGTCAGTTGCCTACTGCTGTGTAGCAAACCACCCCCAAATGAGTGGCTTAAAACAATGATGGTTTTAAAAATAATTTTTCTTTTTAAAATTGAGTTTATTGGGGTGACATTTGTTAATAAGACTATAGAGGCTTCAAGGGTTTAATTCTTATTTCGTGTGCCCATGACCCAAAGTCAAGTTTCCCATCACCATATATGTGACCCCCCTTTACCCTTTCCTACCCCCCTATACTCATGCTGTCTGTGTCTATGAGTTTGTGTTTCTTTTACTTGTTTGTTCATTTGTTGCTTTCAGTTTTATACCCCACCTATGAGTTAAATCGTATGCGTCTTGATGTTTTCTGTCTGATTTGTTAGGATATTCTCAAGATCCGTCCATATTGTTGCAAATGGCAGTATTTCATCCTTTCTTATGGCCATGTGGTATTCCATTGTGTATATGGACCACATCTTCTTTATGAAGTCATCTATCACAGGACACTTTGGTTGTTTCCATGTCTTGGTCACCGTGAATACTGCATTATGTGTCACAGTTCTGTGTCAGACTGAGTCCGTTGTGCCGAACTTGATTGGGTTCATGCATGCAACCGCATTCATCTGGCTGGCTGGCTGGAGGCGGGGCTCGCCTGCACAGCTGGCCTGGCTGGGCCTGTCTCTCTGCTGGGCTCCCACCCCAGCCTCTGCACAGCATGAGAACCCCAGAGCACAGATCCAAGAGGGTAAGGCCCCATTGTGGGGGAACCTTATCAGAACTTTGCCTCCTCTCTTTGCTGACAGCCCCCTGGCCAAGGCAATCACAAGGCCAAGGTCAGAATGAATGTGGGAGAAGAATGTAATGAGGCCCGGATGTGGGAGCAGGAGCAGTCAGGGGCATGCTGTACAACCACCACACAGTGATGGCAGCCTGCTCCCAGTGCCCCATCCAATAATGGCTTCCTGGAATATGCTCAAAGTCCTGCCTTGAAAAACAGGTTTCTATGGTCAAGAGTGTGTGCACTAACTCCCAGGACTCTAAGAGGATAATTGGCACTGTGCCCCAGTCTGCAGGAGGAGAGAAGAGGAAGAGGAGGGAGGAGCATTTTGAAAATGTATTTGATGGAGACTTCCTTTTCCTCCGGAAGCACCCTGGCCTGGGGAAGTAAGGAGACTGGCTTCTCCCACCTTTCTGCTCTTCTCCCTCCAAATGCATGTTTGGTGAACTTGAACTCAGTCAGTGGGGTTTCGGGATCAAATGCTAATTTGTTGGCACTGCATTTTCACAGTGACAGGGCAGCGGTGGCTCATCTCAGGGGTAAACAGAGGCTGAAGGCCTAACACTCCATGATCTGAGTAAGCCTACGATGATGAGACCTGAGAGGGCTATTCTAAGTAGGAATGAGCTTTATTTCCCATGGGTTTCATAATTCCCAGAGAGCTCTGTTCTGCATTAGAAAGATCTCCTCAGAGTCCCACACTACAGAAAAGTGCAGATGATATTCTGCTTGCTTTTCTGGGTTTATTTTTTTAAATATATTTTTATTGATTTCAGATAGGGAGATATAGAGATAGGAACATCAGTGATGAGAGAGAATAATTGATGGGTTGCGTTCTTCCTGGCCCCTACTGGTGATCAAGCCCATAACCCAGGCATGTGCCCTGACCGTGAATGGAACCATGGCCTCCTGGTTCATAGGTTGACATTCAACCAGTGAGCCAAGCCTGCTGGGCACTGGATTTATTTTTTAAAGTATTTTCTCTGAGTGAGCACAGAATGATCATTTTCTTCAAAATATCCTTTAATTCAGAATTAAACTCCCCTTTGCAAGTATAATGCATGCAAAGTGCAAAAGTTAAAGCAATGCAAATGTATTATACAGTGAAAACTAATACCTGCTTCCAATCCTCAGCTGTCCCCAAGGGCAGTCGCCAAATACCCTATTCTTTTATATCTTTTCAGGGATAGTCTTAATTAATGTTGATACAGGACTATATGCACAAATAGCACCTTAATACATGAACTACTCTGCCTCTTTTACTTCAGTTTTAATTTTAACAAATGTATTGAAGTTCATTCTATATAAATAGAGAGCTATTTAACTGAAAAAAAGAGCATCTACTTTTTCCACAGAATCCAGTTTTCAGATTCACATCTTTCCATTTTTACTGGATCATCTTGTAAGTCATCAATTTTGGTCAGCCCCAGCTGGCCATTATGTTTACATTATGTTTATAGTATCTGGTCTAGGCTGTCGAGATTTCTGCCTTTGGTCCTGGAACAGGTGGCTGGTAACAAAGTGGTGGTGGAAGGATGGAAGCCTGGATCCACATCCAGCCCCACATTTCACTCTATTTCTCTGACCCTTAGTCTCTTCTTCTTCCTCTTCTTCTTTTTTTTTTTAATGTTTGTTTGTATGTGTGTGTTTTTAATTTCAGAGAGTAAAGGGATGAAAGAGAGGTAGAAGCATCAATGATGAGAGAGATCATCAATTGGCTGCCTCCTTCACGTTCCCCACTGCGGGCATGTGACCTTGACCAGAATCAAACTCTGGACCCTTCAGTCTGCAGGCCGACACTCTATCCACTGGGCCACACCAGCTAGGGCCTTCTTTGGTTAAAATGAAGATAATCACAATGGTCTTGCAGATGGCTATGATGGTAAAATATGTTTGGAAGTATTTAATAATACTTAGATGTTATACAGTCATTCTCCAACCAGCCTCCTCCCCTGCTCTGGAATGAGGTGTGGTTTGAGAGGGGCTTAGGTCTTGAACAATAAAGATATGCATTATATCAGGGCTGTGTGAGTGTGCGCATGTGTGGCTGTGGGTGTGAGATTCGGGATAAGTACAGGGACTCTGTAAGATCATGGGAAGAGGATCTGTGGGTTGAAAATCTTCATGTCGGGTTTGCCAGAGGAGAGAGATGGAGAAATTACCATGTCCAGTTAATCAAATTCCTCTGATTAATTAGCATAAATAATCTCATAGGTACCTATGATGAAACATTTTGATTAGAGAGCAACGCAGTTCTTTGTTATTCTTCTTTAGTAATGTCTTCATCTTCATCCTTCACTCCCTACGTCTCTCTCTCTTTCTTTATCTGTGTCTGCACGTGTATGAGCATGCATGTTTGTATGACTGTGTGTTTTAAAGTATTTCTGGATGTAAATATTCATAAAAACTAAAAATTTTTTATTTTTTTATTTTATTTATTTTATTGATTTTTTACCGAGAGGAAGAGAGAGGGATAGAGAGTTAGAAACATCGATGAGAGAGAAACATCAACCAGCTGCCTCTTGCACACCCCCTACTGGGGATGTGCCCGCAAGCAATGGACATGCCCTTAAACAGAATCGAACCTAGGACCCTCCAGTCCGCAGACCGACGCTCTACCACTGAGCCAAACTGGCTTTGGCAAACTAAATTTTTTTTAAATGACAGAAACCTCCAAATGCTATTGATTGCTAAAGTAGGGGCTGCTTTTCAGATGAAATTTAAGTGTCTGTCAATCTTTTTAAGATTAGTGTGTGTTTTTTCTCTCTCCAAGTTTTGAATTGGAATATGCTACTTTGCATATACCTAAAGAAGCTGAAGAGAAAGCAGAGTCCACATTAGAAAACACATTAACCAACAATGACCTCGTTAAAAGAAATGGTGATCTTGGTTAACAATGAATATTGAACATGGAGTGAGGTTTATTTCTGGGTTTCCATCTACATGTTAAATCAATGAGCATTGCAGCCCCTATAAAAGCAGTAACAGCCTCTGAAGTCATAGGAGGCTTGCTTGAGTAGAGACCAAGGGCTGTGCAGCACCGTTTTCTTTATGTTGTTTCTTAAAAAATATATTTTTATTTATTTCAGAGAGGAAGGGAAAGGGACAGAGAGATAGAAACATCAATGATGAGAGGGAATCATTGTTCGGTTGCCTCATGCGTGCCCGTCACTGGGGATCAACCATCAACCTGGCCATGTGTCCTTGACCAAAATCGAACCCAGGATCCTTCAGTCCACAGGCCAATGCCCTATCCACTGAGCTAAACTGGCTGGGGCTACAATAATTCTTTTAATTAGATATCATTCTTATCTCCATTTTACAGATGGAAAAATTGAGTCACTTAGATGCTGAATAAATTGATCCGTAGTCACACAGCTTACAACTGGTAGCACCAGGTTTTCAAATGCAATGGCCTGTGTTCTTAACTACTCAAAACAGGTAGGAGAAGGAAGCACACATGTCTATTTCACAAATAAGGATGGAGTGGTCAGAGAGTTTATATGGTCTTCCCACAGTTGCTTGATGGCTGGCAGGGGATAGAACCAGAGTTTTGAGATAACAATCCAGGATGTTGCATTACTAAGCTACTTCATTACTATTGCCCTGTTCTAATTAGCAAAACGTCGTGTCTCTCTGTGTCCGTTTTTGACTGAATTACTGATGAACTGATTAAATAAATACAATACTTATGTGCTCTGTGAGAATCCGATATGTATTTGGTGAAAGTACATTTCCAGCGTTTTAGCAATAACCTACAATTTGAGAGCATGTAGTCCAGTTGCATCATTTTCAGGTTACAAATGATATTCAGAAAAAAAGCTGAGTAACTTATCCCAACTTCCATGGCTAACTTACCAAAGAGGCAGCCTTCAAAACTCTGTCACCAAATGTGCTCTTGCTTGCACGTAATAAAATACCTTTCAACTGACTCATATCATTAGCAACTCAGAAACAAACATTTTGTTCTAGATTGTTCATTTAGTTTCACTGAAAATCACTCTACAAAATACATTGCTACTTCCAGAGGAAATGTCTGTATCTCAGATATTATTTTCCATAATAAAATAGGATTGTTTTCTAACTGATGTATTTTGGCTCCAAAGCATGATTTAAAAAAAAAAAAATCACATAGCAAACTCACAAATACCTATGGTGTCTAAAAGTGTTGGGGTTCTTTGTTTGTTTGTTTGTTTGTTTTGCTTTCCTGCTAAAGCATGTGTGACTCTGACAATGAAGTAATAGTTACCAATGAAGACTTGCAGCTGAAAATGCCACAAATCAGAAACACAGCTCTCATCTTGAACCGCGGAAGAGGGCCTGTGCTCTCTGCGCAGCCTGTCCCTTTAAACTTAATCTTGGGTTTTATCTCAGTTCCAAGGTAAATATTCTTTAAAAGTCTAAATCTCTTAGCTGTGCCTTTAAAAGGTTTATCTTGTGCACGTATTGCTTGTTTATTCAGTAACCCTGTGAAGCTGTAGACGTGTTTGTTTAGTGCTCTTTCTAAATTATTTACGGTCAGAGCCAACTAATCTTCCGTCACAGTGAATTTCAGGTTCTGGAAATCGCTACCCTTATTGGTGCTATTTCCAAGTGAGAATTTCTACAAAGTGATCGAGCTTACATGAGTGTTAGATCATTAAGCACCTTTTTTTTTTTTTCAGAGAAAAGTGAGGGAGTTTTGCACACTTGATCTTATTCCCAAAGGAGAGTTTGGAAAAGCAATGAACCTGTGGATATTGGGAAAGGGTTATGCCTTCCATAGTCATTCATTTCTCACTCTCCCTTTTAGTATTGAGGAGAATTGAGAAGACTTTCATCAGGCACTCAGAAGAAACTGGAAAAGTAATGAAGACAGGAGCAAAATAGACAAACTCCCAGCAAACACGTCCTGTAAGAAATGGCAGCAACGCAGGAGAAAGGCAGTCTTCTGCTCCTCATCCTATCTTCAGTCTTGGCAGTTTTACAATTCAGGGCAAATGACCGGCAGACCCTGAGCTATGCTTTCCTGGTTCACAGAGGGGCCTCTCAGTACTTTGGAGAAAAGGGAGTGTTCAACTTCATCTTTCAGGGCAAAGATTAGAATCATAGAATGTTAGCACTCAAAGGGAATTCATAGATCATCTACTTCTTAGTTCAATCTCTTTGTTTCACAGTTGAGGTCGCTCTGAGGCCAAGAGAAAGGATCTAAGTTTTCCGGAGTCATACAGTAAGTTAATGGCAAAGCATTGATCAAAACCCACCCAAATCTTGATTCTCAGACTACGATGTCAGCAATAATGTATGAAAATGCAACTAAAACCCAGGCTACTTAACTTGGCTGACCTTGTCTTCTGTCACTCTCCCCAGTATTCCCTCTGCTCCTGCCACATTGGCCTTCTTCTTGATCCTGGGACATACCAAGACATTTCCTGTCTCCAGATCTTGGCTGTTCTCTGGGCCTGGAATGCTGCCACCTCCCCCACCCCCTCCCTCCAGCTCATCTTGTTTTCTTGTCAATCATATCTGAGTCTCAATCTGAATGCCATCTCTTCATTGAGTCCTTCCCTGATTAGGTAATACCAAGTGTACACCCAGGATCTCATTATCATGTCATTATATTTTATTTCTCAGCCTGGCACTTACTATAATCTATTTTTGGTTGTGGCTGTTCCCCTCTATGAGAGTAAAGATTTTGTTTGTTTATTGTGTTCAGCAACACCTAGGCTATGTCAAGGTATATAATAAATTCGTGTTAAGTAACTAAGTAAATAGATAGGTAGATGATAAATAAAATAGTTGTAAATATGCATAATCAAAAAATCTCACAGTATAGATATTTATTTTACACATTTCAATTTCATGAAACTCTGTGGCTTATTAATATCAATCTTTTAAATATATTTTATTGATTTTTTGGACATATATCAAATTAATATGTATAATACATAAATGTTCATATGAAAATTTGCGCGCACACACACACACACACACACACACAAGGTTCAATGATTGGATTCTATCTAAATAACCACATATTGGGTTTAAAGAGGGGGAAAGGATGCCCATTTGATGACTTCTTATTACACACAAAATTGTATTCCTGGAGATGTTTTTGAATTTGTCGGGAATCTCAGGTTTTTTAAAATGAGGGTCTTATTGATGTTAAGCGAACCTTCACTGATGTTGGAGGTGTGGTGGTATCGATGTCCACCAAGTTCATCAACAGCTTCATACGGGGACGATTTGGAGACCACAGGCTAGCATGCTCCCTGGAGCATCACTGATGTGAGTGAGGTTGACATTGTTCACCTCACTCCTCCTGACCTGACAGCTTTAGAAGATCATGGGTGGGAACAGAAAGCCCTGAAAGGAATAGGAAAGGTCTATTTTCACTTCCCCACACACCCACACTCTTTCTAATTAGAATTGTAAAGTCATTGTTAGTTGTATATTGAATTCTAAATTTCACAATTTGAACAGCTAATATTTGGTAGCTTCTGCTTGACTCTAAGGATCAAGAGCTGGAGTGCAAAAGGGACTCTGACCCTTCTGATTCTCATCAGAGAAGAAGCAGACTCTATTCTGCTTTGCCCGTTTGGATCCTTGTTCTAGAAAACACAAGGGTAGATCCCTCTTCTGGAGGCAATTGACCTAATTTACTCCTAGAGGGTCAGAAAGGGATAGAATCATAAATCTCAAAGTGACATTCACATCTCTTAGCTGTCATTGGAGCAAAACTTCCTTTGTCTGATGTTACCAGTATGCTCTGGTGGTTCCCCAGCAATAAAGAGGTATCATGACCTGCTGATGGGAAGCCTACAGCCCTATAAGGAGAATGATCTACTCTCTCACAACACGCTGTCAATGTTGAGATACAATTTAAGTCCAACTTGTATTTGAATATTGTCTCTATAAAAAGAAACATAGGAACCAGACCCCGGTTTTTTCTTTTCCTTTTAAGTATAATAAGTGCATGACCACCCCCCCCAAAAAAAACAACAACAACAAACTATAAGTGACAGAAGAAATGTGACAGTACATTTGAACTTTGTAAAAATGTAAAACTTTTATGTTTCAAGGAAACCATCAGATGAAAAGACACCCACATTGAGGGAGAGAATATTTGAAAATCACAAATCTGATAGGACAATATACAAGGAACACATATAATTCAACAATAAAAAGACTCCCCATGTAAAGGTGGGCAAGGGATCTAACGATCTAACATTTTTCCCAAAAAGATATAGAAGTGGTCCATAAATATGAAAAAAGTACTCAACATCCTGAATAACCCAGCCCATCTCCTTCACTTCTCCTGGTCTTAAGAAGCTGTCTATGTAAATTTCCTATTCTAGGCATTGCATGTAAGTTGAACCATTCAAATACGTTGTTTTGTGACTGGTTTCATTCACTTAGCATAAAGTTTTCAAAGTTTATCTATGTTATAGCAGGTATCAATATTTCATTTTATTTTATTGCCCCTGAATATTCCATCATATAGATATATTAAATTTTACTTATGCATTTATCATTTGATGGGCACTAGTTTTATTTCCACTCTGGCATTATGAGTCATTATGCTATTAACTGGAGGCCTGAAGCACAAAATCTGTGCAAGAGTAGGCCTTCCTTTCCCCAGCTGCTGGTACTGGCTACCTTCTGGCACCCCGGTTCGGTTCTGGGCTTCCCTCGCAGACCCTGCTTTGTATGGAAGGTCATCAGGAAGGAGGTCTGGTCTAATTTGCATATAATGCTTTTATTATTTTAGATATTTGTGTACAAGTTTTTGTATGAATGTATATATTTTCTTTTGTCAAGGGTATGAATAGTGGAGTAGAATTCCTAGGTAACATGGTAACTGTGTTTAAATTTGAGGCAACTTCCAAACTGTTTGTTCAAAGTGGCTGCAACATTAACATGCCCACCTACAATGTATGCAAACTGCCATTTTCCCACAACTTCTCTAACACTTTCTGTTATCTGATTTATTAACCACTAGTGTGGGAAGTAACATCTCACGGTAGTTATTGTTTGCATTCCGTAATAACTGATGATGTTGAGCATCGTTTCAAGAGTTTTTGCCCACTTTTATATCTTCTTTGGAGAAATGTATATTCAAATCCTTTGCCAATTAAAAAAATAGGTTATTGATATTTATGTCACTGAGTTTAAGAGTTTATATATTCTCAAATCCATTACCATATATAAGGTGTGCAAATGTTTTCTCTCATTCTGTGGCTTATCTTTTACTATTCTTGATGGTATATTTTGCAGCATACAAGTTTTACATTTTATTCAGTTCAATTTATCTGTTTTTTCTTTATGTCTTGTGCTTTGGTGTCACATTTAAGAAACCATTGCCTAACCCAAGGTCCCATAGAATGAGTTCTATAATTTATTGTAAGAGCTTTGTAGTTGTATCTCTGGAATTTAGATTTCTATGTCATTTTGAGCTCTTTTTAAAAATATATTGTTATTAATAAGGTTGGATTTACATGTGCCATTTTGCTTTGATTTTTTTTCTCTATAAGTTTCATGTGTTTTGTTGTTGTTTTCCTCTTTGTCTTTCAATCATTTTTTTCTATTAAGTGATTATATTATAGTATAATACTTTAATCTATAAAAATACAAGTGTGGTATGCTAATTAAACTGGATGTCCTTTCACACAAAGCTGGGATTGTGAGGGAAGCTCGGGGTCCTGGGTGCCAGAGGGAAGCCAGTGCTGGTAGCTAGGAGAAGGAAAGCCTACTTTTGCAAGAATTTCATGCATATGACCTCTAGTACCTTTAAATTAGAGGTTTTAGTTATTTTTCTTCATGGTTGCTCTAGAACATACAATATACCTCTTATCAGAATCTATTTTAGGTTTATACATGTAGGCCAAGTAAAATATAGAAACTTTACTCCTATATAACATCATTTCTTTGCCATCTTTTAAAACTATCACTGTTATATGTTATGTCAGTGTACTAGTATATTATAGATCCAAAAATGCTTTTTATAATTATTTATTTATTTAATGTTATGTTTTTTAATAACCCGAGAGATGTATAGTAGGTATGTATTTGTAGAATGCTATAGTGACTACCTTATTTACTCTTTCTTGTTCTCTTCAATTCTTTCTGTGTGTTTGACTTACCATCTGGTATCATTTCCTAATGCCACTATAGCCTTCTTATTGTCAGGTAGGTTACATTTCTATATATTTATGGCCCAGCAATGCAATGTGTGCAACGGTGCACATGTTGTTTTATGTGATTGCTTTTTAAATCAGTCAAAAGAAGAAAGGAGGAGAAATATGCAGTTATACTGTCTTTTTCAATTACCTGCATAATGATCATCACCAGTGTTCTTTTGCTTTTTCATGTGGATTTGAATTACAGACTGGTGTCACTTGCTTTTGGCCTGAGGAACTTTTAATATTTCATGTATGAAAAGTCTGCTAGTAAAAAATTCTTTTAATTTTTGTTTATCTGGGAACATCTTTATTTTGCCTTCTTTTTTTCAAAGATATTTTTGCTGGATATAAGATTCTAGGTTGACATTTTAACATTTGGCACTTTTCATACATTGTCTCACTGCCTTCTGGATACCTTATTTGTGAGGAGATGTCAACCGTTAATCTTAATATGGTTCTCTTTTATATGATGAGTTATTTTTTTTCTGTTTTTAAGATTTTTTTTGTTTTGTTTTGGATTTCCATATTTTTATCATGACATGTCTGGGTGGATCTTTGGTATAGAGGTGATTCTATACAAATGGGAATCAAGTCATGAGGAAAAAGCCTGCAGCTTGCCTGAGGCTATTCATTGTACTAAAGATGGAGGTGGAAAACCTTGTTGTTTTTTGAGTGCTCCAGCATGTGGAGGGCAGTAGGCAGTCCCTGGTCTTCGGAATCCCTTCTGATGTGAAACGTCTTCCTGATGAGTGAGCCAGTGTCTAGTATTCTTGGTTTCCTGTGCATAGGGTAGCTCTATAAATGGGTGTGGGCTGAGGAGAAGAAACATGGCCCTCTCCACAGTGGCTGCTTGGAATAGAGCATCTGCAACATGGGTGTAAGGGGAATAAAAATTTCCAGCATCCTTCCCCTCCTCGGGGAAGCATTAGCCCCAGACTGGGAGCTGAAAGGTTCCTGTAACACTGAATTGTGGGGGATGAGGGAGCTAACAATATAGACTGTGGCTAAATGCCACAGATTCTCAATATTTTTACTGATACTTAGTATATTTACTTGAATAAAATACATTTTCTTTATTTTCTGAATGCCCTTAGGAAAATTTCTAGACTCTTAAAATGAGTATTTAAAAATAATGTCATTGATTAAACTGTTGTTTTGTTGGAGGAGGGAGGTTCTCTGAGCTGTTTATTCTGTCATTCCGAAGTGGCGTATGTGGTGCAGTCAGTTTTGTTTTTAGATTAAAATATAATTAGTGGAATAATAGCAAACATTACTCACTGATTTCTAATTACTAAATTTATATCCATATATTTGTAAAGAATTGTATTCATTTAACTCATTTAGTGAATATTTACTGATTATTTATAAAATGAACAAATGCAGCTGATACAAAGACTTCTACATCTCAGATGCTTGCTCACAAGGATTCCTTCATTTCAGTGAAAATAAATATGAACACAAATAACCAATACAGTGTGATCAGTGCTAGAGAAGTATGAAGGGAGAAGAGCATTAAGATCCATGTGGCTAGAGAGGAAGGGAACATTTTCTGGGGAACTGATGACCTCTGAAGCAGAAGGTGAAGAATGAAGGGGAGATTGGTGCAGAAGCACTGTGTAGAAAACCTTCCCTAAGATCCCTTACATCATTCTAATGAGCTTGGGTTTATTTTGGAGGAAACACAATGAAAGAGAATCATTCAAGGATTTCAAACTATTAGATGGTATAGTGAAGTCCCACTTTAGAAAGATACCTACCGTGTTTCCCCGAAAATAAGACACCCTCTGAAAATAAGACCTAGCACAACTTTGGGAGAAAAAAAATAATATAAGACACTGTCTTATTTTTGGGGAAACAGGGTAGCAGCAGTGGGGCAGGGGGGTGGTGGAGAGATGATAGTAGAGAAGACACCAGTTAGAGACCTGCTGGTGTAAACCAGAGCTGAGAGCGACTAATAAGAAGTTGATTCCAAAGAACTTTAGGTGTTAGTGACTAAAGTTAAATGGTAGGTGTATGCTAGAAAGGGTATCTGGGATGATACCGGACTTTTGGCTTTGGGGCCTAGGCACAAGGAGGTAGCAGTCCTTGAAGCAGAGGTGCTTAGAGAAGAAGCAACTGTTGGGCATGAACATGAGTTTCATTTTGGCAATATTGAGGTTGCAGGCCCTGTGGATCATCCAGGGGGAGATGTGCACTTGAAGATATGATTCAAAAATTCTATCTTATCTGTCCCAATTGACCAATCTATTCATCCAGTGCATGTTGGTCATTTTATGCCCATATTTTATTTCCATCCCATGGGTGATGGTGTGGCCTCAAGATCAGATGCAGTCGATAGAAGATGAAATGCCATTCTATGAGCTGTCACAGAGTAAGAATGGATATGGGACTTTGTGATACCTAAGTGACCACATGGACCTAAATCTCATGTATGTTCTGCTTTCTTAACCTGGAACATCCCTGGAAGATATTTCACTGATGCTTTTCCCCATAAAGTGTTCTCTCTTTGATGTTTCTCCCCTTCTCTCTCCCCCCTCCCTTCCTCCCTCCATGCTTCCTCTTTTTACCCCACCCTACTCATTTTTCTTTTGTTAGATCCTTTTCCTTGTAGATATTTTTACCTGCTTGAAAAGTAAATTTTGTTCCTGGGCCTTCCCTAAGACCCCTTTTATTCCTGCACTTCAATCTGCTGCATGACAGTCCTTAGGAAGTCAGCATTTGGAGCTCCAGTGGAACGTAGGGAATATCTCCTGCAATGCCTTAATTTTGCTGACTTTGCGTTTGCAGAGAAGAAAGAACTTGTTCAAAGTCACATCACTAGACAGTGCCTTGCATGCACTTTTGATTATCTAAATCCCTCTAAGTTCAATTCTTTGAACATGCTTTCTATTTATAGTATAAATATATACATCATGGATTTTTAAAACATGAAACATGAGTTATTAGTTACAAACTCATTTACATCATACATTAAGAAACACATTCTGAGACTTGCTTGAAAATATTTCTCCTGGCCCCATTGAATTTTATCATGTTTGTTTATTAATGTAATGAAATTGCATTTAGATTTCCTGGTGAGTTTTTTTTTGTTTTTGTTTTTTTGTTCTTTGCATAAATAGAATGGATTTCAAATTAGACCAATCTATCTAATGTGGTTTATAAGTATTAATTTGTTGAATTATAAATGTTTTTTATTATTTTTAATATGTTTTTATTTATATAAAGAGAGGAGGGGATAGATAGAAACATCAAGGAGAAAGAAACATCTATCAGCTTCCTCTTGCATGACCTACTAGGGATTGAGCCTGCAACCTGGGCATAAACCCTGACTAGCAATTGAATCAGTGACCTCTTAGTTCATGGTTCAACACTAAACCAATGAGCCACACCAGCTGAGCTAAATTTACGTTGCCCTTTAAATCACATTTACATTTTTCTGGACTAATACTTAATACATAATCACTATTCAAAAGTTAGAAACTATTAAAAATTAAGCAGAAGTTGCCAAAACCTGTTTGGCTCAGTGGATAGAGCGTCGGCCTGCAGACTGAAAGATCATGGGTTTGATTCCAGTCAGGGGCATGTACCTTGGTTGCGGGCACATCCCCAGTAGGGGGTGTGCAAGAGGCAGCTGATCGATGATTCTCTCTCATTGATGTTTCTAACTCTCTATCCCTCTCTTTTCCTCTCTGTAAAAAATCAATAAAATATATTTCAAAATAAATAAATAAATAAAAATTAAGCAAAAGTTTTAAAAAGTCATGAATGTCTCAATACAATTATATAACATTATTTTAGTATGAATTTACTATTCCTCTTCATGTTAATGGGATTGTAATATATATTTTATTCTTTTTATAATCTAAAACTTTAGTGTATTTCCATTCTGTAATAATTTTAATGGCCTTGTTATATTTTACCCTACTTCTATACCAGATATACTAATCTATCAATGTCTTTGTTTTTGGACATTTGGCTTATTTTTGATTTTTTAATCTTCACCCAAGAATATATTTTTATTGATTTTAGAGAGAAAGGAAGGAAGAGAGAGTGAGAAACATGAATATGAGGAAGAAACATTGACTGGTTGCCTCCCATATGTGCTCTGACTAGGGATCGAACCCACAACCTAGGTATGTGCCCTGCTAGGAATCAAACCTGCGACCTTTTGGTGTGTAGGACAACACCAACCAACTAAGCCACCTGGCCAGGGTGTTTATTTTCTATTTTTAATGGTATATATAATGCTATCTATAAAGAATATTGTTGGATTTAAATTTATGCCAGATTTTGGATATTATTTCTTTATATTAAATGTCTAAAAATAGATGTACTGAGTGAAAGGGAATAAACATTAGTGTCTGACAGGAAATCCATGGACCTAAGGTCAGCACAGTATATATGCTGCAGTGACTTCTGAATAGTCTTAACGAATATGATCTGAGAAATCTCACTTTTGGGCTCCTCTGGGACCAATAAAATATATTCTGAGATTATTTGAGATAAAGGATACAATTCTTAACTGAAGAAGCAGAGGTTTTGCCTTGATCATGCCAACTTGCCCATATGGGCTAAACTTTGCCTGTGATAGCATTGGATTTACAAGAATTATGCTAATGTACCTATGCTGTCAAAGTGCAGATTTTATAAATATGTATTACAGTTACATGGTATACTTGGCTATTTCATAGAATCATAAAGTTTTGGAGCTGAAAAGTATCCTTAGAAATATTCCCTGATCTATACACGGGACAGTGTTAATGAGGGAGGAAGGAACTTCCCCATCATTCACGCCACAGCTGAATCTAAACCTCCTGATTCCAGGATAAGAGGTCTTTTATCTGAATGCAAATATGAATAGTTATTTTATGTGAACTGGGTTGAACCTTAGTGGACATTATTCCATTAAAATGGTGTCTGCTTGGATTTTCATTGACTTCCAGATACCAGTTAACGTGGGTAAAGGCAGACCTTGCTTGCAGACATTTGGGAAATGAAGATACTAAAAGACAATTTATTCTAATGCCATGTCTCCTCATTCAATTCCAATAATTTTATCCATAGATGAATGGATAAGAGATATTATAGTTTCCATTGTAGCAAGACTATACATTTATTTATATATAATGTTTTATATATATTATGTCTGTATATTGTGGTGCAAATTGCAAATATAGCTGGGGAAGGCTTTGCAGAGAATTGAATTTTAATCTGGATCTTCAAAAAAATATTTTTTATTGATTTCTTATAGAGAGGAACGGAGAGAGATAATTAGAAACATCAAAGAGAGAGAAGCATTAATTAGCTGCCTCCTGCACATCCCCTACTGGAGATGTGCCCACAATTAAGGTACTTGCCCTAGACCGGAATTGAACCTGGGACCTTCCAGTCCACAGGCCAAAGCTCTATCCACTGAGCCAAACCAGTTTTGGCATTAAGCTGGATCTTGAAGAAGAGGAGCAGTCTAACTCAGACAAGACAGAGGGGTTTCAGAATGAAGGACCAGCCTGTGTGTGAGTACAGAGGCACGCCATATTTGTTGCACTGTAAAGGCTAAGAGGATGACAGTGAGGGTGAAAGGAAGGCAGCTACAAAGGATTCTCAGGAACCCAGGTCACTGACGCCTGTAGGCTAAAAAGGGGACTTGATTTGATGGAGGATGGTAAGGCAGTAATGCTTCTACCCGGGGAGAAAGCTCATTTTGAACATTGAATAATAAAATGTAGTTAGCATTGTTTAAGTTAACTTGCCACTGAACAAATTACATGTTTTGCATCCCAATATGGCATCCAGTTGACATGTGCTTGTGGCTTCATCCATCACGGAGGAGTTGCCGAGACTGTACTCAGCGTGTAAGTCACCCTTTCCTCCATTTCTAAGAACGGTCACATTTTGAGAAAGCATACACCCCATGGCTTCACGAGTGAAGTAGTCACAAGAGCTACTAAAAGTAGTGCTTCAGTGAAATCCTCTGGATGATCTGAGGTCTGACCTTCTGTACTTTATCTCCTGAAGATCAGCTTGTGGTGTTAATGATGGGGTAAGTAAGCAGTTACTTCCTACAGCAAATCAGCCAAAGCCCAGGTTTCCTCTGGAGGTCCCGGGGATCAGAGCTCTGTGTTTCTTCAGGTTTCAATTTACCAGCCTCAAACCACTTAAAAGCAGGAGGAGGAAAGGCTGGGGAGTGATCAGTTTACAAGTGACCTGGGAGTTCACAGCTTTCATCCCTGGAAATCACAGCCCGTATAACAGGCCTTGAGAAGACACAATTGGGACAAATTGACTCAGGCGTCCTGCTTTCAGAAATGCAAGCCCTTTCTTCCCTTATCAGTACCCCCACGCCTGGACGGTTGGAATCAAGCATTTGATGGAGGATGGTAGTTGTTCTAAGGTCAAATAGAGGATGTAGGTCCCCAGTAAGAGTGTAGGCTGTTAAGTGGCGCCCAACTGTGTTAATTGGTTAATAGGACTCTAGCTAGTTTGGGGACTTAAAAGTCCCTCCAGAGGAACCATGCTTTTTTCATTCTAGGCAAGTGAGAGATGTAACTGTGAAAACAAAGTATGGCCAGCACCTCCCTCCCTCTCTCTCTCTCTCTCTCTCTCTCGTTTTATTGATTTCAGAGAGGAAGGGAGTGGGAAAGAGAGATAAAAACATTAATGATGAGAATCATTTATCTGCTGCCTCCTGCACACCCCCTACTGGGGTTCAAGCCTGCAACCCGGACATGTGTCATGACCAGGAATCCTATAAGTGATCTCCTGGTTCATGGGTCCATGCTCAGTCACTGAGCCATGCCAGCCAGGGCACATCTTGAACCTATACTACTGTTGTACCCACTATTTGTGGATCGCTTTACATATGCTTTTAAAATGTGTGAATGCTTTCAAGGAAGGAGTAATTCCAACTTGGCACCTGAAGTTGGCTTTAGAGGCAGTTTGAGTCACCACCAACCCAGTGTCGTGGGAATGGTGATAATTGTTGCCAAACAATCACAGTTAGCAGAAAGAAATGCCACTTGGAAAATGAACGAGAATAAAGATTATCTTGAGGGATTTGCAGACTAGCTCTCATGGCACTTTCCAAAGGAGAAGAGAATCTGAAGGGGACTGCTGTCCTTATTCATTTGGATATATAAAGTCTGGCCATTAGGAATTCCATAGTCTTGCATTAAAGTCATGCACCAAGCACACAACTCCAGCTAAGCATTCAGGTACTTCACAAAGTAAACAAGCATTGTGAGGCCACAGCACGGTCCAGTTAGACATCTCACAGATGGAGGGATGTTGTAGTGACTGTACAGATGCTGTTTGGTGCTTTAGCGCTGAGAAAGGCTGTGGCTGTTAGTTCTTATCACCAGTGGGTTAATGGTAATTATTCTTCCATCCGCTGTTCATTCTTTGCCCAGGACAATTTTTAATGTAATTCTAAACTTAACACCTGCATACATAAAGCCTTCCCATGTCTCCTCACGCCCCACAGAGCAATCTCCAAATGTTTCAGTCGGCCATTTTCAAAGGCTACAGTGATCTGCCCTATCCAACACCCTTCTAGGATGCTGTTTTCAAATCATGTCAGGCACCTCACTGGTTTCCTAGTAATTATGTACAACCTCCATTTTAACTATGACCTCTGCCAGAAAGTCCTACTATTTTTCTTCTCAGGAGAAACTCCCATAATTTTAAAAAATATATATATGTTTATTGATTTCAGAGAAGAAAGAAGAGAGAGAGAGAGAGAGAGAGAGAGAGAGAGAGAGAGAGAGAGAGAGAGAGATCAATAAGAGAAAAATCATTGAATCATTGATCGGCTGCTTCCTGCATGTCCCACATTGGGGATCAAGCCTGCAACCTGGGCATGTGCCCTGACTGGGAACCAAAACCCAAACCATGATCACCTGGTTCATAGGTCTACACTCAACTACTGCGCCACACCAGCCAGGTGAAACTCCCATCAATTTTTAGTCACAGCTTGGTTAGTGAAGTTTTCCTCCCTTTGTAAAATGCCCTACTCGAACAAGTTCTCCAACTGAGGAATGGCTAACTGAATGCATTTTGTTTTAAACTTATTACAGCAATATATATTCTCTTAGCATGCGATACTCTATGCAAAGTACAAAGTACACCGCTTAGTACAGTGACTGGTGCTCAAAACATGAAAGCTATTACGATCATTTGTGTACTTGAAAGTGAATTTTTTTGTTACCCACACAACCACACTCCAAAGAATATTTTTCTATTTGACGTCAAATACTAATTTAGTGTTTCGCTTTCCTGTAAAAGTTTATGATGACAGAGATCTTTATTAACATCAGAAGACAGACACTTCCTTAAGAGGCTTTTGTGATTTCCCATCTGTGTACATATGAGGGAAAATGAATACTATGTGTATGGAAACTACGATGGAGCAAACTGTATGAATTTGTCTAACTCTATCTATAGTGAGGTTAGGAAAAAATAAGATAACTTTTTTTCCTAGTCCTTGGAGTCTACGGAATTTCTGGTCCCCATGCAGTCTTCATTAAACAGAGGGGTTAAGAACAAAATCCTTTTTTATGCTGTGTAGCCCTCTTTAGTTTTAACATCTACACAGACGCATATACATTTTCTTCAACTAGAAAAATTTTGGCTGAAGCCACATTTCAAACTAAGGCATTGACTGTTAATTTTACCTATAATTATTCATTTAGAAAAAAAAATGTCTATGTTTGACACAATGATAGTGAATAGATATCAAACTGGAAAAGAAGTATGTGGTTCAAAGTATATGTTATGGCAAAAAGAAAATAAGCTTTTGCATAAAAAATTTACTTTAGGAAAATGTATCTTGCAGCAAATCTGAAGCCACCAAAATTTATTGTGATTAATCTCAATTGTTGGTTATCCTTCACTGTGCAACATAGTTTGGCATTCTGGGGATAAGGTAAACAATGTTGGTAATTTCATAAACGCTTTCTGAGAGTTTCTCAGACACCATGTTTTAGAAGTATACCTCTGTACATATGACCAGGTGATAAAACTCTAAAATCCTGAGTGAATATCTAGTGGCAAAACCTTATCTCCATTGAAACAAGATGTCATAAACATGATTTTTGCCCATCACTTTTTCAAGCTACATATACATATGTAATTCCAGGGAGCTAATAATATATCACTTGCACTATTTCTACATAGCTTTATCCTAAGATGTGACTTAAGTGCACTGTTTGTCCACTTTATTCTATATTCTGCATTGCTGGCAATCATCATACACTGCAAAATCCTCCGAGAAATCTCTCTTGAAGGATGTGGAGACTCAAACCTGCTTGCAAGGGACTTGGCCTCTTCTATCTTCTCTCCATCTCTTCTGTACTTTTTTACTGTTTTTTGTCTCTTGACCACAGCCCTTTTGTTAGGTTCTAGCTGATTTCATTTCATTTCATGTGTTAATTTTGTCCCCTACAGTGTGGTGCATGTTTCTTTTCTGTGTTGGGACCTACCACACCCAGAGAAACCTTCTGAAATTCTAGCCCCCTGAGCAGGCCTTGGTGGGCAGTAATTAGATCATTATGCACTGCACTAAGGGGTGAGTGTTTTCATTCCCACAGCGGCCTGCAGGCCCCACCTGTCAGCTGGGGAGGGACGCTCTCATAAACCTGCCAATAAGATGATTTAGCGGGTTACATGTTTGTGAATAAATCTTTCATCATATTATAATCAAAGAGCTCTTTCAGTTTATGACCTACCTAATGAAGGATTTGGAGTGTCTGCTCCTCAATTTGCTGTTTGTAAAGATAAAGCTAACGGGTGTCATTAGCGTGTATTTGCCCCCTTGGCTCAGGCAAAGAGTGGAGAGGTGGCAAAGGAAATGAGAGAAAAACGTTAATTAAAAATCAACGCATGGTGTGAGCCATGTACCCGATCCTTGAAAAGTAATGTACTACAAGAAAAATAAGATGTTTTGACATCTTTTCCAGTCAATAAGCCACTAGGCTCTATAGTAGTTCTTTATCAAATGCCTTGTCCAATATTTAATGGCCACCATCCCTAACCAAATAAGTTGATGTGTTGATGTGGTTCTCTCCATGACGGGAGTGTAATTATGTATACAGTGTGAATGGAGCTCAGAATTTGCTAAAGCTTGCCACCCATGCCAGCATATAATAATGAGAATTTGTGTTGTCTTTTTTCACATGCATGCTGTGCATTCAATTTTCAGTTTCATGCTTTATCTGTGCTTTAAATTATAATCAGTTAATATATTCTCTTGGTTATCTTTCTTTAATACACTGAGGGTAGATATTTTGGCTGTAGTCCTGATACCTTTAAATCTAATGATAGATAATTCCCATTGATACATACCAGAGATCTTAATGAGTGGAAAGCAAATATAAAGGGATATATAATTTGCTAAAATTACCAAGCAGGTTGTAACTTATGTTAAAATTCTTTACAATTGTACCCCCACCAGCTTGGTGAATTTCTCATGCTGTTCTCTTCCCGGTCAAAGCTTTTGTCTGTGGTCCAGTTCTCAGCAGCCATTGACTGAGATCCAGACAGATAAATCCTGGGAAAGAGACAGGACACTGACCTTGGTTTCCTATGTGTTTCATTCCAACTCTGGACCAAGTTATATTTCAGCTCCACAATCAACAAATGGTTTCAAAAAACAAGTAGGTGACAATGCTGGAAGTCGGCTAGAGGGAGGTCAAATGGGAGCCTTAGATGGCTGTCTGTAAAGCCTCCTCATCTCGGTGGAAATTTCCAGTCTTCACACAGGCATCAGGACATCCTCTTTTTGCGCTGGTACCATTGACATCTTTGGGCTGCGCCAGCCCCGCCTGAGGATGACACAGCTGTACCAGGCTGGACGATCTCTCATGTCCGCTCTGCACCCATGACTTTCCCTGTTTCCTTTCCTTTGTGATATTTTCAGCATCAGGAAGTCTCACTCACCTTGACCATTGTTTTCACACCTTTGGGCTACACACATGGGGTTGTTGTTTGATTTGAACCCAAAAGGATGGACAGGAAGGAAAGCAGACAGTGGAGATATCACCATTTCCTAAATTGAATCATAACACTCTATTTTCATGACTTTGTCACACTGCCGAAAAATGCGGGGCATTCATAGGCAGAAGCGTAAAGAGAGGGATGGGGATACGGTCTCTTGTTGAGCATCTAATGGAAAGGCTAAGCTTTATTGGGGGAAGGGGGGAGATTTTAGCCTTTTTGATGACACATTCCCCTAATAAAGGCCGGATGTGCCACAAAAGGTGTGTGCAATTTCCCACTTCTAAAAATTTGAGTTCTTAAATAAAGATCGCCATTTCTACTATTTTTATGGTGAGTCTATAGAAATATAAGGCTGCTCGGGTTTCTTACTTTGCTGTATATTACCTGGGGGAATCACAAGTTTAAGATTTCCACTGCAAGTTTTAGGGAAGTTCTCACAATAGGAGAGTTTTATAGTGAATTCTACAGATGCTGATATCATTTTAAAAATTTCTATTTTGGAAAATATTCGGTTTATAGTATAGTATATGTATGTATATACATATATAATGTATAACATGTAACATAGTGTATATATACACACTATGTTACATGTTATACATTATATATGTATATGTTTTGTTTTAGAGAGAGAGAGAGAGATTTTTTGTCTCTGTCTTAATGAGGATATATTTTCTGTAGCTTTTTTTCTATTTGCCTTTGTTTGATTTTCAGTTGGATAATACTGGAATCATACAATACGTTGTAAAGTATTCTTTCTGCTTTTCTATGATGGAAGAAATTGTGTAGGGGGGGTGTTGTTTCCTTCCTTAAATCGTTGGCAGAATTTGCCAGTGGAACCCTCTATACCTACCTTGGTGAATGTTCCATTTACTTTAGCAAAGAAAAAAATATTCTACAGCTTTCAAAAGCTACTATTTTTGCTTTGGTTCCACTCAGCATTCCACATTCTTCCCATTCTTGTAGAGCTGTTTTGTGCTGGGGTGACATGTGGTACCCCAGAGTGATAGCTGTATGATTCTGAGTTTAGTTCTTCTATTTGTTTCGTACCCCAGAGAGGGTCTCTTTGCAGGCTCTTGTTCTTCTTATGCCCCTCGCTAGCAGTAGTCTCCTGTCACATCTCATTCCAAATTTCTTAGCTTCTTGGTGGTGTGGTATGGCCTCTGTTGTTCTAATTAAAGCTTAGTTTTTGGTATAGACTATGTCCCTGGATCCTTCTGTTCTCTGACACTCCCCTGGCTCTAGTTGTGGGTTGAGCACATAACTCTATTCTTCTCCCAGGACTAGAGTTTTTCTCTAATTGTTCCCTTCCTCTAGCTGCAATAATGTTCACCTATGCCCCTTCCCATAATAGCTCTGTTCCATTCTGGGGATATAGGAGAAGGATCAAAGAGAAAGTTTTGTCCTTGTTGCATGACTACTCTTGTTGTATTTACAAAAAATCTTGTGGATTTTGACAGGAATTGCATCAAACCTATGAAGCAATTTGGGAAGACTTAACCATTTTGTTATGTTGAGTCTTCTAATCCATGAACATAGTATGTATGTCTTTTCATTTATTTAGGTTTTCTTTTAGTTATTTCATGAGCATTTAGCAATTTTAAGCATAGATATATGTACATATTTAAAATGTAAGTATTTCAGTTTCTTTGGAACAGTTAGAAATGGCATTACATGTGATTTTTTTTTGTTTTATTTTGTTTTACCCATTTCTCTATTCCACCCACCAGGGATAGTGTTTCTGAATTATAGCATGCATATCTTTATAGAGGATAGTTTCTATAATTCCCTTCCTTTGTTCTTGTACCACATTCAAAATACTCTAGAAATGTTACCAGTATTTTATCCAATCTCTTTACAATTTATACTTTACTCAAGTGCATAAAACACATAATTTGCTCATTCTCTGCCATCAACTGCTGTGCAACTCTAATTAAATGTTTATTTTGCCTGCGTCCTGTGTCCTCATCTGTCAGTTGAGGTAATGCTCCTTTCCCTGGCTCCCTTACAGGAATGGAGTGAGGATATTGTGAGATAAAGGACAAGAACATGCTGTAAAAAAGTTAAAAGCACTTTTAAAATACAATGTGAACAGATTTAATTCCTGCCAAGAAATCTCTTTTGAATTTGTAGATTGGCTAAGTCTTCCTTTTCTGTGTTCTCACAATACCCTCATTTACATCCATTTTATCGTTTAGAATATTTTATTGAAATGATATGTTCTTGTGTGCGTTTCCATTAAAATAAAATTTACTGATAAATCCAAGAGGCATGAAGTATTTATCTTCATAGCTTCTGCTCTTGGGTTCATAGCCATGTCTGTTCTGCCACACTGCAGTTCTTTGGTAAGAGAGTTGTGCCTATGTCTCTTCAGAAGCAGGCTCAGTTTTTTGAGTCTTTTTTGTGTGTCTGTACAACCTTCTATTGCATGTGAAGAGACCTTGTCAGGCACTTTGGTTGGGCTCCATGATGACATCCACCATAAGAAATGCTTAGGTGGGGAAACCCCTATCTCTCCTCCCCCTTGGCCCCAACATTTCTGAAACTCCTTAATACCAAAGCTTCATTTCATGAAAAGGAATTGGATGACATTCAAATAGAATCATAAAATGTTAGAGTTTTAAGGGCCTTTAGAGACTGCTAGTAAATTCTGCCCTGAAAGCAGTTATTTCCAGGAGGAAGAGAAGGCTGTGAGAGAAGTAGAAGTGATAGACTTTGATGAGAGCTGGACAGGAAAGGGGAAGATAGTCTCATTTTTTTTAGCTTTTCCTCCATTTTTCCAAAAGTCAACCTTTGTCCCTCCTGTCCTTTACACTTAAGAATACCCTATCCCCATAGAGGGAAAATCTTGATCTTTCCAGGACAGCTAGAGGTCAGTCAGAGGGCACAGCCTCAAAAGAGGACTCCCAGGATTCCACATGCTCACCCATTAGAAACAGGACTTGTTTGGTTGCTAAAGTCCTGGTTTGACGTCCATGAGGTCAAGGGCATAACTGTGTCTTATAAAACCATAACTGTGTCTTCAGTAGGAAAGCCAGCATCACTGAGGGTGGCTCTAGGAGAACAGGCAGGCAGTGGTCTTTCTTCCCGGTGCCTCAGAACGTAGGTGGCTCAGATTGTTGAGACACAGGTCCGGGGAGTCAGTCTCGGGCTGGGTAAACCTTTCAGGCCTCAGAATCCCATGCCTAGCTCCAGCAGCGCCATGGTAGGCCTCCCCTCACTCCCACAGTCAGTGACACAGGAAAGAGGCAACCCCAGAGGTCACAGAAGAATACTGCAAGGCCCCCAAGTGCTTGGCAGAATGCCCAGCATGCATTTCTTTTTACCAGAGAGAGAAGACAGATCTTTGTGGGAACGCGATTCAGAGACTCGGGAATATGTTGGAACGGAGCCAGACGTTGAATCCTGAAAGGAAAAGAGAAACTCCAGGCATTGGACCGATGTCCCTGGTTGGAACAATTGAGTTACATATATACATGCATGTCTATATATACTCACATGTGTTTATGTACATGTGCATATATTTATTTCATATTTTATAATTTGTAATGTTCAGACATATAACAGTCACACTCCAGGAGGCGAATTTAAACAAGGTCTTCAGGAATCTGAAGAGTTTGCCCAATGAGCTTTAAAGTCTGCCCTTGAAAATTTAAACCGGAAGAGACCTTAGAAATTGACACTGGCCCTCCCACTCTTGTTTTGTAGATGAGGAAAACAGGGCCTGGGAAAATTAGGGGACATGCTCAGAGTCACAGAGGGAGCACTACTGGGAGTTTTTCCCTAAATTCAGGGCAGAGAACGCCTGACCCCCTTTCATTTCAGTGCCTGGGCCTCTCTGGACCACATGACTGAGTGTCGCCGTAAGCCTAGCCCTGTACTATGTGTAAGAGCTTTCTCACAGATGTCTCTGTTTAAGCCTCACCTCCACCTTTGTGGGGAGGCAACTTATCTTCTGCATATTTCCCAGCAGGAAACTGAGGTCTGGAGAGGTTAAGTGACTAGTCCAAGGTCATGTGTCTAAGAAATAGAGGAGACTGACTCAAGGCAAAGACCATCTGCCTCTCTGTCATCACAGCTTCCCAAGGGGAAAGGAGAGTAACAAGGCAGTTAGGGAGCAAGAGTGCTCTGTGCTCTCTTCCAGGGTTCTTCCTGGCTCTCACCCCAGACCCTGAGCTCCAGCCCCATGGGCCGGGCAGTATTGTGCAGACACCACCTGCACCCTCTGTGCTTTTGTGCTTCATGGACCCACTCTCCTATTCCAGCTGGAGGCCTCCTGGGTTAAGCATTTCCAAACACTTTCCCTGCCCTGCTCCTTGTCTCAGTCCATCCAGGCTGCTGTTCTGGAGGCTGGAAGTCCAAGATCAGGGCACGAGCAGGGTCAGGTTCTGGTAAGACCCTTTTCAGGGTTATAGACAGCCAACTTCTTGCTGTGTCCTCACATGGTGAAAGGGATGAGGGATATCTTTTAAAAAGTTACTAGTTCCATCCTAAGTGGTTTGGCTCAGTGGAGAGTGTCATCCTGGTCAAGGGCTCATGCCTGGGCTGTGGGCACCATCTCCAGTAGGGGGCATGCAAGAGGCAACCAATCAATGACTATCTCTCATCACTGATGTTTCTGTCTCTCCCTTATCCTTCCTCTCTGAAATCAACAATATATATATACATATAAAAGCTACTAATTCCATTCAGGAGAACTCTGCTCACATGACAATCACCTCCCAAAGACCTTACCTCCCAATACCGTCACTCGTAAGAGTTAGGATTTCAATGTGTGAATTTGGAGGGGAACAAACCTTCAGATGCTGGCACCCTTCTTTCTTGCAAGAGCAATTGCCTGTGCCTTCAAGGTTCTCCCAGTGGTTTGTTTGTACCTCTCTTTCAGCAGATGTGAGCCAGGCTAGGCCAGGGTCCTCTGTCCCCCTTGCCTAAGGCAGGCATAGTGTGAAAGTCTTCTTACTCTGTCTAAGTCCTGGCACGTCAAGGGTATTCAAATATAATCTGACTGTTAGCCCAGAGATATTGAAGTTTTGGGGGAGTCTATATGACACTAGTACCTTATACAGAGTGAATGGTCAAGTTTCCCAGAATGTTCCATCTCCCAAAACCTTGACCTACTTTATTGCATCATCCCCAGCAAATTACATCTTTCCAGAACACTGCTCTCCTGGTCCTTAGTCACTCTGCTCCTCCCTGACTATGCTGGCTGGGAATACCAGAGGGGAAAATCGTTTAAAAAATGTTCCAAATGTGTGAAACAGAAGGAAGGTGAAATTAAGACAGATAGGATAACTAGTATGTTGAGAGTTCATATATAAAGTCCCTTCTCAGCTGAAACTAACCCTCATGCATGTGGCAGAGTCTGGAGGGATAGAAAACCGTGGTGTGGGGCGTTTTGGTTGGGTTTTGTGACGGTGCTCACACATGAAGCTTAGACTCTGAGCCAGCAGTGCTCTATCGCTGAGGGGAAAGTGGGGGTGGAGGTGGAGAGCGCTTCCTCTCAGCTCAGCTCAGCGGCCCTTTGATCCAGGAGCCTGGCTTCCAGGGAGAGAGTGCACAGGTGGCAAGATGTAAACAAAACAACATCCCGGGCCTCTGTCAGGCCTCTGACAACAGAGTGGAGACAAGCTCGGCTCCTGTGCTGACCAGATCTTCAGCCCTGAGTCTGAGACATGCCTGCTGGGTTCACCCCATTCACGGGGCAGCTCAGCGAGCCCCTGCAGGCAGAGTCAGAGTGACCACGGGGGCCAGCGGGCTCTGAAGGGTCTCGCTGGAGTCCCTTTCACAGCCTTCAGTGAAGCCTCAGGGGTCTTGCACACCAGGCTGGTGGCTGCAGAGAAGATGCCCATCGCTGCCCGGGCTCTGCCACTGCGCACATCCTCTGTCTGCATCATCCCGAAGGGAGTCCTATGGGTGGGGAGGGGGGACTGCGGGTCAGGGGTAAGAAGCAAAAAGCAGTAGATTCCCCATCTCTTTCAGAAGGAAACCAGCCCGAGGCAGGAAGTGGGCTGGGGCCCTTTGGAAGCCTCTCTCTGTGTTCTCACGGTGCAGGCACTGAGGCCGGCACTGTGTATGGAGAATCTGAGCCGCTCAGGCTCTGCGCCCAGGGGCACCCCCTGGGGCCTGGACCCGGGCTCCTGGGACCTGGCAGCCGCTGAAAGGGGCACCTCTGTGCGTGCACAGGCAGCAGCACCCCTGGGTGTGAGCTCAGGGCTCCGATGGGGGACCAGGGGGCAGAGCCGGAGCAGAGGCTGGTCTCCATCACTTGGGACCGGGGACCAGATGCCTGGCCCGCACTTGGGGCTGGACCCCCGGCTCCTGGCCTCACCCCCTGTCCTCTCAGGAATTCCTCGGAGCAAGAAGCGGCATTTGTGTATTTGGAGAAGTCAGAGGCCGGTGCTAAATGGTCCTTCCCGTGAGCAAAAGCACATTGCCCTCCTGCCGGCCTGCAGGAGGGAGCCGGGCGCGGGGTGCGGGGCCCGCGGCCGCTGGGTGCCAGGCCCGCGTCTCGGGCAGCCCCCGAGGACCAGCGGCGCTCAGCTGCAGTTCATTTTCCTTCTCTGTTTGTATATAAATGCTTTTAGTACTTAAACCAAATTCAGATCAATTAAACTAATGTTGTTTGACATAATATTCCTTGTTCCAAAATCAATATCCTTCCTTTGACAGGCTTATTCTGGAGTCCAGGATGTTTATTGTTCTTAAAGCTTACCTATAGACCTGGCTTTTGTCTCTGCTGATAGAAAGCAGCTCTTCCTCGCGTACTGTATGCCAGCGTGTAATGGGGCTCGAGTTTCTCTGGTAAATATCTTTAATTGTCCCATCATGCTTTTAATCTCAGCGGCCCGGACCCGCTCCTTCCCCGGCTCCATTTGTCTCCTTCGTGTTAAATGTGTTCCCCGCGCGGGATCTGTTTGGGAGGAGCTGGGGTGAAGGAAGGAGCGGGGCTGGGGTCTCAGGACCAGTGAGCCCTCTTTCCAAAGAGCCGGGCCAGGTGAGAAGAAGGCCCCAGCAGCCCAGACACCCAGACACCCAGACACCCAGATACCCAGGCTGGCTGGCAGACTGTGGCCACTCCCCTCCCCCCAAACCCTCCCCCCCGCAGCCCTCCTGCTCCGGCCCCATCATCATCAAGTAGCATGCAGCTACCAGGACCGCCACAGTTCCTCATGTGGTCTGTCTCGCATGCCCTGCGGCTCTTCTTCACCCCGCCTTTAGCTCTTATAAATCTTGTTCTGTTTTCCCTGGCCTCTGTCCAGAGGCAGGCCTCACTTGGCCCCAGGGAGAGCAGGCTGGGGGTCATTTATCACTTGAACAGTGGGAATGGGGGGCTGCACGGTAGTTTTTTGTTTTGTTTTTTTGCTGTGGCCACGGCAGAGGTCTGTGCACAGCCACCTAATTGCGGGAAGGTGGCCCCTGTTCTAATTGCTCCGCCCTGATCACACTGCCCAGGCCAGACGGGCCCACGTCATGACACAGAAAAGGACCGGCTGAGGGGACGGACCCCTTGGTGATAACGCAGGAGTGGTTTGCCATGTTTTTCTTTTTTGCCAGGCAAATATTTTCTTTCCATTAATAGTCGTTGAAATGATGTAAGCTGGCATTTGGGAGAGCTTTAATCAGCCTCTGAAATGCATCCGACTCTGCTCTGCGACCAGCCTGCAGGCAGGAGGAAGCCTCATGAAACCCGAGCTGGGCTTGCTGTCCCAGCCACCCCACCCTGGGCTCCCTGCAGAGAATGTGCCCGGACTGGGACCAGCGCTCTGATCTCAGCCCAGCCAGGCTCTGCCCCAGCCCTAGCGCACAAGCGTGCACGCACACACAAAGGCACACATGTGTGTGCACACACATGTGCTTATTTCTTCCCCTATGCTATATTCCAAAGGAGCAAAGATCAGAGAGACTTGGTTGAACTAAAAAGTCCCTGACTTTAAGTATTGCTGAGATTGGGGGGAGGGGAATTGGGGGAATAAATGGTTCATGTTACTGTGTGTGTTATCTCTGAATGATGGATACAGCTTACCTTGTGCTCCGTACAACTTGTGGCCGCCCGGCTCAGACTGGCCCAGGGACCAGTCGCCCTCTCTAGCCTCCTTTGTCTGGCTTCTCTCAGCTGGAATTTGGTCTTTCTCCTCTGTTCCTTCTTTTCCTCCTCCTGCTGCCCCTGTCCTCTGGGTGTCCACAGGACCCCCTCTGGAATATTATCCTGATGGCGCTGAGCCTGGTTAAAGTAAAGCCTTTGTGACTAAGTTGCATTGTCCAAGACGATGTGCAGCTTCCCACAGTCCCTCTCTTCAGCAAGCCCTGTTCCTTCCCGTAGGATGCCTTTGACCATCGCCTTGACCACACCTGGCTGCATTGCTTTTCTATTCCTCTGGGTTCCTGTTGCCTCTGTCCATCTGCTGAGTCCTGTCCCCATGGGGATCTAGCGAGGCTGGGAGATGAGCCCATGCACTGTTGCTCCTGGGAGAGAAGTTTCAGAAGGACCCTCACCCTCTCACTCAGCTGCACCCTGGCAAGGCTCCCAGCAGAGGCCAGGGAGAGAGGCCCAGGGTTTGGTCTACAAAGGCAGCTAGAACCGTTGTTGGCAAACTGCGGCTCGCAAGCCACATGCGGCTCTTTGGCCCCTTGAGTGTGACTCTTCCACAAAATACCACGGCCTGGGCAAGTCTATTTGAAGAAGTGGTGTTAGAAGAAGCTTAAGTTGACAAAAGTTGGCTCTCAAAAGAAATTTCAATCGTTGTACTGTTGACATTTGGCTCTGTTGACTAATGAGTTTTCAGACCACTGGCCTAGAAAAGCTCAGGAAGAGGAAAGCCCGTGTGGAGTTTTCTCGAGATGTCCCTCATCTGCCACCTGAGGAAGGACAGCAAGGGCAGTACCCTGTGGGATATAGCAGATGGTCAGCGATAGCATCTATGCAATTCTCAACACTGCACATAGCAATTTTTTAATTAGTTTTTTTTTTTTTTTAATGCTATTTAACCTCTACCAGGTCCATGTGAGGTTGGAAAGGCTGGCATTATCAGCGCCATTTCACAGATGAGGAAAATGAGTCCCCAAAGAGTGACTTGTGCAAGAGCTAGATGGGAGGGTGCTATGATTTGAATCTAGGCTTCCCATGCCTGCCCGGCAGCTCGCTGCACTGTGTATGCTACACCCCTTTTCAAAAGAGCGAGCACTTCCCTGGTCTCTGCCATCCTGTTTTGCTTCCCTTGGTTTACATCCTTGACATGGGCTTCCAACTCAACAGGCTTAGCCCTATCCAGAGCCAGCCCTCCCCAGAGTGCTGACCACAACCATTCAAGTGGCCATGCGAAGAGGATCAGTGCTTCAGGGGACAGCTCCGCACGCAGCTCCAGAGGCGGATAGGGGCCTGCCTACCATATGGTTCTTGCTTCCTAAGCAGATCTGCATGCCCCTCAGAGTCCCTAGTTTAGGTTTGGGGCGTGTGTGACTTCACTCCTGCTTACTTACCTAACCCATGTTGGGTGGAAATGAAGTTAAATGAGATAGTACATAAAAGGTGCTTTGGTTCAGTGTATGACACCTGAGAGACCCTTGGTAAATGAAAGATTGAGCCCTTTCTAGAGGAAATGTCCAGCCACATGTGACAGGCTAGGAAACTGAGGGTGGAGATGTCCCAGCCTGGATTAGACACTATCTCAGTGCAGGGTCATTTTCTTCTCTCTCACATAAACACACCCTGAGCTCACAGGCCCACCACTGAAGACGACAGAGAGCTGATGCTAGGCCTCAAATGCCACCATCAAACCCCCATGGATTTTCAATGACATTGGCATTAAGATTGCTTAATAATGAGATTAATTAAATATAACCCCAAGATTGGGTTTTTACTACCTACCTTCACCTCATGTAGATCTTAATATATGAAAGTTCATAGACAAATGGAGTATATTAACTTTAATAAGAAGGTAGATCTCAGTAAAGGAACCAGAAGTGGTAGGTGAGGCTGGGGAGGTAGGAGGGAGTAGACAATGAAACAGACTAAAATAAATACGGGAAAGGGGGCGCATGGCATATTCTGGTGGCAATGTCCTTGAAGGATCTGATGTCTTCCCTGGTAACTCAGGATTGCCAAATTCAAGAGCAAGGGGACCTGGCCTTTGCATTTAGGGACTTTCCTCAACCCCACTCCACCTTTGCCTTTTGGTAGCTTCTCAAAGCATACTTTGCCTGTGGCACGGTTCCCCCTTAATTATAAAAACCCAGTGCATTAAGAGAAACGCCTTCAATCCTCAGCCTGCTCTTAGCTAAGAGAAAGGCAGTTTTCAGGAACTCGCCTCATGCCGGCGAAAGGAGTTTTGGTTTTTCTGAGAAAAGTGAGAGAAGGAACCCTGGACAGTTGGGGTGGGATTCGGAGCGCGGCCACTGCAAAGTGCAAAGCCAGAGAGCATCGTGAGAAGCACGCCTTCCTCTGTCTGGCCTGAGGATCAATCTCTGTCAAAGTGGAGTTAGTGAGGTCTCTGGAGAGCGAGGGGAAGTAGTAATTTAGGAGAAAAAGAGCTGTTACCTAGGGCTGCTGTTTACCTTACAGTAAATATAGGGGAATTGCGGTTAATAAAATAAGTTTATATTTTTTCCTTTAAGAGAATAGCCATAATGTATGAAATATATCAGCATTTTGGCTTTAGAGCAAAACAATATAGGCCATGGGATTTAATTAAAACAAGGAAAAAAGGAAGAGAAGAAACACTGTTTCTCCTTTCATTGTTTGCAAACTTGGGCCATTTCGTTATTAACGGGCCTAATTTTTGAAAGAGGAGTATTCATCTTGACTGTGAACTTTTCCCCCCATCGGGCTCATTATGTTAAATGTTGCATTTAACCCACACTTTAGGGGGGATAAAAAGCAGTATTTCTGTTGGTTTGAACTGTCAGATTGACTCACACGGTGGAAAATGGGGGAAATAGTTCAGTAAAAATAACGGTCCCTGGAAAGGCCTAGCTCCAGCCTACACCCAGCAGCAAGCTTGGGCTGCATTGGGGCCTCCTGGCCTCTCCCAGAGGAAGGGGGCGGGGGGCATGGGAAAGAAGAGGTTGACTTGCTAGAAACTACCACCACCAAGCTGGCCTTTCTGCTTCCAACCTAACAGTCCCTCTTACTGGAGAATATTACCACTTATTGAAGAAAACCTGGCAAAAATGGCAAGGAACAGAGGTGGGTTCTTACCCCCAGCTTTTCTTTTGTTTAATTAGCCGAATTCAAATCTCCTGCTGTCTGTAATGTTTATTAAGTCTGCTGTGTTGCTGTGTATCTCTTCTTCTAAGTGACAATGCAAAGCTAAGTCTCCACGTGGAATAGGCCTTCATGTCTTCTTTTGGGAATGTGAGACCTTAGACCACATGTGTCAAACACAAGGCCCGCGGGCCAAATCCGTCCCGCCAGGCCTTGCAATGTGGCCCGCACCACCCTGTCATCACTGCACTCCGCTGCGTTTCCATCACAATGACAGTTTATGACTGTTCAGTAAACCATTCGGCCCACGATTTAGGCTGGATTTTAGATTTTGGCCCCTTCTCTGATTGAGTTCGACACCCCTACCTTAGACCTTATCAGTACCTGGCAGATAGGCAGAGACAGTCACTGAATATTGTTAAAAGAATCTTCAGGGGGTGGAGAAAATGCTGAGGCTTGTGCCATGGATAATGGTGTATATTTAAGAATTAGTTGGGTTCAAATAAAAGTTATGCAGACTTGTCATTAGGTTAGGTCTCAGGCCTGTAAAAAATATTACATATTATATATATTATATATATATAGTTTTTTTGTTTGTTTTTGTTTTTTGTTGTTTTTTTTGTGTGATTTTTTTAGAGAGAGAAAGAGGGAGATAGAAACACCCATAAAATCAGCTGTGTCTTGCATGGCCACCAGCAGGGATTGAGCCCACAACCCAGACATGTGCCCTGACCCGGAATCGAACTGGTGACCTTCGGTTTCTGGGTCGACACTCAACTGCTATGCCACACTGGTCAGGCTCTCAGGCATTTTGTAAAGTAGGCCTAAGAATGGCTACTTCAAATTGTGTGAGAATGAATGAATCATGAATATGTCAATGCAGACACATGGCAGGCACACAATAGACAGTTGCTGTGTGTTCATTTAGGGCATCGTATGGCACTGTACATACTCCTGAGACTGCCTGGCTGAAAGCGCTGTTGCATTGCTAACGTAGACAGGTCAGTTAGCCTTTCTCAGCCTTCATTTCTCTTGGTAAAATGGAGACATGATACCTGCTCACAGCGTTGTTGGAAGGGGTGAGGAAGGTTGTTTTTAAGTGGATGTGATGGTGGATAAAGTCATCAACCTCAGGCCTGCTGCTGCTGAAAAGACTCTTCAAGCATTCTTCACCTTGAAACATCTTTAATGCAGTCCAAAACTTTTGGTTTATGAGACGGCTTTAGTGGCTGTAACATCAGGGAAGATGAAGAGAAGATCGGTATTTACTTCAGTCAGTTACAATTTGAGGGGAAGAAAAACTCAATAACGTGGTGGCAATGCGAACATCAGCAGTGCCTCCTCTTGGCAGAGCGGACCCCAAAGGACCTGTCCTCCCTCCTTTGACCTTGGCTGAGAGTGAGCGTCTCTTTACTGCTGCACTTTTACAGCATACGGTAGTTAATTTAAGAGTAACCGGCAACCATTAGTGCTAAGAAATGATTTTTTTTCCCCTACGCTCTATCAGTCTTTTAAAATTTGGATATAAAATGTTGAAGATAAAGTAGCAATAATATTTACTTTTTGATACAACGCCAGATTTATTTCTGTATCTCCAAAGTGCAGTCTATAATAGTGATATTCAGTTTCTGCCTTGGCTTTCAACCAAATGTTGACTCTAATAATCGGCCATTCAGCTTGGCCCAAATGTGTGTGCCTTGATGAATGTGCGGGGCCTGGTCAATTACCTGAAAATAACAAGCACTCCGTGGACGAATATTTTATTATTATGGCTTCTGAGGATCAAAAGGTTTCCCTGTTGGCCAGGTTACCACAGTATTCAGGAGGCCATCCACTGTTGTTTTGTGGATCTTGGGCAAGTTTATTCCCCTTTGTGGCATGATTTGCCCAAAAGTAAGACAAGGGGGTGGTTTCGCCTCCCCAGCCTCTAACTCTGGACTGTCTGCATGCTCACCAAGCACTCTCAGTGTTTCCTCCACTCCTCACCATGGATGCATCACAGATCCAGGAAGCAGCCATCCCAGGTGTCCATCTGGACCACTAGCTCTTTATTCTTCATCCAAACGCTAAGAGCTAGACCTTAGGTAAGTACAAAAGCTGAAGCCATCAGACACACACAGAGAGAGATAATGAGCCCCTTCCCGATGATGAAACATGGACATGGATACCTGGTATATGTTCCCAAAGAATGGCTCCACTCTAAGATAATTGCATGTCAGGGAAAATATAGATTAAAAAAATAATAAAAAGCATTGGATGAAGAACCGAGATGGAAAAATTTATGAGGCCACGAGCAGTGCCAAGAAGTGGTCCATGGAATCGGTGCTGCCTGCATTTCCTCTTCCTTTATCAAAGAAAACGATGGGGAAGAACTGGCCATTGATTGATCTCTATGTTCCAAGCCATTACTAAGTATCCGACATACATTTTCTATTGACTGCTCATTACAACACGACCAGATGTGCACTAAATCAGGCCTTTTATCGACGAGGGAGCCAAGGTTCAGAGAGATTACCATGCATGCTCGGGTCACGTAGCAGTAGAGCTGGGTGGCTGAGCGTGCCAGCCCTGGAGGCAGACTGCCTGGGTGTGCACATGCCAGATCCACCACTCATCCATCCTGGGGTCCCCGGGCAGCCTTCTCATCTGCAACATGGAGAAGTGCCCATGTGTGGGGGTTTAACTCGCTTTCTTCTTGGGTAATTTTTGGAAAACTCTCTGTACATAAGGCCAGGAAACCAAGAGACAGGGTAGTGCAAAGTAGGTTTATAGCTGTGAGTATGCAAAACACAGAGTTCATATGTGGATTCTTGTTGATGTATTCATTATTGTATTTGCAAATAGACACAACTGTAAACCTACTGATAGTGAGTACAAGAAACACAGTTTATACTTTTCTCTTTTTAACTTCACCAGAGGATATTTTCCCATTAATTTTTAGAGAGAGTGGAAGAGAGAGGGAAAGACAGAGAGAAATATTGATGTGAGAAAAACACATTGATTGGTAACACGTGCCTGGACCAGGGCCTCGGCTGGGGAAGAGCCTACAACCAAGATACATGCCCTTGACTGGAATCAAACCCAGGATCCTTTGGTCTGCAGGCTGATGCTCTATCTACTGAGCCCAACTGGCTAGGGCCAAAGTTTATTCTTGTATTATTACTCATTCATTACAGTATTTTACAGTGGATAGAACTGTAGACCTACTTTTGCTCACCATGCATTCTGAAGAGCTGTCTATCAGAGAGGCTGGTCTGGGAGGCTTACCTCTTGTGAACTCAGAAGTGGGGACCATGGAGAAAGGACTTAGTGACTTCCCACCCCGAGCTCATGAAAAGCTTTGATGGGAGCCAGGGGGCCTTGAATCTTTGATGCAGTTTAGAGTCTTTAAGAAATGCTATGACCGCATCATCCTGACACCCATAAACTGTGCCTGGCGCGTTCCTGGTGCTGCTGGAGGAAGGAAACTCCCCATGTTACAAGTTCAGCATCTCCAGCCTTTTCCCTCCCAGAGGACCCTCTTCTCCATGGCTCTCTGCTCGCCTTAGGAAGGCAGACACAATGGACAGCTCTCTCTCGCACGGAGCTCTTGCTGGCTGGACTGGAACCAGCACAAAAAGGGTCTGCAAACAGCCATCTGTCAGGGGCGGAGAAGAAAGGGATCTGATTAGAAGAAACAAGTGGTGGCTTTTGTGTGTGCCTCCTGCATCAGTGCTTCTTCCGAGTCAGGGGGAGCTGCAGCCAGAAGAATGGGTGGCGTTCAATCTGCGACAAGTTTACCTGAGTTGGAGGGCAGGCTGGCTACAGCCAGGGTCCTTTGTCCCAATGTTGACTTAGTCTTGTTGTCACAAATCAGCTATTGATTTTGGGGGTCCCCATTAGTCTCGGGAAGAGAGCTAATCCTTCTTTCATGTTTGTTTATATACCATATTTGGCCAGAGCTCCGGGTGCACTTTTCACCTTGATCCGCAAGTAGCAAGGCAAAGACATGACCGGGGTCCTGGAAGCCACCCTGGCCGGCTGCTCTCTGCTGTTTGTTTAATCTCCTTCTGACTTCTGACTGCCTCCTGTTCCCAGGTACCGGGACATGTTACAAAGAGAAAGAGACCCCGAGATCAAAGCGCTGGTCAGGATTTTACTAGGGGGCATGTCTGAAAGGATTTGCGGGCGTGGGTGAGTGGCTGGTGCAGTGACCTCCAGAAAATACTTTGCTCTCCAAATTGAGGCCAAAAGATTTATCACTGGCTAAGCCCGGCCCTTCCAGGTCAGTCTCGGGTTATTTTCTGTGCATTGTGTGCAGAGACATGGTAGTTCTACTTCAGAAGCCTGGAGAGCAAATATTTAGGACATGCTATAAGGATAAAAGAGACTTCAGAGAGCATGTTTTAAAAACTTATTTTAGGATTCCCTATAAAAACGTGAACTTCAGTGTTGTCTGCTCGAAATCATTGTCCCTGGACAGATCTCTCCCTGGGCCACCAGCGCTGTGGCAGTTTGAGACGATGGTGCTGGGTCTTCTGCAATGTGGAATTTCAATTTTTAGTCTGGGAAAAGGCTACCTCTGATGACACATGAATCCAGTTGTTTCTGCTTCATTCGTTGTCTGAAGTAAAGGGGGAATATCAACATATGCAATATGAGATCACTTGGTTCTATTATTATTTTATTGAAATATTATTATTTTATTAAAGTTAAGGTGGCTTGGGACATTCTTGTTCAAATCTGCGGAATAGGGAATTGACAGGAAGCGCAGTGTAACAGTTGAGAGCACAGAATTTGGGATATTTATGTCCAAATCCTGACTTATCATCTCTGTGAACTCAGGTGAATCTTTTAAAGCCTTGATTTCATGATCCATAAGAGGACACGATGTTGGTATTGACATCACAGGTTTAAGTTTGGAAGGATACATGGACTTGAGTTCCACTTAGAGTTCGCATTCTGCGTATCTCAAACCCATGTAACTCAATTCCCTTAAGACCTCCTTCTCTTGCTATTTATGGTATAATATTCTCACATCCTTCAAACATGAAAACAAGAAATAGTTTTGGCTCTTCTGTGTAGATAGCCAGCCCATCGTTTTCCTGTTCCCTTTCCATCCATATCTCTTGAATCTGTATCTTATTTCTTTTCTCTAGTTAGCAGCTTGCCCAAGGTCACTGAGCTACTCAGATAGGGAGCCAGGATTGGAATCCATTCTGTCTGACTCACTAAGTAATTCACCTTCCTGGCTTATGCCTGAGTAACTGGGATCCTTTGATACTATGAGAGGCAATTCCAAAGAATGTAACTTGTAATTTTCTGGAACACTTTTGGAAGGAAAATACTCCGTGGACTTTTGTTTTGTCTTATGTCTGAGACTTAAACCGGCTATTTTATGAGCCATTGACAGAGAAATGGATGGATGGACTGGTTTATTTCCCACAACAGGATGCAATCTGAAGACTGTCTAAGGATATAAAAGCTAATAAATAGACTAAAGTATTTGTATCTAAAATTTTTCCGGTAAAAAATCATCAACTGCATTCACTAGGTCCTCTTACTTCCACCCCCAAAGTTCCAGTCTACTTGGTTTTGACGTGTTCTCCTGAGATTAATTTCTTCCCTCGGAGCTCACCTTAGACACAGGCTAAACTTTATAAATCTCAGTTGTCATACATTTTTGGCTTAAGCCTGGATAATCCAGAGAATGCTTGGTGACAGAATGAATAAATAATTGATGGTTCAATTGCTTAGTAAGTACATATGTAAATGTGTATGCACAGCAGTACCAATGAGCTAACTGATCCTTTTCTACTTTCTTATTATTTGTCAAGTAAGGATGGAAAATATATCACCTGATCACATTATGACATTGTCTTCCCACTAATAACCACTTTCCCTCCAGATCAAGAATTCTCACATACTACTTTCTGACTTACGCTCTACCCAAATTTTCCCATAGACCTGTGTTCAGCAAACTGTGGCTCATGACCCCCATGTGGGTCTTTGGCCCCTTGAGTGTGGCTCTTCCATAAAATACCACGGCTTGGGCGAGTCTATTTTGAAGAAGTGGCATTAGAAGAAGTTTAAGTTTAAAAAATTTGGCTCTCAAAAGAAATTTCAATTGTTGTCCTGTTGATATTTGGTTCTGTTGACTAATGAGTTTACCATCCACTGTCCTAGACTATTCTTAAACTCACTGGTTCCACCAGTTCAGTTATGAACTAAAACAGTTTAAGTTTCTCCATTCTGTGTGATGAAAGCAACTGTATGTGTACTCTTTCTATAAACACTATAAAAACAGAACAAAAATCTATGAACTGATTGTTTTCAGACAGTGCACAAGAGGAAGAACAGGGCTGTGAGTCACTGATGATCCTAGAACATGATGTAGGGTGTGGTGGTCTCTGGGATGAAGAGGGAAAATAAAAGAGCTTGGAGGGACTGAGGAGGGACACTGGAATTTGTGGAGAGCAGTTCTAGAATGGAGGAAACTAAACAAACTGCTAAGGACTGAATTATGCTCCACCCCTCACCTCCCAGAATTCATATGTTAAAGCCCTAATTGCATATAAGGGAGGAGTTAGCCATGGAGTCTTCTGGAGGTAGTTAAGTTTAGGAAATCTATGGAAAAACCTGTGGCTAACACCATGTTTAATTGTGAAATGCTGAAGACTCGTCTCCCAGAATCAGGAACGTTATCAGTTTCTGTGCAAGTAGGGGAGGGATTAGTGTTAGACTGTTCCTCAGGTTCTTCGTACTTTTATTTCCAGAGACTCTTTAAGCCTGATCCCTAGAGAACATGGAACTACATTGACCAGAATTTCAAAATAAACATGTTATTTTCAACCATGCAATAGTAGATTGAGAAGGAACTTAGAAATCTTGCCTGACAACCTCCCCCCCCCTTTTTTTTTAACAGACATGGGAAGGGAGGTCCAGAGGGAAATGACTTGCTCAGAATCACACATCAGTTGAGCTCACAGCTCACCTTGAGGTCCGGGGCTCTTGATTGCATTCCACTGACCTTCGGTTGTCTCGGGAAGACAGCGGGGGTGTCCTTCTGGAAGCGAGTGTTTATGGCTTCCCACGGAAGCTGGCACAGCCACACGTGCTAACCATGGGGTTTTGATTTAAACACTCAGCTGTTGCTGAAGCCTCTGAGTTTGGCGGTTGATCCCTCCGTTTATGTTGGTCTCCAACCAGTAAACAACCGGGCTCAGTCCTGAGCCTGAGGTGCTCACGTTGCTCTTGCTTCCCAGAGATGCCTCTCCCTCACTGGAAAGATGCTCTGAAAGCGGCATGAAGGCCGGGGACTTTGCCTTTCTGAGTATCTCACTTTCCAGCTGTGCCTTCCAATGGAAGCATCGTGTTCAGCATTTCTAACCTAGAAATCACTTTATTTCATGGCCCTTCGTTAAGCATTTTAGGATTCAGGTATGGCATCCAGCAGTAGTTGAAGGCTTGCTTATGAAAGGTCTGATACTCCCTAGGTGATACCGATGGCTCTGATTAAGGAATGCTTAATGTGTGTCTAAGGGTCTACATCAAACTCGCTTTCTTAGGCTCTCCTGAATTTTTAAATGATCACAATTGGCTTCCATCATTCTGAAAAATTGAAGTAACATGTTTCTTTTTTAAAATTTATTGGAGTGATATTGTTTAATAAAATTACATAGATCTTGGGTGTGCAATTCTATAATACATAATCTATCTCGTTGTGTGTTCACCACCTCAAGTCAAGTTTCCTTCCAACACTATTTATTCCCCCTTTACCTTTCTCTACCTCCCCTCGTTCTCTCTGGAAATTGCCATATTTCTTGATCATTCTAAAAATTTATGAAGAAAAGGAAACTTTGAATATTTCAAGCCATGTTCATTTTTCCTTGAGTCGTAAAAGCTGTAGCCACAACCATCTTTGCAGCCCTATTCCTTCCTCCCCAGCTACCATTGCTAGATTTAAAACCCTGGAAAAAGTACAATTTCACCAGCCACCACTAGTACCCAGTGTCAGCAGCTCATATAAAACCTGGGAAAATATAGTCAGGATTAAAGAAATCTGTAAAACTATGAAGTAAGGCCATAGCATGTAAAATCCAATTCCTTTTACTGACTGCATAATTTATTAGGAAAGCTCTTTATTTATAGGAAATGTGCTTGACACCTTAGACTTGGCAACTGCTTACATTTTTTTAGAAGGATGAAAATTGATAAAATGTTTCCCAGCATAGAAATTCATTAATTTCTTAATAAATATCTCTAGGTCCAGGCTTCATACCCACTCCTCTAACCACAAGCACAATTCTCCTTTCCTATCCTTCTCCGCCAGGTAAGTGCCCTTCCCCTGACCCAGTGATTCTCAACCTTCCTAATGCTGTGACCCTTTAATACCGTTCCTCATATTGTGGTGACGCCCAACCATAACATTATTTTCGTTGCTACTTCATAACTGTAATTTTGCTACTGTTATGAATCATAATGTAAATATCTGTGTTTTCTGATGGTCTTAGGCAATCCCTGTGAAAGGGTCGTTCAACCCCTAAAAGGGTCACGACCCACAGGTTGAGAACTGCTGCTCTAACCAGTATGGAGCTAGAGCTTACAGAAGTGTATGCCTACTCTTACCCCTGTCCCCACCATCTCTCCTTCCTCTAGGCACCCCAACCCCACTATTCCATTCACTGCTAAGTAACAAGCATGTGCCTTCTAGACTCTCATTTCAATTCTCTCCTAGTTCTGTAAGCCATGCTCCACTTTGCAGTGAGTCAGGATTTGGTCTTTCTCCCATGGTGATTTTCTCAGGAAACCATCAATTACCCTGATTTTGAACAACGTAGCAAATAGAAGGAGCCCTTCATTTCCAGACCCCTTTTGAGAATGTCACTGTCACCAGCACGTTCTCTTGGCCAGAACCCCCTCTCTTTTCAAACATATATTTCTTGTGTATCTGCGTTTCCTTTCCAAGGATGTGTATCTGACATCCTTGTGTTACAGAATTCTCACGAATGCCCTAAGCTGGCTGCCTGCTGAGTGCGGCTGTGTGAGTAGCAGGACTTGGGTGCAGAGATTAGCCTCAGATCTTCCAAGATTGTTGCCCTTTGCACTTTCCATTTCGTTTCTGGAAAGGGCATGCCCTAATTTATCTCCTCAAATGGAGCTCTGAGGTACTATAATACATCACACTGTCATGTCTAGGGTTCCTTTCTGTTCTGGGGAAAGAATAGGAAGAGCTTCACTCATTCACTTCAGAGACAAAACTGTGGATGAGGCAGGAGCCCGTGGTGGGCTTTGATGGGTGCAGGGCAACATGGGAAAGAAATAGAGGGAAGGCCCCTCCCCAAGCCCTCCACACAGAAGTTCTAAGGCAGCTGGCATCATGCTGCTGCCCTGGGTTTTTCAGCTCTGTTCATACCTGCAGCTCTGTTGGTAGCTGAGGGGCTGTCTCAGGCCAAGAACAAGCTCATCCTGCGGTCTCTGAGGGGAGTCTCTGTGCAGAGGATGGGGGCTGGGGTGCTAGTGTTGATTACCTAAGTTTATGACCTCATCAATTTCTTATTTAAAACTTCACACCCAAAGCAAGGTGTCCCACAGCCTAGGTCATCTTTTCCTAATTTGTTTGCGGGGACTTTCCTGTTGAACAAAGCAATCAAACTTGAAGGTTTTAAGATTGTATTTCAAGACAATATCAAGTTCAAAAGAACTTATTTTAGGGTTTGCATTTTGATCCGTTGTCTCAAATACTAATAGCAAATCAGGCAAATCCTTTGTTGGAACCCAAGTGAGAGAGCATGAGGAACAAAAGTATTTCACATTAAAAGGGGGGATGAGCGGAAACTGGTTTGGCTCAGTGGATAGAGTGTCGGCCTACCGACTGAAAGGTCCCAGGTTCGATTCCGGTCAAGGGCATGTACCTTGGTTGCTGGCACATCCCCAGTAGGAGGTGTGCAGGAGGCAGCTAATCGATGATTCTCTCTCATCAATGTTTCTAACTCTCTAGCTCTCTCTCTCAAAAGTCAATAAAATATATTTTAAAATAAATAAATAAAAAATAAAAGGGGGGATGAGTTAGAAAGAACTATTTTTTCTCCCCTTGGTACATCTTCTCATCTAAACAAAAGTAAAAGCAATAAAATGCTTGAAGTTGGTGATTTATTCATTTGCTCTGCAAAACAGATTTATCTCCTCGGATCCCACAGTCTTGAATGTAAAAAAAGAAAAAGAAAAACTTATAGTATGTGGGCTGATTCTTCTCTGCCTGGAAGCCCTGTCCTCTTGCCCACACCCTATGCGCTCCACCCTCCTCCTGCTGGCATCTCCTGTCAGGGGATCTCCTCTCTAATGCCTGCCCTCTGCTCTTCACAAGCACCCTCACTTTATTCTTGCTAGTCTTGAGTCCTTCGTGCTCTGCCCACCATGTGTCTTTGGTTCACTGTGTGTAACACAGGGTCCCGTTCCTGAGACCTCTGCCCCTGGAGCAGCCAGCTGCCCCTGAAGAGAGTGAGATTTGCAGTCGGATAGACCTGCAGCTCTGCCTCCTCCGTTTAGATGTGGAACTTTGGGCGAATGACCGAGTCCTAGGTTCTTTACTAAAAATGGGGAATAGAAATGTATTCTTTGTAAGACATCTCGTATAGCATCTGGCACATACTTGGCATTGCATTTATGCCTTTACATTATTTTAATATCCTTGGTAGGTGAACATTGCTTTTATTTTCTATTTCAATCCACTTCTTTTAAAAACCTTGATTGCTGAAGGTGTTACATTTTAGGTGAATATTGCCTTTAATTCATATTTTACCCTGCTGCAGATAAAGTGGAACGAAAAGACTGAAATATAGGCTATATGAAAACTGACACAAATCTAGGTTTACTGCTTCCCAATTGTGTGATTTGAGGAAATTTTCAAGCTCTTGGTCTAAATTTCACTATTTAAAATTGAGCCCAATAACTAAATATCCCACCGGATCGTGCAAAAATGCAATGTGATAATATATTGATATTAAGGTAATTAACAAAGAGCCCCGGCTAATAAATATTCCACCAATATTAGGAATGCCCTTCAAAAGATGCAGCCAGGAGCAATTCTCTCTACAATTTCGATTGCTCCTTCCCCTCCCCAGAGCTCACAGTGTCTTGGTAGGGTGGGGTGGGGTGGATGAGGGGGGTTTAGGGATTCTCTGGGCCAAGGCCCTCATGTACAGAAGTGGAGGCCAAAGCTTGGGGCGCTCTGGGGCCAGGCCAGGCCACACAGGGAGCTAATGGCCGAGCGCACTGCAGTGCTGGCTGTTTCCACAGCTCCCCAGGGTCTGACCTCCCTGCCACCTCTCATTGCTGTGCCTTTTGACCTACAGGAGTGCACAGCGAGGCCTTTGACAAATAAACAGTGGCCTGGAGATTACGCTGCACCTGAAGCTGGTTATACAGGTTCGCTCAGCATCTGAACCGAGGGCAGGCAGAAACTCAGCTGCATCCAGCCTGAGGAGGGATTAACCCATTCCCTGACTCAGCCTGTGAATTCCTGCCCCCTTCCTCCGCACAGAAAGGGAGAGAGAAGCTCAATCTCCTTAAAGGAAACACAAGCCTATGTAAATATTTTAAACAGGCAACGAAAACCCAACAACAAATAAAACAATTGGAAAGACACTAAATATTTTTGGATGTACAGAAAAAAATATTCCATATTACCTTTCTCTGGCTGTCTCATACACCAGAAGGGAATATCGTGAAATACAGTGAAAAAGCATCATTTTCTCTGAGAAATCTTGGGGGCCGCTTTAGAATTCTGCTGCTCACCATTATGATTCCAACATCTTAATCTTTCCAATTATTCATCTGCAGCCAAGCTGGGCTGCTTTCTGTGCCCCAAAGGAGTTAACTTTACTCCTTCCTACCCCAGGCCCTTTGCACTTGCCATTCCTTGTGTGTGGATAGAATTCTCATGCACAGGGAAGCTTCTCTGGCCGTTTTTTGAGCTCCTTCTCTCTCTGCCTTCTCATGGACATTCCCTTTCCTCTAGCTTCCTAAAACTTCCTAAAACTGCGTTTATTTGTTTACTCGTCAGCTAATGTATTTATTGTCTTCCACCTCGGCCCTCCCCCTGTAAGCTCCTGGAAAGAAAGGACTTGTTCTGTTCACTGGGTAGCCCCACGGCCAGGGTCAGCGCAGGCACACTCTAAGCATGTAATAAGTGCTAAGCACACACGAGTGCATGCTTTGTGGAAAGTGAGAGGGGAGAGGGGTGTAGGAGGGAGTTGTGAGGGAGGAGGCTGCTGTGTGTAGCTAGAGCCAAGGGTCATGAATGACTGGATAAGAAGTGGAACAATCCCGAGAGCAGCGGGTCTCTCTCGGAGAAACAGTGAAGGTGTCAGAGAATGTGCAGCCACAGGTCAGTTCCAGGTGCAGGTGATTCTGTAACGGCCCCCACGCCCCGCGGCGTCTACAGAACACTGAGCGCTCAGCACACTGCTTAGGAGTGGGCTGGCTCCACGTCCCTCTCACCACCTCCTCCACGGGGACTCTCTCCTGCCCTTGTGGTCAGAGAACACATCTGTCTCCTGCCACTTTACCTTGTGCAAAGGAACGGAACTATAATCTTAGATGTGTGTGATGCTGGAGCATAGGAGAAGATCATGTCCTTGCAATCAAAATCACTTATGCTAACGTCCAGACACCTGTAGCAGCCCACGCGGGAGCCAGCAGAATCGCCCGTTTACCCACCCAGACTCGGATGTGCTCGCTTCCAAAGCTCCAGCTACACACGGTGGCCGTGCATGTGAGTCTCCAAATCTGCAGTTCATTAAGCCCTGACTTCGCTACAATATTGTTTTTTAAAACTTCCCAATGGTTTGTTGTGAAGGAAAAGAATTCCCCTATGTGACCCATGTTGGGTACATGTGTGTAATAAATTTGGGGATTTTAGCCTCCCTTGACAATTACATTTCTTGCTTGTCAGCTGTTTTAACACACTTTCTTTGGGTTATTTGGGTTTTAATTGTATTTATTGCCAGACACTAGCGAGCCCTTGGCATTAGGCTCCAAAGTTTTAAATAAGACTTGTTTGTACCATTTATTTTGAGATGTTGCTTTTCACTTCCTATTACTTTTTCTAATAATTGTTGATGGAGCAGATGGCTGAGCGATGGTTTAGATTCTGAACCCAGGGTTCTTGCTGGGTGATTATCACATTCTACTAGTTAGAATGTGTATATATTATAATGTGTGTATTATATGCAAACCAGCTAAGATTTTTTTTACTGAAGTACAATGCCAAAATAGCCTCAACTGTAAATATTTTTATTGATAGACTCACCCCTGTGATACAATAGACATGTGGTATTGTGGCGAATTCTGAGCTAAGTTTAGATCAAAGTAAATGAAAGAAAACCGTATCTGTTGAGTTTCAATGGTCAACTGCGGATTTCCTCTTTAGTTACTTCCTAATGAGCTGAAATCTCTCTGATGTGAAATGACAGGAACTGCAGGGTTTGGTCTGGTTTACCAGGTTTTTTGTTTTTGTTTGTTGTTGGGTTTTTTTTGTTTTTTTTAACATATTTTTATTGATTTCTTACAGAGAGGAAGGGAGAGAGATAGAGAGTTTGATGAGAGAGAAACATCAATCAGCTGCCTTCTGCACACCCCCTACTGGGGATGTGTCCACAACCAAGGTATGTGGCCTTGACCGGAATTGAACCCAGGTCCTTTCAGTCCGCAGGTTGATGCTCTATCCACTGAGCCAAACCGGTTTCGGCTCGGTTTACTAGGTTTTGCCAAGAGAACCTATATCCCCTGGGCTGGAGACGGAAGTGTACAATGCCTTTTGGCCCGGGCCTATGGGAGTACACGTGCCTTGTCATAACACTCCTACTGGCCTGATTCCATCCTAGGATGTTTGTGTCACTGCAGAGATGGAGAAGACGCTGTTAGTAACACCGAGCTGATCTTTTCTCGGAGGAGGGAAAACTGAGCCACAGGGTGAAAAGAAGAAGGCCCAGAAGGAATGGCTGATGTGCCTGTGATAACTCTGTTTACGGGTGAGAGGTGTCAAAGTGGCATTACCCAGGAGACTGATGTGAACAGAGGGTTGCAAATCACTTTCAAGATTTCTTGTTGGACTTCCCCAGATTTTGTGGCGCTTGGAGTCAGGTTTGCTGGCTTCGGTAATTAATCCTTCCAGCCTGCATTCTTTGCTACTGAGCATGGCAGTGATTCAGGGGCCCGACTTGCTCAATGCAGAGAATGCTAGACCTCTGGTGCCCAGGCCCCTTCTGCACTGAGCCAGAGACACCACCTCAGCAGCATAGACACACACCAGGAGCACAATGGGTCCATCAGCAGAGTTCAGACAGCGGGAGAGGTAACATACAGTATCTACGTTGGGCATTTGGAAGGCATCTTAGGAATATTAAAAAAAAAATTATTAGAGCGGAGCAGAGTTACTTGGGTTTTGTGTGTGAGTGCAGACACGGGTTCTTAAAGAGCTGTGATCTTTTCAAAGGAGCCACTGATTTCAACATGAGTTTATCACCGAGGATCTTTCGCATCTGCTACATTTGCCTGTTTGTCTGGCTTGTGTTCATTTCACAAGCGCCCCGTGTTAGTATCAAGCGTTGCCTAGAGGCATTCTCCCGGTTTGGTGTGACCACTGCTGAAATGTTTCGGATTATCCTGTGCAATTGGCTATCCTTAGCTTTGTGTTTCTCTGCCTTTGGTTGCTGTGCCTTTAGACAACCCCTAGTCTAGTGAGATTGTGTTGATAAAATGCCCACTTTCCTTCCCATAGGGGAAGAGGATTGCTTTGCCACTGGCAGACCCATTAGGTTTTATAAGAAGTTAACACCGGAGCGGCCCCCTTTTGAAAGAGTTAAAATAAAGGAGCCATGCTCCTTATCATGGGCACCAGCCCTTGGCACAGAATAGAAACCTTGAAAAACAAACAAATAAACAAACAAAAGCATGTGAGTGAGTAAATAATATTAAAGAGTGATTTTCTGTTCTTTAAAACACTTTAATTGGTGACTAAATCAGTGTAACCTAGGTTTTTGAGACCAGAGCAGTGAAATTTTGAGCAAGTGTGGCCTTGTATGTTCCCATCTTCATAAACATGAAAACTTTCTATGTCTTTGAGCTTAAAGATGATCTAAGCTGGGCTGGTGCCAGAATGGGAGAAGCATCTCCTGTTCTGAAATACAAACGACAGGTATTTTTTCCGTCCCTGCCACGCCGCCTGTGGCTTCGGGGAGGCCTGCGTCCCATTACCATGTCCCTCTCCCTCTGTCCTGGAATCTGGGGTCGCTCTGTCTGTCCCAGCAGAAGACATGTTCCTCAGAGTGAGGTTTAAATGCATCACCTGCCAGTGTATCCATAGGGTCCACGTGATGCCTGTGACATACTGGGAGCTCAAAAACAAGGGACTGAATGAATGGTTAAATGACAAAATTCTGAAAGCCTTTTTGAAACGACTGCATCCCTTCAGTTCCGGTGTGTCTGAGTATGTCTCACCCAAGATATTACTATACTCTTCTATTTGTGTTTTTTTTCTTAATATGTTTTGTCTAAATTTAATTTTGGACTCATACCCACCACCTTACACCTCATAGCCACCAGCCACACACACTCACCACAGTAGCTACTCATACCACAGATAAACTCTAACTTTTTAGACTTTAAAAGCTACAACAACCATCCCCAGACTCATTCCATTCCCAGAAGCTAGCCTCTAATGTCAGGCACCTGAACCCTCTGTCAGCAAAGCTCTGGCCTGCGGGTCATGCTCCATATTTTGGTTTTAGGACTCAGCTTGACCAGTTGTAGACACGGAAAGACACTGGCCCTCATCCTCAAATTCTTTGCTCAATTAAACATCCTTCACCTGGCAGGCTCATCCGAGGGCAACCCTCGGAATCCTGATCTTTATTTACTGCCCGAAGTTCCTGGAGACCCAGAGAAGGTGGGTGAGTCATGAATCACAACCAAAACATGGTTTTCCGTTAGATCCATGTTTCAGACTTGCCTCATTTTGACGCCAAAAGCCCTAGATTTGGAGTGTGTGTGTGTTTGTGTGTGTGTGGGGGGGGGGGGGTGCAGAGAAGAGGGGGTAAGGATGTGAGATGAGCAGACTTCCTCCTGTGCTGTATAGCACACCATGAACTTTAGAGGGAGGATTTGCAAGTTGTTTAAGGTCTAAAATATGTGCTCCCTGCCTTTCTAGTACACGTGTTTGAGGCCGAGAATCTTATCAGTAGATAAGAGCAGAGAGGCTGCATCCCACATTCCACAAACTCACTTCCAGATGGTTGAGAGAGTCCGGGGTGAAAAACTCAAGCTCTTCAATCAAGCCAAACAGCCCACACCTTTATTGGCCCATTTGTTTAGCCGCCTGTCAGGGGCCTCCTAACATCTCAGCCTCAGCCATGGGGGCAGCTGTTCAATTAGCTCCTCCAGGCCGCGTGTTGGTGGGGGCAATTCATTTCTGATGAAAAACAAATCGAAAAGCCCCAAGGGTTTTTTTGTTCTTTTGCTTCTTTAGTGCTTACAGTTATCTGGAGCTTCTGACTCAGTCCAAATAGCAACGAGGATGGTTTTTTTTCAAAGGAGTAACTTGGTCTTTTGTGCTGTTATTTTTCTTTCTTTCCTTTTTCTTTTCCTAAATCAGTCTGGTTATCTGACTTGAACAGGCAGAGATTTCCGTTCCTGGGTGCCAGGAAACAATGGCATCTTTCTGGACTCTCTGTGTGTGTGTGTGTGTGTGTGTTGTAGAAATATGACAATTGCAGTATTAAATTCTTATAACAGTGACAAAGTTGTGTGTTATTCTGTCCCAGGTTAAAATTTGGTTGTGAATAGTTTGGGGCCAATTGAATTCTAATATGCATTTTAGAATTGACTGCAAGACACCTCTATGCTATGCCTTGAGGAGCACAGAGAAAGGGAACATAAGGTCCCTATCCTAGAGAAATTTATAGGGAAATATATATACTTATATTTGTATTATTCTTAACCCTTTTATTTGGAAATAATGTTTAATTTCAGTAAGATTTGCAAAAATATTACAGTACCCTTCACCCATCTCCCTCTAATGCTAACATCTTATATAACCATGATATATAAGATGCATAAAGAAGGAAGAACTAAGGAAGTGTGAGTGAGGTCATAAAAAAACACCAGATTCCCACCAGCATCCTAAGATGCTTGTAGCAGAGCCACAGCTGGTGGGGAGTAGGCCTACAGGAGCACCTGGAATAGTGGCTAATGGTCCCCATCCTGCGGCACGTACCTTTCTTTACTTACAATCATGCCGGAAGGGACCTACCTGTCCCTTGATCTCAGAGCACTTTCTGCCCATCTTGATCCCTGAGACTTGAGGGCAGAGTGTTCTTTCTCACTGTGTCTCAGTTCAATCTACTCAAGTTCATGTACCATCTGCTAAGGGCCACACCGGACTGAGCAAAGCACTGTTATTCTCACTCACACCTCAGGATTTTAAATATGGGGACTTAATAATAATTGAATCTAATAGCGCATCCTTAGCAATCTTGAATCCTTATGTAACAAAATCACAGAATGTTTTTTATAGAATAAATCATGCCTTATGATTAATGGTCGGGAATTCACACTTGGTTTTCAATATTCTGTGCAGTGCCCTTGGACATAGCAGGGTTTTCTCCTGGAAGCCTTTGTTGACATTATTCTAGTGTGTACCAGTTGCCACAGAGTGGATTCACCTTTTGCTTTGGAGCAAATACAGAGCAGGAAGGAGAATCACCTGGGAATGGAGAGTTCTGGGTTCCAGCTCCAGCTGTCCCAGCCAATGATGATGTGACTTGGGGGAAAATGGCTACACCGCTATGTTTCAGAATTTCTCCCAGCTGTGTTCTTGCAGAGTTCAACCAGACTGATGGTTTTTAAACTGGATAATAAGAAGGAACTTTGGAGGTAGCTCTGGTGGGGAGAGACTTGTTAAGGAGGGTCAGTGAAATCTTTGTTGCAAAGTATTAAAAACAAAAAGGTTGGAACCATGCTCCAAGGGATGCACTGCATAGTATTAAAAAGTGGGGATTCTGGCCCTTATTGGTTTGGCTCAGTAAATAGAGCCTTGGCCTGTGGACTGAAGGGTTCTGGGTTTGATTCCAGTCAAGGGCACATGCCTGGGTTGTGGGCTCGATCCCCAGTGGGGAGTGTGTAGGAGTCAGCCAATCAATGATTCTCTGGCATCATTTATGTTTCTATCTCTCTCTCCCTCTCCCTTCCTCTTTGAAATCTATCTATATCCTATCTATCTATCTACTTTTTTTTTTAAGTGACGGGTCTGCCGTCATTCAATTCTGCTTTCATATAGTAGTGCAGCCTCTTACTAGCTGTATTCCTGGGGCAATTTGATTAACCTTCCAAAGTCATTTTTTTCATCTTTAAAGCAGAAATAATAACGTGACTCCCTCTGGTGTGGTTGGTGAGGATTGAATGAAAAGTGCTTTGCACAGGCATTGGGTGCATTTTAAGGGTGTTGTTACTCATCAAAGCTCTAGCCGGGCCCGGCGACCATCTTCTGCAAGGTCCAGGTGCTTCCTAACCTGAGCTGCCAGTCTGTGGTAGGACAGGAGGTCACCCCAACCCAGGAAGCAGGAGAAGGCTTATGAACATCATTCTGAGTCTTCAGAGCTTGAGAGCTTGTGAGGAAGTGATGGAACTTTCCTCTGACCGACACAGGACGGTGGGGAGGAGAGACTTGGAATGTTTCTGTCCTTGGCCCCCTTTTACTCTCCTTGCCCCGACTGCACAGGGCTATTCTGGGCCCATGTATTTTGGGAGCCGTAATGAGGTGCTTCTCGTCACACCTTGCCATTTTCAGGCAGCTTTTGCTAGCCGCTTGGACACAGGAACAACCTAGTAATTTAAGAGCTATAGTGGACTGGGCTGGAAATAGTGGCCAAAGCAGCAGCCAGGTGAGGTGCGAATGGGGCACTTCTGATCTTCCCCCTCCTAAAAGGGCGAGGCTGAAATGGCTTACAGTCACACCCAGAACTCTTCACAGAAGACAAAAAAGCCAATTTTCTTCCTTTTGTGCCACTCCGTACATGGAGAGGACAACAGAATGGCCTACGCAGCAGAGAGGCAATTTCAGTAGATGTTGGAGCCATGGACTCTCTTTATCCATCAAAGAGTAGGGGCTGTCCCCGTTGCCCCCTCACCCATCATGCTGAGCTCAAGTTCTCCTGAAAAGGGGGGACATTCAAAGAAAGTCAAGCTGTCACATCAGCCTCTGAGGCAACTACTTCTAAAGGCCTTTCAATTCCAAATGGCCCATCATCCTGTCTTTGCACACAACACTCTCTCTAGAGTCTAGAGTTTCAAAGCTCGCCTTCCTGGACGTGATTGCCCTGAGCCTGGGCACTTTCTCCTTTAAACTCTGAAGCTAAGAAATAATTTGATGGTGCAAGCATGTCTGGGTCCACAGTCTTGCACCCAGGAAGTACGTATTCTCTGACACCCTGTTGCAGAATCTTGGCAAAAACCGGGTGCATCTGGATGTCTAATTCAAAGCACCTCATGTGTTCCCTTCTCATGTGGCTGGGGGGTGGGGGGAGGAGAAGCAGGCTGCACACTAACATGTTGCTCAAGTTTTCAAACAAGAATGTTGTCCCGACTTCAAACCCAGGATGAAGGAAATGCTTGTCTCCAGGAGCCTGACACGTCCGCGGTCATATTTCAGATACAATTAGCCCCCATCGACGGTGGTGGTTGATCTCTCCAACGAGCAGCTAATCTTATCTGCGGTTCACAAATGGCTCAGATGGTAGCTTGTGACTTTGATTACTGGGAGGCTGGACCCCATCAGACAGCTTTGCTCCAAACAGTGGTCCTTTCAGCCGCCTGCGCCCGCAGATCAAAGCTCTCTCCCCTCTCCCTATCTGCAAGGAAGCTCATTAGAGGCGGGCTGTCAGGGTTATAATCATGCAACAGTTTTACTTCTGTGTTAGAATGCTCTCCCCTCCTTAGCAGCCTGTGAGGTCCGAAGTGAGAGGGATGAAGGAGGTACCGATGACATCTGATACGTTTAATAGGCTCGCTGGTGGCTGCCGGGGCCCCAGCTCCCTGCCACTGCTGCCGGGCTGGCTTCGGAGGCTTCCCCTCCTCAGACCCATGGGGACCTGCTTTAGTCCTGAGGGAGAGCCTCTATTGTCCCTTAGCAGTCACTTCACCTTGAGAACAGAGGCAACTGGCACAGGAGTCCGAAGATCTGCCTTCACATTTCTTCCTTTCACTCAATGCCTGAGTGAACTGAGGACATTTTGCTGTAATCCCTTGTGAAATATGTAAATGAAGGCTTTTCTTTATATATTTATATAGATTTCAGAGAAGGAGAGAGAGAGAGAGAGAGAGAGAGAGAGAGATTAATGATGTGAGAGAATCATTGATTAGCTACTCCTGCACGCCCCCTCACTGGAGATGGAGCCTGCAATCCTGGGCATGTGCCCCTGACCAGAATGGAACCAGGGACCCTCTGGTCCACAGGCTGATGCTCTATCTACTGAGCCAAACCAGTTAGGGCAAGACTTTTCTTAATGGAATTAATAGACAGTTCTCAAAATTCCCTCTTCCCAGAAGCCTTCTATTAAGTTCTTCCCTTCCTTTCTCCTCCACATCCCCTCCCTACCTGAGTTAAAGCACCCCCATGCCGAGTCACTGCTCCCCTCACCCCGTCTATATCCCCATAGCGCTGAGGGTTTCCACGAACACTTCACGACTCGGGCCTGCTTTCTACCGACTTGCCTTTTCCTTCCCAAGAGACAGCGGAATCCTCAAGGCAGAGGGGCCCAAGGCTCCGTATACCAAAGGCCGCCTCCACCTGATGCTCAGTTGATACTGCGGGAGTGTTTGTTGTTCCCAATGAATGAAGTGCCTTATGTTTAAATTATTTGCAAAGCACGATAGGAGGGGTGGTATTTATTATGGGACATAGATCCTTCATGGCTTCATGGGCACCCGTGTTGATGACCCAGTAGAATATTCTAGGTGGGGCCCAAAAGTTTATATCTCTAACAAGTTCCCACTTTGAGAAACACTGGTATAAGCCCCTCTTTCTATTCATAGATGAAGAAACTGAGGCCGAGATTGGAGAAGGGGCTTATGCAAGGTCATATAATTACTCCAAGGCATTCGATGTGTTCTTATATCTAAGTATTAATAGTTTATTAAAGTAAACTTCTCATGTTGGGATGTGTGTGTGTGTGTGTGTGTGTGTGTTTGAAATGTAGAGGGAATAGGTCTTTCTGTTTGTTGTCCATCTGTGACTAGCTTCTTAAGGCTTCTGACTTGGGTCCTTTCATTATAAACCTCATGATGATTTCACAACATGGCCATTTCACAACATGCCGCTTTCATGTTAAGAAGCGGTAGTCATGCTGCCAGGAAGTTGGCTCAGTTGTTATCTTTATTTGTCTCTTTTATTCTTTAGATTTATTGATGCTTTTAGCAATATCTGAGAGGAATGCATAGGAGGACCCGGACACAGAAAAATAAGAGGGACCTCAAGTACCACAGGGCAGACCTGGTCTCTCCATCACTGGCCACAGAGTAACCTAAGTCAGGGCCTTCCCATCCTCACTGGTGGGAACGCGAAGCTCTTGTCAGGAGCTGTCATTGCCCACAAGAATGAGAAACAGCACCCCTTGACTGTTGGCGGGGGAGGGGGAGTTATAGTTGGTTAGGCTTAGTTTTAATTTTCACTCCGTCACATCCTGGGTGAGGTACAGTTGCTTCAGGGATTTAACATCAGGGAGACTCAGTCTGCTACTCTGTAAAGTAGGAAACATCTATTTCACAGGGTTATTGTCAGACTTTTAAAAGGTCATGTTGAAGCTTCTTATACTTCCCCAAACATGCCCAGAGCTTGGCCATCCCATCTTTTCTTTCTTCCTCTCTTCATCCCCTCTCCACCTTCTCCCACTGTCAGCTAGGAACCAACACTGGCATCACGTGAGTGAAAAATGTAACCCAGCTGGAAAAATAAGCAAAATACACTGTTTTCAAAAACAAAACGTACCTCCTTCTGACTTACTTGCTGTTATTTCCTTGACATTCATTTAGCTAGGTATTATTTTTCATGGAAATCCACTTACAACTGTTAAGAAAGAAATGTTTTGTAGTTAAAATAATTATCTTTTCATTAACTGTAATTTGGGAGGCATTAGCACTAATTGCTGTTATAATGGAATTTATGTCTGACACGTTATAGTTCATGTGATGACAGAGAGCCAAGCCCTACCCTGAATCAGGGACAAGCTTATCAGAATATTAATATCCTTCAGTTGCTCTTTAAAAGAATAAATAACTAATCCGTCACTGGCTGCTAATATAATATATAACCCTTTTGCTAGGATATATTAGAATTTGAGCTTCAGCAGAATATATTTATTTAACTGCCAGAAATTATAGCTCTATTTGTTTTAAGTGACAATGCAGTAAAAAACCAGACTAGCTATAATGCTTGCAAAACTGAAATTTTTCACTAATTTTTTTTGTAATTAAACTGTGTGAGAAATAATGAATTCCTCCATTCCATTTTAAGCATTGAACATCTCTCAGAAATGTTTGCTGATCACCCAGTCTTAGTAAGTGGTCTCTAAGAAATGTTCTCAGATCCATGTGAGGCCAATTATTTTGACCATCAACTCTCATAGTATCTAATTTCAGATGCAAAAATTCTAAAAATTTGGGCAAATGCTTGGTTGACCTGGGCTGAAACTAGCTGTTTTGATTATGAATAAATTTTTGCTATGACTCAGCTTTGTTGTGATTCATTTTTCCTCTGGAATAAGGGGAACAAGACCCCAGTGGGAGAGAACATTCACCTTCGTTCTGGTTAATTTGGTGTTTATGTGTGTACTCCAACAGCAAGTGTAATCCCTATCCGTCTATTTCATCAGGATAACACTGAATTCCAGCGAACAGACTAGGGACTAGCTGTTCCCTTCTGGAGAACAGCAGGCCATGCTCAGCACAAGGTGCTGTGTGAGCATTAGCAGCATCCTAGAGGGGGGCCTGTCTGTTTCCATGCGGAGAGAGAGACTTTTGGCCAGTATAACAAAGTAACTCGCCAGCCCTCTCTACACTTCATTCCTTTGGAGGAGGACGGAGTTACCCAATTGGTGAGCTGGGAAAAGGAATTGAACTCAGAATCAACTGTCTCATCAGAAACCAGCGTGGAAAAATAAGTGAAAGACACTGTCTTTAAATACCATCTGGTTTGCTCTCAATTGTTTGGAGAGTAAACTTGGATCAGGCCCAGGCTCTAAGAATTGTTAAGCTGCCTATTGCTGGGTGGTAAATGTGTCTAAAAATGTGGGTGAAATAGCCACACAAAGTTCCGTTCTCTAAGTATCTTGTGAATCGATTAAGGATGAAAGGGGCATTTAGTTACTTATTGGGCATCTTGTCAAACCCTGTAGAGTATGTGGGATCTCTGATTCTCAGGGGCCTGTTGCAGGCAGCTCCAGACTCACGTGTGGACACTTGAACCATGCCAGGGCTCAGGAAAGATGTGACTGACTCAAGGTTGAACAGAGAGAAGAAGACTCCTTGTGATTATTTCCCGGTGTTTATTTGTCTAATAAGGCAAACATACACTGAGTGGCCAGATTATTATGATCTGTAAATGCATAATAATCTGGCCACTCAGTATATATATACATATATATATATACATATATACATATATATATATATATATATATATATATATATATATATATATATATATATATTAGAGGCCCCGTGCATGAATTTGTGTATGGGTGGGGTTCTGCTAGCCTGGCCAGGGGGAGGGGACATGGGTGGTTGGCCAGCCTGCCTGTTGGATGAACTCCTGGATGAGGGGACAATTTGCATATTAGCCTTTTATTATATAGGATATACTGTACACTGAATGGCCAGATTATTATGTATTCACAGATCATAATAATCTGGCCACTCAATGTAGGTTCTGTGATTTCATGTCCTATTCATACAATCCATCTACACCTCCAATGTAAGTGTGTATCTTCCCAGCCTTCTATTCCCTTAGATCAGGGCTGCCCTCAGAGATGGGGAGAGCAAGAGAACATGACATCCCAGTCTGTTACTGAGTTGTCCTGAGACCAGAAAGAAGGAACATGGATGCCCCTGTGGAGACAGCAGCCCACAGTTGTCCTATGGGTGCATGCCTTTAGCTGCCTTCAAATATAGATGGGCCTTGATATGTTCTCTGAAAAATTATCTTCTTGGGAATGGAGCTGGGGCAGCAAATACAAGAGTGGCTCTGAATCATGCTTTTCTCTGAGCTGGAAGTGGTCCATGAGATCCCAACTGAGTGATGCTGCAAATAGTTAGAGAAAGGAAAGATTCCACCAGTGAGTAAGCTCTGGCTGTTGAACACTTTCCATGACCCACCCTCCACTTGGTGGGCATCTCTCTGAGTCTGAAGGGGGTTCACATGACCGTGGGATTCTGCAGAGTAAGAAGCTCACCCAGAGAAAGGGAGCTCACAAACTGTCACCTCTGTGAGATGTGGTGACTGAGGACTTCCCTGCCTGTGTTATCATGGACAGGATGAGACCAGGAAGCCTGTTCATGAACTAAATGGAGGAGACCAGATCCTTCTGCCACTGGCGATGTTGAGGATGAGAGAAAAGTCAGTGGAGTCCTGATTGTTAAGATTCTGGTAGGGCTTCCTCATGCATGTTTTCTAGAGGTCTCCTCCTCCCCGCCCTCCTGCTCCTCCTGCTCCTCCTCCTCCTCCTCCTCCTCCTCTTTCTTCTTCTTCTTCTTCTTCTTCTTATTCTTCTTCTTCTTCTTCTTCTTCTTCTTCTTCTTCTTCTTCTTCTTCTTCTTCTTCTTCTTCCTCTTCTTCTTCATTCTTACCTAAAGGCATGCATAGAGAGTAAGAGAGAGAAACATTGATCAGTTGCCTTCCGCATGTGCCCCTACCAGGGATTGAAACTGAAACCTAGTTATGTCCCTCACTGGGAATCAAATCAACCTTCTGATTCACAGGATGATGCTCAACCAACTGAGCCGCTCCAGCCAGCCTAGGGGATTGCTCCTTTAGGAGCCATCCTGTCTCTTGAGACAGCTTCCTGTTTGTTGACAACACAGTTTATAGTAGACACCATGCTTGGCAATTTCATATAAGTTACAATATTTTGATTTCTTGCAGCAACCCTGTAAACTCAAGACCATTGTTCACATTTTCATAAAGGAACTGGAGCTCAGGGTGGTTAAATAGTTCACTCCAGTGTGCTCACAGGAACAGAATGTCCAATCAGGGCTGCCCAACTGTAATGTCTAGGCTCTCTCCATGACCCACGCTGCCTCTCCCAGGAGCACAAGATGTATGGGACCTGAGAACTGACCAGCAGCTAGCACTGTGGCCTGGAGCTCGGCTGGGCCGGGATGCCTCCTCCTCTCAGGCCAGCAGCACCGGATGGTGAACCTGCCTCTTATCTCCAAAACTCTCTGGGCACCTGCTTATCTGCAGATCCGCCACCCCCTTCTCTGCAGCCTCACCCCCACCGACTGCCTTTTGATTTAGCTATTTGTTCCACCCCGATGGTGGCACCTTGCCAGCATGTGACTCCAGGAAGCCAAGCTCCTAGGCCAACAGGAGGCTTCTGCCTGGGATGTGCCAATGAGTTTGATCTCTCTTCTATGAAATACTTTCCAAAATATTTGGGAAAGCATCGCTCCTCTCTGTCGCTCCACGTCTCTCCATGTCCTACCCTCACCCCCTTCTCGTGACAGGGGAGCCAGCCAGGGCCAAGGCCAGGCAGCCAGAAGTTTGCTCCCCTCGGAAAGCCTGCTCCTTTCTCTGTGTCCCAAATGGAACTGTGTGATGGGCCTCCGGGTTCTCAAAGGCCCAGTGCACCCCATCGGGGGCACGTCTTCCCCACGCAGTTCTCACCAAGGCAGCCTTCAGAGCGGTCACGTTGCTGAAAGACAGAATTAGGCAGGGCTGGCAGGCCTCTGGCAGCAAGGAGCCCTCTGCTTGTGTTTCTCATTGAGAAGCGTCTAGAGTTACCTTATTGTTCCAGAGATTAGCTCTCTGTGCCCAGCGCGTACATACTTAAACAGCATAACAAATGTGCTGGATTACAAAGCACCTCCATGCCACCGAGGCCCAGAAGGCCCCTGGTGTGCCAAGGCCCGAGACATCCTTCCAAGTTTCCTTCCCCAGCGTCTCAGTGCCCGGGTGGGCCAGGCAGCCCGAGTGCAATAGCAAACATTCTGGGGATTTTTCAGGCCCCGTGTGTGAGACAACTTGCAGTTGACTGTGACAGCTGCCTGCAAAGGAGTGAATCTATCCCCCAACCCACACACACCCCACCAGCACGTCTCACCATGCCTCAGGCTGGGGAAGCCCCTTGCAGGGATCTCTGCAGCCCCGGGGCTCCGGCTCCGGCCTGTCCCCTTGCTTGCTCTGCAGAACGTTATCACCCTCGTGGCTCAGGGTTAAGGGTTGGGGTTGGGGGACTGTCAGTGTTTTCATCACTAGGGGAAATCTACAGTCTGATGATCACCATGCCCGCGGATCAAAGGCGAGGCGCTATCTCGGGGCCGGGTGTGCTGTGACTCTGAGCACGGATCTGGGGCCTGACCCTGAGGTGAGCTGGGGTGGGAACGAGTCTCCAACGACGGAGGTGTAGGTGTGGGCTCATGTATGATGGCGTTCTAAGAGTGAAGGGTGTCCCTTCCTTTTGGCTGGCCTCCCATGCCTGGCCTTAGAAGGGAGGCTGCTTGGAAACTGGTGTTTGGTTGCCATGGAGGGAGGCGTGCTGATGTGTGGAAAGATTGGCCTGGGGAGAGGAGGGAGGTGGTGTGTATGAGCATGCTGGGGCTGCCACGGGGCTGCTTTCTGACTTGGGCTGAGACCCAAGCCCCCATCACACTGACCCTTCAACCTGTCTTTGCACCAATAACAATAATGGCCCCTCCCCATTCTGTGTGGGGTGGAGGTGCTCCTATGATGGGGATAACATGCTCTGTCTTCCTGCAGGGGAAACCCCGCCTGTATCTCCAAGGCACCTCTCTGATGCAGGGACCATGTTCATACTCCTTAAAAGAGACTCTGTCCCTTCCTCTGCCACCCCACTGTTCATCTTGTACTGGGGTGTTTACTGCCAGCCATTGTTTGTGTGTGTCACTGTGACATGGCGGCGCCTCAGGGGGACCTATTCGCTCTGTTCTCTGGATGCCCGTGATGGCAGCTGGCAGGCAGAGCCACCTAGGCACCAGGAAAATGGGTGCAGGGGGAGAGGATAGGTAGATGAAAGGAGGAAGGGTCCGCTGCCTCCTTGGGAGAAAAGCGCTCCCTTTGGGTGCAGGTGTGCTTCTGCAGGAGCAATTGCCCCTGCTCCTCTGGCTGCTCCCCTTTTCCCATCATGTCTGCAGGGCTGGAGGGGGACATGCTCTCTCAGGAGTCAGCTCCCCTCCTTCTCAGACCCATGTGCTGTCCACTCAGCGCTTTGGGTTCAAGGCCTAGGCCTCACATTGGTTAAAATGTGGAGTTTCTTCCTGGAAGATGTTGTGGTCGCTCTCACATCCTAGCGCCTCTCACATTCTGAAAGTCTCTAGAGGCCCTCTCTGTACAGGATGCAGTCCTTCTTCCACCAGGTCCATGTGGCTTTGCCAGCCTTTCCTCAGGTCATGGACATCCTCTTTCTAGATGAAGAGGCCTGGGCAGGAGCTGGAGCGGGTCCCATGGTTATGGTGCCATACAGCTGCAGCGGCCAGTCTCCACCAAGGCTGAGCATCCCTGTACATGATGCCTACTCAGAAGGAGACTCACTTCTGGGGGCTCCGGCCCAGGGCAGCCAGATGGCACAATCCAGGGGTGAATAGGTGTTTACCAGTGGTAGACAGTGGACAAGAGAAAGCTGCTGGAAAAGTTATTGTTTTCTTCCCAACCTCATGCATTACTTTGAGTTGAGGTAGTTCATGTTGTGTGTCTCTCTCACAACATTACCACAGCAAGCATATTAGGTTGTCATTATATACGTGGGACCTTTTGGAAATGTAGCTGGACAGCTGATTTTGACTGAACGCATTCTTAAGGGTCTAGTAAAGGTTGTTTTAATTATAGTATTAAATGGTTTTCTTCTTAGTGGTTAATACTGCATCTACCAATCGACACATAAGTGCCCAGTGGCAGAACTACTTGAATAAAACTGCAACAACACACACCTCACTTCATTAATGAACAAAAGATGACTTTATCGCCATCACTCTGTCTTTACTTTTGCCTGTATAAACGTGCAGAAATATTGGGGCAGGGCCACTGGACCACAGACTGGTCACCTCTGTCACCCCACTTCTCCTCAGTGCCACTGAGGTCAAGGAACTCAGCAAGAGGTAACAGAGGGATTTATGACCAAGGCACAGTGGATGCTTATGGGATTCCATATTGGGTTTACCCTGTTCTATAAACCTCCTGAAACCATAGGAATATTTTGCATTTCCGAAGCATAATTTTTAGGGTAAGTTCTATATCAAATTCTCAAATGGGGTAAAAATTCCTGATTCTAATTCTGTGGGAACCTACATCTTGGTGCAGGCTGTGAAAAGTGGGGTCAGGTGTGTCTGCTTCGGAGGGCCTGGCTGCTCAGTTGAGCTCTGAATGACCTGGGTTCCTGGGAATAAACTCACTGGCCTGACCCCTCTCTTTCTAGGCACTTGAGTTGAAGCTTAAGCACGGAAGGAGCTAGAGTATTTGCATTTCTCTCTCTGAAGCGGTCAGGGTATGCAGGACTTACCCCGGACTCTGGAATCGGCCCCTATTGCGGCTCTATTGTCAGGATTTCATGTTATGATGTAATCCAGCACAACTTGTCCAAAACAATATCAGATTTATTCCATTTGTTAAAAGGAAGATATCGCTAGTATGTGGCCCTTTTGGCAAGATGTCAACTCCTCATTCTAGGCATGGTTTCAATCACCTGTTGCTAAGATACTGCAAAAAATATTATCTGTTTTTAAATGCTTCTTTTTAATTGAATAAACTGCTGCTTTGAAATATCAGTGCAAAGGTTAACTAGGTCTTTGAGATCATATATATGATCTGATATGTATATGTTCTTTTCCCTAGCAGAGATATTTCTGAGCATTTTAAATGGAGCAGCTGTTATCTCAGTGGAGTTCCTTGACATTTTTAAATTGCACAGAGAGGAACACTCGAAGCACAACTGGAGGGTGGAAATAGTAGAGAGAGACTCAGTCGGGTCAGCACACACTGCCATGCTGGCCACAGTCATCAATTCTGCTGCAAAGGCCTGAGAGAGAGAGCAGGCACTGGTTCACCATCCAATTAGCAACGTTGGGAGCCAGATTCAGAGTGTGTTTGGATTTCCGAATGATAATACAGTGTGTGTATCCCGAGAAGGGTATGGGCCCACACTTCCTCATCAAAATCATTGATATTTGGGTGACAAAGCATTTTAGTTTGTATGCTAAATTTTCATACCAAACTCTGGTCAAGTGAGTTTGCTGAAACTTATGGAAACACTTGGGCTTAAAGAGCATTTTTTATTTTTTTGTGATACAAATGAGTGATCGTAGACCATTAAAATTGAGAGAAACGCCAGGATGTATATGATTCACAATGATTTCAGGATCAACTAAGACCCCAAATGGCCCAAGCCTTAGCAAATTTGGGAGCCAGGAGTCCAAGTGGGTGGAAAAGACTGGAAGGCATGGACGGAACATTCAATCAAAGGCCAAACAGATAAGAATTTAGAATCACTGAGCTTCTCCTATAAACCTCCTAAATGCAAATATTCCTCTTACTCCACACCGCTTAGTCAGGCCATCTCTCTCAATCCTTACAACAGTCTCTTGACTTCTTCCTGCTTCCTTCTAGTCTTTTGACCCAATCAGTCTTATGTATCTGCTTCCATTGTGACCATTCTCTATGCAAATCTGACCTTGATACTTCCCCAGGCAAATGTCTCAGTGGCTTCCCATGACTGACAGAGTAAGTTACTGAATGATAGGGTCCTCTCCTGTCTCTCTTATCTCTAAGTTCTCACTTCCCACCTTAGGCTGTAACAACACAGTCATCTTGTCTTTAGCGCTGATGACCAAGGTCTGTGCCTTTGGAATGCTCTCTGCAACACTTGCTTCCTCACATGGCTAGTTCCTACCTGCTCTGCAAGATGGGCATCAGTTAGCTTCTGTTCTAGGCCCCAGGCTGGCCTAAGTGACTCCACAGTTATCCCATCCCTATGTCAATGCAGTTAGCATTTTTCATAAAAATTTTCTGTTTGTGCACTTTCCTCTTTCATCTGACTATGACCTTCCTGAGGATGGAATCCATTCTCTTTTATCATTTTACCCCTCAGGGTTTAGCACAGGGCTTGGGACATGGTGCACGTTCAGACAGAAGTTATTGAACTGTGGATGGAATGTCAAGGCAGGCAAAATTGTGGAATCCAGGCAATCAGAGAACACGAAGAAACAGCATTTGTGAACCAATAATTCCCGAGTGACATAAACAAGGATGAGTTCCTATCCTGGAGGTTGTGTGTGTTGTGAGATGGGCCCTTGAATGATTCTGAGATACCGTATTTTCCGGCGTATAAGGCGAGCCCCTAATTTTACAGTTAAAACATAGGTTTAGGCCTATATTCGCTTCCAATACAGAACATGTACACTGTGTTCTAGTAAAAAGCCTGCTCAGATTGGCCAGAGTCAGAGAGGCGGTCTGTTAAAAAAAGAACTGGTGTTGCCTCGGAAGTGGGGGGTAGTCTTATACAGCGAATATAGGCCTGAACCTATGTTTTAACTGTAAAAATTAGTGGGTCGTCTTATACACCGGAAAATACGGTAAATAATAGGACCTGTTATATCCTTTGCCCCTAAGGATATGGCAAAAGAAAGCAGAGTCCCTTTAACCAAATGGAAGGGATTTCCTTACAGTGAGGGTGGATGGGTAGAGCACTTTTGACAATAGGCCTTGGGCATCTATGGGCAACTATCTAAAGGAGTGGCCAGGATGAGTACAGCAAATTGGCTTGTCTTGGTCCCTAAAATATTGTACAATGCTTTTGCTCTTGCTGCACTCCCCACTCTGTGGAGTAAGCTGGATTGTGTCACATTGAAGTCACGTTGTCATGATGCCGTAGGGATTTTAAGCAGAGCCCCCAGAAGTCAACTGTGATGGAGTAGAAGCAGCACTGGTCCAAAAAACAGAAGTCCATCCAAATCCTGGGGCTGAGATTTACGGTGCCCCTAAGAAATTAATTTCTATATTCTTGTCATCAGTTCTTCTTCTGTATGAAACAGAGAATAGTACCAGCCTTTCAGGACCGTTGTAAGTACTAAAGGAAAAGGTTGTGTGAATTCATCTGCCAAATAACATGCACTCAGATTTGTGTGGATGCTTTACAGATCTTGTTCCCTGGATAGTCAGTATAAAAAGAGGTCAAACATCGTTCTATTTATAGGCTAGATTTTTGGTGTTATGGTAAGAAAATATGTTAACTTTCATTATTGCAAAGTCATTAGAGCAAAAAATCTCAGGTACTCTGGTGCCGGAAACCCAGCACTGTCTCACTAATAGAGAGATGTGGACAGAAAGCCCAGAAGGCTGGGCAACAACCTTAATTGCTCTAACCACTCACTGTTTAGTTGAAACATTGTTAGCTGAAGCAGCCTCCACCTGTTTGTCTTATGTATTTTTGTTATTGGAAATTCCTGCCTAAGGGCTATGGGTGTATCCCATAGTCTCAATAAAAGGGATGGCAAGGCCAGAACAGTGTATAGTCCTCCCCCTAGAGATGGACTCTCGCCTGGCCCCCAATATTGCCAAATTAATACTTATCTAGTCTCTTTTCATTTGTGCGCGGCCTTCTCCAGAACCGGAACCCTGAATCACACGGGATGTGAAAGGGATTCCTACACTTTGGAATAAGGTGTTGAGTGCTAATGGCTGTCCTTGTCCATTGGCCTGGCCTTTCTGTGCAGTGGAACCCGAGGCACTGTGGTTTTGGAGGTGGTGATGGCTGACACCTAAGTGTCCAGGAAAGTCTTCTCACCTGGCCCTGAGTAGAAGTCAAAGTGAAACTGGTTATTTTGAAGTCTGGACAGGAAATCTTGCTTTTCCTTTTTCTAATCTGAAATGTGTATAACTTTAAATCTATTACAAACAGTAGACTGTCCTGGACACTGCGAGGGGGATATAAGAAGCATTATTTTTCTCCAATACTTTATGAAAGTATATACACATAAGATTTGATAAGATGGTAAATACTTTTTTAACATGACGCTGAACAAGTCTCTTCTTCCCAAATTACCCCAGACAGAACAATTCAGGCATAGATTTTTAAAAATATATTTTTATTTATTCCAGAGAGGAAGGGAGAGGGAGAGAGAGAGAAACATGAGCAGTAAGAATCATTGATCCGCTGCCTCTTGTACGCCCCTACTGGAGATTGAGCCTGCAACCCAGGCACGTGACCATAATCAAACCTGGAACCCTTTAGTCCACAGGCCAGCATCTGTCCACTGAGTCAAATTAGTTAAGAACAAGCATGTTGTATTAGACAGCAAGGTGTTCTGCTATAAATAATACCCTGTTTCCCTGAAAATAAGACAGTGTCTTATATTAATTTTTTCTCCCAAAGTTGCGCTAGGCTTATTTTCAGGTGATGTCTTATCTTTCCATGTGGTAGGTCTTATTTTCAGAGGATGTCTTATTTTCGGGGAAACACGGTAGTATATAAGCATCAGTGGCTTAAACCAAAAGGAATTTATTTTTCTCATGAACCAGGACGCCTGAGGTCAGCAACCATCGTTCTCAGTTCAGTGTTTTGATATGTAAAGGCCAATTTCTCTGTTTCTCCTGTCCCATGGGACAAAGGATTAAGGTATTGTTTTAAAAGAGTTCAAAAAAGAACGTGCATGCTTTTGAGAAGATACTTCTCCCTGGGGTGAGGAATGGTAAAATAAATGACTCACAAGATTTGCCATATGCTGATGGATATTTGATTACAGCCCAATAGTCCGGCTCTCATTTCTACATCATAGCTTCTCCATCTTCAAACTTGTGAAAAGGCTGGAAATGAATGTAAGGGGAAAGAGCCTGTGACAACCACATATTTGTCACTTTCCATTTGAGCTCACTAGATGAGCCTGAGCTATAGGGAGACCTCCTAAGAAGGCTTGAAAACAAGGAGACAGGAATGCAATAATTGGCCTAAGCTAATCACAGCTCATCATTTGAGTCTTATCACATTGCTGCTCTGAACAAATGTGGGCATCTGCTGACAAAGAATTAAGGTGGCATGAGTGTCCTATAGTCATTGTCAATATGTGTTGCATTCATGTGTATCTTTTTAGTCAGTTAATGCATTAAGTAGTGAAGCCTTAATTGCTTAAATGATCTCTCTCTCTCTCTCTCTCTCTCTCTCTCTCTCTCTCTCTCTCTCTCTCTCTCTCTCTCCTCTTCCTCCTCTCGTTCTCTCTCTTTTTCAAGTAATAGCTCCTGGAATGCAGAAACTGTGTCTTTTTTTAAAATATATTTTATTGATTTTTTACAGGGAGGAAACAAGAGGGATAGAGAGTTATAAACATCGATGAGAGAGAAACATTGACCTGCTGGGGATGTGCCCGCAACCAAGGGACATACCCTTGACCGAAATCGAACCCTGGACCTTTCAGTCCGCAGGCCGACGCTCTATCCACTGAGCCAAACTAGTTTCGGCCAGAAACTGTATGTTAATTTTTCTTCTCATACAAGATTTACTACAGGGTCTAGGACATAAATGTTGCTTCATGTTCTATTGAAATTCATTAAATTTAGCACCTTGAAAAGAAAATATTAAATTATAGATTTCTAGGATTTTAATTAGAATACTAGAGTTTAGAGGTGTGAGTAAAATTACAATACTAGAGTTTAGAGGTGTGAGTAATCACATGAGGTTTGGGATGGGGGAAAAGACAAAAAAGGTTTCCCAGAAGATAATAGGTTTTAAAGTATTCCTTGAAGAATGGGTAGAATGCATGTCTGATGTAGTGTTACATAGCACCCATGCCACTTAGGGCAGTATTTTTCAGTAATGAGTTTTTTATATGTTTGTTGAACTGGATTACATTTGAATAGAGTAAAGTTCATAGGTAGAAATGCACACAGGCATTTCTCCTTCTTTCCCGTAGCTGCCCCATTCCTTCTCTTTGATTTCCTCATCTCTGCTGACCTTCAAGCCTAAGGTCACAATGTTATCTGATGTTCAACCCTCAGGTACTCCGAGGCTTTGAGGCTGAGTGGAATATATTGTTGACTCTTTGGGCTGAACACAGGGCTGTTTTCCACCTGCATCTGTTCAGAGATCTGGTATGCATCCAATATTAAGTTGAGGCATACAGATGACAGGGCTGGCAAATATAAGAGCAGTTACTTTTGGACAAACTGAGTTGAACTGTAGTCCTTTGCTGGGAATGCCTGTTATCCAGAGGCTGAATGGGTCTCTGGTTTTAAAGTCTTCAGGAAGACTCTTCACTCCCAGCATGTGACGCCATGTCAGCCCCTGCTTTATCTTATGAAATCATGTCAGCCGAATTAAATTTACTGGGGCACTCAGTGGGAGCTGTAGACCACATGGGCAGACATATTATTAGCAGTTACCTATTGATTTGAAACCGAATAGCAATGAAAATCTTACTGAGTTAGTTCACTTTGTGAGAACATAGGTCCATAATCGTCAAGGTTTTGTAATTTTTACAAAGAAAAAAAAAGGAAAAGGAAAAAACACAACCAACAACAGAATGCCTTAGAATCTATCTGCTTCTAATATATTTCAGCAGCAAATTTCCATCATGGAGATGCTCCTTTTGCTAGAGCAGGGACAGAGTGGGTAGAGAATTAAAGAATATTGAAATTATAGGAAAGATGAGGTTAACTCAGAAGAGTTTGCCACCTCTAGTCCAGGTATCTTGGTCATGTCTAAGCAAGATGACTTCACTGCGTGTGTCAGTCAAGACTCAATGGCTCTTATATGGGGCCCTCTTCTCCTAGTAGAATTGATAATTTAGAGATCTTCTTTCTGTAAAATACGTATAACTACTCCATTTATTCAACATGATTTTCTAAAAATGTGTTTCACATGGTAAGCATTGAATTCCATATGCTTTTAAAAATATTTTTTATTGATCTCAGAGAGGAAGGGAGAGGGAGAGAAAGATCAATGATGAGAGAGAATCATTAGCTGTCTCCCGCACTCCCCATACTGGAGATGAAGCCTGAAACGTGGGCATGTGCCTTAACCAGGAATTGAACTGTCACCCTCCTGGTTCATAGGTCAACTCTCAACCACTGAGCCTAGCTGACCAGGCTCCATATGCTTTTGAAGCTTAGGCCTTTTAATAATTGTTACATCAATGTAGCCTGGCAAAATGAGTCTGCCACTTCTCATGATGGTATATTCTATAATATAGAAGACTGTATGAGTTAAAAATTGCATCTGACTGTTGATAAGAATGATGTGAAATAACAGTGTCTTAAACCAATTTGGAAATTACCTTTGTCTTGAGTAGAAGAAGCCAGGAGGGAGACAGTCCAGAGAGAGTGTGATAGATGTAGGCTATCATCAATGTTCTGTGTACCTTTTATCTTTCTTCTATACTATCTTTAACACATGGCATTCATCCTCAAGATCACAAGATGTCAGCTGGAAGTCTTGCTGTCACATCTATGTTATAGGAAGAGAAAAAGAATGAAAGGGGAATGAATAAAACAGTATATACCTCCTGGCCAAGTTAGAGCCATTAAAGAGATTTTCTGCATCCTATTCAGTAACTTCTTATATCTCCTTGACTTCTCTCTAGATGCAAGAAAACATGTTCCATAGCTAATCACATTGCTACAACCAATAATATAGAACTATTTGCTACTAAGAAAGATAGAGGAGTATAGATATTAGGAATATGCCATAGTTAGGAGTCTGCCACAAGGCATGTGGAATATAAGGGAGAGTATAGACTTGATAGTCAGATGCCAGCATTTACTATATTAGTGTTTGGAATAATTTAACCAAAATTAGATGATTCATTTAAGAGTTGTGCATCTCAGTTTTTTCACCTATAAAATTGGAGTTTACAGTGAAAGTTTTGCAGAGTTGTCCTCGAGATTACATAAGATGCCTCATAGTTTAATGTGGTGTTTGGTGAGCAACTTCTGTTGCTTTCCCCACCTTACCCCCAACTTCTTATCAAAATAGCACAAAGATATGTACAAGGAGAATGAATCAAGACACTGACCAAAATGTCAAAATCTGAAAGGAATGTCCACTAACTGTAAGGAATATATGATAATAGAAAAATAAAAACAAAACAAAACAAAAAAACCATCACGTGTAGGAAGAAAAGAAAAAAAAAAGACTACTTGTAAAAAGACAAGAAGATACTTAATCCCACAGTTATGTCCTCCTGATGCTGACTCCAGTGTCTGTGTCAGCAAGAAAAAGGATAGAGCTGAAACCGGTTTGGCTCAGTAGATAGAGCGTCAGCCTACAGACTGAAAGGTCCCAGGTTCAATTCTGGTCAAGGGCATGCACCTTGGTTGCAAGAACATCCCCAGTAGGGGGTGTGCAAGAGGCAGCTGATCAATGATTCTCTCTCATCGATGATTCTAACTCTCTATCCCTCTCTCTTTCTCTCTGTAAAAAAATCAATAAAATATATATTTTTTTAAATAAGAAAAAAAAAAGAAAGGATAAAGATCACTCTCCCACTCCAAGGCTGCTGTCTGAAACCATCAGAGGACATGCCCCATGTACTTCTGCAACAAATCACACTGCTCAGCTCTTTTCATCTTTGCACAGATGTTACCTTCTTCGTGAGACCTAGCAGAATGTCCCCACCTTCCCACTCCCCATGGCTCTGCCTCACCCTGCTTATCCCCTTAGTGCTTATGATCACCTAATATGCCATATGTGTTTTATTTATTTATCTTCCTATCTTTTGTCTTCTCCATGTAGAACATAAACTCTTTGGCAATATAGATTTCTCTTCATTTTTTGTTGTTTTATTCAATATTGTATAATCTGTGCCTAGGAGAGCATGTTGTATTATAGTAGGTGCTCAATAACATTTAAAATAGACCTTCTAATGGGCCCATTATACCTCTTTCCTGTGTTTATTTTTTCTCCTGTAGCACTTACAACCATTTAATTATTTATTTATTTATTTATTTATTTATTTAGCTTTTTGTCTGACTCTCCCCAGTGAAGTATAATTTCTATGACGGCAAGGGTGATGTATATTTTATTTACTACTCTTTTCCCAGCACCTGTAACAGAGCCCAGCACATTGTAAATACCTATATATTTGTTGATTGACAATCCAACCAACTTAATCTATTCAGAAACAGCAGCTCATTGAAGGTACCTGGTCTGGAAATGTGGGGTGAAAAAAATCACAATGCATCATCACATCTGAAGGGTACAGCCTTGGCATTGGCATGGGGGACAGGAACAAGGAGGACACTGGTGATGGGCTTGCTGGAATTGACAGTTTTAACACCTTCCATAGGTTGTAGCAAAAACCAAAGAAAACAATGATGCTACAGCAGTAGAAAGATTAAATACCTGTCTGACTGATAAAACACTGGAATTTCTCAAGAGCTGTGTCATCAGTTTGAACATTGTAGGTACTAAATAAATGTGTATTGATATTTGCATTTGCTAACTACTGGTCTTTTCTTGAGTTAGACAACAAATTCTCTGTGGGCAGGAATTTTATCACATCTTTTGTTTTGACTTATATGTTACACTTGAAATACTGCTTATTGGACATCTGGTAAGTCTTATTGGTTGATGGTTACAGACTTGGTACAAATCCACAAGGAGATCTGGAAGTCTGAACTGCTCTAAACTTTAACCCAACACCAAAACACAGGGGTGGGGAGGGGACGTTTTGACCAATGTTGAATCAAGCACGTCTCATAGCATGTTCCGCCGTGATTTCGGGAATAGTGAGGAGAGTGCATCCAGTATTTGACGACCAATCTCGAACTGGAGGGAATGTGAGCAGGCTGGGAGACATGGTGGCAGCCACTCCCAGGTCCAGACAGATGTCAGGATCGATGGAGCGCTCCCTCAGCCTGGTCACAGTGGAGGAAACACACAGGTCCTCAGGTTTGTTTAGCTTGAAATAGGAAAGGATGGCATTCAATCAGCTCCTCCCTGATTCCTGGTCCGGGAAGCAGGATGTTGTGGGTGGACAGAGAGAAGGAGGAAGTCTCTGAGCTGAGTGTCTGGAGCATGTGAATGACGTCTATGGATTCCAGGTGGGAGACTGTTCAGTCCAGAGACCCTGGTGGCTTTGAGTCCTGTGTCCCTATTCAAGTTCACCTTTCTGATTTCATGCAACTTACTTTTATCTCGGCCACGTCCTTCTTAACCCACCATGTCTTTTGAAATGTCCATCTTCCCTAAGCATTGCTTTGTAAATGCCTAATCATATTTGTTTGTTTTAATTGAACAAATATGGCCTGTGTCTTGGGTACAAGTGATGGTTCCTAATTGGTTACATGCTAGCTTGGCTCGCAGGCTTAGGGATGGAGTTTCTCTGGTTCTGGTTGGGTGTGCAGAGGGGGAGATAACTTGAAAGCTTGATTAAAGCAAGTTTCTCTAATGTCAGGGTTCCCTCTAAGGAAGCAGACCTAATCCTGGAGGGACAATGGAGGCTTGCTTGCATTTCAAAAGTTAGAACAGAAGTTAAAAAAACAACCCTTGGTCCCACATTTTCAACAGAATTGTATAATATTCAAAAAATGAAAAAAAAAATCCCCCCACTCGTAACCACAGGAAGCCAAGCATTACAGTCAGAAAAAAGGAAGCCCCCCATCCCCACCCCCAGAAGGAATGGCCCCATCTTGTTTTCCTTTCGTGCTTGCCGATTTCAGATTTTCATTTTCTGTACATTCAAAAGGAGACTTAAGAAAATATTCGTTAGCGGTTTCTGTCTAAATCTCATCATCTAATTATTTTCACAAAGAACATTTGGAATGGCACAAGCGATTCTGCCAAGAGCCTTCTCTCTCTGGATTCCAGGAGATGTTTCACAATAATTAGAAACCCCAATGGGTCTCTTAAGAACCCTTAAAGGGTTCCATATGCAGACTTCCATATGAAGTGGTACAATGCGTAGTTCTTCATTTTCCACAATAGGGCCTGACAGCTCTTAATGTATATTATTACATTAAATGAGATTCACATTAGTTGGTCAAGCTGCTGGGTATAGCTGGCCCCAATTCACTGAGAAATACAAACCAATCTGGTAACCCCATTATTTGCCCCCCCCCCCCACTCCCATGCATACAGAGGATTATTAGTCATGGTTCTGAGTATTCAAGAACTAATTGGCTTCTTGGAACTTGTCCTTGAGTGTGAGCACTGGTTTCACTGATTTTACTGGAATTGTGAGATGAATTATTGTATCTCAGTCGGGGATATTTGGGCCAAGCTGGGCTTCCTTTTCCATTGCCCTGTTAGCTGGCTTTTACTTGTTCCTGGGAATTGAACTACATTAGTTCCAAAAGGCAAGGAACAGGGTGTCCTCTGTTTTAAATACTTGACTCAATCTTAGCAGGATAATTGTTTGCTGACAGTAAAACGCTATCTAAATCTTAAAAAGTTTACCAGTAGTTTTATCTTGACAAATTATATACATATCTCCCGCCTTCCCTGTGCTGCAATGCCCCCTCTTTGCCACTGTGGTGTTGGTGCAATGACCAGTATATGGCATTTGCAATTTTGTGGGGAGAGTTGAGGTGTGAAATAATGGCCTCTTGCTGCTTCATGCACTGCTACATCTTTTGGGGGTCCCAGATTGTGAGAGGGAGCAGGCTAGGCTGAAAGATGTCATTGGTGCATGAATCTGTGCACTGGGCCTCTAGTTTATAATAAGAATAAAGAGAGACAGGAGGCAGAGTTTGAAGGCAGTGTAGCAGCAGGAAAGTTAAGAATCACACTCTTACAAATGCTCTTTTTTGATCAATAGAACCGAATGTGTTGGAACGGCTTTTCTGAAAGATACAGAAGTACATGAGCATTTGGAGAAAAATAGAACTGGGGGCCTCACTGTTTGATTGTGAGATAGGAGGAGTCCATAAGCTCCTGCTCAGGAAACCCCAAGAGAAAGGGAACAAGGAAGGGCATAAGTAAGGAAATGAGGTTACAGGACTACAAAGGATCCCAACAGAACCATTCATAAACACTCATCTACACACATATAAGTATACTCACTACACACACACACACACACACACACACACACACACAAACACACACCACACAATAACAGATTTTTTTGGGGAAATCTGATTGCAATTTTGGACCTCAGGTGCTCACATTTAGCATAGTTATTTTTAGGATGGCAGACTCTAATGACTTGTCCTGAGACCCTCGTGGGTATCTGGAGACCTGGAAACCAATGGCGACAAGCTAATCTGCTACAGCAGCAAGGGACGGGAACCCTGGGATTGGAATAACAACAGAAGAAAAAGTCTGCATGCAACTCTGCATATCTTTTTGGTGCTAGTGTGTGGCATGGCAGACTTGGGAAGAGAAAAAGTATCTTGTGACAGCCTCACGAGGTCACTGTTGGTTCCACCTTCCTGGTGAAGAATCTCACCTCAGGAAGGCATTGCCGGGGTTCTCACATGATCATTGATGAGTGGTATAACGTGAGGGAATCCACTTCCTCTACACTCAGAACAGCGGCTTACAGAGTAGATGCTGCTTGCATGCAGACACTAACACTGGGCGACCCACAGTGTGAACTGTGGACAGTTAGCAAATGATGTATTGCTGGTGTGCAAAGACAGAAGGCCCTATCAATGTGGGACTTAGTGGATTTCTAGTCTAATCACCAACTCAGTCCTGTGTAAAGACTAAAGCCAAAGCTTCCAGGTAACAATATAAATGTCAGATATAGAGTGCCCAATTAATGAGCTCATCAAGAGGGAGGCATATAAGAACACTATTTCAACTACCTGTAAAAATCAGCAGTGTTCTTCATAGTTAAATATAATGGACAGCCAAGATTTTACCAGAAGTATGAGGCAAATAAATTGCACTAATAAAGAAAAACATAATTTAAATCCAGATCAATGAAACCCAAAACTAATAGACAATTTGTAAGACATAAGTGAACTTTTATAAAAAGTAGAGAAATCAAGAATGATATTGTTGCCTCTATAAAACAAAAATTGACTGTGATAACAAAAGAAAAAATGAAAAAATTATAAAAGATCTCTTGGAAATGAAAAATTGCTCGCCTAATTTTAAAGTTTAATAAAAGGGATATGAACCAAAGTTGATAACCTTCTCCAGAAGCAAGAATAGGTCCGCTATATAGAGTACTAGACAAAAATGACATTCAATAAAATCCTAGAAAGAGAGAACACAAAAAATGGAGAGTAATTTAAATAAATAAATAATAAAACAATTTACCAGAGGTGTAAAAAAGATAAGGTTTTTTAATTGAAAGGGAACATTTAAGTGATCTCAAGGTAAAAATTTATCAGAGGTGTAGAAAGATAAGATTTTTCAATTTAACAGTAATATGACATCAAGGTAACACACACACACACATACACACACACACACAGAGATTATTTTTCACTCTAATATTTCAGAACACAAAGGATAAAGACAAATCATTAAACAGCAAAATCACAGTATTTCAGAAGGTTGAGATCAAACTGACATTAGAATGTTTGTCACCAATAATGGATGCTGAAGACAATTGGAGAATTGCCAGACTCTAAGAATAAATTAGCTTGAATCTAGAATTCTACACACAACTATGTTAGCAGAACATGTGAGACAATGATAAAAACACCTATAGAAATTTTCTCATGTACTAGCCTCAGAAAGTTTCTAGAGAGTATACGTAAGGAAATAATTTTTTTTTAAAAAAATGAGTGTGACAAAGAAAACAGGAGGTACAGATACATTGGAATTAGCTGAGACTTACAAGGCAAATAAATCCTACGATAACATCTGGACTAGTACAGGAAGTTGGTGGTTGGTCTATAAGAAAATATGTTCAAGAACAAAGAATCGATTATTTTAAATAAAAGGGATAAGTAAGTAGGTTTTAGTTATGAAATAGTCATATATTTTTTTCAACAAGAATAAAAAAATAATTAGCCATGTCTTATAAAAATGCATATAAGAATCATGGTAAAAATATAAAGCAAATAAAATGTGTCATTTAAAAAAAGTTATGGAATGTAAGAAATCTGCCATGATTTCAATTATGGTTTTTGGTTTCCTGTTTGGCTGAAAAGGCATTTTCTACCTTGAGGTTATATCAATGTTCTTCTAAATGATTTAGTTTAAATAATTCAATTTTTATGTTCTTTACATTTAGATTTCTAATCCATATAAAATGTATTTTTGCATGGAGTGTAGTAGGGATTTAACTTTATTTTTTCCTGATGGGTACATAATTATGCCAATGTCATTTTTTAAACACATCATTCTTTCTTTAATCAACTCAAATACCACTTTTAGTATTTTATTCCAGATATTTTAGAAACTGGTTAATGCTTTTGTCCAAAGAAGCCTGAAAGAAGCTTAAGGGTTTTTTCTTTTTCAATGAGAGGAAATGATATATGATAAGCTAAACCAATTAAAAGATATAATAAAACATATGTAGATGTCATAATTTAAGTCCAAAATCATATGAATAAAAATAGAATGTAGGATTTTTAATTGGAGAAGACAATTTTAATTGTTCACAGGATACAGAAAGGAAGAAAAATGTGGGAAAATGAAATACAGAAATTAGAAATATAAAATAATGTGAAAAATAATTATCAAGAGAACAGAATATACAGTAATTATAAATTAGTTAATCTCACTAACCGAAAGACAGAGCCATTGAGAATGGATTAAAAATATACATACCCATGCCCATACACATACACACTCTTTCCCATTAGGGAGTTTGTTTACTAAACACAGATCTACATTCATGAAGAATGTGGGAAAAGCTTTAGACAAAATACAGCACCCATTTCTGATTACAACTGAACAAACAAACAAAAAAGAAATAAACACTTTTAGCACACAGTGGTTAAATGGAATTTCTTTAACCTGGTAAAGGCCTTGAGAAGAGCCTACACCTACCCTTATTCTTAATGATGAATGTCTCTACACTCTACTTCTGATATCAAGAACCACACATGGATGTTCTTATTTTTTTAATTAAATTCATTGGTTAATAACATTATCTAAGTTTTAGGTATACAATTTGATAATACACCATCTGTCTGTTGGATTGTGTGCTCACCACCCAGTTTCCAGTCTTTTTTCATTACCATATATTTGACCCCTTTCCCCCATTTTTCATCCTCCCACCCACCAACATACTGTTGTCTGTGTCTATGAGCTTGCCTTCTTTGTTGGTTGGCTATGTTCTGTTTCATATTCCAGATATGCATGAAATCATATGGTTCTTGTCCTTTGCTGTCTGACTTATTTAGTTTAGCATGATATTCTAAAGATCCATCCATATTCTCATTCTTGCTATTTAACTGGAGCTTCTAGCCAGTACAATAAGTAAGAAAAAAGTAGGCATACAGAAAAGGAAGTAGTAAAATCATTTTTATTCATAGACATGATTAATTTTGTAGAAAGTCTTATGGTATCCACAAAAGATGTAGAACTGAATCCTGAACTCAACTAAGTTGAAAGACACAAGATCAATATACAAATATTGTTGTATTTCTACATACTAGCAATTGATAATAGAAATTGAAATTAAAATGTCCCAACCAGTGGGAGATCAATGTGGGGGCGAGGAGGCACCTAGAAGGGAATGATAGAGGACAGGAGACGTGAAGAAATGGAGGCAAGACAGGGTTCTGATCAAGCCTCGAATTTTATTGTTGAAGCTGCAATATATATACAGGCTGTAGGGGGAGGTTGCTGTGGGGACATTCCAAGGCGGGGCAAACTATGGGGAAGAGGATCAGGGAGGGGACGTTGTAGGGGTCTTCCAGAGCAGGATGTGTCCTTAAGCGATAGGTTATCTTTAGCTTCTGGCCAAACTGCAGGGCACCACGTGATCTCTGATGACTGTGAGTTGTAAGAGGAGTTGGAAACTTAACTCCCAAGATGCAGTTGTATTTTCTAAGATGGAGTTGCTTGTATCAACTCTGATGGCTCCCAACATTAAAAAGAATAATTTCACAAAAGCATCAGAAATATGAATTGCTTAAAGAGGAATCTTACAAAAGATAATACAAATCATATACACTAGAATCTACAAACACTGTTAATGGAAATTAAGATCTAAATAAATGGTGTGATAAAGATGGATCAGAAGACACCAATCTGTAAAGATATCAGCCTTCCCCAAGTTAATGTATAATTTCAAAGTAAACCCATTAAAAATCTCAGTGAAATTTTTTATAGAATTGTCAAGATGATTTTGAAATTCATGTAAATTCAAAAGATATAAAGTATTAAAAAATATTTGAAAAAGAACCTAAGTTGGAAGATTAATACTACCTGATTTCAAGACTTATTAAACTTATGTTGATCAAGGTGCAATGATATGAGCATAAAGACAGAGAGGTCAATTGAACATAATAGATTCCATAAATAGAATCACATTTGTAAAACAACGTGTTTTTCACAAAACTGGTGTTGTTCTTCATCTACTTCCTATTTTTATTGTACAATTTTTCATTTTTAATAAGTAAAATATGTCCCATAGGTTTTATATTATTTTATTTTTATTTTATTTTTCTTGCAATAATACTGTGAGTAGTAGTGGAAATATTCTAATTGTTTTTGTGATTATTTATAAATGGGGGGAATTCTTGGACAAGACATTTACGAGTAGATTTTGTGGACAAGGGATCAGTGAGAGCAAACTGCGGGTAGAAGCAATTTGAGTCTTAGTCAAGCAGGGAGGCTGAGAGTCTGTCTATAGAAACTTACTCATCAACACTTTTCTACTTTATAGTAAAACAAAATGATGCTACATGAGGCCAGTGTATGTGTGTATGTATATGTATGTGTTGGGGGGGGGGTCATGTGATCTTATTTAAGTTTCAGATATGTGTGATTCCCATTCTTTCTCTCCCACCATCTGCTTCTTCAAAACTGATGCTCACTTGTTATTCAACCCTACTTTTCCTGCCATTCCATAGACTCAGACTGGAATAGAGAGGCTCTTACTGTGAACTTCCACACATTTCTTGTATCATCTCAAACAAGGAGTCTGTATTCATCATCTGGCTCTGGCCAAAAATCTAAAGACAGGTGGCTTTTCCTGGTGTCCTCCCTCACCATCACTCCCATTTCATTTCCCTCACCAGCTTTTCTTTGTACTTGTGGTTCGAAGTTATGTGTTCATAGACTCAACAAAGACAGCATGGCTCTTTCTGTTTCATATTCTCCTTGTTGGCTTTAGCTCATTTTAGAGAGAGAAAACTTTATTTTTAAATACTTGTCCATCTAAGAACTTAAATAATCTAAGTAAACTTCTAAATGATGATGCCAAGTTTTATGGCTGTGGTAGCTCATCTAAGAGCAGTGCCAACCTCAGGGCTCTGGCTCAGGGTCATGTCTTCCAAGTGCAAAGTAACATTCAATGGAGACAAATATAGCAAAGAGCTTTTAAAACTCTGTTCCTCACTCAGAGAACTATTGTTCATGTACTTTTCATCCAGGAACCACATTTGTAAATTGATGGCAAATGATGAGGATAATAGATAAAAGTGCCCAGTGCATGAAAGTTGTGCACCTGGGAGGGGGGTCACTCACTCCGGATTGCAAGAGGGTGCAGGCCATCCTAAGGGACCTGACTGGTGCATGATAGTGGCTGAGGACAGACGCAGAGATTGGCTAGCCAAGGAGGGACCATCAGAGGATTTCAGGGCATGTCAGGCCCATCTCACTCAGTCCCAGTTGGCTGGACCTCAGCAGCAAGGTAACATATCCGTTGGAGCATCTGCTCCCTGGTGGTCAGTGCACATTATAGGGAGCAGCTGAGCAACCTTAGCATATCATTAGCATATTACACTTCGATTGCTTGAATGGATGAATGGATGACCGGGCACTTAGCATATTAGGCTTTTGTTATATAGGATGCTCATTTGAAAATGTTAATTTATGGCATTTTCTTTGAAGATGATGGGCCAAGTCAGAAGGTGAACTTGAGCAGTATTTTCATGTACTGGACTTTTGTTTAGGCATTGCTTGCTGTTCTGGTATAAACTATACTGATTATTTAGAGTAGATATGATCATCATACTCCCAACATGTGTCTTTCCTGTAGACATTTGTTTCATATGCAATTGACTAAGGCCTAACTAGGGACTGGAGTTAAGGAGTATGATGATCCAGTAAGATCAGACCCTCCTGTCAGGAGGTCCCCACATGAAGACAGTTAATTTAGACACATACCTAAAAAACAAGCAAATGTCTAATCACTACCTCATATGATTGTTTTGTTGTTTAAATAAGAATATGACATGTCTTAAACCTTCAGTAACTATTCACTATATGAGTGCTGTTGTTTTTATCATCATTGTTATTTTCAGTATAGAAAGGCAATGGCAAAATTCTGAAGAGAATTGGAAAGATCCTGTTTGTACCTAGATTGATGACATGGATATTGACAGGGACCACATTTGTGACTTTTGGTTAAAGGATAATCTGTAGAGAGAAGCAGAAGTTGACACAGAGGCAAAAGTGAAAGAGGAGAGGGCAGTTTGGGGGCTGCTGCATGGAGGTGCATTGTGACAAAAACTGCCTTGGTGTTGGGTCCCATGCATTGACCTTTTGCTTCTGTTTGATTCTCTCTCATTCTCTCACTTGAACTTGGCATGTTTTGTTTAGCAGAGCATCTGGCATGGGCCTGGTTCCTGTAGAACAATTTTGAGAGGATGAGAGATGTGGATGGAAATAACCCCTCTAAAGTTACAATGACCTTCTCCCATAATGTATTGTAATGTGGTGATAATGATAGCCGCACCAGCTTCTGTATTTGAAGTTAAAAGAAAATTTGGTTGTGTTTTCTTTTCACCATCCACAGACTGTTATTTTGTAATAACAGAGGGAAGAGTTTTCTATAGCAGCCTCGTCAGTGGTTCCAAACTGGAAATAACATCCAACCACTAACTGCTGTTTAATTTTTTTTTGTTTTTACTTTATTCCATGCGTAACTATGTTTGCACAGCAGGGCAGTAAACGTCTGAGGAAATGTCACTTGGAATAGCAAACAAGCTACCCTCTCTGCCCGGGGTTTTGCCTTTGGTGGGTCTACCTGGTCCCACTTCACCAGGAAGATTTTATTTAAATGCAATGAAATCTGTGGGAAGATAAAAGATGGCAAATGCTATGTGGATTTTGTATTTGTGGTGCTTTTATTTCCCTGGAATCGAGAGAGCTCCTAAGAGACAGCTCATAAAGAGAATTGCTGGCTACTGAGTGACTCGGGAGGCAGAAGGAGGGGGGGCCTGGTGAGAATTCATCACGGGGGCAAACCCAGAGAAGCCTAAATGCTCAGTGTGTAATCTCTACATGTAACTAAAACCCCAGACAGACTTCTTGTGTTTCTGAGGGATGCTCCTGGTTTTCCTCAGGGGGTTCTATTTTGGGGTATTGGCACACAGAGACATCAGCGGATGTTGGCAGAAGCCATCTCTCTCCCCAGCTGCACCAATGGAAATCATCACATTACTATGACTCATCGTTTTCCTTTGCCAGTGGGGTTTTGTCCACCATCTTCTCTGTTCAAAGCCCTGCCTGGTGACTGGGAGCAGGAGGAATCTGGGATCCTGGGGAGTTTGTGGCTTTGGTTGAGAGTAGCCCAAACTTGAAGAAAAAGCTATGGGCGCAAAATCCTTAGAGGTTAAAAAAGGACCATACTCCACCCCTCTAATCAAAGCAGTTCTCTTGCCTCAGGTATAGGTAGTGGGCCAGGTAATGGCTCGGAGTTTTGTTTCTGGCACCTTCAATGATGTAAATTACCCTCTTCCTCCTCAGCTTACTTCTTGTGACAGAAAGAAAAGCAGAGCATTTAGATTTATGAGTTCTGATAGAGTCCCAAGTCAGCATTTAACTACTTTGCGTTTCAGTTTACAGATCCATAACATGTGAGTAGTAACCACTTCCTCAGGGTTGTGGAGAAGATGAAATTAGATAATTGAGTTTAGTGCATGTCAAATTTTCCCACCAAAGTTCTTGTGGAGGTAAGCCTCAGATCTCAGATTTTCAATCTGAGGATTTCCTCCAGAAGAGCTGTGCTGGGAAAATTTTAGATGTACTGAATGCCACTGCTGTCTACATGGGAGTAGTACTTTTCTTTTATGTAATATCTCATTCTAAAGATAGATCTGTACATCTAACAACAACTCTACCCACAACTATGTCTTTACTCATCTTTCTTTACACGATCATAACAACTTCCTGCAATGAACCAGGCAGAAAGGTCATGAGGTTTCAGAACTATGCTCAAGTTACCATGATGGCTAGAAGGCTGGCTTATGGAGCAATTAATCAGGCAAAGTCCTTGCCGTTAACCAACTCTATAATAGAATGATAATAGAATATAATAAAATGATGTGTAATTTCTTGAGTAGGGTGGAGGGAAATAGTCTGATAATAGAATATAATAAAATGATGTGTAATTTCTTGAGTAGGGTGGAGGGAAAAGGTGAAGTGGCATAAATTGGGCCTTGAATTATGTTTGGGGCCATATATGTAAAGACATGGGTCAGGAAGGAGAGTGGTGTGTATATGTTCAGGAAGCTGGTTATTGACTGGACCACAGACCCATTCCCATTTGGCCTCTCCTTTGAACTCCAGTGGTCTTTCTGGAATTCTGTGTTGGACCCATGAGAACTGTGACTCAGTCAGAATTTTGAGATGAAAGAGAACAGTGGAAGAGCCAAATCTCTATAACTATCTTGAGTTACTTTTTCAATCACTAGTGCTTGGACCAGCTCAGAGGACACAGGTTATCAGGTATCCCAGATAAGAAGGTTTTGCAAGTATATTAGGTGTGAGCTAAGTGGGTAAATTTGGAGAATACATAAATCCACATTAAAAGAATGTCACTGATGTTCAGAAGATGCTTAGACAACTCTGGAAGAGTCCTCAAAAGAAACCAGACCAATCCTTCTTATCCTAGATGTATTTGGAAACCGAAGAAAATAGCTAATAAGACACTTCTTGTCTGAAAAATGTAGAAAGGGGCCATGCATTCTTTGGTGATGTGCTCCAGAAAAATGTTAACAAAAAGATGGTTTTTACTATTAAACCTTCAACTGACTTTGGCCTGCGAAACTCCAGCTGGCTTACATTACTCATAATGTGCTTTGGTGTGTCTCTGATGATAAATATTAAGGGTCCTTTAAGATATACAGAAATATCAAGCAACTACACATGCTTTTTCCCCCTCCCTTTGAAAATTGAATATGTCAAAAGCAACATGGAGGCCTTTTAAACACAGGGAAAATTATGTATGGATAAGTCACCTTTGTTCCTACTCAGAGCCAATGAGTTCTCCTTTTAAGGGAGATCATAATTGAGTTTGAGCTCTATAGGACTTTAGTCCATATAACGGAACAAACAAACAGTTAAAACACCCATCTTTTCAACTCAGCTTCAGTTTATGTCCAAAACTGTATCTCACAGGTATTTTTATTTATTTTTTCCATGAGAACTCATCATGTAAACAAGACAAGTCTTTGTATCCTGGTATGAGCCAGGCATATTCCTGGACTCAAAAATACCAAGTCTTTGCATATTCTTTCTGAGAACAGTGTCTCACCTGGCCACTCTGCTTCACATGAATCTCTATTCTCACTGGCCTCCTAAATGAAAATCTGAAAGCCATTTTGGTTTTGTTTTCTCTGCCTGTCCTCTGGGACTTGGTGTACTGCTGCTTCTGAGGTTGGTGGCCTTCAGGTACAATTCATTCTTATAACCAATTATGGATGTGCCCCGCAAAGTATCTATTTGCTCACCTCTGCCTCCCTGTGACATGGGTTGGGTGAGGCACCTGAAAGTCTAACAGATGCAACAAGGTAACTGCTTTGTACCTGACTGAAACAGGCAAGCTGGCATGGAGCTAATTATATATATATATATATATATATATATATATATATATATATATATATATATATATATATATATAGAGAGAGAGAGAGAGAGAGAGAGAGAGAGAGAGAGAGATTTCAGAGAGGAAGGGAGAAGGAAGAGAGAGAGATAGTAGCATCAATGATGAGAAAATCATTGATTGGCTGCCTTCTGCATGCCCACACTGCAGATGGAGCCCGGACCAGGAATCAACCTGGTGACCTCCTGGTTCATAGGTTGATGGTCAACCACGGAGCTACACCGGCTGGACTCAAAGCCTGTCTCTTACTTACAGAGTTGCCATGGTGACAACTAAAAGTATGGACACCGTAAACAGCTTTAAAGTTGACCACCATGCTCTCAAGTGAATTCTGTCCGTGTGTGGTGACCCTGACACCATGGAGATTTGATTTCTCCTCCATCTGTTGTATGGAATAAGAAGCTCAGAAATTCTCCTTGGTTCCACAACTCATGGGATAATAGAGCTCAGAGTTGACTACAAAGTCTGGTACAAATAAAATGTTCTTAACATGATGAATGGTTCTACATGGCTGATCAACACGATCCTTGGAAGCAAAAATAAAGATTTCTCCGGCACTCCAAACTCACTGACTTTAAAATCTCTGAGGTTGGGGAGCAGCAACCTGTGTTTAAAATTTCACCCCCAGTAATTCTGAGATAAGTGCTTTGCAGGGGGAGACAAGTCATCTGGGTGCAATTGCTTTACTCCACACAGGTCCCTGCACAGTAAGACCGTGTTATTGGTCCTAATTACTCAGCCAGTTAGGGCTAAGCTGGGGCCATAAAATCTGTGAGCTTCCTGTTTAATGGGCTATAAAAGTGACCCTGTTTTACTCCTATTTTCTCTGAGATTTTTTTTTTCCAGTTCCTATCCAAAATTTGCTCTTAACAATTTAAGAAACCCTGCTTTTAAAAGGAATTAGAAAATATGTAATAGATCTAGCCAATGGTTTTTATAGATTCTGGGAACCTGAAAAATAAATACAAATCTGTATTTTAACTTCTCAACTAAAACAGCACACAAATGGGAACATCCTCTTGAATACTATAGCAAAAGGAGGCAAATGGCAAAATAGTTTCACATGAGATATAATACTCATCAGAAAAATTAACCAGTGCATTAAATGTACAAGAAACTGAGAATTTGGGTCACACACACACACACACACACATATTTATATATATATATATATATATATATATATATATATATATATATATTTTTTTTTTTTTTTTTTTTTTTTTTTTTTCTTTACTAACTCCAATAACCTAGTGAAAGTTCTGTCTTGAAGAAGTCAGGAGATTAATTGTGTGACACAGGGTGAGGTATCTACCTTCCGCCAGCTTTCTTTTCCTCAGATGTTAAATATAGAATATTCTGTCTTCTACTGTGCTAGGCAGGATTAAAAGAGATTATATGGATGAAGGTGTCTGCAGCTAAATCAGGGGTAGAAGAGGTTCCTCCACAAACTTTAGCTGTGTCATATTTTCAGTGAAATGGCTCTTCAATTAACACTTGTGTTTATTCATTTTTAAAAAATCTATAAATGGAGGTGTGTTCAGAAAATAATGTTCTCTTGGATCTCTAACCAAGCCTAAATTCTGTATTTTTATTCTTCTAGAAAGGTTTCCTGTGTGACTTCTATTTAGCCAGAGCTGCTCTGAGAATTTGTATCAGTCACTGAGAGGTCAATGAAAATCCCTAGATAATCAACAACATTACATTACATTGAAATATTTATTAGATAGGGTACATAGGCTTTGCGTGTCTTTAGAAATTCCTAATGTTAATAAAAATACATTAAACTAAACTCTAGTGAATGCCAGTCTTTATTTGATATGAAATAAACATCAAGATCCTATATGGCCTCTTGTTTGTTCTCATGGGGGCAAAAGTTATTGTGCTATTGGCATTTGGACATAACAGTTCATAGGAGATTTCAGGAAGAAAAAGAGAATGTGAACCAGAGTTCTCTATCTATTCGACGTTAGATAGATTCATTATCATAGAAGTTTAATTTTGCTCCAGTCCCAATCACAGTGTCTGCTACGTGGGCACATAGTTGGGGCTCAATAAAAACTCTTTAGTGGAAGGAAGGAGTGCATTTTTCCATTGAGCTGCATTCATTGGTGTGATGTCCCGGGAAAAGCATAGATTTAAACTTGTTCTGCTCCTATTCTTTTCATTTCCTCTCTCTTTCTTTTCCCCCTATTCTCTCCCACATCTTCCTCTTCCTCCCCTGTCTCTCCCCCCCCCCCCCCCCCCCCCCCGCCCCGAGTGTCACCAGCAGGCCCAAGTCTGGTCTCTTATCTGCCATGTTGTAGGAAGCACCAGCAGTGGCCTCAGGAAGCAGTAGACTGTCAAAAAGCAGAAGAGGATAGGGGCCCAGAATCACATCATTTCATTCAAGATGGAGCATGATATATGGCCAGCAGGCCTCTGACTCAGGCCTTTGGTAAAGGAAATTCTGCATCAAGAGTTATCTGCAATCAATATTCTTACAGTAAGCTAAATCTTCAAGCAAGCAGGGCTTATAAATATTTCCATCCCATTGTTTCTCGCAAGAATGTAAGCCACACCTAAAAGCACATTCTTTATTTCGTGGGGAAATATATGGTGATGCACACTTTGTCCCGCTATGCCAAGACCTAGCCTTGCATTTAATCGTAACCTTGTTTTCTCCTTGCGATATAGTATGATTTCACAGCACATCCTCCCATCTGTTGAAACAGAGAAGTGCCTGCATTTTAGGCTGAGATGACTAATATTCATGAGGCACGAGTCCAAAGGCAAACTAAATGCACATTTTTGCATCTGTCCAAACCCAGCCATGAATTATCTCGGGCTATCAATAGAAGAAGAGGAAAGTTGCTATCTATAAATCCCTATTTGTTTTCCCAAATTGCACCCTTGGCAATGGGTGTGACAGAAAAATGTTCAGTATTCCTAGTAGCCTAACCTGCCAAGAGAGATAAAGCCACTTTGATGTCCTGGGACAAGAGACTACACAGATTTTTACCTCAAATGGGCCTTGAGCTCTTTCCAGAGAGGAGTAGCTGAAATGACCTTCCTGCTGACCAGCCCTCCAAGTCTAGGAGGCAGTCTGTGGCCCTGGCGGCTCCAGCATGTGGCGGATCTGAATAAAGGTAGACGCTCTTTTAACTAACCCTGGCTGGTAATGAAGGGAGTGATCATGATAATGAAGACAATAATAGTAAAAGTTAATGCAGTAATAACATATCCATGCTCACTGTAATTATGTGTTCCAGCTCTGTGCCTACTGACTAGCATACAGTATTCTATTTGTTCTTACCACCCCCCTTGTTGGAAGCAAGTGGGGCTGTGGTAGTGGCATGCCAAGGTCACAGGGCAGGTGACAGGACTGAGACGTACACCTCCTTCCTTGACCTTTCCTGTGGCCTGTGCTCCCCTTGCAGACACTGCTGCCTTTCTCAGGGGCAGCCCCCATGGACTCCTCTGGGGCAGATCTCCTCAGTGTTGTCCACAGCAGCACCCCAAAAACCCCCACACGAGAAAGCCATCTCTTCTGGAGGCCAGGTGGAAGGACCGTTCTGAAAAGATCTGATCATAAAATAAATTGCATTTGCAAACTCCACCCCTCGCCAGAGTTTTGCCTCCTTGACTGGGGCAGCCAATCCCTAGGAGAGAGGTGACAGAAGCCACCTTCTCCCCGAACCTCAGTCCTTTCCTTTCATGGCCAAGAGCTTGTCCTCACAGCCTCATTTTCTGAGCACTACCTCATGAAGTACTAGGGTAGATACTACACTTAATATCTCCATTCATCCAGGCAAAAAATATTGAAAAACATTTTAAGAGTTTGTTTTGTTTAGCCTGATGGAGACATTTAGATGAGAGGCATTTATGTGACTTGCCCAAGGTGCAAATACTGGTTAACTGGTGGTTTTCAACCAGATCTTCACTGCCTTTCTTCCAAAGAGAGTTCAGCAATGTTCTGAGACACTCTTGTTTGCCACAGCTGGGGAGTAGGTAGGGGCAGGTTGCTATTGATAACTAGTGTTGAAGACCCTACAAATGGCCCAGCCAGCATGGCTCAGTGAGCACCAACCTATGAACCAGGGGGTCATGGATAGATTCCAGGTCAGGGCACACACCCTGGTTGCAGGCTTGATCCCAGTGTGGGGCGTGCAGGAGGCAGCCGATCAATGATTCTCTCTCATCACTGATCTTTCTATCTCTCTCTCTCCCTCTGAAATCAATAAAAATATATTTTAAAAATAATTTCCTCTATGAAATCGATAAAAGATTTTTTTAAAAGATCCTACAATGCACAGGACAGCCCCTGTGAGGGAAAAGTGTCCTGCCTGCAATACCCAAAGAGCTGAAGGGGAGAAGCCTGGATTAAACGAAAGGGTTCTTGACTGGATTATGCTGTGCGGCCCCTCTGGCTGATGATGCTCCTAGAAGGACTTAGGTTTGACTCCCAGCCTCTGGCTACTTTGCCAGGATAGTGTCTACTCTCCTGTCCTGTGCAACTGCCTGGGCGCTGGGGTCCTCCTTGCTCAGCCATTTGGTGCTCCAGGATGTCTGTGGCTTCATGCCTCAATGCTGCTACAGCTGATGAACCTCTCCGGACATGCGGGATGCCCCCACTTTGCAGCAGTGTGAGTCAGGAAACATCCGGGCCCAGGAATCTCGGGGTTTTCAGCGCCCTTCCCACTGAGGGCGCCCTCTGTGGAGAGCAGCGTGGCTCTGAGGGATGGGCATAAAGCTGGCTCCTTCACAGTGGTTCTTGGCCCGAGGCAAAGAGGAACAGGGTAGGGGACGGAGAGGGGTGCTATCATTTTTTTTTTTCCAGAATACAGTCCAATCTCAGTGAGGCAGAAAGGACTAGGGTTTAAGGCAGCTGCTCTGTCTGGGGAGGAAGCTGGAAAGTCTGACTGTGCTTCTGTACCATCAGGTGCCCTGGCAATTTCAAACAGAGAGGTAGTATTCACAGCCACCCTGCACAGTGGATGCTTGTTTGCTGAGCAAAAGGTAAACTGATAATGTGAAGACCCGAACTAGAGGCCTTCAGGGAGACTTCCTTCATTCGCTTATTCCCTACAAAGACAAGCTATTGAGCGCTTGTATGCATATGAGTCAGGCATGGGCTATGTAGATGCCCATCTTGGGGGAAGGAAGTCACAGAGAAAGCGACCATAAAATAGGGTAGGCCCATAAGCAGAGGGAGCTGCAGAGCAGAAGCTGTGAGAGGGGCAGGCAAGGTCAAGTCTGAGAATCTGGATTCCAGATCAGATGGGATTGCTGAAAATCAGTCAAGAGCGCAGAGGTGTGACCAAGAATATGAGGAGAACCGGAGGAGTCCTAATGGGAGGCAGGGAAGACAGGAATTGGTGATGGCACTGTGGGAAGGGAGGGAGAGGAAGATGAGGGATTTCATTTCACCTCCCTTTCCAGGCAATTGGGTGTCAGCCACTTACCAGGTCTGGGAAATACTTTCTTTTCTGGTCAGAAGAGTGGAAACAAAATATTCACCTTTTCTACCCCCCAAAGCTGTTTGGATGACCAAATGATACAGGAATTATAAAGGGGTTGTGTAGACTCTCACGCATGATACATGTCTGGCTGTGCGGTGATTGTTCCTGATTATTGTCATCACGTGTTCATCTCCAGGGCTTTGTTAGCCCTCGCTTTGTGCTATGAAACATCACCCCAGCTCTATGGTAACATCACTTGGGTGCCTTACAGCTTGCTGATTTCACGGTCACAGAAAGAATTCACAGAACATATAAAATGACAAGGGAAAAGGTGTGGCTCCTTGTTCTCTAGCATGCACTTGGCTCTGAAATCCTGAAATTGACTCTGATTGCCATGAGAAAACCCGAACCAGCCCAGCTTGGTTGCTGAAACGGTTGGGGAATTGGGAGTAGACAATGGAAACTGTTTCTCCTGTATTGTTGCACGGAGTTGCCAAAGAACGCCTGGGTCTCACCAGGCTCGGCCTGGTAATTATCCAAATGGCTCTGGATCATCAAAACCGCAGGAAAGATCCTATTGGCTTGCTGCTGCTCCATGGCTCCCAAACTATGACCTTATTACTATTTTTTTTTAATCCTCCTGCAGCCTCAGAGAATAGAATGTGATGGGATGAGCCCAGCCAGTATTGCCAGGAAACTATTTTGGGACCAGTAGGCTTGGGCTCAGTCCCAGCTTTGCCACTTAATCAACTATGTCACTTGGAGGAATCCACCTTGAGAAGTATCGGTTGGTTTCCTTGAGTCTTGTTGGGGGACATAGATAATTGGTCCATTTCAGGGTTGTGAGAGGCAGCAGAGATAAGGGATACATTGTGTAATTGCAAGATGCTGAGAAAAATCATGGATGGATGGATGGATGGATGGATGGGCTGAATAATATTAGAATCATTCTATTAGGAGAGAGACTATGATATACATACTAGAAGTCCTGGTGCACAAAATTTGTGCAAGGGGCTTGGGCCTCGCAGCTGCGGTGGTTTGCCTCGGCCCTCACAGCCCTGGAAGTTTATCCAGAAGGATGTCTGGAAGGTTGTTTGGTTGTCCGGTCTAATTAGCATATTACATTTTTATTATAGATTTTTTTTTCTTTCACTGAAAAATAAGTGACCCAAATTGATCCATCAGTAGGAGCTTTAAAACCCTATTTCTCTTTGTGGAAAAATAAATATATAACGTAACTGTATCTTAGAATGCCCCAGAACTGGGGTTGCCTCAGAGCCACTCTGCTCTCACTCACTTTGCAGGATCCTGCTTCCTGTTTCAGTCCCAGCTTGTTCATGATGACACATCCAGAGTGCGGTTTGGGGCTGAAGCCCAGATCTCTGACTTCTCACTCAGTGTTCTTTTTTGCTCAACCGCATGCCCTCACAGGAGTCCCTCCACTTTCTGCCAACCATCACCACACCTCTTGGGCAGACGAGGATCGGTGTCCCAGGCTGCTGATGGTGATGAAGGCTGTGGGTCCGATGGGGGCAGCATTTTATGTTTATTGCACTCGCTGCTCAGGCAGGACAACATCACAGATTTGATGCACATAACTGGAATTTTTTTTTTCCCTCTAAAAATTTGACCTCGGTGTTTAAGGTCGTCACTGTATACTACTCACAGTTTTATTTTAAAAATAAAGCAAACTAGCTATTTTACTGTGAGGCAGAACAGAGAAGCTGGTGAGCATGGAAATAAGAACTGAGGTCTTTCCATATGAGGAGAGAAAGCCCTTCCTCAGACATCAGGTAACCTTGACCCTGGACACCCTGACTCTACTCTCTCCTCGCAGAGGAAGTGATGTTGAGAGAGGGGAGAGCATAGTGGCATTCCTTGCTTGTCTAAACATCTTGAACAATTTTTCGCACATTCTGAGTTTGTTAAAATCCAGGCTGCGGAGTGCCAAGCAGTTTTGCTTAATTTCTGACCCCCTGAGTATTTAAGGGGAAACTTAATCGGCATTTTTCTGAATTGTTTCATTTAACTCATCAGCATGCTGTTTCATAAGAGCCATTGGATGCCAAAGAAGTCCTTCTGTGCCAACTTGGACATTTGCCTCTGGAAGGCTCCAGAGGGCTGAGAGCAGGCAAGAGTGCAAGGACCTGGTGGTTCTAGAATCTCACAAGTTGAGATCAAGGAGAAAGGGCTACAGACAGGTCTTGCTCAAGAGCATTCAAGAAACCAGCCAGAAAAGTGACAGGGCAATCCCAGAGCCTGTCGCCTTGTCCCAGGCACTGCTCTCTTTGTGATCAGGACAACTTCAAGTCCTGTGGTAGAGCACCATGAACTTGAACTTAGCAGAGACTAGCCTGTTGGTATGCATGAGGGATGTTCACGGTTCTAACACAGAAATGAATATCTCTAAGATACTCTGCAGTCATCAGCATGCCTATGCACCTTTGCTGTGAAAAAAGCTTTGCTCCCTCAGGGTCAGGGCCAAGACGCTCAGGCGATAACAGCATCCCAAAGATGAAAGGTTACTGAAGTGTTTTCCTCCTTCCTGACTTGTTCATCTCCCAGGAATTCAGTAGAAGCCCTCAGAGCCAGTGTCTGTGCATTAAGGTTCAGGAGTTTAATAGACACACACACACACACACACACACACACACACACACTGCTCTAAACAAGAAAGTTTAGAAATGAATTTTGGAACTAGATCAGTGGTCGGTAAACTCATTAGTCAACAGAGCCAGATATCAACAGTACAACGATTGACATCTCTTTGGAGAGCCAAATTTTTAAAACTTAAACTTCTTCTAATGCCACTTCTTCAAAATAGACTTGCCCAGGCTGTGGTATTTTGTGGAAGAGCCACACTCAAGGGGCCAAAGAGCCACAGGAGTCCCTCCATTGCCAACCATGCGACTAGACCAATGCCCAGGAATAGGAGGCACATGACACAAACAGTGCTAAGGCCGCATAAATGCAGAGGCTGCTGGTGCAAAGGCTTGCTTAGTGCCTCTTCTGTCCCAGCGTGGTGCTCAGTGGTTTATATCTCTTTGTCATTTCATCTCCCTAATGATCCTGGGAGGTGGGCAGCTTCAAGCTGGTTTTATAGTGGTGATACAGGTGTTCAGTGGGCTATGTAACTTGTCCAAGGTCACCCAGCTAGTAAGTGGCAGAACTGGACTTCAAAGTCAATGCCAGTTCCATTTGCCAGTCTGTTTGCTGCAAACGGTGTTTGGTCAGACATTTATGAAAGTGGTGAATAATGATCAGACCCATTTAAAGGGAAATTAATTAAATTCTGGTTTTAGCTGGAAAACTTTCAGGTTTATTTGTTATTTGTTACCATAATCTTCTATTTTTATCCAGAATTTCCATCATAATACAGGGTAATCCTGAAATTCCTGAATGGCCAGATAGTTCAGTGTCTCATGGAATAAATTAAGGGGCATAATTAGGTTTATAAATTCTATTGAATTTAGGAGGCTATGCATCCTTGCATACATATATCCATTTCTTGCAAACACATGCTCATGGAAAATACTTCCTCAGTCTCAAATGATGCTGAGTGCCTTCCTGTGATGGCTGTACGTCCACATGACTGGGCTAAAGTGTGCCTGCACAGCTGGTAGTACATCGTTTCTGGGTGTGTCTGTGAAGGTGTCTCTGGGAGAGAGGAGCATTTGAGTCAGCAGACAATAAGACCAATGGCCTTCCCCAGTGCGGGAGAGCATCACACAGTCTGTTGAGATCTTGAGTAGAATACAAGGCAGAGAAAGAACGAATTTGCCTTCTCTGTTGGGCTGAGACATCCATCCCCTCTGCCCTCAGACATCAGAGTTTCTGGTTCAGGGCTCTCAGACTCAGACCAGGACTTACACCATCTGCTCTCCTGGTTCGCAGACAGTTGGACCCTGCCTGACTGACACCACTTCTTTTCCTGGCTCTCCAGTTTTCTGACCATGGACTATAGGACATCTAGGCCTCCAGAGCCATGTGAACCAATTCCCATAATGAATCTCCTCTTATATCTATCTATCTATCTATCTATCTACCTATCTATCTATCATCTATCATCTGTCTACCAACTTAGCTATCTACTTATCTACCTATTTATCTATATCACTCAATCTTCTATCAGTATTATTGGTTCCATTTCTTTGAAGAATTCTGACTAATAAAACAACTTCATTTTTCCTCTTACTCATTTGTTCAAACATTTAATTGAGTCACTCATAAATTCACTAATTCACATGGCAACTTCCCAATATGAATAACAGTGTGCTAGGCTAGGCTTGAGGTACTACTCATATCTGTAAGGTATGGGGACTGCTTTGAGAGGGATCATTTATTTATAAATTTGGCATTAAATGCCCATGTTGTCACAGGCCAGGCTGGAGAGGCCCTAAAGACATGGCCATGGATAAGGCAGGCATGGCCACTACCTTTTCGAGGAGAATCCAGTTGGAAAGGCAGGTTCTGACCACAAAGTACAAACAGTAGCAACAAGGAAGACACCGAAGCCGTGACATGGAGCACGGCTGTGGTGCTGCATAAGCTTCCCAGGCTCCGGAGGAGAAGGCCTCCCTGGGAACACAGAAGCAGACCTTGGCTTTGGAGGGCCCTGATTCTGGACCTCAGAATGAGAGCTGTGTCCAGTTTCATTTTTCAAAATAGCGACCAGAAATCCTGGAAAGAGGCCCTTGTGCCTCAAGAGAAAAGTGGTTTCAGGCTTCCTCAGAACAGAGCGGGAAAGCAGGGTGTTCAGTCAGGTGGCAGGATTTCAATAATGTAAACTCATTGCTCTGCGCCTCAGTAGTCTCACCTTTTAAATGGAAATAAAAATCATACCCACCTTGCAGGACTGATCATAGCATTTAGGAAACCCAAATATTGACCTTACACAGTAATACTTCTGTTAAATATAAAATATGGTTAAGTTGCTAAAGGCTTTCCCCAGCCTGTGGAATGGTATGCTCTAGAATATATTATAATTCCGTTAGAAATCATTAGCAGTGCATTTTCCGTAGAAACAACACAAAGATGACAGGTTTCTGTGATAACCCATAGAAGCTTATACAACTCAGATGAACTTGGAATAGGGGATCGCTCTAGAATGAGGAGCAGGGCCAGTAGCTGGCCACTTACCGGGGCAGAGCCATGGGGGCTGGGGAGTGGAAAGTGGGACAAGAATGCTGAGTGTGTCTCCTCTGACTGCAGCAGCTCTGTCGTGGGCTTGGGAGCTCCTAAACCAGAACTACATGCAAGTCATTGAGCCCCAGACTTTCTGTGGCTTTGGCCTGCGATGACAAACTTCAGGGGTAGCATCTGTTGTTCATCAGGAATTTGGGGAGACTGCAAATTTGTTCTCTTCCTGTGAGACTCGGTATCTGAGAAGCATCACCTCTCTGGACAGATTCACGAGCCTGGCTCCAGAGCAGTTTTCACATGAGCACTCCCGCACTTCCTCTGCAGCCCTGGGAGTGCGCAGGGCAGAGTCCTGGAATGTTTTGCCCACCTTTGCAGCTTTGATGACCAGCATAGGCTATGACCTATCATAGGCCCTCAACATATATATTCATCCAGTGAACAAATGTCCAATACATTCCTAATTCACCTGCCATTGGCCTTGTGATTATCAAGAGATTTCATCAGCCCAAGTATAGAGAAAGAAAGTGGCCGTATCTGGGCATATTAAGGATGTGGTTCCCTGGAATGCCCTCTTCTTCATCTACTGGATGCCTACTAACCCTTTAGCAGCCAGGTTCAGGCAGCTTCTCCTCCGGAAAACCTATGCCACCTGCCTCAAACAGGCTGAGAAGGATACTCTGACATTAGCCTATGATTACTATCCTACTTTTAACTGTCCCTACTATTTTATAATTTTTTGCCTATCTCCTTGAGAGTTATGTTGCTTGTTCACTCAATATTTAACCCAATTATTGACACAAAATAGGTGTTTATCTGATGCGGGCATAAAGATATCCACCCCCATCCCTGGAACCTGTAACTAGGTTAGGTGATACAACTTAGGGGACCCAAGTTTGCTAATCCATTTGACCTTAAAATTACAAGATTAGCCTGAAATATCTGGGGAGGGGGGCGGTGTTATGTAGTCATAAGGATCATAAAAGTCGAAGAGGGTGCAGAAGAGAAGGTTGTGGTGATGCAAGGTGGGAAGGACTCAGGCCTCTTTTGCTGGCTCCAAGGATGTGGGAAAGGGGACATGAGCCAAAGAATGCGGGCAGCCTGCACAAGATGGAAAGGAAAGGGAATGGAGGGTCCAGAGGGGAACAGAGCACTGTTGACATCTGGGTGTTAGCCCAATGAGGCCCATGTCCAAATTCTGACATACAGTGTGTAAAATAGCAACTTTGTATAATTTTAAGACACTGGTTTGTGATAATTTCTTATAGTAGTAATAATGATAATAATTAGTAGTAATAACAATAATAGTAATAATAATAATACAATGGGGTCTCCAAAGTTGCCATCTAGGATGTAAATGATGGACCTGTGCCTTGGAATCCCGGAGAGCAATTCTCAGGTTCCCACATGCCTGGATGAGCACAAAGTCCAGTCTCTCAAGCCTTTCTCAGGTATTTGCCTAGGAATTCACAAGCAGTGTCCAGTGTCTGAAGGTTGACCCTGTTTGTCAGAATTTTTTTATTTTTTATTGATTTTTTAGAGAGGAAGAGAGAGGGGTAGAGAGTTAGAAACATCGATGAGAGAGAATCTTCTATCAGCTGCCTCTTGTACACCCTCTACTGGGGATGTGCCCGCAACCAAGGTACATGCCTTTTACCGAAATCGAACCTGGGATCTTTCAGACCGCAGGCTGATGCTCTATCCACTGAGCCAAACCGGTTTCAGTGCTTGTCAAAATTTAAGGGCATGTATTTTTGCTCTGAACAAGTCAACTGCTGTCTGCAAGAGTATCAGTGCCCCCAGGATCAGATGCCATAGGTTTCTGCATATGCTCTCTCACCAGTAACCTCAATAAAGAAAAATTCTATAAACAAAGAATCAAGGGCAGAACCATTATGTCTGCTAGGAGGAGGTCAGGTTAACATTTTGCTCTTACTCTTACCACATGTCAGAATGGATCAGTGCCCAGGCTACTGCGATTCTGAGGAATTAACCTTTCCTTCCCAGAGTCACACATAACCAAGTCTATAACTCCCAAACCAGCATTCCCTCCCTCCCCTAGAGAAGTCCCCTCAGGCCCCTGTGCTAAAGCTCTCTCGTCAGCAAGGGCCCCATTTGAAGCCCTGTGATGGGGCTCCAGGTGCTGGTGAAGCTTCTGCAGATCCTGTTCCCACAGTAGCAGTCGTCCTGAGGAGAGTCATCCCATAGTCCTTGAGTTCAGTGAGTCAGACTAGATTGCTGAACCTCATTCTGGCCATCTTCCGAGGGTCCATTCACACAGCCATTTCTCCTGACTGCCAGTGGGCACCCAATGGCTGCTCCATGTCAGGCTCCAATATCCCAGACTCACGGGCCCAGGTCCTGAGTGCTAAGTCAACATTCCACTTTCCTCCCTCAATGTCAGTTTAGGAGCCAGTCCAACATATAAAGTCAGAATAACTTTATTTTTTAAGGAGCTTATTTTTTTTTTCTTGATCTCCCTTTGAATCTGAAAAGGGAAACTAGAGTCTCCAGTTCTTCTTTTCTATAAGACCCTGAACCCCTATGCAAAATCCTCCCAGACTCTGGGTTCTAATGACTACCAGAGGAAGCAGCTTTGGAAAGTACTCTCAGTCTCTCTCTCTCTCTCTCTCTCTCTCTCTCTCTCTCTCTCTCTCTTTTTCTTTCTCTCTCCAACACACACACTTCACTTTACACAATTGTTTTACAGCTTTATATTCATATAACCTAAAGCCATTCATAATAAGAAACATTTCTTCAATATAAATTGGAAAAATAGTGGAATTTTAAAATAGCAGATTATTTTTTTTTAATTTAAAAGCCCTCAAATTACATCCTGCATATTTGTTGCTTGACTGACTGACTGACTGATTGATGAATGTGTAGATGGGAAAAGGAAACCCCTAAGGATTTTTAGGATCATTTGGAAGAGAGCAGAGCTCATATAATGGGGACTCATTGGAGGAAGGTGGATTGGGTTGCAATGGAGTAGGGTGAGTAGCTATTGATAAGCAGAATGTCAGGAATGAAAGAACATGAGCTAAATGTGTTACCCATGAAAGAGGACAGTGGATTGGGGTGGAGGTACCAAGAATGGTGATGGAACTGATTTCAGCAAAGTGCTGGGAGCACATTCTCCTAGAAGGGTTGATCATAACAACTTGCCAAATGCTTCACCTCCTTTGGCACTCTCCCCTCCCCCACGTTGGAGGTATAAATCATTGCCTATCAGGATAATGAGAAGCAGATTTGCCTCTGCTAATTTCTGGGCTAAGGACGTCTTTAGAAAAAGCCTCAGAAGGCATTGCTGAGTGTTATGAGCCCTACCACCTGGATAGAAGGCACATGTGGGGTGCAGACCAGCAAGTCTGTGCTTCAATGTGGTGGATGCCCCACAGGTAATACTACTAAACCTATCATGAGGAGCTTCCTCCCTTTATTTTGAAGCCAGGGATGAGGAAAATAGTCTACCCTTCTGTGTGCTCAAACTGGATGACCCTTCCCTTAGATTGAGGCAGCGGTCTCTTTAGAAGATCTATCTCCTGCCAGGACCGGTTTGGCTCAATGGATAGAGCGTCGGCCTGCAGACTGAAGGGCCCTGGGTTCAATTCTGGTCAAGGGCATGTACCTTGGTTGTGGGCATATCCCCAGTAGGGGGTGTGCAAGAGGCAGCTGATCGATGACTCTCATCGATGTTTCTAACTCTCTATCTCTCTCCCTTCCTCTCTGTACAAAAATCAATAAAATATATTAAAAAAAAAAAAAAGATCTATCTCCTTGTGCTTTACATAAAGTCAGGGGAGGCTGGTCAGAGCTAAAGACTCCCTAAGTCAAAATTACAGGGAGTGTGTAAAAACAAAAAGTGAATGCAATAGTCTAGTTCTGTGGTCAGCAAACTATGGCTCGCAAGCCACATGCGGTTCTTTGGCCCCTTGAGTATGGCTCTTCCACAAAATACCACGGCCTGGGCAAGTCTATTTTGAAGAAGTGGCATTAGAAGAAGTTTAAGTTGAAAAAATTTGGCTCTCCAAAGTAACTTCAATCACTGTACTGTTGATATTTGGCTCAGCTGACTAATGAGTTTGCCAACCACTGGGCTAGTTCATAGAAAGTTAGTATAAGCCAGAAAGAGAGAGCAAAGCTTTCCCTGAAGAGACCTGCCTATAGGTCCTGAAGCAGGAACATGTCACTGAGCAAGACAGGGAGCAGCAGAAGAGGCAAGGGGCCTGGACCTGGCTTCCTCTCCCTGAGCCTCAGAAACTCTCGTTGAGAGATGGCAGCTGCCCATCTCCTTGGTGGATACCCTCTGCAGGGGCTGGCCTCCCTCCAGCTGGCTTGTCCTCTGGATGCAAAGCCGGGCAAAAGCAGTGGGGGAAGGGCTTCTCCAGGTCACCCTGCTGGTGCCTACTGCACAGGAGTGCAGCACAAGGCTATGGTAATTGTGGTGGTAGGTGAATGTAAGGACCTACTACATCTATTAAGGACCTCTGACACATGAGCCATTGAATTTCAATGTGGTCTTTCCATGCAGTGGCCATGCTTGAGTGAAAATGAATGTAGTCTGTTGGTTATCTTACACCATGCAAAGGAATGGGTTATAGAGTGTCAGAGAATATTGGAATTGGAAGGGAGCCTGGATTGTGTCTTCCATATCTTTCATTCTACCAGTGGAGAAACGGAGCTTCAGAGAGGAGAAGACTCAGGCTTCCTCTTTTTTGAACATTGTGGAATATTTTGGACTTTCTTAACTGTACTTGCCAGAGCCTTTATGTATATCTTTGTATATCAAAGTATATCTTTGAAATGTATTTTCTCCTCAGAAAATTATTTTTGTTGTAATGTAACAGATAAGCAAAAGGACATGGAGTGGAAAAGAAGTTAAGATATTTTTCAGATGAGTAAGGTGTCACTATAAATATTAAGAAACTAGAGGCCTAATGCACAAATTCATGCAAAAGTAGGCCTTCCTTTCCCCGGCTACCACCACCAGCTTCCCTCTGGCACCCGGGATCCGGGCTTCCCTCACAGCCCTGGCTTCATCCAGAAGGATGTCCAGTCTAATTAGCATATTATGCTCTTATTACTATAGATGATATTTTGAGATAAAAAAGAAAAACAAAATAATGTAAATAACTTTACCTTTTACTACAATCTGAGAGAAACTACATTATGAACATTTTAAATATATATGTATGAATATTATCAGTTTAATATATCAAGTTACCTTCCTTTTAATAGAAAAACTTACAGTACTTACATTAACTATATTCAATATAAGTGCTGAAAACATTATGGAAGTAATTACTTTAATAATATAAGGTAATTTGCTGTTGGTTAATTATTCAATAGATTAAATCTACAAATATATTATTATAGCCTGGTGAGTGTGTGTGTGTGTGTGTGTGTGTGTGTGTGTGTGTTGTGCTGGTGTGGGAGACTGAGTGAGGGGAAAGGATAGACCAGATCAGAATATCAGAGTAAGACCCAGAGTGTTGATCAATACAATATCATGAGGCAACGTCAGCAACTCAAACTACCAGCTGTGAATGCTAACCAATGGAACTGATGAATAAGGCTGCCTTAAGTTCTCAAGTTGAGAGGGAATAACGAGTTATGCTAGGTCCTAACACTTTTGACCCACCTCCTCTGCTCTGCCAGGAGCTATATGATATGATCCCTGCACTTTGGGGAAAGCCTCAACCCTCATCCTTAAAATCTACCCCCTTCCTCTTGCGTGCATCTAAGCCTTTGACCCCATTTTGTCAGCTGACATGACCCTCAAATAGAGGAAAATAATAGGATGAGGAAACAAGTTATTAGCTTCCAATATTGGCTTCATGTATTGCTGAGATGAGACTGTGCCTGGATAGATAAGGGGAGTTTTGTTAACATTAGAAGAAGAATGGGACATGAAAATTATGTTTTCACTTGGGTGGGGAGATGAAGGTCGATATAAAACTCATATACACTCTGATGAGACCCTTACAAACTCCCAAGAACGTACCTCACTGGAAAAAGGGAGAGGATGGAGGTAGATATATTTTGAAAACTTCTTTAGAGTTGCTTCCCAAAGCAAAACCAGAGAGTAAGAGTAATTTCATGTTTAGTTTCCTCCCATTTGACTTAATCATCATTTCTTAAATCATGTGATTGCAGAACACTGATGCAGACCTTAGTTGTACTGACCCTAAATGGCTGCTACTTATGTGGTTTATTTCCAGCATATACATCTTTGGGAACAACTACCAGTTTTTAATCTAACATGATCTGATATAAGGTGGTATATATTATAAAATTATTATTAAATTATATATATTGGCAGCAGCATCCTGAAATATTTCACAAAAGATATTGATTATTAGATTCTCTGCTAAATAAATTTGGTAACCACTGGACCAATTGGATGGTGGTTCAAATAATTATCTCTTCAGATCCCTCCTCATGTTCTAGCCCAGACCAGCCAAAGACATGGGTGACATGGGCCATGTGTACTGCCTGCAGGACACTTTCTTTCACCTGACTGCAGTGACTACCAGCAGCATTCCTTCTGCATATGCATACCTCATCTTCTTGTTAGACTAGTCCAGAAGGCAAGAGAAGACTCTGCTTTAAACTTTTTTTTTTTTTAAGTATGGCCAACATAGATGGAGTTTTTGGTGGTTGATTGATTCATGAAGTTAGAATTACTTTGGGCTGATATAGAACCTAAAGCTGTTGGAGAAAGTAGAATCTTTGAACCAAAAAGGACTTCCAGAGATGCCTTCACTTAAAAGATTACTGAAGGGCTCCACAGCCAAAAACTCCACTACACCTTATGACAGAAATAACAAGACCTGCTACCTCTGCTCACCCATGAGTCACCTCCACCCTGGCTGCTATTCTAGCTCTTCCGGCAGTTCTTGGAATTTTTTTTTACTTAATTTTATGTATATTTTTGCCATAATATTGACTGTGACCATCAGATTTCTTTAGAGGAATGCCCAGGGCAATGACAAAGGATTTTTTAGACTTTATAGCACTGTCCTAGTAATTATTTTCTTTTTTCATCAGAACAGGTAAGGTTATGAGATATGGACTGCACATAGAGAGAGATATTAACATGTCCAAATCCCTCTTTGAAGCTCCCTAAAATAGATCAGGGAAACATATATCCCTTTGCAGCTCTCAAAGACAGAAGTGGACTATAATAGAGTTTTGCACAGTGTACTGAGGTCACCACTGAAATGTCTCCAGGAGAAGTCATCATTAAACTGCAGCTCTCTGGATGGTGAGAGAACAGAGAAGTGGCCTTGATGGCTGGTGAGCTCTACATGCTCCGTCTAAATTTGGCTACAGCCCTCGAGCACACTTCTGACTCAGCTCCCAGGCACCCAGTCACAACTGCCATCCTGATGACCCAGGACTACTTGGATTACTCCAAGCTGAGGCTGAAAGTAGTACAGGGAACATCTGTAAATTGTTAGGATATTATATTTCAAAAGAAATGAGGGGCCTATGGAGCTGATTGGCCAATCTGTTCCTTGGTGTTTTGAAGTTTTCTCTCCTTGCTATTAATTAATTAAGGTATGGAGTAGCCAAAAGGGTGGAAGCACCTATATTTTGACAGGTAAAACAGGCAGCCATTTACCAACCTGATTGAGCAAATGCCTCGATTTTCCTAGTGAATTTTTGAAATTTTCCAAAAAAAAAAAAGAAAAAGTCAAGATAAAATATCTTAAAGTTAATTGAATCTTGCATAAATAAATATCCTTATTTTTCTACTTTCTCTTCTACAAACATTTAAAAGAGGGTCTTGGAAGGAAAGAAAACGTGAGGTCCTTAGGAAATAGGCCACCTAACCCATGGAAGCCTTGTGTGTGGGAAACACCAGCCTTATCAGAACCTCCTGAAACACAGCAGAGGCAGGAAAGAATCGTGTGTTGTGCAGATCTTTGAGGCATTTCATCCCAGGGTGGGAACACCACCAGTTGGATTCTCTCTTATCTAATGTCTGCTTAGTGTTTTGTTTTTGTTATTTGTTTTGACCACTGCTTTAGGAAGTTATTCCTCATACTGACCTAAACTCTGTCTCCCTCTCATCCTCTTGCTTGCTCCTCATCTACCCCCCTTGAGGTCTCTTCTATTTAACGGTCTTTTAAGGACAATGCAGACACCACTTTCTCCCTTCTACTCTCCAGGACTCCCACCTTCTCTGGGCCAGGCATACCCAGTCTTCACCACTGTTCCCTGTGAGATTTTTCTTTCGTCTCTGGCCTCCCTTCCTCAGACCAATTTCAGTTTGCCTAGAGATGTGTTATTCCTCTGTCAGAAGGACTGTGATGCCCCAGGTGAACGGAACACATCCCTTCTTGTAAGGACTAGATAGTCAACAGGTAGGAAGTTTAAACATGAATGTTTAGAAATGTCCAAAAGAATAGGATTTCACTGATTATTAGACACCTTTAGAATTTTCTTCAAGACCTTAAGATATAATAAATACCAAAGAAGTAAAAGTGATGTATTGCAAATGGATTTGTACAGATGTAGACATATGTGTGCACGCAGGGTGGTCCACTTGATGGAGGGTCCTTATAAACCGCATTAGGTTCAGAAGCTTCCAGAATGCCTTGAGTTCAATTTATGAGGTGGGCTTTCTTTGGGGGGTCTACTATACATAAATAACTATTGATTAGCTTCCTAGAGACAGGTTTTTAGGAGAACTCTGAACAAGGGCATTAGAGAAATGCCCCCAATGGGGTCATTTTTGTTGACCTAGGACTGCATAAAAATAGGAGTATTGAATGCTTAATGTCACATTTTATTGCTTGGTTCAGCTAATTTGTCTTGTGGGAAGCAAATGTTTTTGAAAGCATTCCAGTGCCTTTGTAGTGTTAAAGCTCATTACCTTGGGTTTCATATGAGCCAAAAAATATACAACCAACTAAGTGCTCTGAGCCTCAGCAAAATTTCATGACTAGACAGAAGCAAAGCTGTATCATGTCATGCAAAAATAAGGTGAATTTAGTGAATGCCTTCTTCATAAAATGCAATATAATAAATTTGGGGTTCCTTTGTTACTATTTTCTTTAAAGTGATAAAGATGATTTGAGAAACAGATAAAAAATAGACAGGATATATCTTCTTTAGGGAAATTATATTACTTTTTGGTTCATCCTTATCTCTCAATCTGGGTATATGAGCTTAGAAAAAGACTGTGCACATTTTACCCAGACACAAAACTTTTATAGACCAGAATGCATTTTTCAGTTATCTACAGCAGAATCCGCCCTGTGCCAGGTTCTTTCATATACCGAATTCAGTTCTAACCCTCGAAAAATTGTTTATCACTATTTTATAGATAAGGGAACTAAGGCCCCCGTGTCACTTTTATGATTTTTTTAAGTGATTCACAAGAGCCAGAAGGATTTTATTGCTCCATCTGGTTCTCAAGATATCCACAATCTGATCCTAATTTACTTCGTTAGACCTTGTTTCCCACTCATATTTTTAAGGCCCTCTGAAACTAGCGTAATGGTCAAGTAACAATCGTCAAACAACTTGTGTATTCAAATTTCGCTCCCTCTGAAAGACTGTCTTATCGGTTGTTGCCTGTTGAAATTATCCAATTTTCAATCACCTGAATGACTCCTCCTGCAGGAAACACCCTGGACTGGTCCTGACATGAGAACGCCCTTTCTGCCCCCTTCATTCCTTGTCCATAAATGCTGAGGGGACAGTGAAACATTTTACTACTAAATGGGGGTGGGAGGAGAGATTCAATATATAACAACAAAAAAAGTTAAAATGTTCTTTTTATTCTGTAAATAAGCTCTACCAAGTGATATAAATTATGGTGCAACTTATACATACAATTGTGCTTATAATTTTCAAAGCACTTATTGCTATTAAGACATTGCTAGCATGAACATTCTTTTGATACACATGTCACTAGCTAAATAATGAGCCTGCTTACAACTTTATTTTGACAAGGAAATACATGCACATTTCCAATAACTGTTCATTAAAAAGTCCTTAGGTAACTCATTGCAATAAGTAAAGACTTTCTTGCCCAGCTGGTGTGGCTCAGTGGTGAGCACCAACCTATGCATTAGGAGATCACAGTTTCATTCCTGGTCAGGGTACATGCCCAGGTTGTGAGCTAGATTCCCAATAGGGGGCTGTGGGCTTGATCCCCGGCAGGGGGCGTGCAGGAAGCAGCTGATCAATGATTGTCATTATTGATGTTTCTATCTCTCCCTCTCCCTCTTTGAAATCAATAAAAATATATTTTAAAAATAAGTGAAGATTTTCTCTTCACTTCAGTTTTATTAATCATGGCACTAAATCCTTTATCATCTTTAGCTGAACTATGTAATTAAATTACAGTACTTTTAGTCCATATATGTCTGCCTGAGATAGTAACATAATAAATATCTCTATTATGAACGAAGTCATGAAAATCAGTTCTTAGCTTGTTATATTTATGAACTTTGTTTTATTACATTATGTTTCCCTTTATTCCACAGAGATTTATAAACTTTCTTTGGTCAAGTTTCAGGATACACATAAATTCAATATAATACATTTTTTACTTTTTGTCATCAAATCATGGTCACATTTTTACATATTAAACTGTTTAATAGCTATTTCTCTTAAAATGATACCTTTTCCCAAATAGTCTCATTTCTAGTATCTTTTGCTTCTCTTAATGATTTACCTTGTCAGTTTCTCTAAATAATAACAAAAGATTCATATTCTACAAAGCTAAAAATGTATTAAAATTAGGACCCAATGTATTGAATTGTCATTTTCCAATTATGTAATTTTTCTAATTTCAGAATTTTTATTAGAACAATTAGTAAAGGCTTTGGTTCACCTCAAAGGCTTCTGCAGCTCCACACGTTAGTCTTCCTCTAAGACCCAAATATTCCTTCAGTAGTCATGATTTAATTCTAAGGATATCAGTCTTTTCTCTCTTTATTTTTTGCACAATATGATTTAGAGATCTGTGTGTTTTATCTTCATCCAGGGAAATAACTTAATACCAACTAAGATATCCAGAACTATTTCTCAAATTCTGGATGACCTTTCAGCTCTTTTCTCTGGCCCTGGCACCACCTAAACAAACTCGCCCTTTGATCTATAGTTTCTTCATCAATGCATAGGGGAACACGCCTTCTCAGATATTGTAAAGAATACCTGATATGCAATTGTAGATAAAACCTGGTACATATGGCTTTGTCAAGAATCACGCTAAAATCATTATTATCTGTGATGTACAATTATTTCTTTACGTCCAGCATCTTTGCTCCCTTATTTGGATAGTAGAAACCCCAAATTATGAATTTCTGCAGGCTGCCAATGCCATGAGTCCCATTTTCAAGGCACAAAGTGGGCACATGACCAAGATCTAGGTAGTAATAATGTTCCATTCCTTGGGCAACAGTGTGTAATCTGGGAAGGGGAATATGGCCAAGGTACAGAAATCAGAGTCTCCCCCTGATTCTCTTGAGTGGAGCAAATAGAGAAAATCCCTTTTCCTTTCTGATAAAGGAACATCATGGGCATGGAGACTGCAGACCTAGAGCTGATCTTGTCTCTACACCATTGGACTCTGGAAAGATTAAAGCTGACATCAGAGAGAAGTCATGGAGACAGTGTCCTGGAAAGGGTGAGTCCCCTGTCTCGAGGTTTCCAGTTACTGAGATTCTCCCATTAATTTTATGAGCTGTTCTTTATTCTTACAATGAACATGTGTTCAAGCAAGTTTGAATGCACTTTTGGTCATTTGTACCCAAGAGCTTTTCTGATGAGGACAACAGTTTGCATAAAGGAAGTAGCGCTGTTATGAAAATCAGCAGAGAAGACCCGTTTCAAGTAACTGTGGTGGTGTCAGTGAGTTTTAGGTGTAGAAATCTCTGCAACGTGAGGATCTATGAAGCCCAGGCTTTCCAAACAGTGCAGTTTTAAACAGGAAGGACAAAAGAGAGAACACCGGTGGCTTCTTGAAACAGAAAAACACCCAGGTGTTCCCATCCAGGCATTCTGTAGAATGAACTAGTTGGGGCTTGGAGATAGCACCTGACAGAAAGATAGAAGGAAGATGGCTGCTGGGTGGGGAATTTGAAAGCAGGACATCACACTACAACCTTCCTTAACCTCACATGTCACCTGTGAGGGTAGATCTCTGAAGGGACCCTTGACTAAAGCCAATCAATATTATTTTCCTCTCAGTTATTTGGTCTTACACAAGTCACCTAAATCTTCTGGAACTCTCATCCATAACTGCTCAACTCAAAAGATCAATCTCTTGACCAATACATGGGATGGAATTGGCCGTGTTAGATGTGAGGGGGGCTGTGCAGTCAGGCATTTCTCCATCACTTTGGCTGTAAGGAGACCAGATTTCCTGGTCTGGAATTATTGGGTGAGAAGCCTACCCAGAGAAGGTCTGGCATGACTCTTTAGACTGGGCTTATCTTGTTTCAGTTGATTACAGAAAGAGCCTCCATGCACTAAGTCATTCATAGTTCTGGGTGAAATGCTTTGGGGGTTTTCACTGTTGTTGGTTTGAAGGCTTTTCCCCACCATGTTCATCTCCAAGGAGCAGGGAGCCTCCTGCTTTCTGACATAGCTGTTGTGTAGACCAGGGAGCCACATGATGTTAGAGTGAGATGAGACTCAAGACTCCACCTTCCACACTATTTCACTATTTCACCTCTGTCTTTAGACATCAAGGGGAATATGTCCCACACATGGTTAGTGACAGAGTTGAGCTGTTAACTCAACAGTCCTGATGACATCTTCTCTCCCCTCACCACACATCATATTGCCTAAGATTGTGCTTGATGGAGCTTTGTTCTGCACTGAAGCCCATTTTGTGACTGGGTTAAGGTCCTAGTCATGTAGTGCCTTGAAGAAAGTATGTTTACTGGGACCATGATGTTCAAGAGCTCAAGACCAGAGTCCTAGTGGTGATTAAGACTGCAGCTGCATGGACTGATTGAGGCACTATGCAGGGATACCCAGGTCTGCAGGCACTGGGCTGAGTGTCATTCTAGACCATGGCAGGAGTTCAAGACACAAAGCTCCTTCCAATGTTAAGTTTCTCATCTAAATTTTGCCTGAGGTTCTATGCCAATGTTCTATGGTTTAATGTTACAACAAAGGTTAGCATGGACAGGTGAAACTGTGAATATGGGTCTCTGTACCTATGTGTCTGTTGGTGAGGGGTGCTCATGTAATTGGCAAATGCCTATGACAGTGCAAAATGGAAGGGTTTCAAGGTTAAGGCAAGAGTGATTCTTTCTAGATCACATGCAAGCAAGTACCTTGGAATAGAAATGTAGTACTTGTAGATCACATGCAAGATAGAAACAGAAATGGGAAGGGGAGTGTGGAGTTCTGAAACACTCAGAGGAGAATGACAGGAGGGCACTGCAACCGAGGAAAAATCCTACTATTGCCCCACAGAAGATCATGTGTTCAATCCTTGGCATTTTCATTGTAGGAAAGAGAGATAAGTGATAACTATACATGCCTTAAAGAAAAACATCTGGTTTTGAGTGTTGTTTGTAATATATATTTGTGGGAAATCATTTTTCTTTTGTGAAAAATGTGATAATAATAATTGTTTTATAGGGTGGTGGGGAGGAATAAATGAGGGAATATCAGTAAACCACCTTGGACAGTGCCTGTTATATGGTGGATACTCAGAAATGTTGTTGTTATTATTATTGTTAGTACTTTCATGGTAGAAACTTCTTCTAGAGAATACTGCTTAAGCCAACACATGCCCTTGGGTGCAGGACCCAACAATGGTGAGTCTGCCTGGTCTTCTCACTAGATCTGGTCACTGGGGGCAGCAACCAGGCCTGACTTCTGCTGTTTGAACCACCCAGGAATAGAGCCAATATGCTTCCACACAGACACAGGAGCAAGGCCAGCTTCACCATGTGACTGCCTTGCCAGGCACTGCCAGTGACTTGTGTGTTCTTAAGGAGACAGGACTCACCACTAACACTTTCCTTCTGAAAGTCACACTCTAGCCCAGGGGTGGGGAACCTTTTTTTCTGTCAAGGGCCATTTGGATATTTATAACATCATTAGCGGGACATACAAAATTATCAACTTATAAATTAGCCTGCTATATTTGGTCAGACATTGAATTAACCCACCCTAATGCTTTGACGAGGCCAAACCAAATCCTTTCAAGGGTCTTATACAGTCTTGGGCTGAACGTTATTGGGCTCTCAATAGCTATCTGGCTGCATGCTTCTTTGATTCTGTGCCTTCTAAACATATTCCCCATGATGGAGCACCCTTCTGAGATTTCTGACTAGCCCTCTTAGGCAAAACCTGATAAATGGCATTATTTACAAATGTTGTATGCATATGTGTCATGCACACGTGTATTTCTGTGTATGCATGCATGTGTGTTAAACACTTTCTGATCTGCCTGGGATGGTTCCAGAGCCTTTGCTGGGCAAGCCAGTGGCTGGTTCTGAAAAGTTCCATGTGTTCCTGGTCTGTGGGGGAGGAGGAAGGCCTGGTGAACAACCCCCATCTTCAGACTCAGCGTCAGCCATGGTACCCTCTAGAGGAGCAAGCTGGATGGAAAGCTAAATCACTTCCACATACGCAGAAGCACCATTGCACTGAGCACTAATATGAATAAAATAAATGCATAAAGATTTGAAGCATGTTATCCCGTTTAGACCAAACTGTAGCTATTATCAGGCACATAGGCCAGAGGTTTTGAAAGTTGTTATTCTTGAAAAACATGATTGATTTTGGATGTTTTTTTCTTTAACTTCAATGTCATGAACCAGACATCCATAATTATATTATTTGTCTTATACAAATGAAAAAGAATAAATTAAAACTGGACATGTTGCAACAGGACTGTTGACATTATATACAAAGCCTGCTTATTGTCATAAGATACTCTTAACCTTCAAGCCAAAATCTTTCAAAACTATTAGTGTTAAATCTCGCAGCTGTTGTCAGAGTTCTCCTGTTCTCTGTTTTATGCATTGTGCTTTATTTGAAATGTTTGTTATATTTGTGTATATAACTTGCTGTGAGCTGTTCCTTGAAAGCTCCAAGGATTAAACATGAAGGGTGAGCCAGTTCAAAAGGAACAAAGTTAAGAAAATTAAAGAAAACTTGCTAAAATGAATGTTTAAACCATTAAAATATTTAGCAAGGTTTGCCTGAAGCTGTTTCCTTTATATAAAACATGATGCATTTCTTTTCTCTTTCATTCTTTTTCCTTTAAAACAAATGATGTTAAGGAAAACATACTTCTGCTCTGAAGTTTTTTTTTTCTTTAAAGCATTAGAAACTTAATATCTAAATATTTTATGCTAATAGATATGCTTGATTGGGACAGAACTATCTCAAGCATCCCAAGCATTTGGGCGGGTAGTTTATGGGTATATTTGATAGGTAAAAGAGATGCAGAGCCTAAGGGATCATCCCCTTTGAACTTGGATCAGCTTATGACTTTACTAAGTCACTAGGAATTAAATGTACAGCAACGGATGATATAGTTCTTACGTATCTACAAAAAGAAAAAGAAAGGATAAACTTTGCAGAACTCTATGTAGATTTGTCAGGCATTCTGTTTACTTATTCTGTACCTAAAGAGGAGTGTTTAATTGATATCCTTTCCAGCTGTCTCTGCCATGCCATTTGGAGTTTCCTCCCTGTCCACCCTGTTCTGAAAGGCCAGGTCTTTGACTTGTCCAGGCATCCGTCCATCTATCCATCCATTCATCCATTCATCCATTTTCCCTTTGGGGGAAGTGTGGTGTGATGGAAAAAGAACCAGATCCAAGACAAACCATCCTGTTTCCAAATGACCTGTCCCAGCTGGGTGACATGCACACTTACTTACCCTCTCTGAGCTTTGGTTCCCTCTTCTGTAAAACAGGAATGATGCAATGTTCACTTCATTGGGGCATTGCCAAAATTATAGAGTATAATTTATTTCAAGTGTTGTTGTTCTTTAGTAACTGGCTCAAGAAATGTTAGGAGAAAATATTCATCAACAAATATTGAGGGGGTGCTTACTGAATTGGTTACTTCCTCCATCTCCTCAGGCTTACAAAGCCTAAACTGGAATAGGAATCTTGTGAGTTATACTTTTGTAGGATTGCCAGTTTGCCTAAGGTAAAGGGTCATAAACTTTCTTGAATCACAGTGCTCATAGTGACTCAATAATTTTTTTCAGGATATCCCTAGACTAAAATAAAAGCCCAATATTACATTTGTTAAGTAGTTAGGGTCAAACAACTTGATACACATTTATGTTCTAACAATTTACCAGCTATTTTTTTGTATATACATATATACATATATATTGTGGTCAAAATTGGTTTACAGTTGTGAGTACACAAAACAAATTTCATTGTATTATTATTTATTAATTATTATATTACTAGAAACCTGATGCACAAAGTTCATGTGAGGGGCTTAGGCCTTGCTAACCCAGCTTTGTCTGGAAGGTTGTCTGGAAAGTTGTATGGAAGGTTGTCCAGATGGTCATTTCGCTGTTTGGCCATCCAGTCTAATTAGCATATTATGCTTTTATTATTTTAGTTTTTCCATATGAACAACTATATACACATTACACACACACACACACACACACACACACACACACACACACACATATATATATATATATATATATATATATATATATATATATATATACTAGCAACAAATAGTATTAATTTACACATATAATTACACAGTATTAATTAACACTCCTTTTCTGCTCCACATTGATTTTTATGCAGTGCTTGCTTTTTTATTCACAACCTAGCTTTGCAAAAAAAATATGACAGTATTAAAAGGAATGTGATACTGTGCCCCACCTCAAGTTCGTAGCTCTCATGATGTGTGACAGATGTCCAGTGGCACTTCCCTGGAAATTAAATATTTCATTAAAAGCCTGTCAAGCCTGGCACCCTGTGCATCCACTGTCACCTCCCACAGCACCTCAGTGGTTTGGGACCTGTGGGACTAGAATATCCTCCAAGGGATTTTGTCTTATTTCTAGGGGAGAAAAATGACCTTGCTTCTAGCCCCAAATGTGGATTTCATGAGGAGGAGAGAGGTACCTGAGTAGATACTGAAATAGTAAAGGCCAGAGCGTCTGTGGGTTTTCATCCTTCCAGCAGCTCAGGTACAAGCTATGTATCCCGGTCCTTTGGCCAAAGTGCTCAAAACAGAGGTCAAATGGGACATAAGGAAATACAGGAGCTAAAGAAACACAGCTACCACCAACCTTCCTCTAAGGGCAGCGACTTGTGTCACAGCTAAGTGGTCTTCCTACAGAGTGACCAATTAGTTCACCTGACTTCTGAATTTTCATAACATTTATCGCTATTAGTATGTAGAGTCATAGATGGCCATCCACAGTCACCTACCAAATAGTTACTTGCTCAGGGCTTGGTATGATGCTAACTGTGTATGAGCTTCTGGTATCTAGGCTTCACTGAGCACATCTTCGAGGTCCATGCTGTTGCCTCCACATCTAACTTGCCCATCCCAAGCCCACCCATGAGCTGTGACTCAGTGTCTCCACACAGTGTCATTTCAGTCAGCAACTCTCAGAGGTGCCCTAGGCTGGGTCTGTTTATTCTCACACAATTGCACATACATTTTTGTGTTTCAGTTTAGAAATTTCCAGATGCCTGGAATTGGGTTATGCACTTCGAGTGCGAAAAGGAAAGTCTCTTGCCCTCAGAGGAAAAAATAATTAAATTTCTGTTTTGCTGCTCCTTAGGCGAAAGCCTTGTTTTCTTTAACAAATACAAACCTCGTGTTTTATTTTGAGGCTCTCAGACCTTTAAGGCAGGATGCTGTCTGTGGGTAGACTGAGAGGGAGAAGCGTTGGAGAGGAGACCTTCTGGGGAAGCTGGCTTGTCCTTCACCTCTGACCTGGGACATGACACAGTGGAGATGAAAGACATGACACCATAAACCACATCCATCCCTACCTGCCAGTCTACCCCCCCTCAGACTTGCCAAGAAGAGCTCCTGGCTTCCTTGACCCTTGAGGTAGCTTCTGACTTGCCAAGGAGACCAGTTGGAAATTCCTTCTCTTGCTGGTGAAAGGCTGAAGAGCCCTCCCTGACACAACTGAGCCAGAATCATTTCCCCCAGCATCCAAGTCAACAGTGTCTCTTTTATACTTATTTAAACTATCACAGAGAACAGACTGACAGTTGTCAGATGGGAGGGAGGTGAAAAAGGTGAAGGGATTAAGCAAAAAATACAAACAAACAAACAAACAAACAAACAAAACACCTTATAAGGCACAGACAATAGTATGGGGATTCCCAGAGGGGAAGAGGAGTGGGCAGAAGTAGCAGAAGATAAGGCGGGATATTTTGTGCTGTTATTAACTGTAGGTAGCAAACTGAGGAAAGTGAAACTATGGATAAGGGTGGGCTCCTGTAGTAGATGAAATTCTTCCTAGATGTTGGTAATTGGGTAAACATCACTTTTAGATGTTGAAGTGGATGGGGGGGTTAAAGTTATTGGGATGGCATATCCAACTTATGGCTGGCAGACAATAAGAATTAAGTGAGAGTCAGGGACTGTTAACCAGATGCCATTTAAAAAAAAAACACATTTCATATAATTCTTTAATAAGAGTTTATCTATTTAAAAGAAGATAATGGACATATTCCAAGCAATTGGATTCATATATCATAAGAGTCTGAAAATTACTGGGTTGGTACCTAAAGTTTACAAATGGGAGAAAGTTAAGTTATATGACTACCTGAAGGATTCAGGCTGCTCTTAAGCCCTTCTCTTTTATTTATTATTTTTATTTTTTTATCTTTATTGCTGAAAGTATTTACACATGCCCCCCAAGACCCTCTGCTCTCTGTTCTCCCCACCCCAGGATTACTGCATTATTGTCTGTCCATGGTTATGCACATATGCATGTAAGATCTTTGGTTTAATCTCTTCCTGCCCTGCTCCCTCCTTCCCTCTGAGATTCTTCAGTCTGTTCCATGTCTCTGGATTTAACTTGTTTATCAGTTTTTGTTCATTAGATTCCACTATAAGTGAGATCATGTGATACTTGTTTTCTCTATTTCGCTTAGCATAATATTCTCCATGTCCTTGCTTAATCATCCATTTGGCTGCATTTCTAGACAAATATTGACATAAGAAATAAATTTGAACCCCTAATGATTTGTATATGTAATATGATTTATGTATTTTAACATTTTCCCATCTATATTAACTTGTTATTTTATAGATAAAAAATATTGTGAAAGAATTGGAGGAACTAAGTGGATTATGGTTGCACCATTTATCAATTAATTATCTAGATCACTCATTCATAGATTTATTCATTCAACTTTTTGGTAAAGACTATGTTTCAGATCCTGTGCTAGGTTTGAGGATGAATACAAGTAGTGGTATGCTTGTAAATGTTTAACAAAATGCTCTTAGATGGGTTAAGGACTTTTTTGTAGTATTGACCAAATTCTGTGGGTGTAAATAATCCCACCATGGCTGATTTTTTACTAGTCATGTGGCATCACTGAACTCAGGGGTGGGGAAAGATGTGTATAATAGGCTCATAGAAGTAGTATGGTTGGCTCTAGCACACCATTAGACAGCCTTCTTAGTATGTTCAGGCTGCCCTACCCTAAAAAATTACTATAGATTGAGTGGCCTATAACAGAACTATATTTCTTACTGTTCTAAAAGCTGAGGAGTCTAAGATCAAGGTGCTGGCAGGTTCAGTGTCTGCTAAGGGCCCACTTCCTAGTTCATAGCCACCTTCTTACTATCTCATCACAGAGTGGAAAAGGTAAGGATAGGGCTCTTATGTGGGTAAGGGGAGGGCTCTATCTTCATGACATAATCATCTTCCAGGTATATCACATTGGGCATTAGGATTTAATATATTTTTGGGGGGGTGGAGAAAGAAGGGTAAACATTCAGTCTATAGCAACAAAGTATAGAAGACAGTTCCTGTATTTAAGTTACTAGTATTAGGCCATGAAAAGAATTGTAAATAAATTACAATATGAAATTTTTTATGCATGATGGGATAAAGAGCTAGAATGAGAGTACTAATTTTCCCAGAATGATTATCAAGTGGACTTTACAGAGAAAGTGGTGTCCGAATAGAGTCTAAAAGAATGAGCACTGTTTGTCATGTGAAGTAAGGGCTTCACAGGCTGGGGAAAGGTATGGCTAAGGGCATGCAGGTATACATGAGCATGGTGTGTGCCAGGAACTGTGTATAACTTGTTAAGACATGAAATAGATGTGTTCTGAGAGAGTCTGAAGAGATAAGAAGATCCCAATGATATTTTAAATTGTGTTAAGAAGCCTGGAACTAGTTTTATCATGAACAACCTGAAATTGGGGTTTCAGAACTTTTTCCATCTTTATTTAAGTACAATTGACAAACAGGAATTTCATATTTAAGGTATATAGCTTAATGTTTTCATATATGAATATATTGTAGAATCATCACCAGATTCAAGCTAATTAGTATGTCCGTTACCTCACATTCTTTCTCTTTTACCTAAGATCTACCCTTTAGACAAATTTCAGGTATCCAGTGGAGTACTGTTAATTATAGTCTTCATGTTGTGTATTAGATCTTCAGACTTCACTCATCTTACATAGCTAACACTAGATTTAAAAAAAAGTTATATGTAGCACGTTGTCTAGAGAAGTGATGAATAGATTTAAAGGTGACACAACTTAATGCTATAAGTCGGTCAGAAGGATGCTACAGGAATTCAGCTGAGCACAAAAAGGACTCGGTATGAAGAAGAGAGAGGGGTTTACCATCAGCCTGTAGCATCAACTGGGCAGACTGATGTCAGGAAGACTTGAACGCATTCCTCTAGTTCCATCTCATTAATCCCTCCTCCCACTTACTATCTACAGTAGCCACTTCTGGGGCGACTGGCCACTAGACAACCCTTCCCAGCCTCAGGTCACCCCAGGTTGGGGACCTTGTGAGCAGCCCCCACCCCCAGCAGCCCCTATCTGCGTTCGTGCTGCAGAGATGGTTGGCTCCCAGCTCGGAAAGGCCACGCTGTGCTGGGGCCACACTCCAGAGCACATGTGGTTGCTATTTCATTTCTGCTTTATCATTTTTCATTCTGACATGAAAGCTCCTCTGCAGCAGGGTGAGAGCGCTGTGCATTGTAAGGCGTAATGTGAACCGAGGGCTCCTGCTTCGTGCCAGAGGAAACGTGATTCAGAAACAATTTGAGGGCAACTGCAAGGTGATGTGGCCCAGAGAACCAGAAGCTATTGAAACTTTAAACATCATTTCTGGACAGTATAATATGTTCTGCAGGGCAGCTTGAGAAAACAGGAAAACCCTCCCTGGCCGATCCTTAGAGAGTTATGAGTCTTTAAATATCATCTGGATCAAATGTTTCTTAAAGAGCCCACGCAAGACCACAGTGTTGATCTGGATGCACCCTCATCCCATGAGCCCTCCTTCTCCCCAAAGGGGCCGTGGAGGGGATGGACTGGCCCAGGTCTCACACACCCTGACTGCATAAAGGGCCGCCTGACCTTCCCACTCCATGGCAGGCTCTCTCTGCCAATGGCCAGCTCAGCTCAGACCAATCCCTTCTTTGTAACCTTGAGCATTGAAAATTGAATTTTCAAAGGGACAAACCTTCAAGATCTTTTAAAAAGCGAAAAATAGCCAAAACCAGTTTGGCTCAGTAGATAGAGCATCTGCCTGTGGACTTAAGGGTCCCAGGTTCGATTCCGGACAAGGGCATGTACCTTAGTTGGGGGCACATCCCCTGTAGGGGGTATGCAGGAGGCAGCTGGTCGATATTTTTCTCTCATTGATGTTTCTAGCTCTCCATGCCTCTCCCTTCCTCTCTGTAAAAAATCATTAAAATAATTTAAAAAAAATAAAAAGCAAAAATTACCGCCTTATTCATCCTTTCACAGTCCAGTTCGGTTTTGTGACTTTTGAGTGTATTTCTCCCACTAGGTGGTGTGTTACTTGAAGGTGCCTAAGCAGGGTCAGAGCTGGTGCTCAATAAATGTGGAAGGAAGAGGGGAAGGGAGAGTGTGAAGAACCTGGGGGAAAGATAATTTTCACTTTTGAGTTTTTACATAAAGAAATTAATTTGGCAAATTGATGCGGTCAGAGATACAAATAAGGGCCATTTCTATTTATGGATGGCTTCTTTAATTTAACATCTCAAATTCTGCTCAGCAGTTCATCACTGAGAAACTGTTTGATCTATACACTATCAACAATTAATAACAAAATAAATCACGGTTATGGGAAAACTCAGGCTTCAAATATCGATGACTCTAACCAAATGCAATTGCTATTCTTTGGTGGGATTGAGAGGGCCCCTCCCTTATTTTTCCTGCTTCTTAATCTTAACATCCAATTGTCCTGACTTTTGGAATGAGCACATGACCCATTGTGATGTGGGAAATGAATTTTTGTAAAGAACATCTCAGACAGTTGTTTTTCACTAAATTTTAAAACAATTTAGGACAGTTTAATGAAAGTTTGAAAGATAGTACCACAAGTTCCCATATACCCTTACCCACTTTTCCCTGTTATTAATAGTTTGCACTAATATGGTGCATTGCTTACAATTAATGAACAATTCGGACACATTATTATTAACTAGTCCCCTGAAGGACTCGGTACGTGTTCCTTGAAGGCTACTCAGTTACCAATAGAAGGCTGAGAATAGGCAAGAGGGTGGCTTCTGCGGCTCGGCCCCTCCTTTAATCAATGCAGCATTTGTATCTGTCGTATGTATTGAAACAACACTTCAGATTTTACTTCAAAGATGATGGTAGATGGATAGACAGTTGTATGATAGACAAGTAGGTGACTAGATAACTACAACAGTTAAACATTTATAAATATAACTACAAATTCAGTATTTTTAGAATTCTTCAAAATAAAATGTAAAAAATATGGAATGAACTCAGTAAAAATAAAACCAATGTTGTATGCAAATAATTATTAATTGAATGCCTCTTTGAAAAAACATTTGTAACAAACCCCACCTAACCACTCCGTCTGCCCTTTCCAGTCTAAGGAACAGATTGTCACTTGTGACCACCGTGAAGCAAGCGAGACACCTTGCTGAGAAAACAAGGTTGCTCCCCTTTTTCCAGGGGATGGATTCCTCACATTCATTGCCCATGCTGATACACACTTGCCAGTCATGTCTTTCCATGTCTGAAAGACTGGCAGAAAGTGCATGCTTTGAGGTCAGGTATATACTTCTGCTGTCAACAGTCAGCAAATTGTTGAGACTGAATTATTCTCACCGCTGGTTATTAAATCATTAAGTGTCAAAAGTTATTCATCCTGACAGTGCCCAGGGCAATTCAATTTCATTTTTCAAATGACTAAAATGAAACCACAAGGTCTTAATAAAACTAACAAATTATCACGCTTCTAAAAGAAACTCACAGCAGAGTCATAATTTATAATTTTAAGAATAATTGTTTGTTTACAGATACCAAACTTATATCCTAACTAGTGGGAAAAGACAATCTTTTCAACATCTGATGCTAGGAAAACTGGATAGCCACATGCAAAAGCATGAAGTTACATATACCTTACCCTGCATTATATACTAAGATTCATTTAAAAATTGATCAAGACCTAATCATAAAAACTAAAATTCTTCGGGGAATGTATAGGGGAAAACTTTCATGACATTGACATACATTCTTACTGACATTGTTTTAACTGTCTCAAGTACATCAGTGGGGAAACAGAGAAATACACTGAAGTTCACCCTGCCTCATGGTAAGGTATATGGGCAAAATTGCTTTCAGCTGCGAGTTTCAGAAACCACCCCTTCCCCAGCTCTAATTACCTTAAATAATAAGGAAATATATTATTTCTCATGAGAAGAAATCCAGAATAATACAGTGGGTACATTATCTCACTCACCACAGAGCCTTTCTCACCGGATCCCCAGGGAATTTACCCCCGATGCCCTCAGTCATCTATTGAATATAATGAGGTAGCCTTTTTCCGATGCATCTAGAACAATACTATTTCAACCACCCTTGAGAGAATTAAGAAAATAGCTCCATATATCATTTTCTTCATCCGCTGGCTCCAAAGAAGAGCCCCAACTGAGGAAGGCAGCATAGTTTGGCTTCCCCCGCCTTCAAATGACTTTCTTTATGATCCCAAGACACACCAGCAGTTCCTGACATCGCATTCAAACACGACAACTTTTTTTGGTGGGAAGGGCGAGAATCCTTTTTCCTTTCGCCATTTCTTAGAAGTAAAGAAACAAAAAGCCCCCAACATACTTTCCTCCACATCTTAATGGTTCAATGGTAAATTCATTGACTCCAAAATAGGTGGTGCCGATACTTTTCTGAGAATGGTATAGACCAGTGGTCGGCAAACTTAGTCAACGGAGCCAAATATCAACAGTACAACAATTGAAATTTCTTTTGAGAGCCAAATTTTTTAAACTTAAACTTCTTCTAATGCCACTTCTTCAAAATAGACTCGCCCAGGCCATGGTATTTTGTGGAAGAGCCACACTCAAGGGGCCAAAGAGCCACACATGGCTCGCCAGCCACAATTTGCCGACCCCTGGTATAGACTACAAACCAATGCTAGGAAATGAAGCATGTGCCACAACTACTATTTTTTATTATAAGTGATAAACATGCATCTGAATCCAGAGTCTAGAGTTCATTATGAGATGATACAATTTGTGAATATATTACTTTTTTTCTAATATGCAGTTGTTTTACAGCTTTATATGATATAAACCAAAAGACTTTACTATATTGAAAGGCTTAAATGCAGCTAAAAATTTATTCCAGAATTTGTGATTAGAAGTCATCTTTAAAAGTTAGCAACAGTGACTTAATCCTATATACTTTATAAAACCATTAGAAGATATTACTAGACACTCATGTTTGCTGATTTCCATTTATGTTTGGTTTAGATGTATTCATCTCTCCACTTAATCTACCAACATCTTAAGTAGAACTAAAGTGCAGATGAGAGAACCTACTCAGCCTCATATAAAGAGAAGAAGATTCACTGCAGAATATCATCTGGATTATAGGATTCTTTGGAGGATTGAAGAGAAAGACTTGAGCTAGAGCAGAACCAGGTCAATTCAGAATCTCTTATTATCAGAAAGCCACTTATTGAATTGAGAAATTGCTACTACTACTACTGCCAGACCCAGAAGAGGCAAAATGGACTCTATGTAGGGACTTTTCTAAGGTCACATCACTTTGCCTGCCTTCATGTCCAGAGATGAATGCCAATCCCATCCCTCTATTCCTAAACTGTAACTGTTATAAATCGAAAGGTGATCTAGTCCCAGTTTCTTCCGTTAACTTTCATTAATTCAGCATCTCCCAATACATCCCATTTTAGACTCAGATGCAAAATGATCTTTTATAGAATCCTCTCCTTTAAGACTAGTTTGAACTTAACATCCTCTGGTTTTACTCAATCCCAAGTGACTTTTTCTTAAGGGCATGAGATTTCTTGCTCTCTGAGTGTGTATCATTTCATAACCCTTATCACTTCCCCTCCACCCTTCTGCTTAACGGGATTGCAGGGGGGGCAGGGGGGAGGAAAGGGCAGTGCTTTCTCTGCATGCTCTTTGCAGCTTTCTTGTCTTTCTATAAACATAACTAAAGGGAAGCTAATAAACTACTTGGTGTTTCTCTTTACAAAAAGCATGGCATTTTCAAAAATATATTTTTATTGATTTCAGAGAGGGAGAGGGAGAGATAGAAACATCAATGATGAGAGAGAATCACTGATCAGCTGCCTCCTGCATACCCCACACTGGAGATTGAGCCGGTAACCCGGGCATGTGCCCTGACCAGGAATCGAATCATGAGCTCCTAGTTCAACCCTTGAGCCACATCAGTCTAGCAAGCATGGGATTTTCATTGAGCCTCTTTCCATGTAGAAGATGGCAATTTTCTAGCCTTCTAAAGACAAGTTAAACCATCTCCAACTTCCAACTGCTTCTGATGGGCTTGGTTTATATGACATTTGAAAACATAACACCTTATTTTAACAATCAAGGCTATCCCTAGAAATACAAATATGCCATTGCCTGTCTCCTGAAAACATGGTATAATGCAACAACATGTATCACTAATAAGTGGGGTGTTTTTAAGAGAGATAAGAATGGATTCTCTCCTGACTAAGGAATCTGCTACTGCTGACTGTGGGCAGACCTTGCTCTGGAGATGCCATGATTATGAAGGTATTATGTTGGCAAACCCTGAGAGGCTTGCACAGTTTAGAGTAAGTGAAGTTCAGAGGGCTGGGGATTAGGAGATATTCTGAGATTCAGCCTGTATCACTACTGCCCTAACGTTTAAGATTGCTTTACAGCAGTAAGCATGTAGGAAGCCAACTGGATTTACTGACCAGATAAAAAATAACTTGTTTTATCATTTCTGTGCAACTGAACACTTTGGTATGCCTGACCAGCTTTGAAATGTGTGTTTTTAAATACTTAACCCAGCTTTGTGGTACGTTTGTATTACATTTGTACTCATGTGGATAAGGGAGTATAGAGAGGAAAAGTAAGTTGTTTTTGTTCTTGTTTGTGTCATAGCTTAACACAAACAGCGGCCTTCTTTCTTTTGAAACATTGGAGTTTAGAAAACATGTTTCTCACATACTCTTCTTAGAAAATGACATGAAGAGCATTAAAATTTAATTCAAGATTGGATATGATATAGTATTGATGTAATGATATTACATCACTACTACATGGGATTGTTTTAAGGACAGCATACTATGTGTAAATAACAGTATCTGTTACACAAACATTAGCAATTCTTTTCACTTTTAAGTGTGCAAATGAGCCTTAGCATGCAAACTGGTGTAATTACACTCTATTCAGCTTCAGTTATAACTACTGTATAGTATAGATGCCTCATGAAGCCCTTGACCACGCCCTGAGTGGGAGTGGGAACAAAAGCTTTCGGGCCACATGAGCATCGAGTTTATGGTAGCTATTTAGCAGAAAACTTTGTTTGTTTGGGGGAATATCTGAAGTGAGTCCAGCCCATGCTGGTGGGAGGCTGGATGGGGCATGGTATACTCACTACCCACAGACCACACACTGGAAATGGATGCTTGGGAACTTCACATTGCAGAGGGGGTACTGACAAGTCAGGCCATCGCTGTCAGGTGTGGGGTGGGATGTAGTGAGCAAGAATGCAGTGTGGTCGATAACAGATATACAGAGAACTACACACATTTACTGGATGAGTTTGGATATATACAAGCACCTGTGATCTTATCACCGCAATCAGGGCAGTAGACATATCCAAAAAAATGAAATCAAGATCTAGAAGAGATCTCTGTACCCTCAGGTTCATTGCAGTATTCTTCACAGAGCCACGGCATGGAAATGATTCAAGTGTCCATTAACACAGGAATGAATAAAGAATGATGTGTGTGACATATATGAAAGGGAGGGAGGGAGGAAGGGAGGGAGGAAGAAATGAAAGAAGGATTGGGTAGTTACTATAATGGGATATTATTAGGCCTTAAAAAAGAAGGAAATCCTATCTTGTGACAACGTGATTGAACCTGGAGGACATGCTAAATGAAATAAACCAGTCACAGAAGGACAAATACTGTATAATTCCATTTCTATGAGGTATCTAGAATCATCATATTCTCAGAGAGTACAATAGTGGCGGCCAGGGCCTGGGAGGTGGGGGGCTGGGGTTGCTGCTCAGTGGTATAAAGTTTCAGTTACGTTAGATGAATAAGTTCCAGAGATCTACTTTACAGCGTAGCGCCTATAGTTACAAACATGCCATCCTACAGTACTGTGAACTTCAAGGTCAGGTCCTCTAAGAGCTAAGCCCGTTGGATTTCACGGTGCATTTGCACGCTTGTTCAAAGGAGAAGTCGGCTGCAAAGGGAAGGGGGGAAAGAGCCTCAGGGAAAGACGAGGCACTGTCTTTAAGATGGAGTGTATCTGGAAACAGCCTCCAGCCAAGGTCAGGGTCAAGAGTAATAGAATCCTGGCAAAACACACTAGTTTATCTTCCCCCCAGCGAGCTGCTGCCAAACCGTATACACAGTGTCGTACAGCGCCGGCGAGCGTCTGATGCATCTCCAGAGTATTTACGAGGACTTCTGTTTTGAAGATAGTTTCTTAGGTAACAGAGCACAAACATGGATGGAGGGGCTCTCATTTATCAGCGCCGGGGCTTCCTGTAAAAATGAAACAGCAGGGATTTCGATGGTTTTTCTCCCAAGCACGGCAAGTCCTTCAAAGGGCCGCGTGAGGTGGGGGCCCTCGGAAGAGGGTGGGTGCCAGGGCCACTCAGCAGAAGGTCGGGCATCTGCAGAGCTGGCTCCAAATCCTGGCCCCAAGCTTCCAGCTCCCGCTCTCAGAGGAGGCAGCAGCAGCCACAGGCCCGAGGGGAGCTGTGTGCTCTGTGTGGGGAGCCCCAGGCTGGGGGGAGCCCAGTTTTACTTCGCTTGTCCCAATTACCTTCGGATGTCCCTGTGCTTCTCAAAATGCATTCAGATGCTCTCATGGTTGGAAGCTGTTAGACTAGAAATTCTTTGCTGTGTGAAACATGAGCTGGTCCCGTGTTTCCCAGGCATGATTTTTGTCAGCTGGAAATGACCAGGAAATTGTCTAGGAACCCAGGAGCATGCTAAAGGGGAGCGACCCAGTGCCTAGGGGACTCTGACATGGGCATACAGGAGGCAGAGCCGGGACGGGCCAAAGGAAACACCTTCTGTGAGGCCTGAAGTAATGATTTAATGGAACAAAGTATATTCTCTCCTACTGAGATGCCCCAATAATCCTCTGTTTTAGTACACACATATAAAGTAATACATCTTTAATTGATAAAGTAGAAAGCTTTCACTTTATCAGGATATAAAAATCCAATCTAAATCAAAATTTGAGATAATTTACATTTTAGACTGTAACTTTTTAGGTGTGTTTTTTTTTTTCTTTAAAGAAAAATGTGTTCTAGACAAAGAAATAGAGAATATATAAATAATATTAAAAAGCCACTCATGCTGAAACTGGTTTGGCCTTCGGACTGAAAGGTCCCAGGTGGATTCTGGTCAAGAGCTTATAGGGGGTGTGCAGGAGGCAGCTGATCAATGTTTCTCTCTTATTGATGTTTCTATCCTTCTCCCTTTCTTTCTGTAAAAAAAAAAAAAAAAAATTAATAAAAGAAAGAAAGCCAGTCATAATCCCAGCACCCTGAAATGAAAATTGTTATTGTTTTCCTAGATGTCATTCTGGTTTAACCCAGACGTCCCTCATGATAGAGAGCTTTCACAAAATCAGGCACAATTCTTTGGTCACTGCCCTTTCCATTTACATCCTTAAAAGTTCAGAAGATATCATTCTTAAACTCAGTAATATATGGCATTTTATTAATGTTTTATAATATTGTGGGTACCCATGAAACCAGTAAATAACCAGCTCCTGACATTGTTAGTCCCGGTGGTCACTCCCAGAGATTTAGTGTCCATTTTGGAAATGCAGAACATTTCTTAGCACAGCTAAAGGGTTTTTCTGGAGGCAGAAGACCCAAAGGCCAGGGTCTTGACCCTTACCCACCCCCTGCCTACCCACGGCTGTGCTCAGAAACAGTTGTACATGGTCAGCAAGGCAAACGCTGTGCACACAACTGCTGGAGGATCAATCTCGTGTATTGAACCAATCAGCCAGTAAAGGCGCCTTGGTACAGAAAAGGAGGGGAGTTTGCAGATGGGGTTATAGGGTAACAGTCACAGATCTTGCTGCCTGGTCCTGTCCCCGCGCTCCGGGCTTGGTGTTGCTACCTGCTCCAGCGTTCCCAATCAAGCTTAGTGTTCTGAGCCATGCTCACACAGAGCCCACATTTGGAAGCCATTTGCTTTTACAAAATGTTTACTATTGCAGCCCCTGACAGTTATTGTTACTGGAGTCATTGCTGATGGAGAGCAGGGAGCGGCCTCTTCGGGGAGCCGGCCTGGGGAGATGTATATGCATGAGGGGCCAGGGCCAGAAAGCAAACGCATTGCCCACACTCACAGTGCTCTACCTCTTCTGAAATGTTGGTTTTCTCATCACAGCCCAAAAATACGAGAGCTCGAAAAAGAAGCAGCCAAAGGCAGTATTTTGTTTCCCCAATAAAAATAACAATCCACCCCCCCCCTTTTTTTTGGTACTTTTGTGGGGAATTCTCCAACTATAACACATTGACACTTGCCAGAAATAATCCCAAGCTGATTATTGCTTTGCAGATTGTTCGTGATGTGTGTATCTTGAGAAATTATCTGGTGAGAGGGTAGGTGTGAGTAATAAGAACTAAACTAACCTTCAGGGAGTTCCAAGTTCAGTGAGTCACCTCATTGCATCTTATTCATAGGTAAGACCCTTCGTGTTTGCAGAGTTAGGACAAGAAAAGCCCACTTGAATAAATCTCTGTTGCTTTCAATTTTTCCAAGTACTGTATTTATTCCACTTTATTTATAAAAGGAATTCTTGCTCATTACAAAAACAATGTGAAAATATGGTAAAAAAAAAATATATATATATATATATATATATGTATATTCCACAACCTAAGACAACCATGACTAACACTTGAGATGGTCATTTTTATCTCTACGGGCACTTTACAAATAATGTATGTAGACTTTGCTTTATTAACTTTAAGGGGTTTTGATCAAGAGATACCACTGGTTTATATACCATCAGAAAATCTATGACACTGGGCTTTTTTTTAAAAAAAATTAGTTTTCTTTTTATTTGTGCCACCTAAGTAGACTTCCATAGAGAGATAATTTAAGTGGTTTTTTATGAACATAAAATAAAATTGACTTCTTAGATTATACAGTTCTCTAGTTTTTTCCACACATACAGGTTTTTTTAACCATCACCCAAACAGTGAAAATGTAGAAAGTGCAGATTGTGCTGCCCCTTTTGAGTCATACCATATCCATGTCCAATTTCTGGCAACCAGTGATTTGTTCTCATTCACCTTAGTTTTGCCTTTTCTAGAATGTCACAAGATGGAATCATACAGTATGTCTATAGTACTAGTATGTCGTCTTTGGAACTGCTTTCATTCATCATAAAGCCTTTGAAAAACTATCTACATTTCTGTGTGTAACAATAGTTTATTTCCCTTTTCAAAGAGCAGTGAAACATTTGTGGACATACCCCAGTTTGCTGTCTACTCATTGTCAAGGACATTTGGCTGTTTCTAGCCTTCTGAGATTATGAAGAGAGCTGCTGTAAACATTCATAGGCAGGTTTTTGTGTGAACCTAAGTTTTCAGTTCTATGGTGTATGGGCCCTAGATTGAGACTGACAGTTAAGTCCATGTTCATAAGGAACTGCCATAGTGTTCTCCAGAGGGTATTATATAATTTTGTATCTCACTAGCAAGATATAAAAATCTAGTTGCTCCCTATACGTGTCAGCACTTGTTATTGTTAGTTTTTAAAACATAATTACTTTTTCAGATATGCTTATAGATATGTATCTCATCTTAGTTTTTATTTGCATTTCATGAATGGCTAATAACGTTAAGCAGCTTTCCATATGTTTGTTTTCCATCGATATACTTTCTTTCCTGACATCTTTTGCTCATTGTTTAAATAAGTTAATAAGAAAGAAAAAGAAAAAAAATAATATTATTTGTTAGTATACTAACAAATAATATTATTTTTTTTCTTTTTCTTTCTTATTAACTTATTTAATCATCCCAACACCCTTTTGGTTTGGTGCTATTATCTTTTTTATTTTTTATTGAATTTATTGGGGTGACATTGGTTAATAAAGTCATATAGATTTCAGGTGTAGAATTCTATAACACATCATCTATATATTGTGTTGTGTGTTCACCACCACAAGTCAAGTCTCCTTTCATCATTTATTAATCCTCCTATATCCCCTCATCCCCCTCCCCCCAACACACACTCTTTCTCTCTGGTAATCCCCATATTGTTGTTTATGTCTATAAGTTTTTGTTTTATTTTGTTTTTGACTTAATCTCTTCACTTTTTTCACAAAGCCCTGCAATCTCCCTCCTCTCTGACATCTGTCAGTCTGTCCTCTATCTATGAGTCTATTTCTATTTTATTTGTTAGTTAATTATATTCATTAGGTTATACATGAGTGAAATCATATGGAGCTTATTTTTCTCTGACTGGCTTATTTCACTTAGCATAATGACCCCCAGGTCCATCCATGCTGTCACAAAAGGTATGAGTTCCTTCTTTTTTATGGCCAAGTATTATGCCATTGTGTAAATGTACCACAGCTATCCACTCATCTACTCATGGGCACTTGGACTGCTTCCAAATCATGGCTATTGTAAAGAATGCAATGGACATGGTGTCTATATATTCTTTGAATTAGTGTTTCGGGTTTCTTAAGATATATTCCCTTCCCAGAAGTGGAATGGCTGGGTCATACGGCAGTTTTATTTTTAATTTTTTGAAGTAACTCCATACTGCTTTCCACAGTGGCAGTACCAATCTGCATTCCCACCAACAGTACATGAAGGTTCTCTATCCTCCCCATCCTTACCAACACTTGTTTGCTGATTTATTGATGATAGTCAATCTGATGGGTGTGAAGTGATGTTTCATTGTAGTTTTGTTTGCATTTCTCTGATGATTAGTGATGTTGAACAATGTTTCATATGCCTAATGGCCATCTACATGTCCTCTTTGGAGAAGTGTCTGTTTAGGTTCTTTGCCCATTTTCAGTTGATTATTTGTTTGTTTTTGGCATTGAATTATGTAAGTTTTTTATAAATTTGATTTTTTAAGATTATTTATTGTTTAAAGTATTACAAATGTCTCCTTTTTCCCCCATTGACCTCTCCCCTGCCACTCCCTCCCCCAAACACAAGCCCTCATCCTCCTACTGTCTGTGTCCATTGGTTTTGTTCATATGCATGCATATAAGTCCTTTGGTTGATCTCTTACCCCTTCATCTCCCCTTCCCTCAAAGATCAAAGGCTGTATAGTCTGTTTGATGCTTCTGTTAACCCATTATCAGATGTATCATTGCAAATATGTTCTTTAGTTCTGTGCATTATATTTTCATATATATATGTTTTAAAATAAATATCTTTTTCTGTAGTAAATTCATTTGGGTTATATCTTCCAACAGGCCATCAGTTCAGTGGCATTTTATATATATATATATATATATATATATATATATATATATATATATATATATATATAATTGATTTTTTACAGAGAGAAAGAGAGAGGGATAGATAGTTAGAAACATTGATGAGAAAGAATCATGGATCAGCTGCCTCTTGCACAACCCCTACTGGGGATGTGCCCTCAACCAAGGTACATGCCCTTGACCGATCCTGGGACCTTTCAGTCCGCAGGCCGATGCTCTATCCACTGAGCCAAGCCAGTTTCAGCTATTTTTTCATTTTTTGATGGTTTCATTTTCTGTCCAAAAACAATTTAGTTTAACTTATTTGCATTTGTTAATTGTTTCTTTTGTTTCCCTTGCATGAGGAAATATGTCAAAAGAATATTGCTGTGAGAAATATCTGATACTTTACTGTCTATGTGTTCATCTAGGATTTTTATTATTTAAAACATTATTTTATTATATGTCTAACATTTAAGTCATTAAGTCCATTTTGAGGTGTGTGTTTTTTCCTGTGAATAGTGTAAAAAGGTGGCCCAGTTTAAATTTTTTTTCACACATTTTTCACAAATTTTTCCAATTTTTCCATATTTGTTTTCTGAATGATGAGTTTTGAGAATTCCTTATTTATTATGGACATAAGTCATTGGTTAAATACATGATTTCCAAATATTTACTTCCAGTCTGTAACTTCACTTTTCATTCTCTTAACAGTTTTTCTCAGAAAAAAATTTTAATTTTGATGAAGTCCAACTTGACTAATTATATCTTTTATTGTTTGTGTATTTTTTTAAAATTGTCTCTGAAAGATCTTTACCTGATTCCAGGTCTCTAAGATTTTTGCTTACAATTTCATCTAAATATTCGATAGTTGTACATTGACTATCCACAGTTCATTTTGAGTTAATTTTTGTAAAAAAAAATATGTGGAGGTTTATTTTTCTCATATGGATATTAATTGTTCTAATGCCATTTGTTGAAAAAAATATTATTTTTCCATTTAATTTTGTGTATTTTGTTCAGAAATTAATTATCTTATGTGGGTCTATTTGTGGGCTCTTTATTCTATTCCCTTAACTTATATGTCAAAACTTTTACCAATAAAAATTATTATAGCATTGGAGTAAATCTTATAACTAGGTAATATGATATTACAACTTTATCCTTATTTTTAAAACTTATGTTAGCTGTTTTAGTTTTCATGCCTTACCATGAACATTTTAGAGTCAGCTTGCCTACACAAAACAAACAAACAGACAAACCCAAAAAAACCTTTCTTAGTGTACTTGGAATAGTAATAAAACCATTTCCAAAATTGAGGAGAATTGACATCATAACTATACTGAGTCTTCCAATCTATGAACACATATATGTTACAATCATTTAGATCTTTGATTTCTTTCAGCAATGTTTTGAATTTTTCTGCATGTAACTCTCACAAAAATTTTGTTAAAGTTATATCCATTTTTTCGGGGGGTATTATAAGTGCTATTGTATTTTTTAGATTAAATTCTAATTATTCAATGCTCATATATACAAACAAGATTGACTTCTGTGTTTTGTTTTTGTGCTCTGTGATCATATTATACCTACCTATCAGTTCTATCAACCAGTTATTTTTTTGTCAATTCCTTGGGATTTTTCTATGTGGTCATTCTAGTTTTCTGCAAATACCAACAGTATTATATTTGTATTTCCTATTTGTAGGATTTTTGTTGCTGATTTCTTATCTTATTACACTGTTTGTTTTCAGTACAAATGCTGAGAGAAAGCATCCTTGCCTTGCTTATTTCCACTGTTAGTGAGAAAAGTATTCAGTGCTGGCACCTTTTTGCTCTAAGGAGTTGAAAAAAAATTTTTCAGGCAACAACCAGGACTTGTGTTCTTTTAAAAGTGACTGGTTTCATGAGTGAAACAATGAGGAGTATTAGTCCGTCTGTTTATTCCAGGGTTGGGAAACCTTTTTTTCTGCCAAGGGCCATTTGGATATTTATAACGTCATTCATGGGCCATACAAAATTATCAGCTTAAAAATTAGCCTGCTATATTTGGTCAAACATTTAATTAACTCACCCCTAATGCCTTGGCAGGGCCAGACCCAGTGATTTCATGGGCCTTATATGGCCTGTGGGGCTGGATGTTCCCCACCCCTGGTTGATCCCAACAGGAATACTGGCCAAGTTCATAAATGTGCAGCAAGAACAACAGCTACCCCTGCAACATGGCCTGTGACGATTGTGAGCCACCACAAACTTTAAGACGCATCCTGGTTTTTTAAATGTTATAACGTGAAAAATGTGCATCTAAGAACTGATAAGATGGCATTTTTTATAATATTCTTTTAGAAACTTAACCTACTTCATGAGCATTTTTTTCCCTCAGGTCATAAAAAAAAATCTTTATAGGGCTCTTATTTTAATGCTGCCTAGTATTTTTCCATAAGGATCTATCAAAACTTTTAATATTAGTCTCTCCTATTAAAATTGTATTTCGTTTTAAATTTTTACTCTCCTATGTAAAACACTAACAAGCATTTTTTTTTGTACTGGATTTTACATTTACAATGATATTCCTATGAGAATCAGAGAAGAGGATTTGATCAGAAGATAATCTGTCTAAGTTTTAAGCTAATTGTTCTTCCAAGAGTCTGAGAAAGACAAATGACCCCTGAGAAAATGAGTCAGGGTTGATTATATAAACTCATATTTGAAGGAGATCTTTGGTTACCACATCACGAGATATGAAATAACATTTAATATCTTGTCCATCTGCACAAGGGTAGAGTACAGGCCAGGGATTTGTCTTTATTTTCTCATAAAATTTGATGGTAAGATGAGAAAAAAATCAATTTCATAACAATTCTTCTTGTTAATATATTTCCACTTAGGGGCTATTATAACAAATTGTAGGCTAAAATGGAATGTTTGCTGGATGAAGTGTAAGGATTTTTATTTCTGACACAAAGCTAAGTAATAGGAAAGAAAAACACAAAATTTTGAGTTGTAACATTTTTATTTCCACACAAATTTGTAAACCAAAATATTCCATTAACTCCATTCCATCACTCTATGGGTAACTATGGGGACCTTTGTGAACATGTCTTGCAGAAGAATATTGGTTGTATTCGAGTGAAAACAAATATGTGTTGCAATGCAATCTGCTTCAATGTTTAGCTTAGCTTAAAAGCAGACAATGTTAATACAGTAATTTCAAACTGTTGATACTAGTTTGTATTTTGGGGGCCAGCACTGAAACTGATATAAACAAAAAGTACTCACATTGGATTTTTAGTTCATTCTGTTTTGTGGTTCAAGCTGCTGGCTGTTTAAATGAAGAAGGAAGGGGGGAGAGATTAGGAATAAGTGGCAGCCACGTTGATGCATTTCTCCCTAAGTGTAATTATAAATTACATAGAGATTGAATAGAGAAATGCACATATTTTTAGAAAGGAACACATACACAGATGCTCTGCGGTGCTGCAGTGAGAGCCCTGGATTGAGTTAGGAATCTGACACTTAACAAACTGTGTGACCTAACATGTTTTCATCTGTGAAGCAGGGATCCCTGGCTAAGTTACAAATTTGTGGAAATCAGCAGATAATCGATGGGTAAGTTTCTACTTTGAAGTTCTTTATAACATTATAGAGAAGGGAGGTATTAAAGAAGGGCAAAAGTACTCATCTTTTCTCCTTACTGTGTGGTAGTAAGCAAATAATATAACCTTGATAAGCCTTGGTCTTTTATCGGGAATATTAAAGTTATGTAAAGGCCAATGAAATAATTTTGAGAAAGTGAAAGATGCATTGTAGGGACCCAAGATCAGGACCCTTTGTCACGTTTTCGTAAGAAGTACCCTTTATTGGGTTGTGATTTGCAAATATTAGCCAAGCTCCTCTCCATAGAGGTGCTGGAAGGTTTTTATCAGCTTAGATGTTAGAAAATCACCAAAAGATGATTTGAGAAGATCCCAAACCTCCTGTGGAATGTGCAAGAATCTGTGTAAGTAAAATATACACTGAGTGGCCAGATGATGATGATCTCTGAACACATAATAATCTGGCCACTCAGTGTATGTCCTATATAATAAAAGGCTAATATGCAAATTGTCCCCTCGACCAGGAGTTTAACCAGCAGACAGGCCAGCCATCCGTCTATGTCCCCTCCCCCTGGCCAGGCTGGCTGGACCCCATCCATGCATGAATTCATGCACCAGGCCTCTAAAATTTAATGTTAAATGGAATTCAGGGTTTTGACTTCTACAATATATATGACTGGACATTTTAATGAATGAAATAATACAGTTTTGTGGCTATCAGAAAACTGAGGAACTTACATTGATAGCAAGTGACCAGAAAAGCCATGGGCTGTGTCCTGTTTCATGAATGGTGTGGGGAAGAATTTGCCTCGCAGAGCAGGTCTGACCAGGAAGTGGGGGATTTAGAAGGTGCAGGGTAGCTTTCTGATTGCTCACTCAAGCCCCTGTAGTTCAAAGCATTGTTGTAAGCAGTGAAGGCTATAAGTGCCGGGCCAAGGACATTGACTCTGATGCTTCATCTCATTCTCCCCCATGGCACAAGCTCTCATGACCCGGAGCACAGTGGGTAACAGTCAGACAGATTGGGTAGAACTCTGAAGAAGGCACCTGCTGATGGGATGTCAACAAAGGAGTGACAAGCAGAAACCCTACTGCCCTCACCTTCAGAAATGCCTCCTGTACAGGGCTTCTCTCAATTGATTTTTTTTTTAAGACTAAAGAAAAAACTTGGCCTCAGAGAAATGATTTCTTTTGAAATGATTTCACAAATACCAAGGGCAAGACCTCATTTAGACAGAGGAAAAGCTTACCAAACCCCACGGGAGCGTTCCTCCCGGGACTGTGATTTCTGCCGAAGGGAGGTGTCTGAGATAAGCAGAGTGGACTGCGCTGGATAAAAACAAACATGTTTGTTGTTCCCTGGGTGCATAGATTTCCTAATATAGTCCTGGGCCTTGCGAACTCTGGCAGCCCCGGCGCTGGCACGGACACTCGGAGCTCTGTCCTGCTGAACCCTGAGGCCTGTGCCAGGGAGAATCCCCGAGCTGCCACGGATCTTCCCCAGGAAGAGGGGTGATCCCCAGCGGACTGGCTGAGGGCAGTGCGCCTCGTGTTCTCCGTGGGCCAGAGACCAAACACTCACCATCTCTGGGGAGATTGGATTGAAGAGATGGCTGTCTCCTTCCTGAGCCCTTACCCCGGCCTAACAGGAAGAGCTCACTGCATGGAGATGCGTCTCTGAAGACTGCTCTCCACTTACATGAAGTCTAGGCAATGGGCCGTGTTCACCATCCATGGACCACCTGCCATAGGGGAGCCTCTGCCAGCCGCCGGGAATCAGATATGAGTAGTAGCCAGTGTGAGTAACAGTAAGAGTGCGGGCAGAGACAGCAATAAATCGGGGCACTGTCTATAAAGAATTCAAATACAATAATAAAACAGATTTAAAATAGGTCCACTTCTAATTATCACAGTACACCAGCAATGCTAAATACCCAGGGTGATAAAATAGCCCTTCCTGGGGAAAAAAAAAAATGTTTTGTTGCTCTAAGTTCTAAACAATTGTTGCAATTATTATAGGATTTCAATGAGATGTAGTACATATATATATAATTATATAATTATAATTATTATTCATAACATTTATTATATATAATTACATAATATATTTACATAAATTTGGATATTCATCTAAGTATTTGTTTATATAATATCAGCATAAATGCATATTAGTGTAAATACATTATGTAAATAAATGTATAACATTTAAAACTAATTAAATAATATATGTAAAACTCCACATATATATATATAAGCTTCACATGTGTATATTTTTATTGCTTTTTCTTCAATAAACATTTGTCATGCATTAATTCAGGGAACTCCCAGTTGTAAATTGGTCCTGTCACACATACACTGAGCTACGTGTGTTTGTTTTGAAAATACATGCTTAATGATTCAGAGATGCTGGAACTCATTTTAGGTACAATCCGTGTCCAGTCTCTGTGATACTACAAATTCTTGTGTTGAAAATAGTAGATATGAGATGAATAATGATGATATCATGATTTTTTAAGGCAGAGACAAAATTTGAGTGATTTCTGTGACTACTTGGAAGTTGCATTTATTTGTGAAATTTAAATCAGTAAATCAGAGGACAGGCTACGAGGTGACATGTGATATTTTCAGTTGATAAAACACATTTTAGTTCAGACAAGGATATTTTATTGAATTTAAGTACCTTCAAGATCAAAATTTATTTTTTAAAGCATTAATTATTGCAAAACTAAAGAATAAACCAATAAAAAAAATTACATCAGTGGTATGACTTAGCTGTTTTATCTTCTGAGATCTTTGTTTTTGTTAGAATTCATTTATCAGTTGCTGGACAATTATTTACACAAAATATTTTTATATCAGGCTATAACCAAATAATCAAAATTCAAACAGATAAATTTAATAACTATTAAATAAATTACTGTGTTATTTTTTCTTTCTTGAGTCATACTGTTAATTTATTTTTATAAATATAATTATATATATAGTAAAATAAATTTGCCATTGCTATTTTGGTCCTTATTGTCTGTTTTATTTCCTACAATAAATGAAAATAAATTGTCCTATAGAGAAAATTGGTGTAAAAAATTATCTCTCACCCTGGCCAGTATAAGTCGAGGGTTCGATTTCCAATCAAGGGAATGTACCTGTGATGCAGGTTCAATTCCCACCATAGTCAGGGCATGTGCAGGAGGCAGGGAAGCAACTAATATGTGTCTCTCACATCTATATTTCTCTCTCTCTCTCTCTCTCTCTCTCTCTCTCTCTCTCTCTCTCTCTCTCTCTCTCTCTCTCTTGTCTCTTTCTCTTTCTCTCTCAAAACCAATGGAAAAATAACCTCAGGTGAGGATTAACAAAAAAATCAAGATCTCTCTGTCTCAAATACACTGGGTATGCCACTGACCACAATATTATTGACAATGACAAATGCTCAGTGAGCAGCTAGTATGTACAGGCACTGAAGTAACACCATGAATGCAGTTGCGAATAAAACAGTCAAATTTTCTGTCATTGTTGAGCTGTTCTAAAAGGAAAAAATAAACAATAAATAAATTGGAGAAGTAAATTATATAATTTGTTAGGAAGTGATGAGTGCTCTGGAAAACAAGTAAGGCAGGGGAAGGGAGCTGATCTCTGCTTGGGGAGGAGCTGTGATGGTTGGAGTAGACTCAGTGAGAAGCTGTCCTTTGAGCAGAAACTGAAGGAGGCAACAGAGTGATTCACAGTCTTGTCCTTAAGGATTTCAGGGGTCAGTGTTGTAGATGTCATCTCATTTACCAATCTTTCCACTGTTTCCTATGAAGACAAAGTACTTAAGTCCATGGACAGGACTTAGTTGAACAAAATCTAGTCCTGTTTAGTATCACTTCCAGTTTTGTTTTGTTTTTAAAAAACTGGAAAATAACATTTATATTTGAAACATTTCAATAATCTGGATCTGTAGTGATAAATAACAATAAATGTTTTGTTGGAAAAATATTTAATATCTAGTAGATACAACAAATTTTCAAAGTATTATTTTCATCTAATATGATCAAAATTTAGACCCCATTTTCAAATAGTCAAAGGAAGGGGTGGTCTCTAACTATGATGCTAGGGAAGAAGTATTATATATTATACACAAGCATTAAAGTAGTGTAAGAAGTTGAGGGGAAGGCAAGGTTAAACCTGGCAATGTCCTTTCAATTGGTTCTGAAATATATCTAGAATTGCAGTAAACTCTCCTGTGGAGAATCCATATGAACTAAGGCACAGAGGTTGCAAATGGTAGGAATTTGGAATAATTATTTTCTGAGATGGAAACCTACAGTGATCTGGAAGACTTGAAAGAAGTTGAGGACTCTTGCTAGGTTGCTGGTGTAAGGACTGGAAAAAGTAGATTAAATAAAAGGAGATGAAGGTTTGGTCTATTATAAGTAGACATATGTTTGCCTAATGTTGGAAGCCAAAGGGTGGCATGCTTGAGGCTGACTTAAATAGGCTGAGATGAAGGCCATAATGTGTAAGGAAACCAACGACCAATGCTTGGGAGGCAGGAATCATCAATGTGGGTTTGTCTTTGAAGAGGAGCATAGGGGATAATCAGGAAGGGAAGATTGTGTCTGACACTGCTGTCCATAAGGAAAGTGGAAACATGTCCCAATCTCATGAGAGTGGTGAGGGTGGGGAAATACTTATTTGATGGGCCCTCACAGAGTAAGACTAGAGTCCAGCCTTCCTTCTCTGTTTTGGTAGGCTATGGTTCCATTGTGTTGATTGGGATTGGAAAAGAGTTGGGGGAGGGGTGAAGATGAAGCAGTATGGTATGTTCAAGATGTCAGATTTAGTCAATGCAAAATTCAGTTATACATATATATATATAACTCAAAGCCAATTGACAAAGGATGTATAAAGCAAAAAGAAGAACCTACACATTCTCAATAAATATGACCCTCAGGATCCCCAGGGGACTCCAAATGTTTACGTAAGAGACCTTAGAGGCCCTGCTCTGCATCTTCTGGAAGGAATATGTGTAAGGAGGAACTATTTCTGAACACTTCAGTACATTCTTCTGACAGCACATGCTAAAAGCTTTCCCCAAAAACATTGTTCTTCTTCCAGGACCTCTTAAATATTATAATTCTCTCATCCAGCTGAGTAAGATCATTTAAGGAGGGAAGTGAGGGAGGTTTGGGGCTGAGGACAGACATACTACCAGCCATACTCTAGGCCAGCCCTTTGTAAGTTAGTAAGTTAAGAACCATATTATGTGCACACACAAAGAAAAGCCATTAATTTAGAAGTGCATTATTTGGCAAAACACTCAATTTACTTAGTGTTTAGATGCCTCATGAATACTTCCAGGCTCCATCCAAATAGCATATTAAAAGCAATCCATGTCCAGGTTAGAAGTTGTCATTTTATGAGAAAAATTAAACAAATGAAGCACACAGAAATGATATTGAAAACTGAACTATCTGTGAGCATGAGCAAAGACTGCAGAGCATGTGGCTGAAGGAGAATTCTCCTCAAAGTTTCTGCCACCCCTTACCCTTCATCACACACACATTGATCCTTTCTTCCTTCCCAGCAAGTGATAGAAGAGAAATGGCTTTTGGAATCTAATAGGGCACTCAAAACCTTTTCAACATTTTTCGCTTTGATGTTGGGGGTGGCCCTCCAGATATTAGAGGTGTGACCTTTTCGCTAATGCTCGTTCAGAACGCAGAACAAACAATAAGAGCCGGTTCCCTAGGGAAGTCCGAAAGATCCATTTTTGGAAGAGAATGTCTGTGTTTATAGTTCCAGTTTATAAGACATGTACCAATCACTTGGGTTCAGAACATGTTTACAGAGAAGAAAAACACCCGCAACACAAATAGACCAGTGCTTGCACAATGTGGCCCGTAGGTTCTGGCTCTCCTTCTCTGGGCACTGATATCCCTGCCTGACAGAGGGATTCGCTACCCCAGTCTAGGGATTTCTGTGGAACATCCATTCTTATGACCAAGGTTTCGTTCCCCTTCCCTCTATCCGACATGCTAACAACTGGCTGAAATTAGACCAAGAAAGTTCTTACCGAGTAGGATCCCTCACTAACCAGCAAACCCAATGGCCCCGGTGCCCTGGGCAGTGGGCATAGTCTCCTGAGTCCGTCCTGCAGGGGAAGGGATGGCTCCAGCTCTTGGCCTCTGTTTGGGTTAGCAGAGACTTGAATGGCCAGTTCCTACTTTGGTGCAGTTTCTCAAGAGGAGCATGAGAAACCAATTTGCCTATTCGGAAACCAATTTGCCTATTTTATCATTGAATTCAAGGCAGACTTTGTGAGTCACTGGGGAATATATTAGCTGGTTCCTTTCAGCAATTAGTTTGTTAAAATAACAAAACAAAACTGAAATCATGACTATTGTCATTAAGTTTTATAAGAAAGCGATCAGGCACTGCTGACACTGAGTGTACGAATGCAGGAGAAGGTTTGAGGGAAGAGTCCTGAGGACTAACTATGGGGGGATCTGAGTCATGCATAGGGCAAAATGAGGAAGCCTGCTCCAGGGATGGCTCCTGTGTCTTTCCTATCAGACTCAGCATCTCTGACCTTTTATTTATTTTTTAATATATTTTATTGATTTTTTACAGAGAGGAAGAGAGAGGCACATTTTGAGAGAGAATCATCGATCAGGTGCCTCTTCCACATCCCCTACTGGGGATGTGCCCGCAACCAAAGTACATGCCCTTGACGGGAATTGAACCCAGGACCCTTCAGTCTGTGGGCTGATGCTCTATCCACTGAGCCAAACCGGTTTGGACCTGACCTTTTACTAGAGTTAGATTTTTGTGCTACTAAAATTCAGCAATCCAACTCTCCAAGTGCATTCCAAGGAGTCATGCTTTGTGAAAACCTGTCACTTCCACGAATCATTAGAAAATGTCATGTGTGGACTGTGCCAGCTGCATAGTTTCACATGGACTCACAGTTCTGCAACATTGGAGAGGAAATCTCTCCTCTAGTCATTGCTGCTGGGGGTGCGGCTAATTTTAATGATTCTTCATGTGGTCTTGATTGGCATTCCCCAATCACTAGGACATTGATCACCTCTTCATACGTTTCTTTGTCTGGGGATCCATTTCTGTATTCACATCTCCTCTCAGGGCTCCTATAGTTTACAGTTGTGGTTATTTTGGTGATTCTTTTTCAAAAGTTGTCCTAGTCAAGTTGGTTAGAATGAGCCAGAGACAGTGAACAGACTCGTTTCAGTTCCTACATTGTGTGCTACACAACTTTTAAGCTCTGATTTCTAGACCCTGCCCTGTGATGTCTAGTTGATACTCTAAGACCAGTGAGCAAATGTTTGACTCCTTACATTTCTCATCTGTAAGGGTATGATAACAAAACAATCATGAGTATATCAAATGGCATTTCAATAAACACCTTATCATCTTTGTAGTGTGCTTCTTCCTCATTTTCAGATTTCCCCCATCCCTGTGCCTATCTGTAAGTTGGCCTGTGTCAAAATTCTAACTGGTTTGCTATTTCTTTTTTTTTTTTTTTTTTTTACTATTAGAGAAAACAATTCTAATATGCCAATGATAACAATATTTAATAATTAATGAGTAGTTAATATGTGCCAAAGACTGTGCTAAACAGATTATAGATGTTGCCTCAATTAATCATCATAACCACTCTAGGTAGTGGATATTAATCTTATTATCATCTGTCCTCTAGAACAGTGATAAGCAAACTTTATCTCTAAAGAAGCAAATAGTACATATTGTTGGCCTTAGGATTACTGGTCTCTGTACTTACTCAGGTCTGCCATTGTAGTGGGAAAGCAGATAAGGGTCATATGAAAATAAAAATTTTTAATAAAGCTGTTTAAAAAACAGGTCGTGGCACAGATTTTACATGTGGTCTGTGATTTGCTTACCCTAGAACATTCCAATGATGCAAGATTGAGAGCTACATCTGAAAACTGCCACCATGCCACCTTCAGAATTGGCATGATTTTGTAGAGTCTACAGCATCAAATGCTCTGCATTTTAATTTATCAAGCATTTGTTGATTACTTGCTAAATTAATACTGGGTACACACATTAAGCATCATGCCAGGTGCTAAGGATACAGAAATGAAGTCATATCTTCTGCCCTGTAGGCTCAAAGACTAGTGGTAGGAAGATCAGGTCAATAAACATGCAATTCACCAAGTGCTGTGATAGAAGTGTACAGCTGAGAGACACAGAGGTGACTGTCCATTCACAGGTACCTCTCCAACCCAGGCTCTGTGCTAGACGCTGATGATAGATACACATTTCTCAGAGCAGCCTGTTCACACACACACACACACACACACACACACACACGCACACACAATGTACTGAAGGTCTAGTGGGAAACATGTTTAAACAAATAATTTAGTAAACATTTACAAGTGTGCAAACGGCTAAGAAGTGCCAAGTACCAGGAGAGCAAACGAACATGTGGGATCAGAGAACAGGGAATATGTCTGGTATGACTGGATTATGAGGTGGTGGGACGTGAACTGAAAGGTGAATGAGGGCCAGACCAGAAGGGTTTGAACACCCAGTAAAGGAATTTGGACTTTATTCTGGAGACACCTGGTAGGCATCAAAGATTATTGAACAGGTGAATGACAAGGCTAGTCCTTTTGAAAGGAAGCTCTGGCAACCATATGGAGGATAAATTGAAAGTCGAGAGAACCAAGGCCAACAGCCTCAGCCTCATCCTGGCCCCGTGAGGAAGCCATTTAGGGGGTGCAAGGAGATAGCAGGAAGGAAGATGCTGGCAGTCATAAAGCTGTGCAATAATCCCAAAGCGAGAACTAAGCTCTCCCTTTACAGGCTTTAAATATTTTTAATTAATTGCACATCAGTTTTTCACCTAATTTTTCATATGGTGATGGATTGTCAGTTATCTGGTTCATAGGTCAATGCTCAATCACTGAGCCATTTCAGCTGGGCAGTTGCCAATTATGTAAATAGCATCATCATTTCCTAAAATACACTGGACTAAACCTTTAATTTTGTAAAGTTTGTAAACAAAAGGACTATGTATTCACCTCTTAATTCTCTTAGAATCAGCTTTCATCATATATAGTTCAAAAGCAAAATGATTCTAATTCAGTGTGATCATGGACTGCAAGGCAGTGGCGTCCACACATGTGAGATTTCTCCTATGACATGCCGATTTGTTGCTCTGTTTACAGGAGGAATGTCAATTGTGTATTTTCCCTGCGCTGCAGGAATTTACAATCCAAGTGATTTCTAAACAGGGCTTTCTCATTCAGTGGCTGCACTGTGGATTGGATCACCCAAACTCAACCCTTGGGGTGACTGTTCTCTTTCTCTTCTCTTTCTCCATGTAGTTCCCCTGTCCAGGTGAGGCTTGGTCCAAACTATATTTCAGCTTTAGACTTTTGTTCCCGTTGTCACTTGTGCCATCCTAACAGATGGCACGCGTGTCAGCAAAAGGGAGATGGTGAGAGATAACAAGCGTCTCGACAAGGACAGTGGCTCCTGGATTCAAGGTCATGGCCCACACAGCGCCCAGGCTGTCATCTGCCTGGTGACATCGAGTCCTCATTGCTCCTCGGCAGCAAAGCAGGAATCCCTTCTGGGAATCCAGCGGTCTCACAGGCAGGAAAGCAGATGCGAGAGCTGTGAATAACGAGATGGCCCTGCAGGACGGAATCCAGGAAGGAGATGATGCCTGCGAGTGAGGAAAGGGTTACGGGTCCCCCGGGGGCTGCCGTCATGCACTGAGCCACGAACTGGGCATCCACAGAATCACCCTCCTCACCGGAGGGCAGCTGATGGCTTCTGCAGCAGACATGAGTTTTAATATCTGCGCCCTAATTTATTTGACATCTGCAGAACATCCAAAGAAAATATTCCAGTCCGGGATGGGCGATCCGGCTGCTCTCGGAGTTCATCAAATATCTCACACTCCTTCCTCAAGTGTTTTCAGTTTTGCAAAAACTCGAGATGCGTTTTGCCAAACGTGTTCCCTGTTCGTGTTTATTTAGAAGGGAATTTAATCCGTATGCTGCTGATGCATTTACACTTAACTCATCAAAATGTTTTACTAGAGCCATTTGATGTCCAAGAAACCTTTTGAGTCTTTTTTATAAGCCTCTTCCAGCCCATTTTTGCTTCGAAACAGGAAGTCGCCTGTTACTCACCATAAACCAATGCAATCCCCAGAGGATTTGGTTTCATTTAAGACACCGGGAGACGGCACAGTCCAAGATTTACCCTGAACTCTACAGAAAAGATCCCCCTGCCCCCCCGAACCTAGTGAGAATACACCGTGCACACAGATGAGGTGCGGTTCTTATTTTCCAAAACAAAATCCGTTATGAAGAGGCATCTTTCATGCAGCCCCTGGGAGAGACGTCTACCAAAGCCGAGCCCTAAATCACCGGCCCCGCCAGCTGCACCTGGTGAGTGTAACTGTCTCCTCTGATCCACTTACCATCCAGAGCTCATTTGCTGGTATTAATAGAACAAATACATGGAGAGGGAGCTAGAGATAGCGGCGCGGTGATTTCTTGCTTCAGGAAAAACCTTCCCAGGGTTGCAGACCAATACAGTGTTCCCGACCGCGAGCCAGGGAACCGAAGCTGATGGAAGCACAGCATCCAAGCCACAGAACATGACTTGTTTGAGGCTTAACGCTGTGAAGTAAGGCAGGAAACAAGATTTATCCTTCTGGGAAACTTTTGGCATTTGCCTCGAGCTGGGCCTGATTGCTCCGCAGTCCTCACCATCCATTACAATGATCAGAGGGAAATCGATGTGTGTTTTTCCCCCCCAAACGAAGGCCAAAGAGAAATGTCTCCATCTGAAGCCCGTGGAAGGCCTTCTGTTTGACGTGGCCTCAAACAAGGCCGAGCGCAGCCCCGTCACCGTGGGGGTCACGTTGCTATCTTGGGCCTGTTGGCTGTGAAGGGGAGTGGAGCTCGCTTGGGTGAGAGCCATTTTACAAACACAGTAAAAATAAATTACTACACTTAATAACTGAATCTTAAACTTGTCACGATGGCCAACTCCGAATTATTCCCAGAGCCTTTCTTTACGCTGGGACTTGGCAGAAGCAGCGGGGGCTGGAGGTCACTTTTTATGTATGAAATCCAGCTTTAGGTTAGAACTGTGCAGGCGACAGAGTAAACGTTCTAAGGATGAATGGGCCATTGAGAAGTCAGGCTCAAGCCATCGGGTTGGTGGGCTACCAGCAGAATTGGGTTGTTAAGACAAAGGAAATTGAGGTTATTAATACCAGGCTGTCCCCGCCCACCCCATGCCTGAGTGTTTGGGTCAGTGTGTGTGCAGAAGGGTTCATGTGTTAACGTGTCTGTATTTTGTGTTATGTTCGTTGTTCTAAGTGCACCCTGATCGGGCAGTGAGAGCTGTGTGCCTGGGTCTGGGCCCGCACGCTGATGCCCGGGTACCAGGCTGGAGTGTTTCAATTCCCCTGGGAATGTCCAGGCTCCGACTCAAGCGGGAGACGTTTCAGTTAACATCTGGCTTTGCTTACTTGTCTCAAATATTAAATTATTAATGGATTATTAATAGTGGACCCTTTCACTGGTTCATTCTTTTTCTCCTGAAAGTCACAGTGAAAGGCCATTTGCCTTCGAATAAATTTGGAAACATCCTCTCCGCGCGTCACCACCTCTGAATTTGTCAGATGTGAACAGCGCCAGGGCACCCAGGCAAAAGAATGACCAAAGCAACAAAGACACAAAACGAATAGGTTTCTTTTCTTTCCTCTTCTTTTCTTTTTTAGTGAGGTTGGGAAAAATAATTCATTATTTAAATCAAATATCGAGGAAATGGAAAGTTTGCATCCAAATGCTAGCATTACTGCAGATAACTCTGAGAAATTATCTGATCTGGGGGTCTTTGTACCTGCAATGCTGTCCAGAGTAAATATTTTACCTTTTTATCCACTTTGGCTTCATGGCTATTTTTTTTATAGTTTTATTTATTTTTATTCATCCTCACCTGAGGATATTTTTCCATAATTTTTGTTTTATTTTGTTTTGTTTATTTTGTTTTTTGTTGTTGTTGTTGTTGTTAGAGAGTAGAAGGGAGGGGGGAGCAAAGAAAGAGAAACCATGTGAGAGAGTGCCTCCAAGATACATGGAATTGAACCTGGGACCCTTCAGTCCACAGGCCAACGCTCTATCCACTGAGCCAAACTGGCTAAGGCCTTCAGAGCTATTTTTCAAATCAGGTCTAGGTGGTCTCAATTGCCTAGTTAATCGAGGTAAGGTCACTTGTGCCCCAGAGCTGGGCATGTATGGATTCATGGATTAAATGCCAGGCCACTCTTGCAGGAATAAATCACAGAAACATCAGGCCTAATGATAGCCGTGGCTTCAACTGGCGAATCATTTTACTGGATGTACCAGGTCCGCCACCACACCTGGGCGTGGTACTTATTTAAATGAAAGTTTCAGGAAGCACCTAAGTGCCTTCATCGTGACCTGTGGGGTATATATTTCACTACTTAAGTATGAGTTATTAGGAAACCAGCCCCTTATTTTGGAAGTGCCTTCATTTTCCTAGAGGAATCAACAGTCCCCTGTGGGTGCCGCTAGCAATTCAAACTTGAGCCTGTCATTTTGTCCCTACATCTGTTGTTCCTACTGAATTCTCACTTTTTGTTAATCACACAAAGAGACTGCTAACCTCCAAGTCTCCCAGAAGGTGAACACAATAAATAGTCTCTATTACATAGAACCTTGAACCCAAAGACACTTCGTAGGTGGCCCCATCCAGTAACCCCTTTCCACAGTGGCGGGAACGACTCAGGATGAGTTTCTGTTCACTGACCTCTCACTCCATCATTAAGCAGACAATGCATGTGCAGGAACTTTAATGTATGTTAGGATTGTGCACACACATTTAGAGATAATGTGTGTAGGATGCTATACCTGAGCAATTGTATAAACACACTAAAAAAAAAAAAAAAAAAAAAAAAAAGCAAGACAGAGTAATAAACAAAAAAAATCACTAAGTTTTATTTAGGGTTTTGTATGTCACTCATATCATTACAACCAGTCTTCATAAACACACACACATTTCTCCTTTCCTCCCCTCATTCTTCTCTTTCTTTTCTTCCTTTTTTATTCTCCTCTTCCTTCTCATTACTACCATTACACAGTTTTGCCAAATACTATTTGGTGGTTAAGACTATTCAGGAGGCCTTAACTGGTTTGGCTCAGTGGATAGAGCGTCAGCCTGCAGACTGAAAGGTCCCAGGTTCGATTCCGGTCAAGGGCATGTACCTTGGTTGCGGGCACATCCCCAGTAGGAGGTGTGCAGGAGGCAGCTGATCGATGTTTCTCTCTCATCGATGTTTCTAACTCTCCCTCTCCCTTCCTTTCTGTAAAAAATCAATAAAATATATATTTTTTAAAAAAGACTACTCAGCTGATGAAGAGTGAAGTTAGGTAGATGCTGGATAGATCTCACTCAGAGTCAATCTCTTCCCACCAAAGCCTTATTCCTCATGAGAATGGACATCACCCAAATGTGTTTGCCACCATTGTGGGGAAGCCGGTCTGGTGAAATTAGCCCCTTCCTTTGCGTGCACACACATGGGTCTTGTTTATGAACTGTTATGAGGGTAACAATGTCACCATCTACTTTTCACATATAAAGTCAAATTTTGCAAAAACACTTTCTACTATCATCAGGGCAGCTTCCAGGGTGAGGCAAGGGGGGAAATCTAGGACATAGAGTTTAAGGAGGCACTCACTCTCAGGGCCCTACAAGTGCAAGCTGGAGGTGTACAGCTGTGTGTGAACACCACCTTAAATCTTGGCCCCTGACCCCAGGCACCTCACCAGCCTCATCCTAGTCCTGGCCCGGCATGGGCCGTTACCATACGCTAATCACCTTACTCTTTTTCCTCCGGTATTAATACTCATCAATGAGGGATTTATCAAACGTCTACGTGCCATATGTTACGGAAAAGTGAAAACGGCCGAAGCCGGTTTGGCTCAGTGGTAGAACGTCAGCCTGCGGACTGAAAGGTCCCAGGTTCGATTCCAGTCAAGGGCATGTACCTTGGTTGCGGGCACATCCCCGGTGGGAGTGTGTGCAAGAGGCAGCTGGTCGATGTTTCTCTCTCATCGACGTTTCTGGCTCTCTATCTCTCTCCCTTCCTCTCTGTAAAATATCAATAAAATATATTTTTTTTAAAAAAGAAAAGAAAAGTGAAAACGTTTCCAATTATATTGCACCTGCCTATACAAGAGAAAATGCTATCCAGCTAGACAAATAACACCTACCCATGGGAAACAATCAAATCAGTTATACTGTCTGTCTCTACAATGGCATGGTCACCTGAGGTCACAGATGGTGGGTTCCTGATGGTAGGGAATGGGGGACATTCCTAAAGATGTCCTAAAAAGTAAGCCCATAGAGTGTCACCACATCTGGTGGGTGAGGCGGGCCCTGCTGGGAGACACTGGGACTCCAAGCAGAGGTCAATCGATGCTGTCCTTAGGAAGCCCACTGTGTATCTGACCGGTGGACAGTGTGCAGAAAGCTCTGTGATGGATTGTGCATCGTTTTGCTGGAGTGGGTCAGGGTGATGGATGGATAGCAGGTCCATCCAAAATAAGAACGTTGTGTTACAGTGGGGGCATGTTCGTCTAATCCTCATTTTAAAGTGATTACGGCTACAAAGTGCTTCTGACCTGTTACAGGAAAACAGACGCTGGAAGAGAGGAAACAGCGGAGGTTGAAACGTCCAAATCAGGCATCTTATTTAGACCATTCTGTCACATCCCCATTTCTCCTGCCGCTGGCTGCACCGGCACCGAGCAGTTGTTGTTGGCTCTGAACTCCCTATTGTCTGACCCACATGGCCGGCTGCTTTGTCCTGCACAGCCTTCTTCCCCGAGCGGTTTGTGTGGGTGGCTCTGGCCTTCCAGACTAGATCGGGAGCCCGCGGGGTCAGGGTTCAGAGCTCATTCTGGGATATTCTATCTCTGTCGACTCTGGAAGCAACTGGGTCCTTGGAAAACAGTTCGCAGCTGTCTGCTCTGGAGCACAGACGCGGAGAGAAATTGGACTTGATTACCTAATGTGGGAAGGCCTGCGTCCGTCCGCTGTACTCGGCCACGTCTGGACGGATCTGAATGAAATTTTCAATGGCTAATTTCATCTCTAACCCTTACGTGAGCCAGAAAACTCCACCTGCAAGGGAACGGTTTCTCATTGCCTTTGCTTTGAAAAGGGCGAGCACCCCATTTCCTGTCATCAGGCGCAGGAATCGGTTACTGCTCTCACAGTGGTAGTTGCTTAGGAAGGAAGTCCAGGGCTCAGGCTTCTGTAAAAGTTCTTGGCTGAGGGTCAAGCCAGAATGAACAATGCAGGACCCACATGTCGACTGATAGACAGACATCTGAGCTGGGGACGCGGAGGCCCAAGACAGTTTAGGGAGAAGGTAGAATTATGTAACCCTGTCCCTTGGCAGGCTCCCTTCCAGTTCAGGGTATCCTGGGACTCAACAGTACACATAGCAACAAAACAAACTGCCCGTGTTCCCGCTCTGCATTGTCAAACGGGACACTCTCCACATCGCGATGCATAAATCAGTGTAAGTGCAACGGAGTGATGCCTCATTTATTTACCATCACCAGGGAATGGGCTATTTATTACGGATAATATTCCAAATCACTAAAGCCTGTGGCTCTCAATGCCAAAACTTTTAAAAATGTGAACCACGTAGGACAAAAAGCCTTCTAAACATTTTCTCCTGTCTTAAACACCATGCTCGGAATATAATTTGACGTTCGATCTGTTTGGAGAAAAAGTGTGGATCAAGGAATGGCCAGGCTCATGGCTAGATTTGATGTTTTAATGCTGATGACTAACCAGGATAAACAGAGTGCTTCTAGACTTAGTCAACTGCTTTTTTATTTTGGAAAGAAGGGGTGGTTTGGACGTTGCTGGGGTGAAACTACAGCCTTGTTATGGACGAGGCAGCGGGAGGATGTATATATAGAGACACAGTGGGCCCTGCAGCAATGCAGGCTGAGGAGCCCAGCCCTCTATGTAGTTGAAAATCTGTGTATAATTGTTGACTCCCCTCAAACTTAACTACTAATAGCCTCCAGTCGGCAGAAGCCTTAATAATAACATAAACTGTTAACACATATTCGGTATATGTATTATATGCTTTATTCTTACAATAAATTAAGCGAGGGAAAAATGTTATGAAGAAAATCAAAAGGAAGAGAAAATATATTTATGTAACTGTGCTCTATTTATCAATATCAGAAGTTTATGTTGACTGTTTACAAGATGAATCATTTGTAAAGGACCTACATCAATATTATCTTATATGACACAAAACACAGTAGATGTTATACATATTACTAAGAGTAGATATAAAAAAGAAAATAATGTGTAATGGAGATTCATATATATATTTATAGGTATGATGATTTATGCATTTATATAGAAGAAGCAGCAATAGATCACTTCATGATAACCTGGTTTAATCTATGCAATTGTTTCATGGTAGTAAGGAAATCTACAAAAAATTCATTATATTTATTGAAAAAAAATCTGAAAATTATTATATTTATTGAAAAAATATATGAAAATTATAATGATCAGGCAGATCAGGCTGGACTTGAATCTCAGATTTGCCACTAACTAGTTGTATGACCTTGTATTGATATAAATGACTAAGTACTCTGTGCTTCAGTTTCCTCACCTGTGAATAGAAAAAAAAAAAAAAAATTTTTAATCCAGCGCCTATTTCATAGACTTTTTGAGAAGATTAAATAAACAATTGAATGTAAATTGTTTTAAATGGTGATTAGAATATAATAATTGTCAAAAAATGTAATTGTCATTTTTTTAGACAAATAGAAGGTGGGAGGGATTCATATATTATTATCTCAATAAATGCCAAACAATTTTGAGTAAAATTAACTTTATTTTTAATTGAAGAAAATATTATAAACACATAAAAAATGATTAATACTGTTCTAACCTAATAGTGATAGCCCAATGGTTATCTATTATATTTTGGGACAAAACACCCATGTATACTCTGTGCCTTTATTATTCTAATGGTTATAGAACTCATGGCTTTTACTAAAGAAATGGAACAGAATTATAAGTAGATTATTGTTATTTGCAATAAGACAATTTCACAGTTAGAGAAGTGAAGAAAATTCGAAGGTGCCTCTTGGTATTAATAAGAATTTAATAAAGTGTTTAGATGCTAGAAATAAGAAAATGTAATGAAAAATATTAAAGCCATCCAAAATGAGCAAAAAACTGCACAACCCAAAATGTTGAGAACAAAAATTAAAAATATCTTAGAAACATAAAGGCAAAGCTAGCAAAGTTCTCTGAGGGGAAAGTTAACCTTAGGAAGGTTTTGAAACAGCTTAGTGACCTTTAGAGGCGCAGAGGCCCAGGGTTCCGAAGACACATAGTGTGGATCAGAGCCTGGTTTCATCAGCACCACTGCGTGGTCACGGCCAGTTATGTAAATGTCCCAGGCCCTGGTTGGAATATCTGTAAAATGACCATAATAACAGCACATGTCCTAAAAGGCTGCTGTATGGATTAAACTAATGTGGTCTGGCAGTAAATGCAAGACCTGGCAGATACAGTTTTATTTATCATGAATGCCATTGATGTTGTTACAACAGTTATTCCAAACTTCATGAGTAGACTTTATACAAAAAAAATAATTGTACACTTCTTTATACAAGTTTGTAATAATTTGTCTAGCCTTGTGCAAAACTCTAGCAGGAATTTTCAAGAAATAGCACTGAAAGATTTTTTTAAATCTTTTTGTTGAAAGTATTACATATGACTCCCTTTTCCCACTATTGACCTCTTATAGCCCACCCCTGCCCCTTCACCCCGGAGTGGCTACAGTGTTTGGACAGGTTCAAGCCTTGGACTAATGAGAGGGCACAGTCCTCTCATGGCCATGTGTAAGTCCCAGCTTGGAGGGCAGAGCCTCCCAGCACAATTATAGCCAACAGCTGTAGTTGTAAGCTTGAACCTATGGTCTGAACAGGTGGCCCCAGTAATATAGGCTGCAAGTAAACAAAGCTTAATGTAGTTGAGTAGGATCGAAACACAGGAGAATGTTGTAAACATCTTGACCACTTCCTTTCTTTGCCTAGTGGCATCTGCTACAAAATAAAGACACGGCTTGTAGTCCATGGTGTAGTCTCTCCATCGGAGAAGCAGTGTCCCACATAGACCCAAATTTATTATCTTGTCTGTCTTTTCTCAATCCTTCACCGCCCCCTCTCAGAGTCACTGAATTTGGCTGAGCTGGCGTGGCACATAAGGAGCCCTGGAGCTGAGTATGCCTTGGCCATGCTGGCTCACCACACCAGAGTACTGAAAGTTTTATTAAAATCTAATTTTAAAATATTCTAGGAACCACCATCCTGCTTTCCATAGTAGTTGTCATTTTACAGCCCTGCCCACAATGCACAGCAGTCCCAATTACTCCACACCTTTACCAACACTTGTTATTTTCTGTGTATTTGTTTTATGTTAGCCATCTTAATGAATGTGAGGTGGTATCTACCGGTATCTCCTAGTGGTTTTAATTTGCATTTCTCTAGCTTTTAGTGTTGTGTATCTTTTCACAAGTTTGTTGGTTCCTTTATGTATTTTTGAACTTGTCAAAATGTTGATAATTAACATGTATTACTTTTGTATCAGACAAACAACGTGAGGAACACAATTAAAATCAGTTTTGCCTCCAGTTTTGTGGCATTAGCAAAAGCAAAGACACTTTCTTTTTTCAGGTCCCCACATCTCCACTTGTGAAATAAGGAAGCTAGACTAGCTAATCCCATTTGTGATATTTTAAAATAAAAATAATATTTGCTTTAATGTTGTAAAAAGTAGATACATTTCTAGATCTCCTGAATTTTAAATTATGAGCAGATCAGGTGAGTGTATAAGTCAAATTTATGATTTGGTGTTGGTATTTTTAGCTTTTTTTCTTCATTTAACATTTTTAGAGCTTCTACTTGATGCTAAGCATTGGACCAGGGTCCAAGAACACAAAGATAATGTGATCTGGGCTCTGTTTTGTTAACTTACAAGCCTACTTAAGTAGATGCCCTTATATATAAATTGCTATAATGCAACTTGAAGATGATATATACATGGATGAATAAGGCTCATTGGTGTTACAAAGGAGCAGGCATCTGCTTCTATGATGCTAAAAATATGAAGATTCCTTAATAGTGGGAAAGGGATCATGATGCTTGCCCAAGACCTTATTGTTTACAGAATTCATGGTATTCAAAGTTAGTGAGAAGAAATTTAATATTCACTAGCAAAGACAAAGCAGAATTTCCATGAGCATTAAAGCATTACATTAAAAAAAAAATGGCTAAGACGTTTTCCATTCAATCAAATAGCATTTTAGAATCCTATTGTGGTCTATACAAAGGATGTTTCTTGCTGGGCAGAGTAATATAATACATTCTGTGTGGAGCAGGAAACTTTAATGATATATGCAGTTTTGTTATTAAAACTGAGTTATATATTTTTCTCTGCTCTGGAAAATTGTGACCCAGTATAACATATCTTCACATTGTTTATAAGTTGAGGAAAATCAACATTTTGGATTCCCAGTTCACACAGTAGGAATTACATTTGTTTTGGCCAAATATAATTTATGTAACTGCAAGGAACAATAAAACATGAACTCTACAGTGTTTTCCTACCTAAAAATAATATAGACCTTGTAAAATTGAAGAGATTATTATTATAAAGGAAAAGACAGTAACTTAAAAGGCCTCAGCTCATTTTACAACACTCTTTAATGTCTGTGCAAATATGCAGGCACCTGTGTCCCCATTTTCTTTGACCCTAGCCACAGGAGTGAGATTCCACACAGTAATAAATAATCTTGCAAGTAAAACTTTAAAATATAATTTGCTTGAACAAGCCCAGTTCTTCTATGTTCAAAAGTCATTTTCAAAGTGACTGCTTAAAATAAATCAGTATTCTTTTTTTCATCTGCCTGTAAAGATCCACCATATCTAATAAAAGCATCCATGTCATCTTATTATAAGCTTCTAGTTAATAAAGGGAACATTCTAGATTTAAGAGTTGGGAATTATGTGAATGAATGAACAAGTGAATGAATGAGCAATAAAAATCAGTAATTGGATATGTGTATATAAAGTCAACTAACCTATGCAGGAATTGACCCTACTATTTTTCAACACCATGATATAAAAACACGATCTCATTCTCCAAGAGGTGGGAATGATAAGATGAGGAGAAAGTGAATTTTCCTTTCAGGAGATATGGGCAAGGATTATATTGAATGCATATTATAAAGATCACTGATTGCCAAATCAATTAGACAACTGGAAAAATGATGATATGTTGGAGGCAAATACTGTGTTCAAGGAACTAGTCCATTGTATCTTATTTAATCTTCTAAAGTCTAAACAATTCCATGAGGTTGGCAGAGCGATCTCTATTTTACATGTGAAGAAACTAAGGCCCATAAATCTTACGCAACGCGTTCCAAGTCACACAGCCAAATACGTGGTGGGGCTGAGCCTAGACCACGAGCCTTCTGAATCTACAGACTGCATTCTTTTCCCAAGACCACTTGCAAATGTTCTGGGTGAGGATCATCGGCTGGGGCCAGTCACAGCATAATCAGATGTCAGATGTGTCTCACATTCCTGCCAGGTGGCCCCACCTACCCTTCCAAAGCTTACCTTTCCTCAGGCTCAAAACATTCTCACGCACAGAGGAGATTGTTCTGCCTAGCAATTTATTTAGATTTCAAATTCTTCTAATTCCTGGTATAACTTTTGACTTGGCCTTTTTAGTTTTACTATCTATTTCCAACTGGAATTTGAATTGCATTGAATAGTATCGGAGTTTCTAATTGTATTGCATTTTTCTAAAGCAATCTGTCCTTGATATCTATTTAGAGATACTAGTTGTAAGGAACCCTAAGTAATATGACTTTCATCTCAGGAGCCAACAAGAGAGTCCATTTTCCTTTAAAAACTGTGCAGCCTCTCCAGGCACTGAGTCATCGGGCGTGCGGCCAGGCACTAGAGGGTGCTTTAGAAATATTATTTGATGATGAATTCGGATGTTGTCCACTTGCTTTTCAGAAATCGTTCCTGTAAATCATGGCTTTGAAAACTTGTCAGCATTTTTTCTCTTTCTTCCTTGGATTTCTTCAAAGGGAGAAGGAATGTCTGAAAAGTAAACATTCAATAGCCATAACTGCATCCCAACCAGGGTGGAATAAAAAAAAATATTATAGATACTTATAGATACATAAATATTTCTGTGAGATAAAAAGAACCCTGTGGATAACTCACAGAGAGCCTACTGGAACTTTATCAGTCGGCTGGGCTTTGTCAGAATAAAGCGGGCTTGTGAGGGGCCAGAGAAACATATGTTTCTCCCTATTCCACACCCTTCTTTGCTGGAAGCTCTCAGAAAAACCCTCACATTTGTATGAGGCTTCTCTCTCCTCTTTTAAGAGGCACGTTTGCATATAGTATCTCACAAGGGATATTCACGACCTGCTGTGCTGTGATACTATTCCTAGTCTTTAATGAAAACCACTGAAGTTTTGACAGGATCATGAACTCACTCTGATCCATAAAGCCAAGTGGCAAAGTTGGACTTTAATTATAGGACTCTTCTCTGATATATATGGGGCAGCAACCACTCTTCCTCCTTTCCATTGTAAACAGAACCATATTTCCATACTGTTAACAACCATAACTTCTTCCCTTCTTCATCAGACTTTGTCACCACTTGTATCTTTCCCTCTCTTTATTCTTTTATCTCCTCTTTCCTGACTTCCAATCTTAAGTTAAAATCAAGCCTGGCTGGCGTGACTCAGGGGCAGTGTGATGATCTATGAACCAGGAGGTCATGGTTGTATTCCCAGTCAGGGCACATGCCTGAGTTGTAGGCTTGATCCCCAGTGTGGGGCATGCAAGAGGCCATAGATCAATGATTTTCTTTCATCATTGATGTTTTTCTCTCTCTCTCCCTCTCTCTCCCTCTCCTTTCCTCTCGGAAATCAATAAAAATATATGTTTTTAAAAAATCAAATAAAACACACAAACAGCTGAAACCGGTTTGGCTCAGTGGTAGAGCATTGGTCTGCCGACTGAAAGGTGCTGGGTTCGATTCTGATCAAGGGCATGTACCTTGGTTGCAGGCACATCCCTGGGGGGGGGGGGGCAGTGTGCAAGAGGCAGCTGGTCGATGTTTCTCTCTCATCGACGTTTCTGGCTCTCTATCTCTCTCCCTTCCTCTCTGTAAAAAAAATCAATAAAATATATTTTTTTAAAAACACACACACACAAACAACAAAAAACCAGAGGTCATGAAATATGAAACAAGAACCCATGCACTTGCCCTGCCCTCCTGACAGTGGGGTCCCCAGTCCTGGGGAGACTGCAGCATGAAGCAAACTACAGTGAGCCATTCGCGAGGTCCAGTGTGTGGTCTGGACCTGCAGCAGAGGCAGAGCTCTTACTGGAAAGATCAGAACGGGCTTAGTCAGAAAATAAAATTCCTGCCTCCGGGACAGCTTGATTCCAAAAGAGCACTCCAAGCTTTGGAAAGAGCAGACACAGACCCACAGCTCAGGGCATTTGCAGAAGACAATGCAGGTTGGAATTATTGGAGGATGTCTTACCCATCCAGGTCCACGAGGAGGAGGCTGGCCAGCAGGCTTTGAGCCAGGTTATAAGGCAGCTCTGCCCAATAGAACTCTCTGAGGAGTTGGCAATGTTTCAGAATCAGCCTTGTCCCATGCAGTAGCCATGGGCCACGTATGGCTATGGAACATTTGAAAGTGGTTGGTGTGACTAAGAAACTGAAAATGAAATTTATTTAGACAACATAGACAACCAAGTAGGCCTTTAGAAATGTATTGGTCTGTGTGTGAGGAGCTTCGAGGGGAGGGGGGCGGTATTTTCCCTAAATCTTTCTTTATCTCTAATGCACTAATCATTTTAAAACCCCTACGTGATTTATCAAACACATTATCTGTATTCTTTGAAACCTATTAGAAATAATATTTTTGTTTCAGCTTCATTAGAGGCTTAAATTATGGATAAGGTATTCTGTAAAACTAGCCAGTGTCCACTCCTTCATTCTATGGCTAAAAGGATTATTAAAACAAAAACAGAAAATCTGGCTCCCCCAGTCTGTGAAGAGTTGATCCCCGAAAGATTTTTAGATAAAAATATCCAAACCACAAGTAAAAGCTGGTACTGGGCTTGGTAAGTAATTTTCCAACAATACTTTGCAAACAAGAACAAAACAAAAGCAGCATCAGCAAAGCACCAACACACACACTCAAGCACTAACATGACTGTATTTCACCCGCAACAGGACTCCTTTGGCTGCCTCAGCAAATAAGCGCTGAATCTGTTTGTGGTGGCCAATCCTCGCGTGTGGACATGTTGAGAATCATGCACAGTGTGATGGGCCAATGTTCACTCATGACCTGCCCTCTCTTCTGGTACCCAAGGAGATGAGCAAAACGTGCAGTTTCAGAAAGGATTGGGAAGTCAGATTTTCTTTGACAGTCATTCCAATGGGGCTCTGGCTAAACACACCTGATGCCAGTGAAGGGTGTTTACCAGTTCTCCAGGTGAGGGCTGTCTCTTTCTGCCTCCCCAAAGGTCTCATTTGGAGACATTCTTTGCTAGTCATCATCAGCCTCTGTGGCTGTTGTTCAAAAATTGGGGGGGGGGGGCTTTGTTTTGGGCTTTTTTAAGCCTGGAGGGAAAGTGGAGATCAACAGCTGAGAGCCACTGGAGTGTCTTGGAGATGGAGCGCTTGAGATTGGTGTGTGCTCCTCAGCCTCCTTTCTCTCACAACAATGAAAATCCCTGAACTCCCAGAGATATTGTTTTCTAGCATCTTCGCTGCATCCAAGTTGTCTGACATTTCTTTAAAATATTGGCAGCAGAACACTTGAAAGGGATTTAGCTCGAATTCTCCATCATAATGTTATTATGTGTGTCTTTAAACCTTCTATTGGTGTTTTCTTACCAAAAACAAAAACAAACAAACAAAAAAGGCCAAGATCTGGCATTGGTGTCTTTTTCCATATATTTACATGAACTCGGACAGTTGCCTCTCTCAACCTAAAGAACACAATGGGATTATCAATAGCCACGTGTTTGTTATGGCTGGGACTGTTCCTCTTGTCAGAGAATCCTAAGGTCTTAAAACTGAAATGGAACTTAAAGGAAGCACCTTAAATCATTCTCACAAATGGCTGTTCTCTTTGCAAGGTTTAACTGCCTGGGATCAGCACTGGGGAGAATAGTCGTTCATGTTCAACTCCTCCCACCCCCTACCTCCCCCCCCCCCAAAAAAAAAAAATGTCCAAGCAGCCAAGTCTCTGTTATGTATCAGAGGAACAGGCAATTTTCAGAGTGAAGTCAAGTGAAAAGTATGCACATGGCAGTGTCAATGTTAGGAGAGTTTGGGGGGAAGTATGCCAACTATGTGCTGTTTTGCTACAGTAAGTATAGAACCGTGTCTCTAATGCCATGGGCAAGATCCTTGCCAAGTGGAATACCCTATTTATAACCCTACCCAGAAGGGGAAATAGTGCCAGGAGCAAGATAAAACTATTAGCTGTATTAACAAAAATACTTAAAAGCATGTTTCTGTTTGAAGATGTTGGCGGTTAAGAGAGAAATATAAGTAGTTGGAGGTCTGGGTGTTGAAACCTGTTGCAAGAGCATTCATTAGTCATCATCTTATCTTCGGTGCCATATCCCTGCCAACTCGCCTGTTTGAAGTGGAAAATGGAGCTCATAAATGGACTCTTTGGGAGATATTTAGAAAATAAACAATCCCCCCTGTTCGGTAAATAGTTAAGGAATCTCCCTGGGCTCACATGTTTTCTCTCCCTGTTGGCACCGTGGATTCAGTGCCCATCGGGAACGTCCTCCCAACCTGTCTTGGAGCTGCCAGTCTTCCCAATGCCAAGTATTTAGGCTGAAATCCCAGAGGTGAGAAAAATAGACTCACTCCAAGGGAGTGACACTGGTCACAAGGATGTCACACTGGGAGGGACTTGGCCACCAGCCTGAGCGTGCCAGCACCAGGAGCTGGGCCAAGAGACGCCACCCCAGGTCATTCCCCCTCCCTGGCACCCTGAGGAGCAGCACGCTGAACGCACGCGAGCTTGAGGGAATGGTTGGACTGGCCCCCGGGTGGCTCCCTTCGTCTTCTCTACTGTTTCAGTGAAAGCAGACAAATGCCACCCTGTCCTTTACTACAAGGACTGGGCAAGCATTAAGGTAGTTTCCCTTTTCTTCCTTTGTTTCATCACTTTCTCTTCTCCACCTACTCATCTAACTAAGTAGAATACAAAGACTTTATGATTTGGAATAAGCCTGAATTTCTTAATCTCATTATTTAGTAATCTAATGCATTTATTAGTAGATAATCTAGGATATTATCCTATAAGTATATACTTATTGAAATAATTTCTTAATTAACCTGCTATTCATCCAATTATAGGATCATTTTATAAACAACTATATATAATTAGTAAAGATATAATCTCCACACATTATATGTCCTGTAATATATATTGCCCTAGCTGGTTTGATCTCAGTGGTCTGCAGACTGAAGGGTCCCGCATTCAATTCCAGTCAAGGGCACATGCCAGGGTTGCCTGCTATTAAGAGGATTGCAAGAAGCAGCCAATTAAAAATTCTCTCTCATCATTGATGTTTCTCTCTCTTTCTTCCTCTCCCTTCCTCTCTGAAATCAATAAAAATATATTTTAAAATAAATAAAATATATTGCATATATTAAGTATTATGTTTGTTACATCATACATTATATTATGACTTATATATTTCAAATCTGTATCATGTACATGTCATGTTTTATCTATTTTTATTTTAATATTAGTTATTAATCTGCTTATATAAATTGTATATAACTATATACAATTTTATTTTAAAAAGTAATTTAAAATATAAAATGCTACAATGATGAAATGATTAACATATACATAGTATAAAGAATGTTAGGTTATAATATGGATAATTTGATTATATAATTACCGTATACAACAGTTAAAAAGAAATTTTCATCTACAAGTGGTATTTATATAAATATAAGTGTAATTACCATATATTTATATTGAATAATCTCCAGTGTACTTGGGCCACAATCCTTATGATTAACAATTACCCCAAGAATTCATAATAAATGTCCCCAAAATAATTAAATTCAGGCTCTGCCGGGTGTGGGAACCTGGGCAGGCCAGTTAACCTCTCTACATCTCTCTTTCTCCCTCTAGTAATAAATGGGAGGGGTTAGATTTTGATTGGAATAATATATGAAAAGTGTGCACCAGAATTGCAAGCACATCAGTAAGCCAACAGTGATAGATATCATTATTCACATTATTGTGGAAGTTAATTATTATTAAAAACTAATTATTGTGTTTTCAGCGGGGGGAAGCGGGGGAAAGACATGGAAGCAGCAGCCGGTCCCTCCAGGGCAGCTCGCTGCAGAGCTGGCTACTGCGATGTCTGTTTTGCTTGGGCCCCCTTCGGAGAGCAGGCCAGTTGTTCTCACTTTCTAGTGGTTGGAGAATATTCAAACCGATCTCCCTTGTGGGGTAAGATCTTGGGGACAAATATTTCTTCTATTTCAAGGTTTCTTAAGTTTCACATGTGATTTAAAAAAGCAAATAAGCCCCTTAATTGCTTCGTTAAGCTAGTCAACACTAATTAAGAGAAGTCAAGAGGAAAAATATTAGAAACTGCTGTGCCTGCCTCTCAGCCTCTCTCCTTCTTCCAGAGTGAGGCTTGCTTTGCCGGGGGAAGGGAGTTAGTGATTTTCCGTGGTACGGCCCACTCTGACCTCCTCAGTTCTGAGTTTGAAATTGAGCTCTAGTCCTTTGGGGTTAGATTCGGTTTATTCCTGGTGAAACATGATTTCCCAACCCATGAAAAATGCCGAAAATGTTTTGTAAAGGAATGCAGCAGGTCATCTCAGTGATTTTGGTGAGTTAGAATCCAGCAAGCTTGACCCATCAGTTTCTCCTGCTTTGGCACAGCTCGGGAGCTGAAGACAGTGGCAGGGAGAGCAGAGGCAGTAGCTTGGCTTAGAGGGGAACTTTGCATGTGAATATATGTATGTACTTGTATGTCTGCATGCATGTGTATGTGGGCATGTTCCCTGCACCCGTGTGCACATATGTGATAGGGGCGTGTGTGGTAGTGATACTTGACTTGTCTGCAAGACAGATGGAACCTGAATTTAGGCTTTTGTTTTTGTCCAAACTTCAGAACAATTATTCCTTTTAGCTCTGCTGAAGCTAATAAGGAAAAATAAGTTTTGTTATGAATTTTCCTATTACTAACTAGGCCATGCCCCTGTTGGCTCCCTTGGAATCTTTCCCATCCAAAGAGGATAATAAAGAGAATCCATTAACATGCTATAACTCTCCTCTGTTGTAGTAAACAGGTTTGATAGCGTATTGAGCCTTTACCCTGTACTGAATTCTACGTGAATATTTTATAGGGAAGACCACAGTTAATTCTCACATTAACTCCTCAAGGTGCATTTATTCCATTTAATTGATGGATGAAGTTGTCATTCAGGATAAGAAAAAGAAAAAGGCTCCTGGCCCCAGAGCTGGGACCTGGTAGAGCAGGAAATAGGACCCAAAGCTGCCCACTGCAAAAGCAATATCTCTCTTGTCATCTCACCTCTTAGCCCATGATTCAGACGGCTCTATTATTGTGACCCTCTGAATTAGTCCCAGGTGAGAAAAATCCAAGTCCCCCCTTGTTCTGAAAGCACTACTTACTTAGTAACATGCCTCTGCTTAGTAACATGCAAATACCCCTGCAGCCCCAAGGATGGCTTCCCCACCACCTTCAGGACCCGGTTGCATGAGAAGCCCTTCAGAGGACTTTGAGCTGCTTAAGGGAATTTTCTAGAAGAGCAGCAAGTAAGAAGGATCCAGGATTAGAGTCAGAAGGAATTTCTCCCAGTCTCACTTGCGCCAGTGAGGCCAGGCCTGAGTTATTAAGGGGTGTAGGTGATCATCCCTAGATGTGCCAGTTTCCCCAGATGACCTCCCTGACTGGACTGTGAATGGGTGAGAGGGATAAGAACTTGCCTTGATCATAAGAAATTCAGTAGGAACCCCAAACTGTAGAACTCACTCAGCTGTTTTTCAGGCGCAAAAAGCATCCTGGGACACTATTGCTTGGGCCCATTGGAAACAAAAGCTGGGTGTGCCTTGAGAGAGGATGTAGAGGATCTCAATGGATGTGGTCATGGGTCCAGTTCATAGAGTCCCAGGGGTTCCAGTAACTCAGTATTGACTAGCTCCACGATATGAAGAGCATCATTCTGCGTTGGGAGGCAGGTCAATGGGGCTTTGCCTTTGGTTAGCTCACTTCTGGGAGCTAAAAGACTGGCTTTCCAGTAGACACCTGGATACTTAAGGTCTACCCCAGTTTTCTTGGGGCTTAGGACTAGAGGGCAAGGACTAATTCTAGGTTCTAGGCATCGTGATCTAAGCCAGCTGAGAGTTCCCTTGCCTTTGAGAAAATCAAAGTCTGCAGAGTGAGGAGGTGGCAGGGTGTGTAGTTCTGATGCTTCAGCCTCGGGTGTATTCTCTTGAGAAAATAAATTACTGCCCTGGCTGTGTGGCTCAGTTCGTTGAGCATCTTCTGGGCTTTGAAAGGTTGCTGGTTCACCTCACAGTCCAGACACATGCCATGGTGGTGGGCTCCATCCCCGATGGGGGGCATGCAGGAGGCAGTGATGGATGCTCTTTCCACTCTCCCCCTCTCTCTAAAAACCAATGAAAATATATTTTTTTAAAAAGAAAACAAATTACCTCTGGCCAGGGTCTGTATGTAGATAAACTAAGGCACAAAGTGTACACAATTAAAATAACTACAACATTTGTGCAAAGACTAACTTTAATTAGAACAAGCAAATAAAGGAACAAACAAACCTTACACATTCCCTTTAGTTCTCAGTGTTCTGAAGATCCACTACGACTCATTATAAGCCTAAAAAAAACCTTATCAAATCCTTATCAAATAATTCCCATAAAGAATATGAACTAGCATCATAAAATTCTTTCCCAGTAAGATCTTTAATGAGAGTAAAATGAGGTCTTCATAACAAACAACAAGCCATAGTGGGGCCACTATTGTTCTATCTGCTCACAAGTCAAGGGCCAGGAATCAAGTTTAAGCAAAAGCCATGTGTGATGAGTGCTCAGGGGGTGGGAGCTTGCAACCCAAATGGACCTAAGAAAATGAGTGTGAGAGGCTATGTCCCAGCTCGGGCCAGGGTTCAGAAGGTGGTCCCTGATACAGCATCTATCATTCAGGCAAAGGATTCAGGCACTGACAAGGTAAGGCAGGATATCAATACCTCTGAGAAATAGGCTGAATTCTTGGCAGAGCTGTGATCCTGTGGGGGGCCTTGGACACTGAACAAAGTGGGGGTTTGTGACTAAAAACTATATAAGTGGAGGGGGAGAGAAGAGGGGCTGGAGGTTGGATCAAACATTGATGGCTAAGGATTTAAAAGCAAGTCTAGGTAGTGAAGCCTCCATGGAAAGCCCAAAGGACAGGGTCAGAGAGCTTCCAGCCTGGTGTTGAGATTTGGGGAGAGTGGTGTCCTAGTGAGGGCATGGAATGTCTGCACCCTTTCCCATGCCTTCCCCTATGCGTCTCTTCCATCTGGCTTTTCCCAAATTATATTCTTTTATGATAAATCAATAATCTAGTGAGAAAAAAGGAAGGGTAAGAGGGAAAGAGAGAGGGAGGGAGGAAGTGACTAGAAAAAGCCTGTATAGACCACCAGCCCCACTATCTCTCTGATTGGGTGAGCAGGCTGAGGTCCAGAAGGGAGACGTGATTGCTTCCGGGTCACAGGAGAATCAATCACAGAGAAAGGAAAAGTCTGCATCTCCTGATGTTCAACCCAGAATGTCTTCCATGACTTTCTCTTTACTAAGTTGTTCAGATCCAAACACAGCGAAGATCATACTAGTATTTGCAGAGAAGTTACAAGGGATAGGTCGGGGCTCTCCCTTGTTATATTGGCAGCTATTCATCTTGCTGAGGGTCCCTGTATTTTCAGCTCTGGCAGAATAATAAGGTTTATGAATAAGCAGGAAGAAGCCAGAGCTGGGTAAGGCCATGCCTAAGGTATTGCAAGTTCTGCCCGGAGGGAAGAGAAGCAGATCCATTATGTTAACCTTGAGATTTCCTCCTATGTTCCCCTTCTTCACCTCACCTGAGTTCTAGGGCATGAATGTGCTCAGGGGCAGGGAAGGCTGTAATCCCCAGGGTCCTGCACTATAAACTTCATTTCCTCCCTTTATTGCAGTTAACTGCCCATGAACTCTATTAATATTTTGCAAATTGAGATCCCTAAAACACATGTTACAGTTAATTTTAACCTCATGCTAAGTAGGATGTGGTCAAATTTTCACAACAAATTCCAAAGATATTTTGATATTCCTTGGGGGGGGGGGGTGCATTTAAAGGTAGTACTGGGATATATATATATATATATTCCTTTTTTCCCCCCCTAAATCCACACATTTTCTTTCGACTTCTGTTGTTAAGAAACAGGCATAAGTAGACTGTTTTTGAAGAGGGGAAGCCAAAATACCAAATGGCTAAGCTATGATGCTGCAGGGGCAGCAGAAGGAAGCACCCGCCAGACCAATTCTGGAGAGCAGGGCCATTCCAGAGAAGAATGTCCAACTTTCTCTGCTTTCTGCTCTTCCTGTGATCAAGGTCAATGTGTGCCTAGAGGAGAGACCCTTGTCTCTTATATGCATCCTGTTGAACTCATTCTCTCTTGTCAGCTACTCTCTTTCCTATTTCCCCACCCTCTGTTTTCAATACAGGGGTAGCATTCTCAATAAGTAAGTATCATCGCCTTTCAATATCTTCAATAAGTAATAATTTATTTAGGGAGAAGGAGATATCCAGGGGACAAACCAAATATTTTTCCTAAAAGAACTAAATAGCAGGCAAACATAGTAATAATCAGGACAAAGCTGTGTCTACCTTTGACCAGGCACAAGTGAACATGCCATAGGTTTTATTTATCAAGTTATATTTTCCCAAGATGAGAGAGTGGGAGTTATTTTATATTAAAGAATGGAACAAACAAAGTGTTCTCAAACTTTTTTTGTTTCATAACCCCTTTACACTCTAAGAAATCATAGAGGACCTCAAAAATTTATGTTGCTCATAATCTATCAATAGTTAACATATCAGAAACTATAAATGAGGACAATTTTTTAATGTTAACTAATCCATTTAAAAATAACATATTTTATGAAAATAACTATCATAACTTTTAAAAGCAGTTAATGAGCCTGACAGGTGTGGCTCAGTGGTTGAATGTTGATCTATGAACCAGGAGATACAGTTTGACTCCAGCTCAGGGAACATGCCCAAGTTGCAGGCTCCATCCCCAGTAGGAGGTGTATAAGAAGCAGCCCATCTATAATTCTCTCTCATCATTTGTTTCTCTCTCTCTCTCCCTTTCTCTTCCTCTCTGATATCAATAAAAATATGTGTATTTTTTAAAGCAGTTAATGAAAAATTTTAATGTTTGTGTTAGTCGCAAATGTTCACACCTGCTTCTGCACTCAATCTGTTGTGACATCACAGGTCACATGGCCTCGGGAGAACTCTACATTCACAACAGACCACACACTACTTAATGGCCTGAGCCTCAGTTTCTTCATGTTAAAATGGATAAAATAATAGTACCTATTAGGTATAGGTATAAGACTTAAATGACTTTGTAACATAAACTGTTAGGAAGCGCAGCAGGCAAACAGGAAGAACTATTACCATCAACAACGTTGTTAGTAGTGTTTACTCTGTGGAAATAATCCCTGAGTGAGGAAGGGCCGGTGCCCTCCACATCTAGACAGAGGGAAACTGACACACACATTAGCAACTGAGGTGAAGTCATCATCCCTCTCTCTTCCACCTGAGACAGCACCTGGCCTCTCTTTGTAACTGTCAGCCAGGTGTGAAGCAGTGGTTCTGTAGTTACCCAGACTCAGGCTGCCAAATGGATTTGTATGGGATTAAGCAATAGACATAGCCATAGAACCATTCTCATGATCTTCCAGGAACTGGGGTGAATGGGACCTAGTGGGTCACTTAGTGTAACTGGCCTCAGGCTCCGTGAATTCCCCATGCGTTGTGTCTGCAGTTTATTCTCCAGCCTTGTTTGGGTATTTGGAGGGATTAGGAGGTTACCTAATTAAGATGTTCTCTTAATGCAGTGTTTCCCAACCTTCTCTCATGATGAGAATCACCTGGTGGAGTTGTTAAAACACAGATTCCTGAATCCCAACTAAGAAGTGCTAAACTAGAATTTTTGGGAACATATAGGTAAAATTGTATACTTAACTAGTGCTCTAAGACAGATTTTATATACAGAGCACTAAGTTAGGTATGCCTCAGCCTGGGACTGCCCAGCATGCAGAGCCCTGGGAAGGCTGCTGCTGGCCAGCGGGGGTGGTACAGGAGGCGCTATTCCCAGGAAGAGAGCTCACTGATCGCCCACGGCCATGCAGGGATCCTGGCCCCAGACCTCCCCAGAGGAAGTCAGCAGCCCCCAGAGTGTCTCCAAGCCGCCGCTGGCCGCAAAGCCCAACGCGCTTGGCCTGGGCCCCACATCGCCGGGGGACACCCATGGCTTCAAAGGAGGGCCCCTCGGCGCAGCAGCCTCCCCCCAGACACGTCTTGCCAAAGCACAGCTGAGGCAGGCCCGAAGCTAAATATTTGGATTGTAGGGGAGGGAGTGTCCAGGGGTATCTTGCCCAGGCCGTGGGGAGAAACCAGCTCACAGCTCAGGCATCCCGGCCCCTCGGCACTGGAGAGCTGGGCCGCTGTGCGGTCACCTGGACCGTGTGCCTGGGAACTGGCCCTCCTCGCACTCCTGCCTCTAGCAGCCTGGAGAGCCCGCAGGGCGGCTGGCTCGCCCCTGTGCACGCACCCAGGGAGCACCTCCCAGAAAGAAAAGGGAGCACAGCAAAGGGAGGTTTGAGAGCAGACTCTCCCCGCTTCCTTAGCGGGGAGGGTTTCTGCTCCAGAAGGACTGACCAGCAGGAGCACACAGGGCTGTAGGGAGGCAGAAAGGGCATGTGGTGTGTGTGTGTGTGTGTGTGTGTTTAAACATATCTTTGTTGATTTCAGAGAGGAAGGGAGAGGGAAAGGGAGAGAGACATCCATGATGAGAGAGAATCACTGATCAGCTGCCTCCTGCACACTCCACACTGGGGATGGAGCCTAAAACCAGGGCCTGTGCCCTGACCGGGACTCGAACTGTGACCTCCTACTTCATAGGTTGACACTCAACCAATGAGCCACGCCCACTGGGCAGGAGCATGAGTTTGGGAAACAGAGCTCACCCATGGCCAGTTTGGGAGCCCAGGCCTGTGTCATCTGGAAAGGGTAGGCAATAATAACCCCAATCCCCCCCACCCCCCCGGACCACAACCCCCACTGGACTGCAATGAGGACCGACTGAGTCAGAGTATGATTTTATTTTATTTTTTAATGTCCTCACCCGAGGTTATTTTTTCCATTGCTTTTCAGAGAGTGGAAGGGAGGGGGCGAGGGGCAAACAGAGAGAGAGAGAAACATGGATGTGAGAGACATTGACTCTTTGCCTCCCACACGTTCCCCCACTGGGGCTGGGAGGGAACCCGTAACTCAGGTATTGGCTGGCAATTGAACCCGAGACCTTTCTGTGCCCGGGCCAATGCTCTAACCACTGAGCTACCCACCAGGGCAAGTCAGCGTGTATTTTAAAGCCCCTTCTACACCTGATGTACCCCGCTGTAGGCCCAGATGGTGATGGTGATGACGCTTCAGAAAATGACCGTCTGGGCCTGGGAGAAACGAGATGGAAGTTATCTTGACCATAACTTCATGCATGTGGGAACTAGTTTGCTTGCGTTGACCTAGTAAAATAGTAGCAATCGGGCTCCCATCTCCCCGCCTCTGCTGCGCCTCTACCCCTCTCTTTCTCTCCGTGTTCCCAAACACTCGCAAAACCCCACGTGTGTTCTCTGCGGAGCAGATGAGACAGATAGGCGCTGAGTTTATGGGTGAGAAAACGTGCCCCAGGCCTACAGCCATTACCTCACAGGACCTACAGGAGGGAGCTACAGGAGGGAGCTACAGCCAGCGTCTCCCTGTTTATTGGCCCAAAGTCATTTCACTTCAAAATGTAAAGAAAGAAAAAACAAGAAGAAGAAGAAAAAACTACTCAGGCTCAATATTTGTCCTCCAAACGTTAGAAAGCCCCTCGTGGTGCTGGTTTCCCACCCACTGCAAGGAGCTCTCTTCTGCCCAATGCGCTCCTTTGTTTCCCTCCTCAGACACGTGCTCCCACTGCTAAACATCTCCATCTTCAACTCCTATTTACAAACAGCCTACTGTGTGCGGGGGACTAGATGTACAGAGCGCTGCCTCCTGTGGCCCGCAGTCACCTTGCAGTCAGACTTGAATGCCACTGCCCAGTGCGGAATCTGCTATGAATTGGCAGTTATCCACACCCTCCTCCTCCCTCTCCTCCTCCTCTTTCCCCTCCTCCTCCTCCTCTTCCTTCTCCTCCTCTTCCTCCTCCTCCTCCTCCTCTTCCTCTTACTCCTCCTCCTCCTTCTTCTTCTTGATAAGCTGTTTTCTCTGTCTCCTGTTATTCAGGCCCCAGGTTCCACTCCAGGTCAGCTGATTCTTTACAATCTCTTCCCCTGGCAACTCTCTTTTGCCCCTGAAATAACAGCGTTCCGGGTAGCCCTGACTCACAGCCCGGGGCCCTGACTCTCTAATATAAATCGCCAAGACCTCTCTCCTGAGCCTCAGAGCTGCGCAGCAGACAGCTCGGAGGCATCTCCTGGATGTCCCACAGGCCTCTCAGCTTTGGTCTGTCTAAGCTGAGTGTCTTTTCTCTAATCCGCTGGAAACCTCCTTTCTGTCCTGGATGCTTTGTTATTCCCCTTCCAGGCCATAAACTTGAACGTCATCTTCACCCCCGACCCTTTCCTTTGTACATTCTCTACGCTCCTCCATTCCACACCCAGACACCCTCTTGAATTTGCCCTTCCCTCTGTTCCCCCCACCGCTGGCTTAGTTCCTCTCTGTCACAGCCTCCCCGCTTCCCCTGGGCCTCCTTGCAGTTAGCAGTGCCACAGGGATGATCTTTCTCTAATGTGACTTGCGTGGTTACTCTCCCTGCTAAAGACCCATCAATGACTCTCCATCATCAAAGATCAGATCTGAGCGCGTGAGACCTGTTCTCCGACCCCTGACTGCTTTCCAGCTCATTTCCATCTGCTCCTGCAGGGTCCCCTGAGGTCCTCTCCCACTAAAGCCTGGTCATCTCCTACACATGCTGGCTCACCCTCCTCACAGAGACACCCTTGTGATAGCGGCTGCTTTGTACCCATCCCCTGCATTCCGTTGCTTAGCATAGACTGGGAACACCGCAGACACTCAAATAGTATTTGAGGAACAAATCCATTTTAAATAAATGAATGAGTGATTGCATCTCATGCTCCTGTAGTACTTCAGCCTCACTAAGCTTACCCCAAAATGCTGACCAGAAAAGCGTTCAGAGCTACCCAGCCGACAGAACCAGCTCTTCCCCATTTAAATACAACTACAATGATCTTCCCATTTTCAGCAAGCAGTTGCACAAAGACTTGAATGACATGGAGAAAAGGAAAGGCAGCAGCATTTTATAGGTGAGTCCCATCTGCTCCACACTGACCCTCAGCTCCCCGACAGGCTGTGTCCAAAGCAGTGTTGCCCCTGCACTTTCCATCCTTGCTGCCAGCTGACATCAGTGGGCATTATTGGCCCATCCCTTCCCTCTCCTTCAGCCTCTGCATAGTTCCATTTCTCCTCCTAGGCCACCGTTAGCGGACACACCCTCTTGCTGGAGCTGCTTTGTCCTTTATTGCTATTCCGGCTTTCGATGTGTTCCCAACCAGACAGTGATCAGCTTGACATTGGGAGAAGGTACCTTTCTACGTTATTCTGCCCTCTGGCCACCAGCAATTTTTGTTCTGGCTGCTTTTCTATTTGGATTTGTTTCATGCTGCCTCTACTGTATGGTATGGTATCATCATGAAAAACATTCACCAACACATTTTTCCCTTCCCATCCCCTTCCCCACCATGAATCTGCCCAGTAAATGCCATTTGCATCAGGGACAGTTTGGCAGAATCGGAGCAGAAAATAAAGGAGCTAATTCTTCACAGTTCGAATTAGTAATCTTCATGCTCTGGGTGAAAGGAAGGTTTAGAAGGCAAGTGTATTTACAGGGATTGAGATCTCCTTTTCTCTCCACCTAGCCTCAGACAACCTGGAAACCCACAACCCAGGACGGGAAAGGTGAGGTAGGGCGAGTCACCAGTTCAGATATTGGTCTATGACGGGGTCCTGTCCACTCCTCCTTTTGGGTCAGCTCCTAAGGGAGGGGCTAGAAAGATAGAACTCGCCACGAAGTCTATAGTGCCATTGCTAAATGTCTATATTGTCATTCCCCTGCCTCCCAGAGCAGTGGTCAGTAAACTCCTTAGTCAACAGAGCCAAATATCAACAGGACAACAATTGAAATTTCTTTGGAGAGACGAATTTTTAAAATTTAAACTTCTTCTAACGCCACTTCTTCTTCCTCCCACAGCCACGTGCCCAGGCCATGGTATTTTGGGGAAGAGCCACAATTAAGGGGCCAAAGAGCCGCATGTGGCTTGCGAGCTGCAGTTTGCCGACCACTGTCCCAGAGCAAATAGAGCGCAGCTGAGAAGCAAATGAGGCTGTGAGAAGCAGCTGTGGATGAGCCCTGGGCACGTGGCTGTGGGAGGCGCAGCCCAGGGCAGCATGCAGAGAAGAGCTAAGAGCTGCATTGTCTGTGCTAAAGGGAGAGAAAGCAGGGAGCCACAGGTACAGTGACCTAGGTAAGGGGAGGAGGGGGGTCCATGGGAGACAGGGGATGGACCTTGCCCCCCAGAGGCTAGGGGGCCAGGCGCTTCTCAGCAGGCCCACATGGGAACGTTGTGATGACTGTCTGCACTAGTAATGCATTGGAGAAAATACGCGGGATATTTCTTTTGTCTTTTCTTTTTTGGTAATTCATTACAGAGTAAAGGAGAGTGGGGGGGGCTCTTTCCCCTCCCCACGTGAGGGTCTGTGCTATAAAATTCTTTCCCTCTCTCCGCATGGGAGTCTGTACTTGTTCTTCAATAAATTTCCACCTTTGCTATGAAAAAATTAAAGGAGAGCAATTTGGGGGAAATTGGGGTGAAAGAGAGAGAGAGGGAAAAAGAAGGAAGGAATGGGACAGAGAAAGAGATATGGGGGCAAGGAAGGCGGAGGAGGCTGCTCTGGAATTCAGCTTTGACAGAAGCACGCCGCGTCCTGCACAGGACTCCTGGGTGAGTGATTTAATAAAACGAAGGTTGATGCTTTTACATTTTTTAAAAAAAATGGTAAAAAGGAAATCTGAAGGGATCTTCTGCATGAAGGGTTGCCAGATTTAGCAATGACGATATAGACTACCCAGCTAAATCTGCTTTTCAGACAAAGGAATAATCTGTAATGTAAGTGGGTCCCAGGAAATATTTGTTCTTCATCTCAGCTTTGGATTTAACGAGGAGGTCAAAGCAATCTGGGGCCCAGAACATTGGCGTCAAAACAAGTGGTAGAAGCACCCTGTTTCAATGCCATTTGCCTGTCTCCCCAATATTCAAATTCAACTTCAGCTGGAGGTGATACTTGGACATATTTTACTTTTCAGAATACACATACATGCAATGTTCATAGATTCTCTCTGATTTCGAAAGTAATGAATGCCCATTTTGGAAAGTTTGAGAAATGTGCAGGTTATTTAGAAGAAGAGATATTATTTATTAGTAGTAGAATGGTGTGGTTCTTTCTGTTCTTTTTCTGAATACATGTATTTGTGAATTTTTTTCTTTTTAATTTTTTTCAAAATTTGGGTGATATCTTAAATACTGTCTTAAATCCCACTTTTAAAAATGAACCCTATTATGAGAACTTATTTTTAGTTTTTATTTGAAAGCATTGATTTTTTTTTAAATGCAGTGTATTAGGGTGACATTGGCTAATAACATCATATAGGTTTTGGGTGCACAGTTTCATACTTCAGCATCTGGACATTGCATTGAGTGCTTCACCCAAAATGTAGTCTCCTTCTGGCATCATATATATCACCCCCTTTACCTCTTCATCCTCCTGCCCTTCCCATATGGTAACTACTGAACTGTTATCCATTTCTATGAGGTTATTTGTATTGTTTGTTATGTGTCGCTTTTTGTTTTATATCCCACGCATGGGTGAAATCATACAGTTCTTGTCCTTTTCCATCTGATTTATTTCATTTAGTGTATGTACTTTCAAGGTCTATCCATGTTGACACAAATGGCAGTATTTCATCCTTTTTATGGCTAAGTAGTATTCCATTGTATACATGTACCACATCTTTTTTCTTTATTGAATTTATTGGGATGGCATTGGTTAATAAAATTATACAGGTTTCAGGGCTACAATTCTGTAATACTGGTACATCATCTGTACACTGTAGTGTGTGTTCACCACCCCAAGTGAAGTTTCCTTTCTTTACTCACCATTTAACTCCCTTTGGTAATCGCCATACTGTCGTTGGTCTTCGAACTTTTTGCTTTTTTCTTAATTCCTTCACCTTTTCCACATCTTCTTTAATCTTTGGTTGAAGGAGAATTAAGTTGTTTTCATGTCTTGCCTATTGTGAATAATGCTGTAAAGCTCATAGGGATACTTATGTCTTTACAAATAAGAGTTTTCACATTTTTTGGATAGATATCCAGGAGAGGGATTGCTGGGTCATATTGTAGCTCTCTTGATGTTTTGATGAACCTCCATACTGTTTTCTCTAGTGGCTGTACCAATTTACATTCCTACCAGCAGTGTACACGGGTTCCCTTGAAAACATTAATTTTAATGAGGGCATAGTATATCACATGGTTAAATTATACTTTATTCGTTGCCTTATTGTGACACTTAGGTTATTTCTAATTTGTGGAGAATACAAATGACACCGTGGATAGCTATTTAAATATTTATCAGCATTTCTTATTATTTCCTTGACATCATCCCTAATGCTCTTGGTGCCAATGTTAGATGTGTGCTGCCAACTAGATGCTGGGGGAGTGGAGGATTGTTTAAATATCCAGTGCTGCAGTATTTCTCTTATAAGAGGATTGCTTCCACTAAGCACAAGGTAACATTCAGATGCACAATTAGCATCTTCAAGTATCCAGAAGCTATTTGGAGGAAAAAAGAAAACAAAGCCATGTTCTGGATGTCTCTGGAGGTAGGAAGACTCAAGTAGAAACTGGCAGGTTTAGCTCAACATGACAAGTGTCCTGAAAAGTCTATGAGGCAATAGAAGTAACTGCCTTGAATAACAGGGAGCCCTGGCTTGCTGAATGCATTTATGGGGAGCAGGGGGCACCTACCCCAGGAGAAGTAGGCAGAGCACAGTGGGGCCCCTAGAGACAGAAGGTTGGGGTTTTAGTCCCAGCTTTGCCATTTTCTGGTTGGGTAATTAAGGCAAGTGGTGCAACCTCTCTGTGCTCTGGTGTCCTCTCCTATAAATTGGGCATAAGTGCTAATGGTTGTTGTGATCATTAGATTAATAATTCATGTACACCTGACCTTTGAACAATATGTCTACTTAAAGACTGATTTTCTTCTATAAGTAGTATCAAGGTATTTCTCTTATGATTTTCTTAATAGCACTTTACTTTCTTTAGCTTATCTATATATATATAAAAGGCTAATATGCAAATTGTCCCGTTGGGAGTTCGACCAGGAGATTGGGAGTTTGATCACTCACTATGACATGTGCTGACCACCAGGGGGCAGTGTGGAACAAAGGAAGACTCCCAAGGAAGAAAGGCCCCAGCTATGGCAGTTCTGATCGCCGGCCACGCCTAGGGACCCTACCCATGCGTGAATTCCGTGCACCAGGCCTCTAGTCTTGATATAAGAATATAGTATATAATACATTCAAAATGCCTTCAGTGTTCAAGGGGCAGCTGGTTAGCACTAGGTTTATACTAAACATCTGACAAATCAGCACATGTTTTATGTGTTGCTAGTATGGACAGGCATGATTAGGCAGTACCATTGTTTGACAACTCTTAGGACACATGAAGCTATACTAGGTCTCCCAATGTCACTTGTCAGTGTTCCACCTGGGTGACACCAGGCCAAAGGACCCTCCTAGCATCCTGCAGGGTACACTCTGGTTCTGTTTGTTTTCAGATCTGTGTGTCATTGTTTGCCTTTTTATGAGCAAAACCAACTTTAGGTCTCTGTCGCTGTGCAGCCAGGATGAAGGCCAACTGTAGCTTTGTAGCTTATCCATCTTGGAATCAGCCCACTGCCTTGTAAAAGCAGTGTCGCAACGTTTAAATGCCCATAAATAAGGGTTCAAACATTTATCTCACATCACGTGATTTGGTAAAAGTAAATAGAACGTCTCTGAGCTGAAGAGTGGAAGTGATGTTTGAGTGAGATGATATAAAACAGGAGAGTTCAGCTGAGAACGTGTGTTAGCTGTAATACATGAAGGAACAAAGTCAAATTTCTGTATGGTAGGCAAGGCCCCTTCACAGGGACTCAATCAGGACCCCAGTAGAGTCTTAGAAACCTCTTCCCTATTTTTGTCACTCCTGAAGACCTCATTTCCTATCTCTAACCTCCCTCCCATAAATAGCCAAGAGGATAGACTAAGACAAACAGGTATCTTCTATTTGGAAAACCAAAGTTTAATCAGAACTGGGATTGAAGTTTATGAAACACTGCAGGCCACTGTGCATGTGATCACTTGCTAACTCACTGAGCCCGGTCTGGGGCAGTCATCCTTCTAACTGCCATGGGTTAAAGGCAAATGGAGGCCTCACTTCATTGAGCAGAAAGTTGGTATTAGGAAGTCATTTTCCAAACCAGCTAACCATCCTATCTAATAAAAGAATAATATGCAGATTGACCATCACTCTAACACACAAGATGGCTGCCCCCATGTGGTCAAAGATCCTGCCACCATGTTGACACAAGATGGCCAGCAGGGGGAGGGCAGTGGGAAGAGACCAGGCCTGCAAGGGAGGGCAGTTGTGGGCGATCAGGCCAGCAGGGGAGGACAGTTAGGGATGATCAGGCCAGCAGAGGAGGGAAGTTGGGGGTGACTAGGCCTGCAGGGAAGGGCAGTGGGGGGGTCTCAGGCCTGCAGGAGAGAGCAGTTGGTGGGGACCAGGCCTGTAGAGGAGGGCAGTTAGGGGTGACCAAACTTGCAGGGGAGAGCAGTTAGGGGTGACCGGGCCTGCAGGGGAGGGCAGTTAGGAGCAAACAGGCTGACAGGGGGGCAGTTAGAGATCAATCAGGCTGTTAGGGGAGTGGTTAGGGGGTGATCAGGCTGGCAGGCAGAAGCAGTCAGGGGCAATCAGGAAGGGAGCCAGCAGTCCTGGATTGTGAGAGAGATGTCCCAGGTTGGAGAGGGTGCAGGCTGGGCTAAGGGACACCCCCCCTTCCCAATGCATGAATTTTGTGCACGAGGCCTCTAGTTAGAAATAAAGACAAAATTGTTGAAAACAAAAGCTCAGAGAATCCATTAAATAATAATTTACTCTGAGAGGAAGGGGATGAGAACTGGAGAGACGGAGACGGACAGGCTGAGAAGGACAGGTACAAGGTCCATCGGTGGCCCTCTGAGAACTCTCCTTTGCCTCCCTGTGCACCCTGGATCCCAGCATGGCTCAGCATTGAGAAAAGGGAGCCAAGTTTGCTTCCAAGACTCAAACCCACCAGGGTATCTGAAAATCAGTCCTCAGTTACCCAAAATCCTAGAAACATCCAGTCTGATCATATAACAGGTTCACAAGGACACTTCACTGGTCTCTCACTTTGTGTGCATTTAAAATACTGAAATTTCTGAAGATTTACAGCTTACCTCTCCCCATAAATGCTCCCTAGGGATACTTTGGCATGATGGCTGGACAGGGGACACCATACCTGGCCACTCAGACTAATGGCTCCCATGACCTAGCACCAACTCATGATAAAAGACTAAAACTCAATTTATTCTTGTTTTTTGGTCATAAACATTTGTATTTATAAAGGAAGTTTTGTGTTTTTGTTGTTGTTGTTTTTTTTAAAAAATGATCTTTGAAATACCATGTGAATTGTAGGGTTAAAATCCAAGCTGCAGTTAGAGGATGGGGTCCCTTGGGGGTGAACCAGGAAATCTGTGTACCTTCAATTAAGGACAGTCCTCAATTCCCACAGAAGGGCAGAAAGCCACATGAGCACAGGTGCCCACGGCAGGACTGAGAGGTAACAGGAGACCACTCAGAAGTGGTCATGATGGAGGAGACCAGATCGAGGGTGTGGTGGGAGAGCTGTTTGCTGGGTTGGTGTAAACAGGGAAGATGCAGGTAGTGGTGGCATGCCTGGCCTGTGGGCAAGCTGGTGGAGAGGAGGGAAAATGGCAGCATTGAGCATGTGTTTGTTGTTGACGGTGGTGGTGGTGGTGGCGGTAATTTCAGATCCCCAGCCTGCGGAATCAGATTGGTCTAAACAAGTCCTTAACTGCAGTCCTCTTTCCTTTTCTTGTTGAGGCAGATTTTATGGGCCCTCGCTAGCCTTGCTCCTACCCTCAAAAATGTCACATTTACTGGGCATCTCCTCCTTCAGAGGTGACTCTGAAATCTTCACTGGAGGGTGCTGGGAATAAAGAGAAGGTTTCTAAAGACTTTGTGGATGACAGTATTAGGCTTAGACTGTGGCACTGGCATCAACTCCGTTCAATTTAATTTGACACTCATTGCAAACCTCCCGGGATCGGCAGACCAACAGCCTGGGATGCTGCTGACAGGAAAACAAGACCAAGTCTTTTTTTTTTTTTTTAATATATTTTATTGATTTTTTACAGAGAGGAAGTGAAAGAGATAGAGTTAGAAACATCGATGAGAGAGAGTCATCAATCAGCTGCCTCCTGCACACCTCCCACCTGGAATGTGCCCGGAACCAAGTTACATGCCCTTGATTGGAATCAAACCTGGGACCCTTTAGTCTGCAGGCTGACGCTCTATCCACTGAGCCAAACCGGTTTCGGCAAGACCAAGTCTTTCATTCGCAGCTCCATGCTGCTGAAGTTCCTGGGATACCTCTCCTTCCAACCCTCCTCTTTGGAGAAGCAGTGTGGTTGCAAGACGACGGGCTCCAGAGGCACACCCAGACTCTGCCCGAGAACAAACCACCCACCACTGAGTCTCAATGTTTCTCTCATAAAATGCGGATGGCCTCTATGTTAGGTGGGAGCTGTGAAAGTGAACTCTGCCTATAAAGCGCTTGGCCCCCTGCCAGGTTCTGAGTAGGTGCTCCATCAGGGGTGGTTTTACAGCAGCTGGCTCCCCCTTGGCGCCCAGCGCCCAGCTGCTGCTGCTTTGCTGCTCTTGCCTCCTCGGAAACCGCTGTTGGCACAGAACTATCTTTATTCTGCTTGCTTTTGCCACCACCCAAAGGTCTTACGGTGATGGAGTAATTTCCCCAGTAATTATGGTTGTTCACCGGTCTTTTTAAAGGTGATCTGGACTTTTGAATAGTATTATCGTCCTCCACCAGAAAAACCTGAAATGAGTTAACAGCAAGCTACTTGAAGGGTAATCAAGTGAAGTTGCTTTATTTCATCTCAAACCTCTTCCTTCTGTAAAAAAAAATAATAATAATAAAATAAAAAAAAAATGCCAGTTTCTCCAAAGAGAGTCCTGATCAGGAGGTAGTGCATGGCATAGACGTTTATTTTGCCAGTGCAGATTGGCAGACATGGTGCAGTTCTAAATTCAGTTGTTCTGAAGGCAGCTCCTAGTCCTGGATTATGGTTAAGACTGTGTCCCTAGAGCCATGTTTCAGTGGTAGTGTTTCCAATTCTCCATCTCCCTGATGGTAGGAGAGGTGGCAGCTGCCCTGACGGGCCAGTTGAGTGGTGTAGCTCTGGGAGTCATTCCTGGAGGCCTACCAAAGCCTTCCAAGTGAGAGTATGTCTTTCTCTGTCTTGCCTGTTTTTGTTTTAAAGAGCTAGACTGGTTTTGTTGTTGTCTTCAACTGAACTCAGCTGCTGATGCCCTGTGACTTTATGGGCCCATCATTTTACTACCAATTCCCTTCCAAATGAGATGCCCTCAGTCTGAGAGCCTAAAAATGTCCAGACATAAACTATAGGTACAGAATGGTCACTGGGGCTCTCTGACAGCTAAAATTCGCTGGGGTGTTACCTGACAGTTAACAGAAAAAACAGGCAGAAACAATGTGGTCTTGATTACGGGAAATTGTTGATGTCTTCACCTGCACGGATTTCGGATTATTGTTGATTATAGCACAGGTAGAAAGCCCCCGGGAGAACCCAGAGAAAGTAGAATGCTGGGTTCAGGTCTAGTGCAGCATGAGGACTATAGTTGATCAAACCATCCTGTATACCGGACATTTGCTAGGAAAGTGGATCTCAGAGGTGCTCGCCACAAAACCAAAATGTGGAGATGGATCTGACCGTAGTAATCATTTCACTATTTTTGTATATTAAAACATCATGTTTTACTCCAATACAATTGTTATTAAAAATATAGCTCTAGCTGATTTGGCTCAGCAGGTAGAGTGTCCACCTGCAGGACTGAAAAGTCCTGGGTTCGATTCTGGTCAAGAGCATGTACCTTGGTTGCAGGCTCAATCCCCAGTGCTTGTCAGGACACCTGAGGAGGCAACCAACTGATGTCTCTCTCACATTGATGTTTCTCTCTGTCTCTTCTCTTCCACTCTCTCTTAAAGAAAAAAAATTCAATGGAAAAATATTCTTGTGTGAGGATTAACAACAACAAAAATTTAATATATATATATAAAATATATATACATTTACAAACATTTTCTGATTAATTTCAACTCTTTCATTTTAATAGATTTGTTTGTTCTTAGTGAAAAATCTTGGTAAGATTGAGCTGTGCCTTTCACAGGAAATGAAAATTGGCTGAAAGAGATTTTTCCTAAGCTATCTGTCTCCTTTGTGATATGTCTTTGCTCCATCTCTAAATTTTAAGACTCTCCCTTTAACAGTAAATAGAACAAAATGTAAGTGTCCTTGAAGTCACGGTAAATGGACGGGCTGAGGCTGATGTGGTCTGGCACTGTTGTAGTGACTAGAGTGAGGCACCATGGTTGTCAAGTTCAGAGCGCCTGCACCCTGAGGAGAGCCCCCTTCTCCATGGCCTTAGCCACCCCGTGCTCTTCCTCCTTTTCCCTTTCTCCCCACCCACCTTTCATCATCCTCAGAAGTCCATGTGTGTGAAAAGCAACAGAGGAATGTGGGTGGGTTGACTTGTATAATTAAATCCATGTTGCATCGTGTTCTTTAAAATTAATAAGGAATTCATCCCATTGAAACTCACCATGACATCTTCCCTCTGACTCAGATTTCTTTTGCTTTTCTCTCCTTTCCTTGGCTAAAAGCATTAGACATGGGGCTATGGTTCAAATTAGTATCCTGCATTTTTTTTTTTAATTTGAACTTTCTGTTCAGTGAAGAATTTAATTCATTTTTCTTCTAGCCCACGTATCCACCATTGTCTTTTCTCTTTCTTGTCCTGGAACAGTGGTCAGCAAGCTGTGGTTCTCAAGCCACATGCAGCTCTTTGGCCTCTTGAGTTTTTAGCAAAGGCCAGCTTAGGAGTACCCTAATTAAGTTAATAACAATGTACCTACCTATATAGTTTAAGTTTAAAAAAATTTGGCTCTCAAAAGAAATTTTAATCATTATACTGTTGATATCTGGCTCTGTTGACTAATGAGTTTGAAAACCACTGTCCTAGAACATTTAATAAATGGAAAACAAGGAAGCTCTTCGTCTTGCTTGTGACTACAGAGTCGAGATGTAGGGGACAGAGGGGTGGGTTGTACACTGCTGACCCGACCTTGACAATCCCTATGCTGTCCTTGGAAGCTCTTCTTTCCCTAGCACGTCATATCCTGCCATCATGCAGACCAAGCTCTCACATATGTCCATGTGAGACTGAGACAAGGAGAACCAGTGAACAAACGGTGCTTCTAAGTTCCTGGGTCATGTTGCAAAACACCTTTTTATTGGGGGTAATAATTTGACTTCATTCCCTTATAAAAGTGAATTTATGTGATGGATATATATTTTTCTGCCACTGTTCTTGTGGGATAGTGATTCTATCAGGATTGGATTCAACTGTAACATAAACCTGAAATAAGTGACTTAAACCTGATAAAAATTTTTCCCTACTTATGTACAAGACTAGTAGTCCTGGCTGGTATGATGGCTCGGTTCAGTAGCATCTTCATCAGTGATCCAGACTTTGTACAGCTCAGGTGTGGCTCTCAGCATCCTGTACCAAGTAGGTTGTTACATTGTCATTTTAAGAACCTTCTTGTAAACCGTCCAAAAGAGTCCATCTCCTTCCTTTGTAGCTCCTGGCATTGACGACCCATGGTGCCTAGGTTAGCTTCATGCATGACATCTGGGAGAAGGCGTGAGACCAATACAGGCTTGATTCTGAATTGTGCTGCTTATCAGATGTGAAATTTGAGAAAATCCCTTAATCTCTATCAGGCTATATTTTTCTCATATGTAAAATGGAAAATATATATGTCTTAGGGAAGTATGTGCATAAAAGATGATAATATATGTAAAATAATTGGCCTATTGATTTATGTGATAATAAGTACCCTCTTACTCTTGCTGAGTGGTTTTTCCATTTTCAAAGGAAACCAAACCTATGTTTAGAGACAATTTTATCCCAGTAAGACAACAACCCCAAAAGTGGGCTGTATGTTCTTAGAAATCATTCTCCCAGTTAGGAAAAAAATAATGTGAACAGGGCAACCTCAACCTCATGGTTGTTGCACCTTCAGTTTCTGTCATTGCTACTTTGACCTGTAAGGGACCCAGGGGATTGATGGTAAATATCCACTCCCCACTCCCTTCTAGTTCAGTGTTTCTTAACCTGCAAGTTGAAAAAAAATCCATTGGTGATGTCAATGTACTGGGTCATGACCAGCACTTTGTTATGAAAAAATAGGATGAATCATAGGTTAGAAAAGAAAGGCGCATCACAAATAATCAATATATCTTTGCATGGAAGGGTTTTCATATGTGTGTGTGTGTGTGTGTGTGTGTGTGTGTGTGTTCATGTATATGTATTCCATGCTATAAAATATATTTCTTAAAATGCATCTTGAATCTTGAAAAAAAGAATACAGTGGGAGAACCACTCTACCTGACATTAACGTTTATTATATAGATACAATAATTAATACACATGGCATTGGCAGATCAATGGAACAAAATAGAAAACACAGAAATAGACCTCCATAAGTATGCCCAATGGTATTTGACAAAAATGCAAAAGCAGTTCAAGTGGTGAAAAGTGCAGTTGGTCTTTTCCATTCAAATGGTCTTAAAAAGTAGGCCAAAGTAGATCATCATCACATCGGCATTCTAAGTAGCAGCAAGAAAACAAGAGAAGCCCCAGGTGCCAGCTGTCTGTAAGAAAAATGCCTGGAACTGCCATTGGGTCTTTAGCTATGTCCCACTGAGTGAAACTTAGTCACACAACCATACTAACTGAAAGAAAACCTGAGAAATTTTATCTTTATTCTGAGGGGGGTCACATGCCAGGTTACAATTCTTATTATTGGAAAACACAGATATTTACATTATGATTCATAACAGTAGCAAAATTACAGTTGTGAAGTAGCAACGAAAATAATTTTATGAGGAACTGTATGAAAGGGTCGCGGCATTAGAAAGGTGGAGAACCACTATAATTAGACCCATAATTATAAACCTCGATGCCTCCATAATGCATGTGGAGTAAAGTCCAAACTCCTTCGTAAGAATATTTATCTTCTTGAACATTTGATCTCCAGCCAGCCCCAGCCCACTACTTTCTGCAAATAGAAAGACTTTACCACCTCTGAGTTCCTGCTCCAAGTCTTCTTTCCCTGGATGGCTATTCCATACTCTACTCCTATAAGGAACCAGTGATGCCTCACTTTACAGCCTAGAAAAATTGTCATTTTCTCTCAATGATGCCCTTCCAGATTTCACAAACCCAGCAGAAGTAACTGTTCCCCTCCCTAGGCTTCCATTCAGTCATAAGTATATAGATTATGGCCCTCACCTCAAGTCTTGCCATGACTTATCTGTCATTTGTTGCTATTTTCATTTTTTATTAAGTTCTTTATTGATTAAGGTATCACATATTTGTCCTCAACCCCCCATTCCAATCCCTCCTCCCACTCAACCCCCCATTCCAATGCCCCCACCCTCCTATTGTCCTTGACCACTGGTTAGGCTCATATGTGTGCACACAAGTCCTTTGGTTGATCTTTTCCTTTTGTTTTGCTTTTGCTGGGGACTAGATATTTCTCCAATACAGGGCCTATCTTTCTGAATCATAATTCCAAAAATCTCTCTCTCAACACCCTTAAAATTATTTGTTGAGTTATTGAGAAGTTTCTCAGGGACAAAGACTAGAAAGAGAGAAAAAGTATCTATTTACAACAGGTGTGCTTTGAATGGACGAACCTGTTATTTCACAGGTTTAGTAGTAAAGAAATAATCTCTGCTTAGGATGGCTTAAAAGAGCTAAGGTAAAAAGGATGATTCTTTGACATGTTGGGGGTCCTATTTCACTGTAGTGAGCAAACTGGAGTCAAAGTAGAGCTCGGGAAAGTCCCCTGGGACATCATGTTTCTGTAGTGGGAGCACCTGTCTGCTGCAGGAAGGAAGAAGTCTTCAGATTTCAGCACACAGAGTAGCAAGCATAGCTTCAAAAATACCATTTCGGTAGGATATTTGGGAGAAAATCCTCTTCTCTCTAAGAAAAAAAAAAAGTTTTATTCATGGAAGTCATGCCTTTTTTACATAAACAGTATTTTATATTTTATTAGTATTTGTAAATTTGTGCTTGACAGCTGTTACATCCATAAACTTATTTTATTTTTAGAGAGGAGTTAAATGGGAAACCTTATTACTATTGAATATCACCTCCCAATTTCCCCTTCCCTTGAACCCTAGAAAATTACCATTCTACTCTCTTCTTCCATGAGTTTGATTTTTTAGGGTGCTCATGCAAGTGGAATCATGCAGGATGTGTCCTTCTGGCCTGGCTTATTTCACTTAGCGAAATGTCTTTCAGGTTCACCCATGTAGTTACAGATGGCAAGGTTTTCCTTTTTTAAGGCTGAATAATGTCAATTGTATGTATGTATCACATTTTCTTTATCCGTTCATCTACTGATGGACATTTAGGTGTTTCTACACCTTGGCTATTGTGAATAATGCATGCCTCCTTTTTTGAATCAGATACCGTGTGACACATTCATCACTGACATTCTTCAAGTGCAAATTGGCCTTCATAACCCTCAGTTTCTTAAAGTTGTAAAATTTAGATCCCTGGTTGTGGCAGAGACAGTTTTATTTATTAGATCTGCATTTGCTCCTTATATTTCCCAGTCTTCCCATTGGATCAGGGCCATGAGAATATTTAACAGAGTAAGTTGTAAACAGAAGTGTCATTCGTCACTTCCCATCACGGTAGGTAAGATCCAAATGTCTCCTGTCCTGGTCTTCCCATGAGGGACATGTGTGCAGCATAGTTGCAAGATGGAGTGAGATTTTACATGAGTGAGAAACAAAACATCAATGTTTCAAGCAACTGAGATTGGGAGTTTGTTGTCCCAGGTAGGATTACTAGCCATGACGAATACACTGACAGTGCCAAGTTCTGAGGAGAATCAAACGGGTCATTTACATACAAGCTTGAGCACAGTGTCTGAGAGAAATACCCAGCAACCATACAGTGACATAAGGTTGATCATTAAGAACATGGTTATGTTGAAAGATAAATGTCCAGAGGACAGGAAAACTACATTCAAGAACTGAACGTGAGAGCTGGACTTAGAAGTTGTTTAACCTGGTGTTTTCCAAACCTGTATAATTATAAACCTCAGGTTATTAACAGAAAATACTCATTTCAAGGCGTTGGCCCAATTATAATGCATCAGAATCTCTCAGGAAGGTTTTGATCCCAATTGTTTTGATGGTTTTTATATGGGAGGAAAATGAGTCTCAAGAGGTGAAGGACTCTCTAAGACCACTGAACTGATTACTGAGCATGCTGGGACTAGAACCCAGCTTCCATGGGGTCTAATGCTTTACTTCTGGGCTCACATAACAATGTTCTAACAGAGTGAGGCCAACACTGACCCTTTGTCCCCCTTTCTCTGATAAATCATGTCAAGACCTGCAAATGATTTTACCCCTTAACAATGAAAAGAAGATGTAATTTTAAAATTACCTTGGATGTACAGTAAAAGCAGCATTCCCATAATCAATCATCCCAAATCATGGGGTTATTTGGAGCTATTTGAAGGAAAGTAAATTGAAAACATGTTGTTAAACAATGCACCAAAGAGTTATCAAATCATAAACATCTAGATTACTTTAACATGTTGATTATTCCACATTTAGGGTCTCCTTACAAAGTAATTCTGGTCATGAAGAGACTTGGAAAATTCAATGGATCCCTTCCTAAGTTGTTAACTGTATTGGGTTCAATCACTTGGCCATGTGAGAACATATGTTATAGTTAAAAAACCATATATAAATAAATATATATACATATATGTGTGTATATATGCATAAATGCTTCTCTTTGGAGCTATTATTCACACTTTTCACTAAGCAGAAGACATGGAGGGCTGTTATTAGGACATGTCTCTAAGGATACAGAAATAGCGTTGGGAATGCAGTGGTATAACACTGAACACATTAAAATCTATCTGGAGCTTTGGAAATCAAATATACAGACATTCCATAATGACCGTTGGGTTTTAGCATAATGCCTGGACCTGGAAATTCATAACTAAATTATGGCAGCACATTTATGACATAAAATGCCTTAAACCATTTGTTTATTATTACATGTGGATTTTAAGTTTTATGTTTAAGAAAATTGAAAGCCTACCCTTTTCCCCCCCTTGGAGAGGTGATATACCCATTACCTTTGAGAGCCTTTGTTTTTCTCACTGGAAGAAAGTGAAACCAGGGCTGAAATTTACATCAGGGCATCTATTTGGTTTAGTTTTACAAGGGCGTGCGATCATACATTTGATAACCAAATTGAATTAATCTGTGTTGAAAAATAAATGATGTAATTCCTGGAGGATCCTGTTTTACTCCAAGGATGGTGGCTGGGCTCTTCTGAGCAGCTCGTAGGAAAGCAAAGTCTGAAACAGTTCTTGAGACTGAAAAGAGGAAATTGCCTTGAGTGGGGCAGGTGTCTGGAAGGAGCCACTACCCGTGAGTGATCCATGATCAGAGGGGTCATCATTATAAGACTTAATTATACGTGCGTTCTTCCTGCGCCCGGAGTCAAAGCCTGAGCTCCAATATTAATCTCCATGTTATTTCTTCTTTGAGCTCTCAGACGAGCCCAGGGCAGATGAGGAGTCATTCATCTGCCTGAGCATCACAGTGCATCCTCTGACTTCTCCTGGAATGGATTCCTTATGTGGCCATGATGTGAGTGGAATTGCATCTGGTTATTGTTTTGAGAGAATTTTGCTGAAATTCAAACTGAGCCTGTTGCTGGGAGCTGATTCATCAGGGCCAGCCCGCGTGAGAACCAGAGTGGAACTGGGACGTGTAATAGCTAAGAGGTCGCACCACGGGCATCCGTCCAGGGACACGTTAAAGCGGGGTGGCCCAGGGGCCGGGAGAAGCACATGCGATGCACTCCTGGACTGAGCAGCCTCTGTTAGGACTCAGGAACAGCTCAGAGAGGAGGAGTGACAGTGGCATGGTGGGAGGAAGATGGGATTTGAAATCAGACGTGGCTAAATTTTGAGCCTAGCTCTACCGTATAGGAGATGCAATGTTGGAGTCCAGTAACTCTCTGAGCCTGTCTTCCTACTGGGGAAAGAGTAAAGTAGCGCCTGCTTATAGAGTTGTGAGAATTAACGGAAGACTTGTACATAGTGCCTAGAACCTGATAGGTCTCAAAAAAAAAAAAAAAAAAAAAAAAAAAAAAAATATATATATATATATATATATATATATATATAGAGAGAGAGAGAGAGAGAGAGAGAGAGAGAGAGAGAGAGAGAGAGATTTTCATATATATATATATATATATATATATATATATATATATATATATATATGGAAAAGGCAATTTTTCAATAATCTCATCAGCAACTCACACATAGTGAACATTCATTATGGGTAAAACACTTTACCGTCTAATGATGCCTAGCAGATACTCAATAGGGAATGGCATGGCTTGGTGTTGACTGTCTTTGGCCATGAGAGGAGAGAGCGGCATGCCTGGTGGGAAATGCCAGTGCCAGTGCTGTGGGTCCCCGCAGGGCACACAGAGGCTGGGGCGTCTCGGGCCCCCCTCTCCTATGCACAGCTGCACCTTGGCCGCTGGGGTGGTAGTTCATACTGAGTGTTTTGTGGTCTTGCTGCTCCGGAGTCCAGGGGTAAGAACTGAAACACAAACTAAAAATGTCAAGTTCTATTCTGCTCCCAGAGCTCCCCAGGGCCGGGCAGAGGTTTTGCAGTTTCACCACAAGCATTTCCAGGGGCCGCACACTTTGGCAGGACTGAGTCTCCCGATAGCCCGACCTCTGCACACCCAGAATGCAGCTGAACTGCACGGGTTGAAAATGGGGGAGGTCGTGGGGGGTCCTGGAAAAGACTAATTCGGCGTTGGTTTATCATCCTGCTCCACTCAAACCCCCGTGTAGCCAGGGCTCTCTGGGTTTCTGGTTTCAAAATGAAATTTTCACACGGCCCAAATCCCAACCCACCCTAATTTAAAGAAACAGGCACTTGGCATGTGATCCAGACAGATCAGCAGTTGCTCACATACAGCTGTGCACATCTGGCGCACAGGTATGTGATTCTGCGTGAAGATAAATTGTGTGGGGACCAAATGCACAGTTGGGAAACTAGAAATGAACCGCTTCTTGGAAGCAATCTTCCTGCACAGCAGGGCCTCTGCAGGAGCCTCATCTTTTCTCCAGGCCTTTCTCAGAAAGCAAGTCTTTCTCCTGAAGGCCTGTAGGTGATGCCAGGGACGTGCCCGCACCTGCAGGTGGCTGTGGGCTGCTCCCTTTCCATCAGAACTTGGACACCATCTCCGACAGTCACGATCAGGCAGGCTTCCCAGGGGAATTGCTCAGAGCCCAGACTCCCGGAAGAAGCTGGGTCTTTCCGTGGTACAGACTCAATGTCCATAAGCTATGTTTCATCCGGGGCCTGCTCTTCAGGTACAGTCCTTTTGTGACAGTTGCTGAAGGGTTAGGGCCCTTCGCCAAACTCCATGGACCAAAAGCCCACCTCCCTTTAGAGCCTAGGAGAGCATATTTCCCAGGGTTCAGGTTCTTGGAACTCAAGGGAGGGCCTCAGGCTCGTTTGCTCTTCAAGTCAGAGGCCTCCAGTTGAGGCACTGCAGTGGCCTGGACAGAAAGAGCGAGGCAGTCTCCTGGATTCCAGGAAGCACTGCTCAGTGGGCTCAGTCACCAAGGCTTGATGTAGAATGTTCCATTATGGGCTCAATTTCACAACGTCAGCAATGGGAAGTCACTAGGTGTTGGCACAACTAAACTATAATAATTTTGAGAGTCTACCCATCTGTTTACTATGTGATGATATTACCAAGCAATGGCCTAGCAAGCTGATCTTTATTCTTGGTTCTCCGCTCCCTCCTTCATATCTATTTATCTCTCAAAAAGTAAATCCAATAAGTGAAAGGGAAATTGCAGTGACTCTAGAGGGAAATACAATCTACATCTTGTCTCACTTGAGTTGGAGTAGATTAGCCATAATATCCATTTCAGTAATGTTGTATATGCTATTTCAGACTGAATTTTTTATCCCTTTTCCAGCTTGATGAACCCTGGATCATTCTTTATAGCTTAACTCAGGCCTCACCTGTTTTATGAATCCTTCTCATACAGGAAATGGCTTGGTTCTCTATCCTAACACTGCATGTATACCAGCCTATGAATACCATACCAGCTATGTGATTTTCTGTTTGCATGTTTGCTTGCCCACCATTCTGTGGGTCTCTGCACAGCAAGGACTGTCTAGATCTTTCTATTTCCAACACCGAGATCTCTATTTCAATAAGTAACTATTTGGCAAACTAATGCCAATACTATTCCTTTGTCTCTTGACATATCTGATAGGACCCAGGCATTCCCAGTTTTTGAACTCCACAATAGCTCAGTATGAGAATTCAAAAGGTCCTCCAAAAGGGTGACCTGGATGTGACCCCGATGTGACCCAGAAACCAAACAGAAAACAGCCACATTCTGAGGTAGCCTGCAATTGCCAGAATTACCTTGGGGTCCTGACAAAAAACATCATAAGAAGGAGCATGGTTGTGGGAATAGGACAGATTTTTGTTGTTCTTACTGAAGAGACTCCCAGAAAAGTCAAGTCATTTTAGGTTTCACTGCTGGGATCTGGGTAAGTGCAAAGATATAAATCACTGTGGGAGCTGTGGAGGGTTCCCAGAAGGACACCCAACCCAAGAACCATTGACAGCCACACCTCCCAATGGAGCCAACCTTGGCCTTGCATGGGTAGTTTATAAAACTCTTTTAAACATCAGACTGAGCAAAAGCCTTGAGAGGGAAGGGTCTATCTTTTTCAGAACCCAACATAAATTTTATACCCATGTGGGATCAAAAAGTTGAGAAGAACCAACAGCATATTTGAGTTTGCTGATATAAATAGATAGATGATAGATAGGTATCATTTACCATATGTTTTTCTATTTAGTTTTTAGGAATAAAACTCAAAGTACTCACCCAAATTAATGACTAATAAAAGTGTTAACCCCTCTCTTCCTGGCAGAAGAGCTTTAGCTTGGAGTCCAAATGATAATAAGATCCCATGACTGTGATAGCTCAGAAAATAGGTTTTCTAAGAGGAGTTTCCTATGATTTCTTATCATGTCACTGAAAACCCCAGCACTGCCCTAGGTTGCTCCTAACCCTATCTTTCACCTTAGACTTCCTCTTCTCTCCTGCTGAGCCTCTGTACCAGGATTCCCTGAAGCAATGCTGCCTCCCTCTGTATGGTCCACTTGAGAGCCAGGTACCAGCCCATCACAAAGGTTGCCCTGTTCCTTATTATGTAAGGCGAGAAACACAGCCACTTGGAGTGAGGGGAGGACAAGATCAAACCACAGCTCCATTACGGTTTCTATGGAAAAATACTAATTGAAAAGGTAAACCTCTGGGGAGGTAACAGATTTAAGCAGAATTGTCTAATCATCCATAAACTTTCTATACTTGCTGACATAGCCAGCCACCCAATCAAAACCAGCGCATGCTCCAAGTGAGAGAGAAAGAAGCGAGTTGTCCATGTGCATCCGAACAATGACTTCTTGTAGACTTGACCCTGGCCTCATCAGAGCTCTGCACAATAAGCTGCTATGGGAATCTCAGGAAGGCAACAGGAAGAAAGTGAAAGTTGGGAGGGAGCAGGGAAGAGACATAGCGCTAGACTTGGAATTAAGAAGCTGGTGGTCTCATCCACTATTTCACACGTCTGCTTAAAAAGGCACTTAGCTTTTCTGAGTCTTATGTTTCTTTCATTACAGAATAAGAAAAATCAACCATATAATGCAGGGTTTTTTTTCCTCACCTTCTAGCACATTTACAGAAATTATTTCATTTTAGGACCTAACATGTTTGTTTCCAGTGCTATTATTCTGGCTGATTTTTTCAGGGATTTTGTTCAGAAAGATACTGTTGTGCTGGGGTCCCTTTCAATCCAATTACCAGTTTGCTCTGTAGAATTCTCCTGAGTCTGGGTCAGCTTAGCCTGAAAAGCTAGGTCTGTTTTCATGTTTGGGTTATGGATCCATTTGGAGTAGATATTTATTAAATACTTGCTAACTAAAATAATCACCCATTTTTTAAAACCAACATTGAGAGGTATTCTTTCCAAATTCCAGCCTATGCTGAAAAATCCGTAGCATGCTGTGGTTAAAAGCAGCTGGTCCACTCTGAACTACCTTCTGAGTTAGTTCCAGGAAGACCTCCTTGTTACTAAGGAGACACCAGTTACCAACCAGTCTGGCTGAGCTGGGAGTTCTTAAGGGCATCTGTCCAAGTGTCATTCCATATTTTCATGACATTTATGACATTCTTCAATTAAATCTTTTTGTCCAAACCACATCAGTCCAGACCTCTAAAACCAGTCTTTTTCTTCAGTAATTGGGTAAACCTGTAAGCTTTCCCCCGTTATTTCTAGGAATATAGCAGTCCCAGGAGAGTATCACACACAGGGCATATTTGAAATCAAGGTATTATGAAATCCTGCCTTAGATAGAAGTGGGGTCTGTTCCTAAGCCTTTGATCAGCAGCTAAAAGAACAAGACACCTTAACAACACAGCCCAGGATGGGAAGTGTTATTGGTTTTCAGCACCCGTTTCTAACTCCAGTCATGTATCTATGGTCCTTGTAACATTTCACACTTGAACCTCAATTTCCAAAAAGCAAATGGGAAATTCTCTCCACAAAATTTAAAGTAGGTTGATATAGAGAGCTCCCTTCATTTTCCATTGTCTTCCCTCACCTTGATAGTATAATCTCTCCCTTCTCGTTAGCAATCAAAATAGCCATGATTAAGTCCCACACATCACTGTCAACACTTTTTCCTGGAAAAACAATAATCTGTAAACCAATTTATAATAAGGGATGAACCACTGAAAAAAATCTTAAATTGAGATATGGGGGTAGGTGGCATCGTAACAGGGAAAAAGGGCCTTAAACCAAAGTGACAGTGAAGTTACAGATAATAGCCATTGGCAGAGGGAAGGCCATAGAGCATTGGACCTCCACTGACTCTGGGAGGTTGTGAAACATGCGCAACTCTGCCAAGCTTGGGCCAGGAGTGGGTCAGGGTATGTGAGCTATTAATAAACCTGCAGCAAGATGTAAATGTGTTGCTTCAGGGAGCCTACTTCCTTGGAAGAGAGAGCAATCAAAGTTTCTTGTTGACCCCGCCATCCCTGCTGGCACTGGGCTCCGAAGAGCGCATCCTTTTGGCAGGCAAACTCACAGCCTTCATGGGAGAAGTGTGTGCCTCCCAGAGGAGCACCAGGGCCATGTGTTCATCCCCCATCCACTGCCCGCCCCTGCCCCCCATTCCCCCACCCTGAGATGCTCAGGCAGAAGGAGGCCTTCTGTGCTCTGCTTGCTGAACAGGGGGCCTGTCTGTAGATGTCTAAACAAACAACACTGAGTGGAAATGTCTTGGGGGGTGGGGGTGGGAGTGGGGTAGGGGTGTTCTTTAAGAATCTGGCTACTGTGAGGGCACAATCCATCATCTCCTAAAACACAGTTAAAGTACAGTGTGTGGTCCTATTCCCTTGGGTCTTTCTTGGCTTAGAATCTAATTAAGATCTTGAGGGGGAAAAACTGTGATGCAAAACAACTGGTGTGTCCCAAAATGTACATTGCAAATGTTCACGACAGCACAATCCACAGTTAGTTTTGATTTAGGAGAAGTCCCAACGTGAATAAACTAAGCACAGGGCATAATAAATGGCATTTCAGTGTAATTAAACCAGGTTGACTGCACTGGCCATGTGTTTCCTTCTGGGGCCTTGGATGAGACAGTATGTCTGTCACTCAATTGACAGCATGTGATTCAATCAGTCCCAGGCCACTTTCCTGTCAAAGTGGATAGCAAGTGTCCCACTTCTAGTGAAGATGCTTTAACCCTCACTCATCTGCCAAAGGATGAGGCCAATATCTCATCCTAAAAGTCAGGGACCCATGTGCTTCCTCTAAGTGGCAGCAGCTTCTGTGAACCTGAAGATGCCTGCAGAATCAGGAACTCTCATTGTGGGATGTGTGCCTTCACTTGGGAACTGTCAATAGATTACTTTGACTTGGGGAATAGAGAAAAAATTTGAAACAATTGTTTTATTAAAAACATATAAGTTTTAACTTCCTGATCCTGAGGATTGCCAAACCAGAGAAATGCAGCTTTCAATGATTCATACTTCTGCAAGGAGGGAGGGCTCCTATGGCCTCAAAATAATTCCAAGCTTAGAGCCTAATTGAAGTTGTTTTACTTTTTGTGCTTTGTATAAAATGAATTAATTTTTAAATTAATTAGCTAGATGTTTATCTCAACAGTGTCTACATTTATTTTATAATAAGATGCTCATGCATATGCAAAATTCATAATTAATTCAGCCTACAGGGAATATTTGATTTGTGTGAGAATACACAGATTATTTGTGTTAATTCCACAGTTCCCAGCGGCCATTGGAAATCACGAAAACCTGAAATTACTGCTGGTGTTTACCAGGCATAACAAAGTTTCTCGTGATGTATTTTGAACACTGGAGACAGAAAGGTAGCCGTTGACATATTAGGTGGATATTAGGTGAAACCACATCTGAAGGTGCTGATAATTGGAGGAAGTGGGACAGGGTCTCTAATGAGTAACTACACGCTCTTCCTGTGTTTCCCTTCCTTTTCATCCTTGATCTGCCACATGATTCAGTGCATGATCTGGGAGATGCCATTTTTTGCTCTCTGCACCTCACGTCCTTCAGATGGGACATGGTAGGTGGGATATGAGGTAGAACAGCAGTTCTGGATCTTTATTTATAAATGTCATTGACATTTCTATGAATTATAAGAGCCCTTCTGGGGAATGGCCACTGAGATACTGCCCTACAAGGACACTGGACATAGCCATGGAGCTGCGATGCTTTCTCCTTTGCAGAGATATCATAGGGACCAGTTCCAGGGAGGCATCTGGAAAGCATGTAGCCTGACCTGCAGCTGTGCTCAGTTTCAGTTTGTTCCAACTGCTGACCCTCCAGGGCTCTTTTTCTTCCCCGACCCAGACATGCTCTTTCTCCCTGTCTGCCCTGGCCCTTCCTGGCCTTGTAGAAATAATCGTGCCAAAGGCAAGATGATTCCACCCAGGAGAAGGGCCTTACAGCATTGTCTCGTATTAAAATGCTTCTTCAGTCTACTCTAAGCAGTTCATTCTCTCCTCCTTGACCTGATCCCCTTCCTAAAGGCCTCTTCATACTTTAGAGACAGGATTCTGTTTACTGGCATCTTCCACACAGAATATGTCAAGCACTCAGGAGTGGCAGCAAGTCAGACAGAACACATAGATTACGGATGCTGGTGTCTTCAAGCTTCCTAACTGATCAACATCATGTAAGGAAAAAATGCAGGGGTTGGCCATAATGTCCTTTATCATCCAAGTCTCACTCTTTCGGAATTATAGCAATCCCCTCGTCATGGCACCTGAGCACCATTTCTTTGGAGTCACTATTTTTCTCTTTCTTTTTTTGTCATTCTCCCATTATTTCCTATATATGTGCCATACAATATAGCAGCCACTAGTTGCATTATCTATATCTACTTAAATCAATTGTAATTAAAGAGAAAGTTCCTCAGCTGTACTAGCCACACATCAAGTCCACAATCACCACATACACATGGTTTGTGGCTATTGGGTTGGATGGCACAGATAGAAAGCATCCCCACCATCACAGAAAGTTCTAACAGACACCAATGAGCTATACATACATTCAGTGAAGGCACACTCTGTGTCGGCACCTAAGTTTTAAAAATATAAGAGTGGATAAGATAGGTTTCTGTACATGGATGTTAGAGGGGCAGGCACAGAATTATACCATCACAATTCTCTGAGCCCCTGAAGTGGAGACCGGAGAAGATATTCCAATCAGTGGCCACGGCATATAAAAGTGTAGAGTCCTAAAAACATTGCACTTTCAGAGAAGAGGGCATTTCATATTGGTCAAATGTAGAATGTGTCTAGTGAGTAAAAGAGTCGTAATAATGACTGATAAACTAACGTGAAAAGACAGGCAAGGTCTAGATTTGATGGTATTTTGCATGTCATGCTGTTTTGGTAGTTTATTTTATAGAGATTAATTCTTCTACAACCTGATCTTTAACTAGTTTGATCACAAATTTGGTTTCTTAAAAATTAAATGCCATTTTGCCTCATCGCTTTCAGAACCTTATTATAGAACCTTTTTATAAAACTCAGACACCCAAGCTCCTGTCCTCTCTGTAGCTTAGTTTGTCATTCTTCCAGGTACTTCTCCTTGGGTTAACATCTCCTGTCATCATGTTTATGGTTGTTGGAAGATACAATGTGCGGTGTATGTTTGTGTTTAAGTATTTAGAAGCTCGGAGATGTTCCTTAAATCGACAGTGATGATGATTACAAGGAAAATGAAAACATGTCAATGCCTAAATAGAAATGCTGAGCTGGTCACAATAAGAACCCTATAAGAAGTCCAGCAGCTCTTCATCTCAGAGACTTGAGATTTGTCTCTATGTCCTTCCCATGATGCCTGTCCTAAAAGCAGCATCATGACCATTCAAAGATATACATCATGAAATCACGGCTGCATTCTAGAAGACACTTACTGAACATCTGATGAGAGTTGAGTCACTACTGTGTTCAATGTTGACAAACCTAATGGGTCAGTGTGAGAATAAGACTCTTGTTATCATGATCCTGACTTCTGGAATATTCATTTCAGATTCCAAATCCCTTCCACTGCTATCATCTCCTATGGTCTTGGAATATCCCTGATAGGTAGATAAGATCAAGCCTGGTATCCCAATTTTACAGATGGCAAAACTAAGGTCCAGGGATATGAAGTCATTTCCTGATATCACATTAAACTAGAGAACTAGAGCCAGACCTTTTATTTTTCAAATCGAAGCTTTGAAATGTGCTCTCAGAAGACAAGTTATGTAATTACAGCAAATTGCCCTAAAATCAAATTTTCCTTGCACATTGGGATAAAACATCCAAGCTGAAGGAAATAAAAAAAAAAAGTAAAAGAAAACATGGGACCCTTGACAATTGCATGTGGTTAAAAACAGATACAAAATTCACAGCAGCTCAAATCCTAAATGTTCCTCTCATAGTCAACAGAAACTGGAAACTGATTACTTCTGGAAGTCACTGAGGTCAAAAGGTTGAGGTGGCCACCACCATCAATGGCCTCCCAATTCTATAAGAATAAGGACGAGTTGGATGAGTTCAGAAGAATAGAAATAAAAGTGCATCTAAATCTTAACTTATATTTCAGTGGATACAAAAACACTGTGACCAAACGTCCAAGTGGCCACACTGAGTGGTGCTGAGGAGCAAATGTGAAATAAGAACTCTTGTTTTGAGCCTTCATCCAATTGCAACTGCGTAGCTGCAAATAAATCCCAGCACATGTTGTTTTAATTAATGGAAAATAATAAGATAACAGTCATGATCATGGGGCTTAACCAACCATACAGTTAAGCCTACATTTGTTTTCAATTACGGTTAAAATGTATTCCGTTGAATACAGCTTAAGTGGTAATTGCATTCTTTACAAGTTGCTAATAATCTCTGGAATGGCAATTCTAATAAAAATTTTACTCTAATGGGTACATGTCCTGCTTCCTCACATGTCAAGGCCAGTAAAGTCATTAGCGGCACTAGCCGTCCAATAGTCTATCTGGAGAGTTGGCCTTCTGGCCAAAGCCCACACATGAACCACTCAGTGTGTACTTAACATGGGAAGCGGCGTGGTCATTTGATTGTGGTTTTATGCTCTTTCTCAGGAATGCTTCTCAGGGGCAATTGTGCTCTTGGAAGGGGGCTATTTGTCACCGCCTATCAGATGAGGCCTTCGACAGACTCTACAATAGGAGGCTCAGCCATCCCAGCTACAGGGACTTAACTCCACTTCGAGATAGTCACTGACCTCCCCCCAAATGTCCAAGCCATCAATCTCCGTTTAATGGGTGGGTGGCTGTGGGACTGTACTGACCACAACATTCCAATCCAGGAAAATATGTCTGGGTGCACACATGGTTTGATAAACTGCTCTTAATGTTCTGAGTCAGAGAAAAATCTTAGGCCTGCCATTATATGCTCCCTTTCTTTTCTCATCTCCCAATACTACTACTGTGTTTCTCTGCCTCAGTTTCTCTTCCACTGCCATGCTCCTCCTCTTCTTCCTGCCACCCCTATGGGAAAATGTCAGGGCAAATAACAGGCCCAGTCTTAGAGTCAGAGAGCCTATGTGGGGTGACTCTGAACTGTATCATTTGCTCAACTGCCATCTCAACTATTTGTCACTCTAGTGATTCAGCTGAACATCTCTGGGTTTGGAGAGCTGTTAAAATTCAAGTAATGAGAGCATTATTATCCCCATCATCTACTTGAAATTGAGAGAAAGACCATAGGAGCTTTGCCCAGAAAGAAGGAAGGAGATTTAGAGAAAGAGGGACAGCATCTCGCAATTTTAACAGAGTCCAACCCAGAAGGAAATTTGAGCCTGTTGCTATTAGTGCTTTTCTAAAGGCGAAGGTACAAAGTTGTGCAATAAACACATATTAAACACACAAATGGGAGTGGAAGTAGTCAAGAGAAACAGATGGCAGAGACATGACTGTACTCATAACCAACAAGTAGCTATGGCAATGCTTGGGCCATTATTAAGTTTGCATATAATTTCAAAAGGCAAAACTATTCCTAATAGTTTCTCTCTTTCAATGAATCCTTCCTCTTTTCTTTGTCATACCTCAGATACTCTGACAGAAGAGGCACAGGTACTATTTGGTCTATCATGGAGTATCTATGGGAGCTTGAACAATTATTTTCCCCCTTTTCAATCTTCATTTTCTCATTTTTTAAACTGATAATTTTAAAGGTACTTCTGACTAGTGTGACTCCATGAAATTAAAGTGAGGATTAGGAGAAATGTTAAGAGTTCTATCCACCTCCTACTTCTAGAGTTCCATGGAAGTTCTGTCAAGCTATCCTTCTGCCTTCTAATAGCACTTGATTAGGTTTTTGTAAGTTCAAAGGGAGTGAAGTAGCACCATAGAAAATCATCAGAATGGCTGAAAACTGGCAGCCACCACACTAGGCAAGTGCTAGAAAGATAGGATAGGCTCTGTATACTTAATCCTCCACTTACTCACCCACCAGATATTGTATCACCCACTAGAATTTCATTGAGTTCTAACTTGGCCCACGCACTATTCATTATGCAGATTCTAATTTGGATTAAATTGTCTCATCCCAAATAATATCTTTAGTCTTATCTCCCACTGATCCCCGATACGCACTCAGAGCTTCAGCCAGACATGGTAGCTTACAGTATTAGTTTTCTATGACTGTGTAACAAATTAACACAAACTGAGTGGCTTAAAAAAAAAAAACCATCCCTTTATTATCTCACTGTTTCTGTTGGTATGGAGTCCAGACATGCCTTAGCTACATTCGAGGCTTTCTCTGTGCTAATCTCCTTTCTGAGTTTAGGATCTTTCTCCAAGCTCACTGGCTTGTTGGTAGAAGGCAGTCCCTTGGACTATAACACAGAGGTTCTGCTTTCTTGCTTGCTGTCAGCTGGGGAATACTCTAAGCTCCCAGAGGCCCCATAGTTCCTTGCCAAGTGGAACTCTCACAAATAACAAATCATTTCTTTAAAGCCAGCAGGAGGATCTTTCTCCAGTCCACTAAGATGGAGTCTCATATAAGTGAACACAATCACAGCCGTAATTATCACCTTACCTTTGCCATCTGACATAATCCAATCATGGGAGTAGTACAAACCACCTCTCACATAGTCTAATGGCTAAAAGCAAGTCACAGGTGCCACCTTCATTAGGGGAAGGGAGTATAAGGGGTGTGATTCCCTGAGAATTACCTTAAATTTTTGCCTATCATGGTTATCGTTTCAAGAGCATTTTCCTCACTCCTTTTAGACATGAGCTTTTCTCTGCCTATGCCTTTCTTTGCCTATTCCTAAAACCATCGCCTTCAAAAATGACTTTAAGTTTGCCTATGCTACCTCCTGGGCTTCCATCGCATGTATAATCCTCCACAGTCACTTACTCATTCTGGAATGCATTTCAGCTTGCAAGATCTTCTCCACAGTATGACAAATCCTCTTCAGAGCAGGAAACTAAATTATATTCACTCTCATATCCCCTTCCCACTCCCCAGCCTCCACAATAGTATCCTGAATAGTGTTTTCTACATAGGTGGTAGTTGGCAAACAAATACTACTGAAATTCAATAAATTGAACCAAAGCATAGAATTACAGACTCTACAAGGTTGGAGCTGAGCTTTGAAGTCATCTAGACCAAACTATCTCCCTTATTGCTTTTGGCAGGAGGCTACTGGCATCTCTTCATGTTTCTATGTCCCATCTGCTATCAAACATTTTTATGACATTTATTTCCTCATTATAGCCCTTATTGTACTTTATTTATATATCTGTGAGGCGCAGAACAGTTGGAAATTATCCCTTCCTTTGCAATATTTTCTTCCCCAAAGCCCCAGCCAGCCCAGACTCCCTATGCCCATGACGGGTCTCCAGGGCTGCCGTGACAGCATTACTCCCCACTTCCCTGTGTCTCCTCTCTCTCCTCCGTACCTCCATCATCAATTTCAAACTTCCTGTCTTGACATTCAAGGCCTCCTTACACTTTGAGTCCGTCTTTATCACCTCCGTTATTTTCCCTTTGTCTCCCTCCCTTGTTCCCACTACAAATTCTGGGAATTCCTCCAAGTTTCTCAATATTCCTGGAATCATCATTCCCCATCCTCCCCTCCCCCTTTTTCCCCATCATCTTTCAAGCTTTCTCTTATTGCTCTTATCTTCTCTAATCCTAAAAAAAAAAAAAATAATAAAAAAAAAATACCCTGAAGTTCTCTTTTGACACAATAAACCAGATGTATATTTAATGTTCCATTAGCTAATGTTGCCTGTGGCTATTTGACCACTGAAATATATGCAGGACAACTGTGATAATGCTTTGACCTTTGTCAGAATGAAAATCATAGCCAGTTTCCAATGTTGGATGTGGGAAGGAAGCCTACAATAGACCAGAATTAAGTTATTAAGTTATCTTGATTTGCCCAAGTGACTGACTAACTCAAAAAAGGATAAGAATGATTTGGGGCTAAATATATCATCCTAATGGGCCTTTCATCATTTCAGGTAAAGGGTACACTAGGATATATATATATTTCTGACCTGAGATTATTTTTTCCATTGCTTCTTAAGAGAGTGAAAGGAAGGGAGAGAGGTTACTAATTAGGTCAACCCTCTGACAGTCATATTTCTTATTTCCAAATGGAGATGCTCCTAGTGATATCTAAAAACCTCAATTAAATTAACATAAGAAAATGCAACAAATTGTAAAATGTATGTAAAAGGAACTTACCATCTTACAGCAGCATTTCTGACCGAAGCTTTTGTCACATCATCAATGGTGATTAACTGTGGGAGAGCCACTTCCTTCTCACGGGGTCTTGATTTCTTCATCTTTGGAACTGGGGAACCAATTCCTGCTTTGTCTTTCCAACAAGCTATTCTGAAGATACCATAAAAGAAGCGAAATGAACGTTTTAACTCGGAAATGTATGAAAATGTAAGGTATTGTTTTAATCATAGTAAGCAACATTGCCGTCCCAGAAGGAAGTCACATGAGCTGTCTACATTCCCTCTGTCTTCTCCACCTGGAATACTCTATCCCTTTCTACCTCCCCACCTCACCTAGTCACGTGTATACATATTTCAGGTCCCAGGTACTCCTCTTATCCTCTCCCTGAACCACCAGCCCAATCAGTGATCGCCTAGGCTCTCCATCACTGTACATCCAGCCCATGAACTTGGGACTGTCATGGCTCCCACCTGGGGACATCGAGCCAGAGCTTTATTTTAGGCTGACTTTAGGAGCAGTCACAACTTGACTTTGTCCAATGGCAGGGAAGTTTGAGGAATTTCTGAACACAATCATTATTGTTTCTCACAATCGGAATGATTTTCAAATCCCTGGTTTCATAGATGGTTTCTACTGTTTTTATGAACCAGAAATATTGCAAGATTGGTACATTATTATATTTTTATTTCCATAAAAGTTTCCTTAATGGCAATCTTTGATATGCAAGTGATATGCCATTCCAATATGGATCCAAAGAAATAAAAACACTTGTGTAAAAATCTACAATATGGTAAATTTAAGACTTGATTTCTGACATCTTTAAACTTCTTGTTACTGAAGATACTTCCAGGATTGAATACTTCCAGCTTTATTCATAAAAAGAGGTATGTGAACTAATTTTATTGATTTTGAAGGACAAATCCCTTTTGAGAGTTTCAAAGCTTCAGAGCACTGTAATGTGGAAGTCTCTTCCAGTTAACTTCCTTTTATCTGTAGTCTCATTCTTCTGTTAATGTGTGTTTAATATTCATAGATTCAAATGATCAGAGTAAAAATGTAATTTATCTTTTCAGTTTCCTAGTTTATCCTTCACTTTGTAGTGAGGCATAAAAAAAAGACATAACATTGGATGATTGCTAGAGTTTGCCTAAACGAGATCATTTTTTCTCTCCAATATAATTACCATTAAAGGTAATAGCTATTTTATAAGTAGTTTGAATCATATTCTCAGAATTTATCCATCAACTCATGTACAGTTTGACTGATTCCATTCCAGTCTAATCTCTTTTTACCTTTTCAAATTGTTCTCTTTTTAGATGGAATTAAAAGAGAATAGGTTTTCATGTATTTGATCCCTCAGCATTCATACCCTCTTCCCACACATATAACTACCCTCCATGTCACTGAGTGAGTTTAGGGCATAACTTGCTAATTTGGATATTTGAGCTACTGGTAACAGGGTAGGAAAATTCTGTGCTGTCCAGGTTCTCTTCAAATAAAGCAATATTGCAATTCTAAATAATAATTATTTAACAGATCAATTAGAAGCTTCTCCTACCATCAGTATTTGGGAGTTCTTGTGGGTTGAAAAGACTTTTGCTCCATGAGACCAAAGATTCCACTTCTGTAGGTACTCGATTCAGAGCTAGGAAAACAAAAGCAACAAATCAGCACAACAAAGCTCATAGCTGGGAATATTAGCTTTCCCATGTTGTGTAACAAATTACCACACACTTACCAGCTTAAAAACACACTCATTTATTATGTCACTGTTTCAGTAGGTTAGGGATCTGGGTGCAATGTATGGGGTTCTCTGCTTAGGGTCCCACAGGATGGAGTCAATTTGGGGCCAGGTGGGGCTCTCATATGCAGGCTCTGGGGAAGAATCTGCTTCCAAAATCTTTCAGGTTATTGGCCAGATTTAGTTCCTTGTGGTTGTTGGACAAAAGGCCCATTTCCTCATTGGCTGTGGCCCAAGGTTGCTTGCTGCTCCCGTGGCCACACACATGCTTCCTCTGGCTTCCCGTGTGCCTCCATCCATCTTCATCCAGCAATGGCCCATCCAGTCCTCACACCTCCAATCTCTCTGACTTCTTCTGATTTTAAGGATGTAGGTGCTGCTATCAAACCCATCTGGGTAATCTCCCTATTTTAAGGGCAATATAGCATAATACAAAATCGCAAGCATGAAGATTCTATGTTTAAAGAGTTAGATCAGGGTAACTATGGGAAAGAGGTCATTTTAGAAACTCTGCCCACCACACTGGGGTATGTATTATTCCAGGTTTTGAGAAAGCTTCAGACACCAAGAGATTTCACCTAGAAGATGACATCTAAGACTAAGACCCTGAGTAAAAAGGGAGGTTCTGGGAAACAGGAATGAATATATAAATATATATATATATATATATATATATATATATATATATATATATATATATATATATAAATAAATATATATTTTTGAGTTTTTACAAAGAGGAAGGGAGAGGGATAGAGAATTAGGAACATTGATGGGAGAGAAACATTGACCAGCTGCTTCCTGCACACCTCGTACTGGGGATGTACCCGCAACCAAGGTACATGCCCTTGACCAGAATCGAACCCTGGGACCTTTCAGTCCACAGGCCTATCCACTGAGCCAAACCAGTTAGGGCACAAACAGGAATATTTTAAACTGCAATGATGAAGGCTCTGCAATGCTGCTGGGATAAACCTACAGGAGAGGCAAAGATAATCTAACAAGGAGAGAAAGCAAGAAGGAAGAAATAAACACACTCTTGTTAAGAAGGATCTAGAAATACCAGGCCTCGTATTGAATATACTGACAGATAAGTGAATAATCAGCGAGGAGGCTGAGTGGACAGGATGGGAGAGCCAATAAACACAGGATAGAGTCCTGAAGGAGAATCCCAGGTGATGGAAAACACCAAGTGAACAAATACCCAGCTCAGAGCCAATAAGCTGCTTCAAGGCTGAGAAGTTCCAAGATTTAGAAAATGGGATGGGCTGTAAGATGGAATCTGGACATTTCACTGCTCTGGCTAGTATGTTGAAAGGAGATAATATATATTAGCTATAAGTAGGACAGCCAAATAATTCCATTACAAGGAAATACAGGCATCAAGGCTGAAAACTAGACATCTTAGACTAGGCATCTTTCACTTTTCAGCCTCCTAGAATTTCAATTATATGACTTTATCTTTTCCCAACTCCAGGAAAATTATAAAATATTGAAGATGATAAGGATCCTTAGGGATCATTTAGTCTAATTTCTTCTTATAACCTGAAAAAACAAGGACCAGAGAAAGAAAGAAACATATCTGGGTCAAGCAATGAACCTCAAAAACAGTCAGTTCTAGGGAGAGAAGCCTTCTACTCCCCAGTCTGGTGTCCTTCCTAGCACAGGGGGTTATGTTCCCCTCTCTTAACAAACTGGCTTCAAAGGTATATCTTATGCTGTTTAATAAACGGAAACTAAAAAGTAGGTTTTGCCCAATGTTGGATACTCTGTAAAACATCATGTGGGTCTTTTAGGATTTTTATAAAAGCTGTATTTCATGGTAGACCCCCACTCCTTAAGAACATTTGTTTTTTGTTGTTGTTTTTTTAATATATTTTATTTATTTTTTAATTTTTATTTATTTATTTATTTATTTGTTTGTTTATTTATTTATTTATTTTACAGAGAGGAAGAGAGAGGGATAGAGAGTTAAAAACATCGATGAGAGTATTTGTTCATGCAAGAAGTTTTGGAGTCAGAGAAAGATAAATATCACATAATCTCACTCATTTGTGGAATATAATGAACAACATAAACCGATGAACAAAAACAGATCCAGAGACAGAGAAGCATCAATCAGACTATCAAACCTCAGAGGGAAGGTAGGGGAGAGTGGGGGTAAGGGAGAGAGATCAACCAAAGGACTTGTATGCATGCATATAAGCCTAACAAATGGACACAGACTCCAGGGGGGTGAGGGCACGATTGGAGGGGGGGGGGGGGTAGGAGGGGAAATGGCGGGGATAAGGACACATATGTAATACCTTAATCAATAAAGAAAAAAAGTATTTAAATTTTTTTATTTTACTTCAACTCCCAATGGCTTTTAAATTGTAAAGATTTCTGGGTTGGTTAGAATAGGCCTTACAATTTTATCAAACAAAACATTTTAAATAATTTTATATGTGAAATAAAAGTTTATCCCCCATCAAGTGCTAGGAGCATGAAATGTGGATAATAATGAGATTGAGGTCTGCACTGGAACACACACTTGACAAATAACGAGCTGTACGAAATACCTCGGTTCCTCCTCTGTGAAAGGTACAAGTAGGAATGAGTGGTAAGTGCCACATGCATGGGCGGTGGAGAGCTGTGCACTGTAAGCTCTAAGGGAGTGCCATTCCCACTGCAGTCTGTAAGAATGGGCTCCTGCCGAAACCGGTTTGGCTCAGTGGATAGAGTGTTGGCCTGTGGACTGAAAGGTCCCAGGTTCGATTTCGATCAAGGACATGTACCTTGGTTGCTGGCACATCCCCAGTAGGAGGTGTGCAGGAGGCGGCTGATCTATGTTTCTAACTGTCTATCTATCCTGTTTCCCCGAAAATAAGACAGTGTCTTATATTAATTTTTTCTCCCAAAGTTGCGCTAGGTCTTATTTTCAGGGGATGTCTTATCTTTTCATGTGCTGGGTCTTATTTTCGGAGGATGTCTTATTTTCGGGGAAACAGGGTATCTCTCTTCCTCTCTGTAGAAAAATCAATAAAAGATATTTTTAAAAAGAATGGGCTCCCCATGAAATAGGAAAACTGTGATGTTATATATGGTGTTATACAGGAAAAATGAACCACAAATGGGAACATTTTTTTAAAATGGAAGATAGTATTAGACCATCCATCCTAATAGTCATCTCATATTTGGCTATAAATTCTCAGAAATATCCCTTGTTGGCTGAGAAGAATAAAAGATACTCCTTTTGTTCTGGCTGAGAAGATCAGTTTTGCTGTTGAGATACCATCTTCACTTAGAGTCCTGCAGAGTAACTGTCCAGCTTGCAGTCAGGGGCCTAGCGAAGAACCCAACAGCAGTTGGAGAAGGAAGAGTGTGCAGTGATGAGCTCAGATGCCTTAACATAAACAGAAGGGAAGCCAAAAATTGAGGAGGAGAATACACAGGGAGGAGTCCAGTGGGGAGACTGTATATTCTGTAGGCATGGTGACAAAAACAAAAATGAAAAGTGCTCAAAATTAATCCAGCCAATTTTACTAAGAATAACACTGTCTAATTGAAAAGAACTCAAGTGGAAGGTGTATCCCCACATGTGCATATCCTTCCACATTGATTCTTCTAATGACTAATGCAGATTCTTTTCAGATTTTGAAATCACCTTGGGCAATCAAGTATTAAGACAGAAATTTGAGGCCTCTACTCTAAGACATACAGAACATTAATAGAGAGAGTTGTGGATTAAGAGAGAGGAGGGAAAGAGGGATCCAGAACAAACTTTTAAGCATCTTTTTGCAGATTTATTTTTTATATTATCTAGTTTTAGAACAAATAATCAAATAGGAAAGTCCAATGATTTTAAAGTTAGGAAATCTGTTTCAACTTGATTCACATCCCAAGGTGACCCACTTCAGCCCCTTTAGCTCTACAAATGCCAACTTTCTCCTGGGCCACGGGAGGGGCAAGTATTGTTTTCTAGAACTACTGACCGCAGCAATAAAAATGGCCCCTGTTGCATTCTGATACTTAGCAGTAAAGGAGCAATGGAGCAAGCAGCCACATCTTGCTTTGGTTTGGGAAAAGCGTCCTCTGTATGGCCCTTTGATGGACACTGTAGTTCAATTATCAGAAATTAAGCTGAATTCATGCATTTTTTCTTCTTATGTTTCTCAGAATCAAGCTATAGTGAGAGTGAGCCCTTCATTCATAAGCATATATTAATTCAAAATGAATATAATAAAAATGTACATGTTATGAGGTAAGAGCTGGGAATGAACACAACATTGGGAAATAGAGCCATTCAGTTCATCGAAGTATTGAAAATAAGGATGAAATGTAATGGTTTCTCAGAAACCTTAATAAGTAAGAAATGATATGAGATCTTTGCTGCCATGGATCCCTGCCTACTGCAATGGGAGTGATGTTTTTGAATGTTCTTCCCATAGCTGACATGTAGTCACATGAGGATTAAATGAAATCACAGCTACAAGGTACATAGCATAGTGGCTCCCATTATCAAATGGACGTTCCTTGCCACACCACAAGTGCTCAATAATGTTAGTCCAATAACTCATGGACTCGTGTATTTCCAATTGCCCAATCCCTTCCATTTATGGGAAGTCCCCCTTTCTCACATGAATCATATTCCTTCATGATGATGCCAAGCTGTGTATTTTGGGCACATACTGAAACAGATTCACTTCTGTGGGGCTTCTCACTCCCTGCCCCAACCACCAGGATCTAAGCCCAGAAAGTGATACCCAAAGTCCCAGGCAGAGAAGGGTCAAAGAGCATTAGCATCCAAAGAAAAAGTCAGTCAGTGTTTGCTGTTGTTTTCCCACCCAGTTATCTTGCCTGTGTCTCCCTGTCCAAGTCCTCAACCACCACACCTACCCTGTGAAAAATGTCAGTGTTTGGGGCATATTTACTTAGCCATCTACTCACTGGCTCTGGGATTCTGTTTTGTTAGATCCTGTCGTCACCACCAGGCTAGAAGCCAATGTTTGTACTGGGTGGGAGTTAGAAGGAGGCATAAACAGAATCAACCCTCTTGTGCTTTAAAAAAAATCGAGCTAGAATTATATACATATTTCATGTCAGAAAAATAAAATGTGTCTTGGCAGTGGATGGGAAGTTGGAGCGCTTGGAGGGGGAGTGGAGAATTGGCAGAATCGCTCCCCTATTCCTTGGCCCCCCGCCTGACAATCATTCAACTCTTTGCTCTTGGAGTCGGCTCCTTCCCCCTCTCTGAGGCCTTCCAAGTGCTACAACTTCCTTGCTGTCATCCTGCACATGTTGTCAGAACCCAGCATGGCTTCAAAAGGAAGAGCACTTTTACAAAATGGTGTTCATTCCCTGAATGGCTGAAGGCTTGGGTTCAAGTCACTGGAGTGAAGCTCCTTAACTTTGATTTGAGGAGAAAGCAATGTTCATATGGCAAAACCAATTCACAGGAGGATTAGACAAACTAAAGGAGAACATATTTAGGAATTTACCTCTTCGGAAATGGAAATCGTATTTCTCAGATTTGTAGAGCACTAACATAGTTATCTCCTAAAAGAAAAAAAATATTTTGATAGACTTCTCTAAACTCACTTGTTTCCCTCTGGCTTGAGTGGTTCTGTTTCTCTAACTCAGTGGTTCTCAACCTTTTTAATGCCACGACCCTTTAATATAGTTCTTCACATTGTGGTGACCCCCAACCATAAAATTATTTTCGTTGTTACTTCATAACTGTAATTTCACTACTGTTGTGAATCGTAATGTAAATATCTGTGTTTTCTGATGGTCTTAGGTGACTCTGCTGGTGGTTCTCAACCTGTGGGTCGCGACATTAAAAAGGTTGAGAACCACTGAGTCTAACTTTTTTTTTTTAATATATTTTATTGATTTTTCACAGAGAGGAAGAGAGAGGGATAGAGAGTTAGAAACATCGATGAGAGCGAATCATTGATCAGCTGCCTCTTGCACACTCCCTACTGGGGATGAGCCCGCAACCAAGGTACATGCCCTTGACCGGAATCGAACCCGGGATCTTTCAGTTCGCAGGCCGACGCTCTATTCACTGATCCAAACCGGTTTCGGCATGAGTCTAACTCTTGGTGTCGTGTATGAACACTCAGAGTTGCAATCTCTTCTGAATTGTTATCTGTACAAAAATGGGGCTCTTGCCCTAGTCCTTGAGATGCATCCTTTTGCTAATCAGCTCCCAATGCTTTCACTGGGTTCCCAAGAAGGGCTTCTCCGTTGTATTCCGTGTTCCCCTTCACGCTCTCCAGAAAGTGCTGTTCCTCACCAGGGTCTTGGAAACCCTGGAGCCTTCTGGTGATGGGCCTGTTGTGTCCATGAGAGCCTAGTTTCAGGTTCTAGAAGGTAGAGATGAATTTTTATAGACCTGCATGACAGCTTCCAGGCCACTGCTTTCCTACCCTCCCTGAGAAAACTCTCCTCATTTGAGACTCAGGTCACTAGCAGGCTCTCATCTGTGTGTCTGTCATCTGCCAGCCTCTATATAAGTCATCTCCTCATATTTAATACCTATTTCATAATGTGGCAGAAGACCTTACTCTTCATCTTAAATCCTAAAATGCAGTGGTGACTTCAACCACGATCTTAGAACCTCACTAATTTGAATGGACCATCCTCCACGTCTAAACAACTCCCTGCAAACCAGACCCTGGAATTCTTCATCTCAGAAAGCATTCTAACCTCCACTAATCCACTAATATGTCATTTTTGGAATCTCACCCTTCTAGTATTAAGCAGTGCAACAATATAATTTAGTAATGCTATCATTCAAATCCAGGAGGCATATGCAGATATCAAAATGGAAACAAATACTATAGTTAGCCCCAAATAAAATGTTTTGTTTGGAAAGAAGGAAAAGCAGTAAAGGGAGGTGAGAGGGACAGGAAAAAAATAACGTGAGTGATTATGACCTTTCCCTCATGCAATAAATATCTACACCCTTTGTATTGAGAAACAAATTTAGTACTTTCTAGCAAATAAATTACATGCAACTCATTTCTTTATCATTTCTGCTGTGTTTCCATACACTTGCAAGAAACGATAAAACTAAAATATTCCTATGTCACTCCTTGGGTTGTTTGTGGTAAAGAATTCGTCTTGTACCACATGGCCAGTGCCTGGTCTCCTCAGCCCCAGCCCCAGCCCCATGGACAATCCACCAAAAGAACATGAAAGTCAAGTGCTCCATCCCACTAAAAATGTGTGAGCACTGTTCCAGACTGCCACACTTTCCTTCTGACATGACTAAAATAGGAGGCTGGGAAGCTTGCCTTATCTAGAGTTGAGTCCCAGATCTTGGCATTGTCCAAAGCAATCCAGGAATTCAAGTTGCACTAATGTAATCTTCCTGCCTGTGCCAAAAACAACTTCTGATGAATCTTCTGCACTTACTTTGTAGGCCATACATTCTCCCCCAAATGTGAGTGTTGATGAACTGGAGTCGACTAATTTCCGAGAATGTTCAGGGCAAGGGAATAGCCCAAACACTTCTGAATTTTGCTGATTTTTTGTTGAATGGCTAAGCCTCCCTCAGCTCTGTGTTGTCAGCAGAATTAACCAGTCTATATCATTTTTTATAGATTGTGAACAGGGAGGACCTCCAGCCTGACCCCCGCCGGGCCCCAGTAAATCTCGCAGTGCACAGTTAAAGACACTCTTCTGGGCTTTGTTTTCCTACCAGTCCATCATCTCCTCCCATGCACTTTGGAAACCAGCAGAACTTCTTTTCATCTGAGACTCACAGGAGGACTTTTGTAAACATCTGCAGAAGATCCAAATAGGTTATTAAGCAGGATCCAGTTTGCCATGTGACCTCCAGACTCCAGGAACATCTAACTATGTTCAAACAGGGTGTTTCCATGCTTGGAAGACTGCATTTCCTGCATGCGCCCAGTAGCATCTTCCTTTTTACACACTAACCCTATGGGATTGCTTCCCCGAGATGACTTCTTTCTACTTAAAGTGCCAACACTTCACTTCTTCCTCTATTTCAGTTTATAATGGAGTCTTTCAAGGTGGGAAGAAATTCTTGCAATCGCAGGCCCTACCTCCATTCATTTGAAGACTACTTCGTCTTTTTACAAGCTGGGTTTGAGAGAGGTTCTTGGAATATTAATTGGAAATCCCTTGAGATCTTTATTTCTTAAAATGGTCTATTCCCAGGGTCCATACAACAGTATTATTCTTTTTTTTTTCTTTAAATATATTTTATTGACTTTTTACAGAGAGGGAGGGAGAGGAATAGAGAGTTAGAAACATTGATGACAAAGAAACATTGATCAGCTGACTCCTGTACACCCCTACTGGGGATGTGCCCACAACCAAGGTACTTGTCCTTGACCAGAACTGAACCTGTGACCTTTCAGTCTGGAAGCCAATGCTCTATCCACTGAGCCAAACCAGTTAGGACCAACAGTCTTATTCTTATATTAAGACCAATACCTCATTCTATAAAATTGAGTGAGAAATAAATCCATGTTCATTTTGCAGATAGGCTGATATTTTAAAGCTATTTCCTATATATAGCTGTCTACCTTGACCTCTCACTCCAAGAGCTGCATGTTCTGTCTTCCCTTCAGGAGGGAGAGTTGGAGTGAACCATTCAAAGTCCCTCACACAAAAGATAAAGAAGACAATGAGACAGAGAGGTCCTACCAATAACCATATGCTAGTGGGGGCCCCTTGGGGTTCAGCTCTTTCCCCCTACCCCTTGTCATTTGTTTATAGAAAAAAAAAAAAAGTGGGGCCGAAACCGGTTTGGCTCAGTGGTAGAGCTTCGGTCTGTGGACTGAAAGGTCCCATGTTCGATTCTGGTCAAGGGCATATACATTGGTTGCGGGCACATCCCCGGTAGGGGGTGTGCAAGAGGCAGCTGGTCGATGTTTCTCTCTCATCGACATTTCTAGCTCTCTATCTCTCTCCTTTCCTCTCTGTAAAAAATTGATAAAATATATTTAAAAAAAAAAAAAGAAAAAAAATGGGAAACATTAAAAAAGTAAAGAAAATGACAATGGGAACTCATATGCCACAGCCAAGGATAACTATTTATGTTTTGATGAATGTCATGTTTTATTAAGAAAATTATATTTTATATAATTTGTATTAAAATTATGTAAAATTTTATATTGGTTTATTTTTATACATAATATAGCACAAGTGTTTTTCAACATGAATAACTGCAATTAACATATATTTAATGATTAACTAATGCATTATTAGCAAATACATCACAATCATTATTAGATTTGATTCTGACATTGTCTCTGACTTGGGTTAAGGGAATTCCTCAAAAGTTTGCTTCTAAGTTCATTGAACATAACTCCATTTTTTAAAAATTTTTTTTAGCCCTTATATTCTGGCTTTACCACCAAAAGTACTCCAGATTTGTTCTTATAGTTATCCTGCCCTCAATCTGGGTTTGGTCATTTCTCTAATGAGCCTGGATTTCTTTTAGAGGGAAATAGAATTAATTCTAATTTTTTTAAAGGCGAAGTGTTTGTTTTAAATTTTCTTTGATTATTAGTGCAGTTGAATTTTTCTATAAAATGTATTCCTTGCTTGCATTTCTTTTAATATTCCTTTTAATTTAATAATATTTTAAAATATTTTTTATTGATTTAAGAGAGAGGAATGGAGACACAGAGAGACAGAGAAACATCAATTGGTTGCCTCCCTATATGCAACCCAGCCGGAAATCAAACCCACAACTTGTGCATGTGCCCTGACTCAGGATGGAACCAGCGGCTTCGCTCAACTATAAACAACTGAGCCCCACCAGCGGGGCTGGATAACATTTTTTAGAATATTTAAAATACACACTGAGAATGACATGTAATTTTACATTTAGATTAAACCATCTGTTTCTAAAGGAGAAATAAGCTTGTAATTGTACTATTCTAAATGGTGGTTAAATCCCCAAAAACTCTTTCCATAAAACTGTGAGAGACATGTTGCATAACTCAGCCATGTTCCAGGACATCATCTCGATGGTCAAATTCAGATCCTCAACCTGTGGGACTAAGTCCCTGTATCGTGCTTTCTGCATTACAGAGGCCAGGCACGCCTGCCTATGGGGTAGGACTGTAAAATGTTTGCTGGTGGGAACAGCAATGGCATTGGAAGAAAAGAATAAGTTTGAAGAGAACAGAAGTAGTGACAGTGGAAAGAGGCATCTCTAAAGAGAAGCACAGGTTCTTTCAGAAGCAGTTGTGGAAAGAAAACATTCTTTCTCCAGAAGTACCAGTTAGAAAGGAAATCAGAAAACAAGAGTGGCAATTCCTAACGAACTTGACTTTTATGAAGACTACCAGGCGTTTGAAACATTCTATAAACACATAAGGATGGGAGAGAGTATCCCTCTGCGGGTCTAGAAACATCTAAATTACATGGTCATCACTCTTAAAATGAAATTACAGTGAGAAAATTAAATAGCAGATTCTATTTTGGGGCATGTACACCAACCATAAACTCACATGCTGAAGTCTACATGTCATATCTGAGATGGATTTGCTGTCAGAAACACTTTCATCTCACCCACAGACATCGGTGACCTCTCAGGCTGCCCCGCTTGCCCTGGGACACAGAAGTGACTAAGAAAACTCTGCACCCACCTCAGCTGACCTGTTGTCTGGGCTCCCCACCACACTGGTCCTTCTATGGATGCCGAAGCTGCAATCTCTTGACTTCCCGTTTCCTGTGAAATCATAGAACATAGTGTCCATTTAGGAGACTCTTAACCAGAGACACAGGACCATCAAAATACTCATCAAAGTTTTCAGAGAGGAAGAAACTTAATTGATTGTGTCCCTATAGCTATCTTGCTTCTTTTTTTTATTTCCATTGCTTTTCCTTTGATTAGATTCCATTGCTCACTGGAACCCAGAGGGCCTATCTTTTCACCAAGACACCATAGCCTCCTCTGTATTACATTTCCATGCTAGTGTCTCTTAAAAAAAAAAAAAAAAAAAAAAAAAAAAAAAAAAAACCAAAAAACTAATTTTGTATATTTTCTTAAGATCTAATTGTTTTAGAAAAGTTGGAAATGAAAAAAAGAAAATGTAAATAAGAAAATACAAGCTACCTATAATTCTAGCATCTAGAACTGACCACTTTTTACCTTTTAATGTGTATGTTTCCATTCACTTTCTGTCATTCATGTGTCTTCTCTATGTGTCTTTATGTGATTCTGTCTCTACCATGCTGTCTGTAAGTATATATGTAAAGAGAGAGAGAGACAGGGAGATGGTCCCTCCAAAGTGTGTGTGCTTGTGTGTGCATGTATACACGAGCAAGAAACAAACTTTTGATTTGTTAAGCTACTTATAGTCCAGATTTATTGGTAATAACATACAGAGATAAACCAATGCTGTTATTCTAGCTGAGGTGGTTAACAAACAGGTGCACACAACTGGAATGGATGGGTGGAGGGGGAAGGAGAAAATGGATGTAATTAAACAAGAGGGAACCAAGAACACACTTGTAATAAGTAGGCAATCAATTTCTGAGTGCTTCAGAGCCAAACATATTTTAAATAGTTAACCAAGGATTGATAGACCACAGTCCATCCCTCAATAGGTCATTTCATTCCTATATTCTTTCTCAAATATTTGTTCATGGCCTGAAAGGTGTGAGACCATGGGATAGGCACCAGAGATACATTGATCAATGCGATCCCTTCTTTCAAGATGTGGATGATGATCCGGAGAAAGATAAGCTTCTATATAACTGTCAGCAAAAGAGCTCTTTTCACAAAGAGCTCTGAGAAGGAAGGATTAAGTGAAGAACCTAATAGTCTCCAATTCCATAAGAGACTATCAGTTGTTTATTTCTTTCCTTGATAAATTACTAAGTTATCCTTAAACGTGTGCCATCTTTTTACTTCTAGCTTCTAAGAAAACTCTGAAATCTCTAAAACTGATCAAAGTTATCAGCTGTAGAGAAAATAGATAAAGAGTCCAGATAAATCAGTGATTGGAAAATCCACACTCTTGTTTGACTTAGTATTTAATTAGAGAAGGTTCTCTAGAATTTGCAGAAAATTGGGATTTTCACATCAGAAGCCCCAGATCTCACTGTGACTTGCCTCATCTGCTTCCCCGAGCTGCTGAGCCAGGCTGGTGCCTGTGGTGCAAAGACAATGGGGACATTTGCTGAGGGAGCCCTGTCCGGTGCCAGGCAGGACTGAAGTCTTCCCTGCCCTGGGCTGTGCCAACAGGAGAAGCCATGCCTAAACAAGAGGAGCCATGGCTACCATCCAACTTAATCCCTTCTCTCCACACTTCTGGGGAATGTCTCTTCTCTTTTCTATATGATGGGAATTACCTTCCTGCATGAATCTGAGCATGCGCAACCAGAAACCTGCTTGTGCCACCCCAAGTGGGCCACATCAGACACATCCCTGCCCTGTCATCACCCTGAGAGCCTGGTCTGGACGTCACTTTTTGCAGTTTGAACCTCTTTGCCTTGGAATGTCACACCACACAGGAGAGCTGCCTAATGGTATATGTGTTACCTTATCATATCTGTATCAGAAAGTAAATGAAGAAAAGGTTCAGAAAAGAATTGTGTATACCCTTCAAATTAAGAAAACACTGAGATGCCGTGGGGAAAGTGATGTTTTAGCAAGATGGCCTGAAATTCTGGTCATGTTAGATGGTATTGCCCCAGGGGTGGAGGCCAGGAACACATGAATCTTCCCCTAATCTCCCAGTTCCCTCTTATAAAGTCCCTAACGGCATTATAAAAACAAGGGGCAACAGCAAAATGGGAAGTTAAAGTACATGGTATTATTATATTTGCTTGGTCAGCGCCAAATAAACAAATACAGAACTTTCTGGCGACGTGTCTGGGGGACATGGTAGATTATCAGATCCCAACCCAGACCCCAACCTCTAAAATGACTATCTCATCTTTGAATCTGAACATCCTTGGGCTACACCCGTGGTGCAGGAAAAGCAAGTTATAAATAAAGAATGCACTGCATGGAAAAAGTAATAAAGTTAACCTGGAGACATTTCAGAGACAATCACAATTTTTTATGACACCAAACAACAAACAAAGGAAAAGTACTCTACCATAAAACAACAGCTCTATCATAAAAAAATAACATCTCATCTTCAAGCCAATAAATATCCTGGACCTAATTCCTAAGTGATAGAGAGGGATCATGGGTTCCAACATCCACCCTGAGGATAAGAAGATAAGAAATTGAAGACCTCCTCACTGACCTAGCCACGTGACTGGAGGAGAATGAAAATGTTGACACACTCTTCCCTGCTCGGTGGTGAATATGGCCCAAACAGCAGGAGGCCATCTGGCATGGTTAGTTTAGTACCGTTCTCTTAAGAAGTGGAAAATGGGACAAGAGGGTGAAGTGACAGGCTTGCCAAGCCACTACACCTTGGGGATTGGTTGGGGAAGGAAAAAGTGGGGGCTGTTGTTTATTTTAAAGGTAGTTGTTTTGTTGACACTGTCACCACAATTACGATGACTATGTGACTATGCTCTGGTGAACCTCTTACACATTGGAGGGGCATTTTGTAGGAATTCCTGCAAGCATCACAATTCCTATGAATTAGGTATTTCACCCTTACTCTGTAGATCAAGAAAATTTGCCTCAGAAAGGTTATGTTGACCAAGGTCTTATAACTGTTAAATGTGACCTTGAGGTATCTGAATACGGAGTCCATCCTATTTTTAATGGGGTTATTATATTATTGTAGAAATGCACCATTAGAACATGTTTGATTTTTTTTCTTATTAGTCATTGCAGTGTGACCCATAGGGAAATATAAAGGTAGATAGACATGGAGTTATGTTTTCTATACACAAGGGGCACAAAGCAGGCATTGTTCGCTATGCCCTTTGCAGAACTCTCTCAAAGGTGTCTTAATATTGTCAAGAACAGAAGCTTCTTCACACTCAGAACTTCTACCTCCTTCCAAAGGAAACATTCTTTCTTCCACGTACTCATAATCACCTTTATTCATATGCTTACTCACCACAGAGGGCTAGGCACCAGGGATAAAACAACTAGTGGAAACAATGGTAGGAATATGTGCATATATCTATTGCATTAAATATATAATATACTCACCTCCCATTAAGAGAGATGTAACTGATCTCATTAGTAGGTGCTACAGAATTGAGGATTTCCTGATGTATACATAATTGCATATGAATGTACCATCTAAATATTCATGTATATATACATATATGTATATCCACATTCACATAGCAAACACTATATGAATATTTCTGTTGTTATTATTGAGAAACAGGTAGATAACTAGTTTCTGGGATGTAAAGAGCTGGAAGGAGTGTCACTCCCACCCTTACAACCAAAAAGCCAAAAAACTATAAGTTCACAATTTTTTTTTTTTTTTTTTTTTTTTTACCATATCAGAGAGTGGGGTGAGTAGAAAGAAGGGGTTGGGGAGAAGACTATGCCTGAAGGCGTATCTCCCCTTTCTGTCACCCTCATAGTGGTTTCCCAAGTTCATCTCTCAGGTCACATCTGAGATTTTTTTCTTTCCTTCTCAAACTCTGTCTCTTATTTCAAAACCCAGAATTTTAAACCTGCTGAGAAAACACCCCAGATAATCTCAGTTTGATTTTTCCTTTGAAAAAGAAATTAACTGTCTCTCAGCAACTAGGCCACCATTAGAAATGCTGGGTAATTTTATATCATTCAAAATTTTTTCAAAGAAAGGCAGTGTTAAAGCACAGATGAAATAATGATGGGCCGAAGATTTTGAGTGTGTGTTGTTACTCTGTTTTTCCTTTTACCAATTATTCTCATCTTTATAAGATGTACAATCAGTTTTCTTATTCATCTTCAGCCACTATAAATCACACACCAGTCACACAGTTACTCAGCCATTCTCCAACCAGGTCATGACTTTGGTTGTCTCTTTCCTCTCTATGGAATAACAACCTCACTGGAAAACTCTACCCAACCTCCAACACATATATTGTCATCTTCCCTAAGTGCCTCAACCTGCCCTTCTCTTCTCAATGAGGTATACCAGCTTCCACTATCACAGAAGCTACTAGCCGGTTTTCACTGTGGTTGTTGACAATGCAGTCCTTCCTGATGATATCATGCCTCTGACAGTGTGGATTGTCATACACTCCCTTGTATCTGGACCCTGGCCGGCACCTCATAAATGTCTGAGAGCTACGTAGAGAGAAGGAACATACACATCACAGGAGAGCTCTTTCCAGCTCTTCACAGGCCTTGTGTGCAAGGACAGACATATTCATTCTCTGCAACTTGCCAGTGATCCGTTGTCTTTATAGGAGTAAGCTCTGGGACAAAGACAGACGCTACAGTTCAGTAACATAAATACTGAAGGCTCACGTGAGCTAATTTTTTATGAGTTAATATCCAGAGAGTTGTTTGGGAAACTGTTGAAGATAATGGCTAAACTCAAAAGCGCCCAGCCTTTTGTTCACATGAACCAAGCTCTAAGCCAAAATTCAAAAGCCAACACTCAAGCAAAGTCAAGAAAAGCACTCAGCAAAGCAAAGCACACACCTCATTTTTTCATTTGGCCCTTCACCAAGATGCTCTATTGTTGCTTGTCATGTAACAGACATGCAGGAAGCCTCAGCTGATCCATCCTCCCAGTCTTGAAGGTGGGGAGGAGTCAATGGTGCCCATTCACTGGAAACAGATTCATCTAGAATGGCTGGATAAGGCCTTCATGTCTTCCCTGTTCCCTGTCTGGGTGGCTGCTAACTCTTGCCTCAAACATTGACATCTAAACAATCAGCAACTTCTACCAATAACACTTTAATAACCTCCTTCACATTCTCAATGTAGCATCTGAAACTCCATAAACAGGAGTGAACTAGTAGCAGTCTGAAGTTGTCATCATTGACAGCTTGTGATTTATCTTAACTCTCCCTCGCCATTTGGCCACGACTTTAAGTAAACACTTTCCGTCTTCCTCATGTTCTCGTTACTGCCACCTCCCACTAATAAGAGAGACTGCCAAGAAAAGCATCCAGACAGTTCATTTACCTCCCAAACTTGCCTGAAAGTAGCCGCCCCAGTTTAGACAAGGGGCGAAGCAACTACTGCACATTTTCAACAGATGGAACAATGCTTCCCCAATTATTTACATTAACATTATTTGTTTTCAGGATGTGTGGAACGAATGGGTAGCTGAATGAAGTATTATGACGCAAACTGAAGACACCAGCAGTTCAGGCAGCCCGTGGATGGAGAGAGATGGAGATGGGCCATTTTGCTTTCTAAGAAGCTGAGGAGCTTAAGGTAGTCTGTCCTCGCTAAGTTCTTGGTACCGCTTGTCCTATCAGATTTGGTTCAAATTCATAGGGAGATTCCTCACTTAAAGCACTGTGGCCAGAAGACCCCAAGACTATCTCCTTCTCACCCATCAGCCAGAGGATAAGATGGGTCAAACTAGTTGGCTGCTGTGCTATGTAGCTGGCCACCAGAAAGATAAGTTCCCCCTGAATTACCTGTGAATATCATGAAGCCATCTCTAGTAGAAATTAAGACACCTTCATTCACTAAACTGATGGAGCTCTCTTGTGATTCAGCCTTCCCGAAATTTTAATGGCCTGCCCACACACATCCAAAGTGGCATTGGGTATCCTAGAGAGGACCTTCATGAGCACCATATGCCTAGCTGTAGTTCTTTTGTACCTTTTCAACCAAACCAAGAGTAGAGCAGCACAGTCACTGGCATATGGCTGGCTACAGACAGGAAAAGGGTGAGCACATACTTGCTGTTTCTTCAAGTGCCCATTCCCTCAACACATACCCTGAGGCTTACATCATGGGCATTAGTGAGGATCGGGGGATGCCAGAGCGAGCCCTCTCAGTGCCAAAGTCAATCTTGTGGCAGGAGAGTCCAAATTCTGTTTGGGAACTCACATGAAAATTCTCCTTGTGGAATGTCTTAAATCATCATGCATTTATTAAGTGTTTATTGAGTGCATTCAATACCCAAGGCTCTGTGTCAATCTGGTTCCATTGGGAGATCCTTGAAATGCCTCTCCAGCAGTCCCTCTGCAGTGGAGAGGTAAAGTGCCATCAAAATGCTAAGTGGCAGACCTAGAGGGGATCTCTCAACTATCCTGCGGCTGAACACGCAGGTAGCATACTCACCTTGTCCTTGGTGCTCGTCAGAGCACAGCAGAAGGTGCAGTAGTTGGGGCTGAGGCTGCTTTATTCTCACATCTGCCACTACAGAGAGAGACACCAGGATGTGCAAGCCCAGTCTGGGCGCCTACAGAACAACAGGGAGAGTGCACAGAAGCTCCAAGCACTGTCTCCGGATTTGTTATTAGAAAGTTATTGGTTGTTTGGTTCTCTCTCCCTCCTTCTTTCCTCTATTCTTCTTCCCTCTCTTTCTGTCTTTCTCCTTCTCTTTAAGAAATATATCATTTGTCATCATCTTCTCTTCACAAATATCTCATTCTGGCTGAAACCAGTTTGGCTCAGTGGATAGAGCATCGGTCTGTGGACTGAAGGGTCCCAGGTTCGATTCCGGTCAAGGGCATGTACCTTGGTTGCCGGCACATCCCCGGTGGGGGGTGTGCAGGAGGCTGCTGGTCAATGTATCTCTCTCATCGATGTTTCTAGCTCTCTATCCCTCTCCCTTCCTTTCTGTAAAAAATCAATAAAATACATTTTTTTTAAATATCTCATTCTGTCCTAGCCTCTTGTTAAATCCTGAATTTCTCATTCACAGCTGAATTGCTTTCTCTTAAATGGCACTTGCTTTGCACAGAGCAGCGATGGGTTAGCCTAGTCAACAGAGACAAATATTCAACAGTACAATGATTGAAATTTCATTGGAGAGCCAAATTTTTTTAAACTTAAACTTTTTCTAACGCCACTTCTTCAAAATAGACTTGCCCAGGCCTTGGTATTTTGTGGAAGAGCCACACTCAAGGGGCCAAAGAGCCACATGTGGTTCACGAACCACAGTTTGCTGACCATTGGGTAAGCCCAAGTGAAGAATTATCGCATCCTTATCTAAGCAGCCTGGTCAGACACTGGCAGGCCTCACTGCATGGGCTGTAGGGGACCCAGAGTGGACCAATGACCAAATGTGGGACTTCAGCTCCTATTTGGGGAGTCTATACAGTTAGGGAAAAAGAACACCTAAAGGTGCATGTTGCCCTTATCACTTTGACACATTTATAAAAATACATAGAATTTTGATATAATGAAAGGATGACATAAAGTTTCTATATTTATAAAGTATTTGAAGTAGCAAAACCCTGCCACACATTCTCCCAACTGACCTCCCTCTCCCCCACCCCCACCCGGAAATCTCAGGCCACCGGGACCAGACCGCAGTCTCCACCATCCCACCCGACCCCTTCACCCCTGTCCTGGGCCCTCTAAAAACTCCTGGTCGAAGAGAGCCTTGTCTTCCAGGAAACTTTCCCCTCCCTCCCTGATCTCAGCGCTGGTTCAGCTACGTGTCCTAAGTCCATAAGCCCGTACAGGAGGCCCCTTGCACATACAAATTGTTTAAACCCCTAAGGATTTCTGCTCTCTGACCAACCAAATGGTACAACAAAATCAATTATGTCTTTATGCTCCAGAGAACACAAACCAGACACATGAACCAACAGCACACACGGTGTTAACATGGACATACACCCAGATGCCCAGAATGCACACTCAGACACAAGAGCCACAAAGAAGGCCGGGTCTGGGGACAGATGCCTCCTAGACCGTGTGCACACAGTACCACACTGCCCTCACTGACATCACTGCTATCAGTGCCACCGCTCAGAGCTCCTGGCTCTGCCTTTTGGGTTTAATTCCTTCAGGCTACAACTCAGCAGGGCCTGGCCTGGCCTGGCCTGGGCGGGGTGAACTGTGCTGGACAAGGCGGGGCAGGGCAGGGCCATCCAGGGCAAAACCGCAGATGGCTCCAGGTGTCAGTCTTCTCCTGAGTGGGGCTCCGGAGTCCAGGGTGACTCAGGCCCTGCCAGACTCGGATTACTGCAGCTTTAACTGCCCTGAAATGATCTTGCACCCCACGCCCCGCACCAGTCCTCCCCGACTAGCCACCCACCAGATGTATGGTATTCATTTCAGTCTCAGCCCAAACATACTGGCTGCCCTCGGGGCTTCAGAGAAAGGGCTGCATGTTCCTGCCTGAGCTAGAGGCTCCAGGGAGATGCACCAGGTTCTCTCAGGCCTGACCCTGCAAGCTGGGCTCCATCTGCTGACCTCCACGGAGCTCCGGGAGCCAGGGCTGCTCACTCCTGAGTGGGTGCTCAGGGCACAGTTTGGGGAGATGGTGGGTTACTCCAGCACCTTTTGTCCCTCAGCAAACAGATTGGCTCTGCCTTCATAAATCTAGTAACACCCTCCGACATCCACATTTTGGCCCAAATATGTTATTCATTGGTGGTGTAAGCCATTCTCCTGGGGGTTCATGTGAAATATTCTCATAGGCCACTTGCTGTGTGGCCAGCACTGTGCTGGGCCTTGTTCCTGGGAACTAAAGGTCAGTTGGGGGCCCTACAAGTCACACTAATAAAGCAGGGGGGAAAAGCAAGCAAACATACAAACAAACACAACTCCTATCTTCATCTCCAGCTACACATGTGACTTCAGAAAGTTACCCCAAAGCTCGCTGAGCTTTTTTCCCCTCAGCTATGAATCAAGAAAGTCTATTCACAGGTTCTTTGAGAATTGTATAAGATTCTGTATAGCATAGCACTATTAATGACAAAAATAATCATTGTTATTCATTGAGTGCTTTATTACCCACAGCAACTGAATTGAACTGTAATCTCATTTAGTCCATACATTGCTCTTCGTAATTTTATCCTCTTTTGCTGTAGCTAAATTAAAAAATCTGCTAATAAAATATGGGAAGATAAACGCAGAACCCCTATGGGGATATTTAAATTTTAACAAGGGCTCTTAAACATAAAAATGTTTATAAATCCCAAGGTATGAATCTTAAATGGTGGAATTTTTCACAATGTGACAGGAAGCAGGAAGATAATTTTTGATAAGAGATCTTGCTAGTTCCCATTATTTGTAACACAGAAGCAAAAACTTTTCCTTAACATTTTTCTTTAACTTTGCCCAGGGTCAAAGGATTAGACAATGTGGAGGTTAATCTTACATGTGTGACTTATGAACTTTATAAACACATAATATCACCATGCCTGTCATCATCACCAACAACTCTATCACCAACACCTTTACATTTACCTCCATCTCCACCACTACCACCATCACCAACAACTCCATCACCATCATCAACAATTCTACCACCAACCACCTCTACACTTACCACCACCTCCACCACTACCACCATCACCTGCACCATCACCAATAACTCCCCCACCAATACCTCTACACCTACCACCACCTCCACCACTATCACCATTACCTGCACCCACACCACCTACTACCCTAATGCCTATAGCTCCAGCTCTACCACCTCCACCCTATCCCCACTATTAATTCCACCATCACCAATAATATCATTTACACCAACAGCTCATTAGCACCATCTCCAACAACAACCACCACTAGAGCTATGACCACAGAAGCAGGTGAGCAAGGCGCCTAAAACTCATAGTCCCTAAGCTTTACTAGAACCCGATATAGAAGACATTTTATCTTGTTTTTCTTATGAGGAGCCCCCTCGGAAAAGTCTCAGGACTTCTAACTAGTGGAGCAAGGGTCTGACACCAAGAGTCATCTCACTTTAGTCATCTTTCCTTCTCCCATGCATTTGTCTTTATTCTGAAAGGCCAGACCCTATTTGTCTCCTCTGGAATATAAAATGGATCTCCCTTTACAGCCTGTGTTGACTGAGGTATTCTTGCCTGGGAGTGATTGTCTTTGTTCACTGAAGTGACAACAGAGTTAGAGTCACTACAGAAAGATAGAGAAGGGAAGCTATAAAGAAGGGTTAGCAAGTATTTAAGAATAACATGTGAAACTTACAATGTCATAACACATGGGCCCTGAGTATTATCTAAAGGCAGCAAAGCCTTTGCAGCCGGTGTGGAAAGTCCAGCCAAGGTGGGGGAGGAAGAGGGACGGGCAGTAAAGCCATCTTCCTGTCAAGATGGGGGTGTCAAGTTGCTGTCACATCGGAAATAGAGGGCAGTTTGAGACTGGGGTTAGCACGCAATGGGAGGATTGAAAGAATATTTTGAAGTCTAAATAGCTAGGAAAGAATTCTAGACTTTTATAGAGGGATATGGAGATTAGCCATGTTTCGCTTTTGCAAACTATTTATTTGTAGCTTTATAGTACTTTCTGTCATAAATTTGAACTGTAATGGATGTTAAATTGCGAAAACAACACAGTTCATGCCTACTTTTCACACACACACAACACACACACATACACACACACACACACACACACACACACAAAGACTCTTAGAGTAAACTGCCTTGATCAGCAAGTAGAATGGATTTGGATAATGTTTTTACCCCGTTTTATACTAGAACTAGTGCCTCCTTGGCCCCACTAGAGAGAAAATTCACTTATTCCCTGTTGACTTTTGCACTTAAGAACACATCTGCCCCCTTGATCAGTAGAACTAAGAATTCTAAACTTTCTTTCTGTAATATAAGGAAGAGGTACCAAAAAGATTCAGGTGACAAAGCTGAGAAGTTTTGTGCTTGAAATGTTAACATCTCTACTGTGCTCACTCAGCGTCTCAATTTCTAAACCAAGCATGATCAGGCTCTGTCCCTCTGAAGACTCTAAGCCATAGACTCTCACTTTGTTTTGTCTTTTTTTTTTTCCTTTTCTTTTTGCAAGTGCCCTGAAAACACAATGCTAAGAAGATGAAATGCAGCAAATGCAGATCACTGCATGCAATTCTTACACGATCATCGCTGAAAGGGGCACATGATCTCATTCTCATGGGAGGACTGGCAGAGGAATGGTGATTGACCACCTCATCTGATCCACTAAGATAAACTCGGGGAATGATGAGATTTACACACATTTGAAACTCTTCCAAGCATTTTGTCCTTCCTTATATGTATTCAAGTAAATATAAATAGAAAGCCTCGTCAGAGAGTTTATAGATGTCCTCAGACCTGTCATACAAATGTGTCCTACAAGAGCTTCCATATGAGTATATTTAACTTTCAACTTGTGAATATATAGATCAGGCTCACAAACTAATCCCCATGAAACAGTCCTCAGGGCACTCATAGCTGCTAAGATTGATGGTTTGGAAACCACATTCTGTTGGGGAACAAGACAAATTGTCTTGTGTGAGTCCTGGGAATGCCACAAAGCCCGAGAGGAAGCCTCCTGGCTGGGCGAGGGCCCTGTGAAGAGAGGAGGCCGACGCTTCCCCCAGGGAACTCTGAGCTCCCGCTCCAGCCTGAGCGACACAGTCAGCACTTGTGGCTGGATTGGCTGCCTCTAATTCCTCTGCGGGATAACCTGAAGGTTGCATTCATAGTATTAATGATCAGTAACTCCAGTGCCCATGGTTGGCATTAAAAACCTCATAGTGGGCATAGTGATAATTGCCTTTGGTCTTAAAGCGTAAGTAGCCCAGGATGCCTGCGCCCCCTCCATAGGAGGCCTTCTCTCCCCTGCAGAGTAATCTGGCATTTTTCTTTGGCTTCTTTTGGAGAAATCGTTTCCAAGCCAGTATGAGCAGCCTCCGGAGTATTTTCTGAGCCAGCTTCTGGTGGGGTATTGGGCTTCGGTGTATTCTGAAGAGAGCAGTTGGCATACTCAAAGAATGAGTATATTTGTAAACCATAATCACATAAATGCGAAGGAAAACACGGTGTCTGCCAGCAATGTCTCCATCCTGTGTGTGGACTAGACGAGGGGATGGTGGCATAGACTAGCACTGTGGGTGTCAGAGCTGGAAGGGACTTTAGCATCTTAAGGGCCAAGTCCACAGTAAGCCACTTTGCCAAGGCCACTCAACTAAGTGGTAGATCTTGGAATAGGGACCTGGGCTACTAGCTCCAGTCTAGGGTCCATTATTGTACCAGTCCCTCGGTTCCCTCATTTATAAAAGAGGAGCCATATTTATCAGACAGAATATCTGTAATGACTACATGGGTCAACCTCTGGGTAAGTGCCTCACACAAAACTGGCCCCCAATAAATATTTAATAGGTTATTTTATTACTAGGTTATTATTCCTTGGTGCCTACATCTCTAATTACTATCCCTTCTCACCACCTTTAGTGCAGACGCTACATGTACCCTCATACCTGTGTAACCGGGTTTGATGCTGAGGGTCATGCAGGTAGGGTATGAGTTTCTGCCATGGAACTGATATCAGGGTGATACAAGCTATGAATTAACCTATACAGAAAGTGGTCTCTTCCCTGCTGGTTTGGCTCAGTGGATAGAGTGTCGGCCTGGGAACTGAAAGGTCCTGGGTTCTATAACCATCAAAGGCACATGTCTGGGTTGTGGGCTTGGAGGCAGCCAATTGATTCTCATCATTGATGTTTCAATCTCTCTCTCCCTCTTCCTTCCTCTATGATATACACACATACATATATATATATATATATATATATATATATATATATATATATATATATATATATATATCCCCGTATTTTTCGGACCATAAGACGCACTTTTTCCCCCCCAGAAGTTGGGGGGAAAAGTCCCTGCGTCTTATGGTCCAAATATAGCCTACACATATACTTTAAAAAAAAAGTTTTTTTACTTGCCCGGCTCTGTGTGGTCTCTGTGTGCTTGCCCGGCTCTAAAATGGTTCTAAATGCTGCTGTTTACTTTACAGGGTTGATTACATGTGTTTATGACTGTGATGTTGGGTTTTAATGCACATAAAATATTTTAGGACACTAGGACACTATTTGTTTCAGAATCTTTTTTTCTTCATTTCCCTTCTCTAAAAACTGGTGCGTCTTACGGTCTGGAGCGTCTTATGGTCCGAAAAATACGGTATATACACATATACAGAGAGAGAGAGAGAGAGAGAGAGAGAGAGAGAGAGAGAGAGAGGGGGAGGAAGCTCTCACCTGTCTCTTGTTATAAAGGCTCTGGCCCCATTCTTAAGGCTACAACACCCTGACTTAATTACTTCCCTCTCCAAATGCATTGTATTAGGGATTAGACTTCAACAAATGAATTTGGGGGAGACAAACATTCTGTCAGTAGCAGACAGAAACCATAATCAAAATTGTAACAAAAAGAAACTTGCCTTATTTGAAAAGGACCTAAGACAAGACAGCAGAAGGTATTAATAAGAAAAACTTGTGAAAAGAAAACCCTGACTAGACATAGTCTTTATTCAAGACAATGAAAGTATTCTATAAGCACTGCAAAAAGGTAATTAAACAAAAGAAATTCTATTGCCTTCCAAAGAATACAAATTAGCCTTTTGTAAAGCAGACAGGAAATAATGTAAATGGCTCCGAAGAGAGGGAGGGGTGACAGTGTGAGCCCCCAAACCTGTACCCACTCGAATTTTTGTTCCTATGCAATGGAAAATAAATAGAATGTATCATACACAAAGGATCTGAAAAGTGATTTACAGATATTAACTGTGTAAATCATGACAACTTCTTGAGGAAGTAACTAGCATTATCTCCACTTTACAGATGGGGAAACTGAGGTACACAGAAGGCAATGACTTATTGGGCTCTCACAGCCTTAAACAGTGGAACCAGGGTTTCAGCCAGGCAATCCAATCGATTCCTGAGTCTGCCCTTCACCAACCCCTGAGAGAAGCTACTGACAAAGCAGATGGAATACTCACACCCAAATCCCTGCACAACAAAGAGGCCAGAAAGAGACTTTTTAATAAGGATGTTTAGAATTCTAGAAAAGATAAATCAAGAAGAATGCCTGAGAGAAATACTGGATGTTTGGAGTGAGGGAAGAGGGAATCAATATACATCCTAAATTTGAAAATTGTACTCAGTCACTAATTTTTTATTAATCTCCATCAATAGGTGTGGTGGTATACTGAGGGGAAAAAGACTGAATTTGACACTGCATTTGTGTTTTTTTTCTTTACTATATAAGGTTACTAAACGTCCTTATTAAGGTCAAGCTTATGCAAACACTGCATTTGAATTTGAATCTTGAATCTAGATCTGAAAAAAATCTCCCAATATGAAGCAGACAGAAATTAAAAAGATGAGGAAAGGAAAAGAGATTGGATAATACAAAGCAAATGCCAATATACATCTATTGGCTATTCAAGAAATAGAGAGAAAAATACAATGAAGCAAAAAAGGTGAGATCTAATTTTGACATTTATCCTTTCATTGTTATTTATTGATAGCTTTTGCACTTAATTTCCTTTACCAGTTCTACTTTAATCCAAAATATTTTTCTCAACTGATTTTCCCACATACGCGATTTTGAAAGTCATCTATTTATTATCAATTACCTTTTGATTGGTAATTTTACTACATTTTGTTACTCGTTATTCACGGTAAAAAAATATTTTGTTGTTGTTCTGATCTCTGTTTTCCCTGATTTCAGAAAAGAACTGAGTCCTCAGAATAAAAAGGATACTGAATTCTAACATGGTTAAAAAAACAAATCTAAATAGCACAATGCCAAAGATTTAAAAAAGAAAATGCAATTTAATCCCTTCCCCAGCTCCCTCCCCCCAATTTCCTTACAGTTGGAGGGATTGAGCAAAAAAAGGAAAAGAAAAAAAAATCATAGACCACAGTGTGCTGACTGCTGGGGGGAAGGGGGAGAGGAGGGAGAGGGAAGAGGTGGAGGAGAGCTAAGGGGTGGTGAACACACAATACAGTGTACAGATGATATGTTGGTTAATTGTATACCTGAAATCTATATAATTTTGTTAACCAGTGTCACCCCAATAAATTCAATAAAAAAGAAAGATGTTTTAAAAATTAAAGGAATGGAAAAAGGGGTTACTAACAAATGAACGACAATCAAATTAACAACAGAACATATCAGCATCAATGGATGTCCAAGAACAATTCAAAAATTACTTCATATTGCTGAGGAAATATAATTCAACCTAGAATTCTAAACCAGCTAAATATCATTCAAGATTGACAGCAAAATAAAGACATTTCCTGGTTATTGCCCATGGACCATGGCTAAGAGGCACCTACTATAGTTAATATTTCAGCAAGAAGCAAAATAAGCCCATGATGAAGCAATGAGATGCTAGAAGCAAAGGTGAGAAAAAGATTAGAAAGTCTCTCAAAAGGACATAGCCAGAATTACTTGAATGATCTGTGAGTAGCATTGGATGCCTTTATCATCTAAAATAAATAAATTTAATAATTTAAAAACAATGAACACTGTACAACTAAGAACAGTAGGATGGATAAAGTTAATTGTAAAAATATTGCAAACTAGAAACAAAAAAGAATTAATGATGTAAAACAATGGTTCTTTGAAAATGACCAATAAATTGAATAAACTTTTACAAAGTTACAAATATGACAAAACTAGAACTAAAATGAGAGAACAGCTGAAGCCGGTTTGGCTCAGTGGTAGAGCGTTGGTCTGCGGAATGAAGTGTCCCAGGTTCGATTCTGGTCAAGGGCATGTACCTTGGTTGTGGGCACATCCTTGATGGGGGGTGTGCAAGAGGCAGCTGGTCGATGTTTCTCTCTCATCGACATATCTAACTCTCTATCTCTTTCCTTTTCTCTCTGTTAAAAAATCAATAAAAAATATATTTAAAATGAGAGAACAAAAGTCCTCATTACAAAGCATATTAAATATATACACCGAGTGGCCAGATTATGTGTTCAGAGATCATAATAATCTGGCCACTCAGTGTATATAGTGTCCCCAAAAATGTATACACAGACTTTGAATTATTATAAAGGCAGTGTTTATTAAAATACATTTTCAAAATTGAGCTATCTGATATTTATATTTTCTCTAATATATATGAAGTCCTAATGTAATCAACTAACTCCATTATTCATTAACACAATAAACTCAATTTGGAATAGAAAGCCAAAATAGAAAGTAAAAAATTAAAAAAAAGTTAAACTACCATAAAACCCACAAGTAAACAATAACAACAAACTCTACACTTAAATGGTTTTATCAGGAAAGTATTTCACATAGTTATAAAGAATGATTATTTCTCCTGCTACTACAAAGCAATGACAACAACACTCACACAGGCTTTATTCTAAAATAATATTTTCTCTCCATCATATTTTATATTTTAGAAAGAGATCTTGAGGTCCTCCCCCTCTAGGAAATGTCTATGTCTGCAGAGTGACTAGAGCCCTGCCCAGGATCTGGCTGCAGGACACCTCTCCTTTTCCAAACAGATTTTCCCTGCTCCAGCTTCAACTCTGAAAGGTCTTCCCCTGCTGTTCCCATTCCTCCAGCTGCTCCCTTGTTCCCCAGACCCTCTGCCTTATAACACCTTTGCTGCAATTACAGAAAAGCAAAGAAGGCAAAGTAACTCCAACAACAACTGGAGGATTCAGAAGAAGGATATGCATCTGTTCATACTGACTAGGTAGAGTTTGAAGAGAACTTTTTAAAGATGAATACTATAAATGTCATTCGGATCCCGATAAAAGGTTTTCTGAAACTGAAAAAAGATACAGAATTTTAAAATTTTATAAGATAAACTGAAAAGGGTGTGGGCATAGCTAAGTACACATTTAGATCTGAAAGAGCCAGTGCAAGAATGAGTTCACAATACAGAGCAAACACAGGAGACTGCAGTCCCTGACTCAATGTGCCAGTCCTCGTATTTTATTGCTGCTTGTAAAAGTGAAGCAACTGTGACTAAAATGCACAATCCCATGTGATACTCAAAGGATGTTCAACCCCAGTAAAATTCTTGAGGTACACCCCAGTTTCAGATGCTTAGTGAGGTATTCACAAATAAAATGCTTCAAATATTTCTAAATCCCTTCACATGATATTAAGGAACAAAAAAATGAACATTAAAGTTGAGTTAGTAATTTGTTGGTGTTTCTTTGTTTGCAGGAGTGTGTGTGTGTGTGTGTGTGTGTGTGTGTGTGTGTGTTTGTTTTCCACATTCTGGATTCTTCCTATTCCAGAGAAATGACTTCTTCCCTAAAGACTATTTTTGCACGAACAGAACTTTCTGCCACTGCTGCTATTTATCATACAAAGGAGATGCTTAGATATTTTATGCAATTGGATTTTTTAAGGTTAAATTTCTTATCAAATACAATCTCACTCAGAAGTAAACAGTTCCATGCCATAAGCAGGATTAAAACACTGTTCACAAAAGCTCTGGCTAGTAGAGATGTGGAAGGTTGGAGTTGAGTCTAAAGAGATCATCTAAGCCCAGCTGGTATTGCTCAGTGGTTGAGCATTGACCCATGAACCAAGAGGTCATCAGTTCAATTCTTGATCAGGGCATATGCTAGGTTGAAGGTTCAATCCCCAGAAGGTGGCATGCAGGTAGCAACCCACTGATGTCTCCCTCTCATCAATTTTTCTATCTTTCTCCCATCCCCTCTCTCTCTAAAATCAATAAAAAAATATTTTAAAGATAATCTAGGAATGCTTGGAGAAAATTCCATTGAGAAGGTTATGATGGACCATGGCTTCCAGAGTTGGGGCAGAAGAGGCAACCCTGACATTGAGAGTCATCTTTTTGCTACATCAAAGTGCATCCCACCTTTCTCTGGAAAGGCTGTGAAACTGCTGGGCAGAGGCACATGAAGTCTATGAGATCAAAGCAGAGAAACCAAAGCAGAAAACCAAGTCCAACCAAAGAAGAAGATATAAGTGAGGGAACCCCAGTCAGTATCACTTGACTCTAAGATGTCTGCCAACCCAAGTAAAAAGTGAAACATGGTGAATGATGTGATTCTTATTACCAGAAAAGAACATGTGGACCTACATTTTTTTCCTGATGCTTACTTATGAACTATATTTCTCAAATGAGTCACTATAATGGGGACAATGAACAAGTGTGTCAATCTGCAGAAATAAATTATTTAAAGCAGTACTTCTAAGGGCTGCCTTCATCAGAGCTTTGTAGAGTCTTTCACAGGTTTTTAAAGAAAACTGAATGTACAATAGCTTCTTTCCCTCCTGGTTTGGAAATCAGGGTGTCCTTGGTTGAACTGTGCTGTCCCACCAACCTCCTGATTCATATATTGAAGTGCTAATCCTCAGGATCTCATAATGTGACATTATTTGGAGACAGGGTTTTTATAGAGTTAATCAAGTTAAAATAAGGCCATTAATGTGGACCTTAACCCAACAGATGGTGTCCTTATGAGAAGGAGAAATTTGGATGTAGACCCACACAGGGAGAATGTGTGTGAAAACAGAACCAGAGATAATGTTGATGCTTCTATGAGCCAACAAATGTCAAAGACTGCCAGCAAGCCACCATCACTTAGGTGAGAAGCACGGAACACATTTTCCCTGCAGTCCCTCAGAAGGAACCAAGCCCGCTCACACCGTGGTCTCAGACTTTCAGCACCCAGGCCTGTCAAATTATAAATGTCTATGGTTTAAGCCACTGAGATTGTGGTACTTCGTTGAGACAGCCAGGGAAACTAATGCATGTGCCATTATATGTTTTTAGGCCAAAGGATTCTCCAACTCAGCGTTGCCCATCAGTGAACAGGGCCTGAATAGAAGATTCTAGTGATTCCATTAAAAACAAAATTATTAGAAGAACAGAGTCAGGACAATTCCAAAACAGTCCAAGATTTGGAGCATTCTCCCAAGTACCTACTTCCCCAGCAGTGATGTGGTCACACTAGACCTGCATCGACCATAAAAAGTTCTCATTTCTACAATAAAAACTTCACATGTTTTCTTTGGTCTTGTCCTACTTTATATTGGTTCCCCTTTATGACAAGAGTCCAGAGACCAGAAAGAACTGGCCCAGGACCAAACATAAATATATCCTGAAATCTCTGTCGCTTCACCAGACTCCTAATTGGGAGCAGGGAAGCCCTGCACTCAAGCTTGTGTGAGCACAGGTAATGCTGCCACACGGTCCCAGCAACTCCTTTTATGACTTGGCTGAATTTTGCCAAGTATTTGCTTGGTGTCACATTTATGAGCTTACTTAAGAATCTTTTGTGCAAACTTTCTGAAGGCTTACTTTATGGACTTGCTCCAGAACTGGATTCCTGGGGCCCATTGCGCAGTATTTTAACGAGGCCAAAAGGTAAGCCTTGCCTCCTGGTTATTTTCTCCTCTCTTCTTTCCGGCCCCTCCTCCTGCTGCTGAGATGTCCCCTTTCCTCCAGGGGTTCCTGCTCTTCTAACAAACAAGTCACAGTCTTACCTGTAGGTAAAACTCTCTTGAGACCCTGCCATTGTCCTGCACTCCCCTGGTGCAGGCCTGCTCTCCCTGGGAAGATGTATGGTTTTAGGATACACCTCTGAATGCTTCTGTGCTTGACTGTGCGTGTGTGTGTTCTTGAGGGGGAATGACTTCACCGGCCACTATTTATAGAATCCAAATATCTAAGTACTGCAAACAACCTTCTAAAATGTCTGATCCAACCTCTATCCCAGTGAAAACCTTCTCTAACATCCTTACTAGCCAGTCCCGTGGTTCTGGTTGACTTATTCCACTATTAAAGTGATCTCTGGCATTCAACTAGCCCATAAAGTTGCACAGGGTTCTCACTGGAGGAAGTCCTTTCGCCTCTCAAGATGAGTCTTCTTTCTGGGCTTCCTGGCACTGTATCTCCTCGCCTGGACACTCTTACTCACATAGGCATACCCTCACAACGAAACGCAAGAGAAGGCCAACAAACTCTACAAATTCTCAGCAGTCAGATATAAAACACTCCTGATTCTTTTCTCACATGTCAATGGCCATCTTGGGAAAAGTACCCTGAAACATCTATATCATTTGGGGCAGAATTCCATCTCCTCCTTTACTCTCCAGATTATGAAATCCTCTCTTGCTGACTTCCCATAAGGGTGGCACAGGTCTAGGTTGGGCTGGAAGTTTCTCTCAAGTCATATGGCTGTGAACGGCAGTGACAGAGAAAACAAAAGTCTGCCATCTCATGAATATAAACATGACATGTGGATCCCAGAGGTTCTGGAGATGGTGTCCACTTGTGAGGCTGTGGGAGACAGAGTGAGGACAGTAGGAATGCAGGCGGGCCATGCAGAAAGAGGGACTTGACACCCGTGGCAGCCCCAGCATGGGGCCATGTGCCCTCAGGGACTGGCATTGTGGTGTATCAGGGTCAGGTCTGCTTCCTCGTGTGATTTACTGACTATAATAATTATGTTCTGTTTTCTATTATTTGAACTTAAGTTCCTAGAATATTCTGAGAAAGTCCCTGGTAAAAGATGTCTCTTGGTTAAACGTGTCAGATGTGGCAAAGAACAGCTGGGGGAGGTGCTGGTGATGGGGCTGTGACGGCAAAGGTGGTGCTTCGTGCTACCAGATCGAGAGGACTTGTGGCCTGGTCTGCTGACCGCCCCTCCCCCCAGGGACAGGTGGCATAGGTTTTTGGCTGCAGTCTGAAAAGGCTCTGCTGCATGCTGGCTGTCCACAGAAAAAGCATTGTTTCACACAATCCCATTACTTTGAAAAGTGTTTCACTGCTTCCCTACACTTTAAAGAACCATTTTATGTGCACAAACTCCAAAGAAAACCGTATCAAGGGGTCCTAAGGTTTCTGATAGAAGACGGCATAGAGAAGCTATGCGCTTTCTCCTACACATAGGTAGTTAATAGTAGTAGCAAGAAGATTGTGCCCCATCTCTTATTCTTCCTGGTGCTTATACAGGTAAATGAGGGAGGTAGTTTAACCTCTTGAATTATCCCATTCACCCCTTTTGCTCATATCACCTGGCTATGACCAAGAAGACCACATCAGGAGGAGTTTTTAGTCCCCCCAGCTCCACTCTAGACCTTTTGAAAGATTCGAGTTCCACTCGGTGAATAATTTGATTAGGATATGTTTTATCCAGACTTTAAATGTTAGAGAACAAAACAAAATAAAGGTTAGGCATTAGAAAACAGCATCGAGCATTCAGGCAGGGGTAGAGGCAGTGTCCAGAATGCAAGTTGAATCCTCCGTGTTCTATTTTACGTGTAAGCTACTTCACCGCACAGGTTACATTACCAGTGGGGAATGTCTCCACCTGACTAAATATATATTAGTACGCATTGGCATCAATCTCCATTAACATAATATTAGCCATTACGGGTGCATTACAACATCATCCTACTCCGCAATGTGACACAGAGCAGAATGTCACAGACACCTCACTGCTCTGGGCCCTGAAGTCAACATGGAAAGTTAGAAACACCTTCTTGCAGGCAGCCCCTGGCATTACTTCATATTTACCTTCGTCTTGCTAATCTAGTCGAGTGAACTTTTTCCCTAAGAAAATGCAATAGGAATATTTGATTTGAAGTTTTATGTGGCAAGCAGCTGTCTAAAGTCTCAATTCCTGTTTTCAGTAGGGTAAGTGGCAAATGCAACCAGGAAGAAAAGAAAAAAAAAAAAAAAAAAAAAAAAAACAGCAGTTTTCCAAGTGCTGGCGAGGGCAGCAGGCAGTGGAAAATCCATGCAAAGTCTTTCCAGGAACACGCGCTGCAGATCCCTGGGTAAGTACTTAAATGTTGGTACAGAAAGATACAGCCACACATGTCTTAATGAGGTTGAGCCAAGCTGGGAAACCCCAGGCAACCAGCAAACAGAGGCAGAGAGGGAAGGCGACTTGAGAAAGCCACACAGCGGGAGAGTGATCAGTCAAGGACCCAGGCCCTGGTCCAGGTAGCTCCCTGCACCCATCACCCTTTGGCCCACTTTGTCCTGACCTCAGAGGCCACTGCAAGGCTCCCAGCTCTGCTACAGCCCAGATGCGTCACACGACAAATGACAGCCTGCCAAGGTTGGTTTTCTGTTTTGCAGGAAAGTTTTTGTTTGATTAAAATATAATCGTATGTTAATCTCTTGGGAAACATATACTCCAGGAAGGAGAGAAGTAAGAGGTGCCTGATATTTGGGTGTGGCCACCAGAGGAGACACAGGAGAGGTGCAGGAAAACGAACTGTATTATCCCCGCAGCTCCTAGACAGTGCCACTGCATGCCACCAGGGAGCCACACACAGAGAGAGCCACATTCAGAGAGAGCCCTAAGGGAGGGGCCTCCACCAAGCAGGTGGGAAGACAGAGAGTGAGGTCCCTGGTCCAGGGCCTCTACTGGGAGTCAGAGTGAAGGGAACCAGGAAAGGCATGAGGGGATCTCAATGGTGTGTCTGACAGTCACTATGTCACAGTCAGGGAGGGGCAAGAAGGAGTATTTGTGGTAGGGACCAGTTTATCACAGTGTGCACCTGGTACCTGGATAGGACGTGCCTGGCCTGTTTGAGAGAATGTTGAGGCAGCAAGAAAAACTGAAATGTCAACATTTACAACACTGGAGATTAGATGTTTAATTTACATGATGGTTCTAGTAGCAAGAAAAGTGTGCATAACCTCCATTGATTATATCCAAGTTAAAGGACAGAAGAAGTGAGTCTGAAAGTAAAAGCCATCCCCAGGTTAAAGTGCATTGAGGATAGATTATGGGGACATCGTGGAGAATTTGGAACCAAAGGTACCCTTGGGAAAGGTTTTTCTCTTACACATTTGGACTAGCTCATCATTTGATCAAAACTGAGAATTTCTGTATATGAATTACGGTAGTGATATAGGTGATTTAATTCACACAGATGCACTCACATACACAACTGCACATACCACCCCTGACATTATGCCTCCCGTACCCAAGCATTTTGAGTTACTGGTTTACTGATGAATCCCAAAGTACTGCTTACCACTTGGCACAGAATATGTACTCAATAAATATTCATAGATTACCCAGGAGTAAATCAATAGATGAATGAATGAATGAATGAATGAATGAATGAATGAATGAAAGAAGTGTTAACCACTGACTCCAGAACTAGGAATCAGAGGTGCAGGATGTGCGCTAAGCCTCCCATTCAATGGCTCTGCAGGGTGAATTAAGAGGAAACACTTCAGCCGAAACCGGTTTGGCTCAGTGGTAGAGTGTCGGTCTGTGGACTGAAAGGTCACAGGTTCGATTCCAGTCAAGGGCATGTACCTTGGTTGCGGGCACATCCCCAGTAGGGGGTGTGCAGGAGGCAGCTGGTCGATGTTTCTCTCTCATCGACGTTTCTAGCTCTCTATCCCTCTCCCTTCCTCTCTGTAAAAAATCAATAAAATATATATTTTTTTTAAAAAAGAGGAAACGCTTCAGGTGAGGTATTACAGAATTGTACACTTGAAACCTATGTCGTTTTCTTAACCAATGTGTCCCCAACAAGTTCAATAAAAATGTTTGTCTTAAAAAGAGGAAACTGTTTGGTCCTTTGGATGAAGGGTGACATGTGTATGTGAAAGAGCATCCTGGAGTCAGCATGGCCTTAACCTAGCAAGTCCAAGAAAAACCAATGGCTACAGAGCCGATGTGTCTACAACAACTCTGTGGCACATTCAATGACAAAGCGCCCTTTTACAAAACCTGCATGTGACAAATGCTCCCCAAGTCTGGCTGTGGAGGGATGGGGTGTTTATGTGGTTTTAAGCAGGTAACTTTATGACCCTATGACACAATTGGGCCCTCTGTAAAGTACAATAACATGCACTCAGTATGCTTGAAATGTTGACATGCAAATGCTAATTTATTCCTGAAAATGCTGAGGACCCGAGACGGTAGCCCGCAGACAATGTTCATTAGTTGGAATGTGAGTGACTCTGTGAGGCTACAATGGCTCCCTGGTAAAATGAGGGGCTTTCTGAAGGGACACGGTCCAGATATGCCAATGGATGGGCTGAGACCCTGCCTCCTTGCAGGAATATTTTAATGAGATAAACAAGACACATGACTAGCTTGTCATTAAATCAGGGCCCCACTCATTCCCCTACATGAAGTGAATGCCAGTTATTGGGGGGGGGGGGGGGGAGGGAGAGATAACATGAAGCTCTTTGAAAGAGTGTGATCCTCAGAAGGTTTGGGTGAAGTCCAGATTGTGCCACTTAGAAGTTGTATGTTTCTGGACAAGTTACATAAACTCACTGACCAATTAATCTTATTAGCCCAATGTCAGACACATAGCAGGCCACTAATAAGTGAGAGAAGGAAGGGCGTGGTGCAGATCACACAAGATAGCATGTGTATATATTCTGTGTGACACAATGCATTACACTGATAAATGATTACTATTGTTATTAATAACAAGTCTTCTACAACTCATTCTGAATCCTTGAGAATGGATTGACTGTGTTCATAGGGCCACAAGGGCAGAATTTGAACTGTTAACTTGTGCAAGTAGTTTTTTTCCTCTTATGCAAATTTGCACAACTAGAAGTTCAGCCATTAAAGCCGAAGGCACAACTTCTTGGAGTCCTTGTGTCGTATGTGTGTGCCTGTGCCTGTATGTGTTAGGTCCGTGGTCGATAAACTACGGCTCGAGAGCCACATGCGGCTCTTTGGCCCCTTGAGTGTAGCTCTTCCACAAAATACCATGGCCTGGGCGAGTCTATTTTGAAGAAATGGCGTTAGAAGAAGTTTAAGTTTTAAAAATTTGGCACTCCAAAGAAATGTCAATCATTGTATTGTTGGTACTTGGCTCTGTTAACTAATGAGCTTGCCGACCACTGTGTTAGGTGACATGGGGTTATCGATGGACAGTAATGCTAGCACAACTTCTCACACTGTTCAAGTCCATTAAAGAATGAAATCTTTCTTCTTGTTGCCTGCTCAGTTTTAATATTTTCCCCCAACCAATTAACTTGAGCCAAGAGAAAGGCAAGAATTTTCCACCTTGCTGCTTAATTGGCAGGCTGACATTTGGCCTCCTGCACATCTCAGAAGTTTGGCCACAAGGACTGGTGTTCTTCACGCCAAGCAGCACTTAGCGCTCTGGTAACGCTAGGCAGCAGCACTAGCAAAAGGTCTCTTTGTGGTTGCAACGCAACTTCATTTAGCTGACATGTGAGCAGAGAACACACCGAAGGAGCCTGGGCAGTCCCTTGATGAACAAAGAGGGAGCAGAAAGAGCTACGGCACGTCCTGGTTTGAGAGGTTGGTGGGCCACTATAGACACATTGCTGGTGTAATTTGCAGAGATAATAAAGATGCACACAATTTAAATTTCAGCAGAGCCAGTCTGGGAGGGGGCCTGTGTTACTGGTTGATGGGGAAAGCAAGCCTGTAAAGTAATGTACCACCCTTTCAACGCCTTCTCTATGCGCCGCCCAGTCTTACATCCCAGAGCTTTCCCTAATGTCTTTTTTATGAGAGGCTAATAAACAACTGTCATGTCAAACCTTTGTTGAAAACTCTTGACTATGCACCACTTCTGGACAATTTGCCTGGGGAAATATCTGTTCTCCATGCTTCACCCATTGTTACCATCTAATTCCAAATCTATCATCCATCAGCCGGGAAGGAGAGGAACCAACCACATCCTGCAAGTTTGGAATTTCACATACAACTGACTGGGTATTCATGTTTGCTACTGAGACAAAACCCAGCTACTTATGGGCAGCAGTTTAGTATGCCCACCTTCCTTCGTGGAATCTGCCAGAGCCCCACTGGGGTAGCTACTGACTGCTCACTGGGTCCTGCATCCTGTACTCTCCAGGGGAAACTCCTCTTTTCATGCCACTCTTTCCACCAATCTGAATAAAGACCAGGGACATCCTATGTTGCTTTATTTCACTATCTCTGAGGTTTTAATAAAAAACTCTATGAACCCATGATTTTCCAGGATAGGTTCAAGCCAACCCTCAGCAAAAGGAGGTGTTTTTCATTATGTGTCCCTCTCTGTGCTATGGTTTCCTAATTTCCCACCTGGCCAAACTCCCCATGCTGCTTCCCACGTCCCCTTTAGTAAGTCTCTCAAATCTCTCATTTACACTAAGAATGGGAGTCTCCACCTTGACACTATTGACATTGGGCTGGATAATTCTTTGTTGTGGGGGCTGTCCTCCGCCCTGTAAGGTACTTAGCAGCATTCCTGACCTCCACTCATTAGATGCTCCTAGCATCTTCTCTCTCCAGTTATAACAATTAAAATTGCCTTCAGCCCTAGGTGGTTTGGCTCAGTGGACAGAGCATCTGTCTGAGAACTAAAAGGTCCTGGTTTCGATTCTGGTCAAGGACACATGCCTGGATTGTGGGCTCAATCCCCAGCTGGGGGCTTGAAGGAAGCAGCCAATCGATGATTCTCTCTCATCATTGATGTTTCTGTCTGTCCCTCTCCTTTCCTCTCTGAAATCTATAAAAATATACATATTTTAAAAAATTGCCTTCAGACTTTGACGGATTTCCCCTTGGGGACACCATCTCCAAGTTGATCACTATCACACTAAAAAGAACTTCAGTAATTCCTTCCCCCAGGGAATTGAGTTTGAACAATAGAATTTCAAGCATTCACCAGCTCAATGACCTTCTGGGAGACCATGAAGTCACTTAGTGAAGGCAGTCCCTTCCTCAGATTAAGGTAGCTCAGACAGAATTAGCTGGTTTATCAGAATTATATCATTGTAATAAATCACAAGCATTTGGCCCAAGGCAGTAGCAGTTTCAAGTACAAAACCTCCTATTCATTGGACTCCAGGGCCAGTGCACTCCCTGAAGATCCTAGAATGACTCTCACTGGGCAGGAGGGATGCTCTCCACTCCTCAATGATGGATTTTCAAGGTCAGAATATACAGCTATGAAATCCAGTACTTAGGAGCCAGTGTCTGTTTGCACAGTCTCACACAATTTACAGCCCTAACCAGAAGGTGATGTCATCAACCGAGGCAAATATTCCACACCTCGTTTTCCCGTGGTAGGATTTACACTTTCTTGGAGAATGTTGAGTTGGCAAAGAATGCCAAAAGTGAGCAACAAAGACCCGGGGCCGGCACAAACCATGCTTTAAGATTAAAGCCCTATTCCTGTGTGGTTCGTAATCAGCCACCATGTGAATGCTCCAGCACATTGCGTGCAGTGTAAAATCATTTACCATGGTATGAGCGAGAGTTGCTTTAAATAGAATGAGAGAAAATGACTATTGCAGTGAGGAAGCTAGCTAATGAGTGTTAGCTTGTGGCAGGGTCCTTTCAAGGATTTGCAAACTTGGGCAACCAACTGAAATTCAACATTAGGTCTACCGATTAGCTTGCATAGTTCCAATCACAGCAAGCAAGATATATGAACAGAGGTCTCTGGAGATAGAAAATCCTGTGAAGTTAAGACCAATAATCTAACTTCACTTTTTTCTCTCTGAGAAATTATTTTCTAATGAAAACAAAAAGGATTTTATCCCAAATTTTAAGTGAATTAAATTTACATATTTGACCAACTTTTGTATTGATAAAAAGTATATCATCTTTTCATTTGGGCTCTTCAATTTTTCAAGTCTATTAAACTTATATAGCAAATCCTGATACCATATTGATTCCATTGCTACTGGTAAAATAAAAAATGTAGAATGACATGTCCTAAATCTTCAGAGGTTATTAACTTCTAAATAAGTTTTTTTTTTTTAATTCAACTGTATCGGAATATAGCACGTGTTAATATCTGTAAAGATTGAACCCCCTCCTCCCACTTTAAGGACAGCTCACAGAATTACAAAACAAAGCTTTAACCTGGCACTTGACAATTCCAAAGGCACTGTATTCTCCTGGCAATATGATTTTCCTGCTTAAAAAAAACACACACAAATAACTCATGGTATAATTTTTGCTAATCTATTGCTAAGAGGTTATTCAACTGAATTGAAGGCAGCACATTCTTGCTTGACCATGTGAGGTGTATATTAATCATACAGAGTGAAGTTTATACAAGACCAAAACATGAAACCAAAGCCCAATGCTTCTCACCAAGAAGAGGAGAAATACATCATGGAAGACGTAACATCATATACTGTTGCTTGAATTAAAAAAAAAAATGTTATGTCTAAGCCACATGTGTCAAACACAAGGCCCGTGGGCCAAATCCGTCCCGCCAGGCCTTGCAATGTGGCCCGCACCGCGCTGTCATCACTGCACTCCGCTGCGTTTCCATCACAATGACAGTTTATGACTGTTCAGTAAACCATTCGGCCCGCAATTTAGGCTGGATTTTAGATTTTGGCCCCTTCTCTGATTGAGTTCGACACCCCTAGTCTAAGCAGAAATGGACAGTCAGCTCAAATCTTTGAGGCAGAGTCGCCAGTCCTCAGGACTCTTCATTTGGCACTGTACCTCCACCTTTCTCTCCTTTCAATTACCCCAGTCAGAGTGCTAATGAATGCAAATAGAAGGTTTAGTCCATAATATGCCCCACCTTCAAATTTTAAATAAGTTATGAGGTTTGGGCATTTTTTTCTTTTAAATGTAATAACCAAAGTTTAGACTTCTTAACTTGTTTGTGGATAAGGCAGTCTGATCATCTCTGCTCTTTGCCTCTCAAATTTTCTACTGCCCCAACACATCTTCCACTCTTGCTCACTGGTGTGTCATTAATATGTTCCCTCTGCATCAATAATCTCCCATTCTCAATTCCTTGAGGGACTTAGGTCAGGACTGTAGTTGAGTGTCAACCCCACTGAAATCCATCCCAGCCTCTCAAACAGTGAGAATGGTCCTTCTCTCCTTTTTGCCCACTGCCTGGGACATGTCTCTGTGACACTGCTTCTCCAGTTGTGCTGGGATCATCTCTGAGCATTTTTGTCTCTTCCTTTGATCCATAAGTGCTGTGTCTTATCCATGTCTGTGTCTACAGGGCCAGGCACATGGTGATGTTCTACACATTTCTGATAAAAGGACGAATGAATGAGTGACAAAATCAATGGGCATAAGAATCGCACTGACTACTTTCTATCCAAAGTTCACAAGAATTCTAGGAATAGCTGTGAGACATTCCACATGTTAGATCAGAGTGGACAATGGGAAACCCTTATCTTATGGAGAAAGGGGAATAGTAAGGAGAAGGAGCTCAAGCAGGTAAGACATGCTAGATCTTGGAGCAGGACCTGTATTCACATCCCCTCTATTTTAGTTCAACTCTTTTAATTTTCTAGTTTTAGAAGTTATTAAATTTTTTTTGTAATTTCCAGAGAAATTTTGAATCAAGCACAACGTTTCAGAGAAATTTCTATTTAACTAGGGATACAAGGCAAATACCCTCAGAAGGCCAAGTGCTGACCATTATTTCTCTTGGTTTAAGCAGCTCCTGGAAATGGCCCTTAGAAAGTCATTATCATCCTGACCATTTGATAAATATTACGGGAAGAGTAATAATTAAATTACAGTGCTCATTTTTGGAGAGCGGTCTCAGGAAGATGACTTTATACCAGACATGCTTTTGATTTGTGTGGTTGTTGTTGTTTTTCTTAGACACAGTAAATCACATAACCCGCCTGCTTTTCTTCTGTCACTGGCTTCTGGAAGGTTTAGAATTTAAAAAAAGGGGGGGGGGTCATCTTGATCAAATGTTTCAGAGTTATTGTTTACACCTTTGTATTGGTCCCTTTCCTGCCCAAATGTACCTTTCTATATTTGCATTTCTTTTTGCTTCTTTGCCTACTTTTTAATAGATGCTATCTTACTAGTGTATGGTACTTGTACAAGTTGCCATAAATCATTTTTGAAGTAATATATCAGAACAAAATCAATATTTATATAAAAACAGAAGCAATAATCAAAATATGTAATAACTGCTATGGAGAGCCATTGGCCAATCAGAAAGGCCCTATCTATTAACAGCAAACATGTCAAACTGGTGCATACAGGCAGAACACCATCCTTGATAATAAATCAATAGCATAGTATCAGGTAGAAGGGGCAGCACTAGACTCAGATCCAGGGGACCAGGAAAAGCATCATCAACCAGGGTTGATGGTAAACTCTTTGAGGGCAGGGCCTAAGATCTATGTGTCAAAAAGATCCAAGTCGGAAATTTTGACTCTGCCTCTTACTCACTTTCTGAGTTTCAGATGTCTTACATGCAACAACAACAACAACAAAAAAGGAATACCTGCCTACTTCTCAGGGCTAGTCGAGAAAAGAACATTTATGGTTTTTTTGCAAAAAAAAAAAAAATTATATATATATATATATATATATATATATATATATATATATCATTGTATTAATGTACAAATGTTGTACCCTATATGATTATTTGGACCTCTCTGAAATGTTTCGATGAGTCACATCCTCTTCTTCCGGTTCTTTTTTCCCATAGCAGAGAATCAGGGTCACATATTGTAAATGTCTCTAGCTTGGTGTCCTGGGATAATCTTACAGATCGCTACTGAAATTGGTGAGTTCCTCTGTGGAGCAAAGCAGATGCACAAGGCTGCCAGGAGCTACCACTCTGTGCACAGAAGGCTACTCTACCGCAGCCTTGGAACTGGGCCACGTGGCCACAGCAGCAGTCAGAAGGGAGGAACGGGCGGGTAAGGCCAAAATCCAAGCCAGGCATTTCAACTTCAGCCCTTAGTCAGTGAGGTCATTTTCCATGCATTCTCTGTTTCCACTCGATTCAATGTGTCTTTAATGTTGAACACACAAAACCTGAACTCATATGATGAGCCATCCAGGCCAGAGCAATGGTGCTTGCCATCCAGGACTGCCGTTTCCAGCTGGAATTTTTGTTGAGGCCAAGAACCAAGCCTGAGCTTGAGGTTGTGCTTTATCCTCCACATCCATGAGCTGCTTGTCCTCAGAGAGGACTGCCCAGTCTCTGAGGTCACTTCACCACATTGCTAAGAAGCAGAGGATACACGGTGATTCAGAGACTCAGCTCCAATGCCAGCTCTGACTTGAACGCTCTGTGGGCCTTTGGGCTTCAGTTTCCTCATGTGTCAGATGGCACTAAGAAGAGTACCTAACTCAGAGTGGTAACAAACATTTAATGAGGTCATTCCTATAAAGATCTTAGTTACTGCTCCTGGAAGCAATCTGCACGTGTAAAGTTGAATTACTCTCCCTGCCCCCACATGAGGATAATCCAATCTCTGACTCGTTAACATCTTGAGGCTGCCACTGATGGTCCATCCCCACCCCCTCACAAAATGTTTTGTGTGTTTTTTTAAAGCCACACTAGCAATTGTGTGTGTGTGTGTGTGTGTGTGTGTGTTTTCAGACCTGTGCAGCTTTAGTTATTCTGTTCCCTCTGCATGGAATACCTGGATGTTGCGATAGAATGAAAAGTACATAACTGGACTTCTATCCCCAGTTCCTGGCACAGAATTCCCAAAACCCTTGGAATTCCTGAGTAACAGGGGTGAGAGGAGTGTTTCTATTATTTCTAATAAGCATCTTTCAACCAGACCCAAATTTATACAAAGAAGGTAAGCTCTTTGAGGGCAGGGCCTAAGTTCCTCCATTTTGCTGTCTCCATAACCTAACAGAGAGATGGTGCTCAAAAAATGCTGAATTAAATTATAAATGAACAAAAGATTTTAACATAATGGGATACTGGCATTGTGCACAGGCTTGTGAGGTATCTGCCAACATGGTATGATTTCATAGATGCGAGAGGAAATGTCTAACATCTTCAAACGCTCTCCAACCAATGAGTTAATTCTGTCCACTTCCGTCCATCCATTCATTTATCCATACATGCATGGGCCCAATGCTAAGTGGGATGCCAGGACTGTAAAACATACTCAGACCTGGCTCCTGCCTCACAACAGCCCTCCTCTGGGCTAATGGCCGTGAATCCCTATAGAGTTCAGACAGTGTGTACACAGCAGATGTGCTATAAATGTCCTTTATGCCTTTGCAACATGAATGTAGGGCCACAGGTTCATTTTGGCTGGGGCACTGAGGGAGGAAACAGGAGCACCGGAGGGCTCTGGGCATCTGTGGAAGGCCAGGAAGATGATGAGCACCACCCAGAAGGAAAGAAAACAGCTGGAAGAGGTCATGTCAGAACAAGTCTGCCCAAGGCACATCTCTCAAGGAGCTGGCCAAAGAGTAAGGCTTATTAATTATTGGCCTCAGTGGGAAATGCATCTGGAACAAGCATGCTCTAAAAGAAAGAGCCCAGCCTAACTTGGAGCTAAGTAGACCTCAGCTTAGTAGCTATAAAAATGTGAGGAAAACCTCAGAACCTTGGATCTTCAGTTTCCTCATCGGTTCAACCAAGATGGCCGGTATTTTTGTGCTGGTTAAATAGAACAGAATATCAAATAAGCAGACACACTGTACCGGCTTGATAAGTTCTGTCATTCTTTTCTTCTCTCCTTCTTAGATATCAAGCAACCTCTGCATTTGCATGCACTTCTAAAGCAAATGGCCCTGTGGGTTCAGAGAATCCATGGGTATTTGCTATCAATAGAAACCTATTCACACATAAATGGGGAGTGCAGGAGCTGCCAGCAAGGCAGAGTTGCTCTGGGCAGGATGTGGTCTACACCAGGTGAGATGGCCTGTTCAGTGAATGCCCTTTCTAGAACCATGACACAGCAGATACTAGGATGATGCCCTTCAAGATGTACCCCAGCCCTCCTTGCATACGGAGCTCCTTGAAGTGATGCCCTCGGCAGCTCCAGGCATCAGGAGCACTGAGTGGTAGGGCAGTGCTGGTCCCCCAACTCCAGCTCCAAGCCCCTGGCAGCCAGAAGCTGGTCCCACTGCTCTCCAGGAGTTGGGGCTGACCCTGTGGTCAGGCACGTGGGTAAGCGGTGTGGGTGGGACTGTGCTTCCTTCAAACATGCAACGTGAAAGTCCATGAAGATGTCGTTTGGCATGGAAGAAAGTCAGGGGCAACTGGAACTATGGAATTTCCAATTATAAAAGGTCCCATTCAGAGCTACATGCGCTGTTGCACAACAAGGGAACAAGGAGACAGTTGATGGCATTGAAAGGCCTTGAGCTCGAAACAAAGGGACACAACTTTCTCTGCTTTGTCCTCTGAGCTTTCAGGCCTGTCCCGTGTGATGGCAGGTTATGAAAACAAGCGACAGCTTATCCCACCCTGCCTGGGCGGAAAGCTTGCTTCTCAAAAAGACCTGGAGGCAGTGCTCTCTGACCTGGGTTTCCCCAAAAGCTCAAGCCCACATTTCAAAGAAGAAAGAACCTGAATTAAAGACCCGATGTGCAAAATGCAGAAATATGAACTCTCTGGCACCTCTCTCCCTCATGCTGATATCCAATCCCTGACCAAACCCTAGTTACTCCTTGCCCACCACTCCCTCCCCACCCACTGCACTGTCTGTCAGTTACTTATGGCTCCTGAAGTGACCTGAGAAGCACAGTCACTGAGACCGAGTCTGGACAAAACTTCACAACAGTCAAGAATCACAGCGTCAACCTGCCCTGAACTTATATCTAACAAATCACTCCAATAACCCAGATGAGCAAGCACGGCTTCTATACACACCCTCTGACTCAGTGCAGACATCCCAGGATGCCAGAACAGAAACTTGGAGATGTCTAAGGTCCAGCACCAGGAAGTGGCAGAGTTAATTTTTGACCTTCAGCACCATCCCTCCATCCTGCCCCTACAGCCCCTCACTCAGTGTTCGCCCGAGTCCCGGTCCCCTATGGTGATCAGGCAGAGGGCAGGAGCCAGGATGGACACTGGTGGATATTACTGGAATCCCTCGAGTACCTTTGAAGATCTTACTTAGCCCTGAGCTTCTGAAAAAAAAAAAAATTCTAAAAACAAGTATCCCAAATACATACATACTGATCAGTATCTGACTGCATTACCTTCTCCAGGTACCAGTTGCTCAGATCCCATTTCTATTGGAATTCAGAAGTGTCACAAGCTCAGTAGGTACGCATCTTCAGAAGTATAACTGCAAGCAGCGCAATGTTTATTTTGAAGGGTGAAACATTTGTGTTTTTAGAAACATAGAATTCCCATGTGGAGAGAAAAGGTAGTTCCTTAGAAGCTAACTCACAACTTGGAAAATGAGTTCCTGCGAGAAACCTTCACAATGGAAATCTTGTGTCTCTAGAGACGGGAGATTTTGAATCCTCTTCACCTGTAGGAACGGTGCCAGGTCCTCTCTCCTGCACATCCTCTCTGGGGCTTAATCATCAGGCCCCGTAACCACACTGTGACCGCTATGTGAGGTGCCTTCTTCCTGAAACAATGAGGTTCTGTCCGATTGGCTTTGGGAGGCATTTACAGCTCTGGGACATTGCTCGGTGCTATTGAAAGCACTGGGCACTGGCTTCTTGGGACGTGGCTGGAAGCGGTGTTGAGCTGGATTGGGCAATAACCAATGTGCCAGTGGGACACGGAGACATTCTTCGGTGTGGGGCGCCCGGCAGGGACCCAGTCTGAAAGGTGAGGAAGGCCGGAGCGTGTTTTACAAAGCCCAGGGGGAGCGTGCTGACCCATTGCTCAGAGGAAGCCTGGAGAGTCATGATCTTGAGTCTGGAATGGAGGGTCTTCCTCACTTATGGGTCTCATGATGGAGAGAAACACAACTGTGGGAGCCTCGGCTCTTTGTCTCAGTAACTGATGAGATGAAATAGTTTGTTCATCTGGCAGGAGGCCCTGGAATGCGGTAGCGCTGCCCGAGGGGCCGTGTGGAGTGCACAGAGCAACATTGTCATTCCCAGAAGAACGTGGCAGCCGCCTTGCACAGTAGGCTGGCCCCTCCACCCCCCACGTCTAAGGGCAGCAACCGAGAGTTCTTAAAATAATAAACAGCTGGCCGTGGGCTCCCTGCGCAAACCCCAGAATTCCAGGACAATTCGACTTGACTGAACAGGTTTTAGACCACAGCACAGGAAGCCCAGAGCCCAGAGGCCTCTCACCCTCCCACTGTGCCTGGGCACCCATAATGAGGATTGTCCCAACGCACTGTGCCTGGGAGAGAATGGGCCAAGAACTGGCCAAGTACGGGGCACTCAAAGGCCTTGCCTTGAGCAAGGTGTTGGCCATTTTGCAATCCTCAAACACAAAGGGGATGGGGACTCTGAGTCACACCGGCCAGGATTTCCTTCCCCATGTCTGCTGGGCCCCTCACTCAGCAGGTACGCACCAACCTCGCTGCTCTGCCTCACAGCTGGAAGAAGGAGGCACAGGATGGGAGAGGAGGAAGGGTTAAGAGTCTGGATTAGGGTCAGAACAGTCAGAACAGAGATTTCTTCAGCAACCTGCTCTGAACTTCCACAGTGATGTTGGGGAAGGATGATGATAGTAACTTAACTGCAGTCTAAGGAGAGAGAAAAAAAAAAAAAGTGGCAACAACCAAAGATTTACCATTAAAAACTGGATTTTGTTTCTCTGTTGGTCAGGTGAATGGACAGATTACCTAACTTCTGAACATCGGTCTCCCCATCTATAAAATGGAGGTAATAGCCCTGAAATGAGAGATGTCATTTGGTCTCTGGGTTATAAGTCACTGAGAATGTGTCCTTGTCCCCAGGTCTCGTTCTGTAAAGAAAAAGAAAAAAAAAGAAAAAAGAAAGAAAGAAAAAAAAAAGGAGGTATGGGTCGGGGCCCTTTGAGCTCAGCATTCCAGAAGCTGGAGGACAGGAGGAAGACTGTGTCTCCTCGCAGTGATTTGTAGATAAGTGAGTCTGTCTGTTTCTATAGGTCAGAAGGAAGAAGCAAGCCAGAGGGGCGAACTCGCCAGCAAACTCCTGAGAAAGTGTCTCCATCCACACAGGCCTAAGATGCTATCAGCAAAGGGCTTTCCACCTTGACTAACATTTCTTATCTTCTGTCATCGGCAAGGTGACGGTGAAGAATGCTTGCAGTGGGTGTTTCTGATTCATTTTTGTGATGGTCCCATGATGTCTGAAGAAGTTAAAATTTAAACTCCCTCCCTTCCCCGTGGCCTTTACGGCTCTGTGGATTCTACCAGTAACAGGGTGATTCCTGGGCCTGGGCTTTCTATTGATAGAAAGGTGTATATATATTTGCAAAGGCACCAACCTGGGCCAGGGGCTCTATTTGCTGAGGAGAAAACGCACCCAGCTTTTTTTTAATGGGTCTCTTATACAGCAGCAATAAATGTGATCCAGCCTAGGCTGCTGTTATGAAGATCTCTATCTAGGAATAAACTTCCTCAAAGATAAAACAACAAGTTTGAGCATTGAAGACAATAGTGATATTGTCTCGAGTGTTTGAGACTCTGCTCCTACAGGCACTTAAGGAACTCAGTGTTGCTTCTTGCTGATCCTGACAATTTCTGTATTGTTCAGGAACCAGCCCCAAGCACAGTCGAGGAGAGTCAGTACTCAGGGTCCTTTAAAGTGGCAGTCACTAACCGGTTGTCCATGGACTAATGGTGGTCCATGAGGTCCCAAAGGTTGGTGACTACTGCTTTAAAGCATTCAAGCAGACCTGCAGTGTCCAGAGGGTACAGGGAATGTTTTCTTGTGATATGTTGTGAATGCCACACAGGCCAGGTTCAAGGTGCTTCCTGACCCTTCCTTTCAGCCTCAAACACACCTGAGTACAGGCAGGCCAGGTGTGCACATTCCTGCAGCACACGGGTGCACAGGTGCTGGTCTGTAGTAGTACACATGTGTCTCTGCTAGTGTGTTCTGTGTGAAGAGTGCGACTGGCCATTGGCATGGATTTGGGGGAGGGTTGCCAGTTTGAGGTGCAGAGGAGGCAAATGCCAGCACTTGAGGGTACTAGGTTCACACGCATGCATTGGTGTCAATGTGCAGGTGCATATGTGCATGCTCACCTGTGTCAAGTGTGCTTTTGTGGGAGGGGTCAATGGGTTTGGATAGAAATGTATGACTGTGGACAGGCCCACAGAATTCTAAGTCTTCACATATGACTCAGTGAGGGCACCACTGGTCCAACCCAAGTCTGGCTCTCAGGTCCATCCATTCACTAGAGAGGTTTTCTTAAATGCCTCCTCTGTACAAAATTCTGTGTCAGACACTGTCAGGAAGGTAGGGAAAAAGAGAGAGGAGGGGAGACCTCATCACATGTATGAAAGGTGTGGTGCATTTATTTGCAAAGCAAGGTAAACATCCCCAAGCAGACAGGAGCCTCTTGAAGGCAGCATTCTCTGATCATGGTGCTGATAGCTGTCTGCCAAACCATCTGAGGGTGTATTCCACTGCATCATGTATGCAGGCAGCAAAAAAGATTATTTTCAACATGCTGAGTGAATTTTCTGAAATGCAATTGATGTTCTTTATGTACAGTTAACTTAGATTTTGTCTTTTATGACAAATTATAATATAATTAGTAGTTATATTGACTTTGGTTTTTTCCTCATTAAAAAGCTGATGAGGACTTTGCAAGGATTAAATAAATGATGATGATGATGATGATGACAATGTTAGGACAAGATCAGTAATAGGTATTTGAATCCTTAAATATCGGGCTCTGCTAAAGAAAGTGATTTGATGGGTTTACATGATGAGTTTGGATTGTATCTGTGTGCGGTGGGGAACTCTGAAGACTCCCGAGGAAAGTGAGGTCTGAAAGGAGGCTGGGAGGGAATGAACAGAGAATGTGGTGGATGCGGGGACCTGGCTCAGGTCCCAGGTATCTGCTTTCCAAGGAGCCCTCCAGAGACTCAGCTTTGCCTGGAGCCCGGCACTGTGCTCCTGGTTGTGGAAAGCTGAAGAGAGGGTCAGTCTTTAGGGATGGCTGGGGGATGAGTGGTGGCCATCCTTGTGGTTAAGACTGTTATTCAATCCCCAGCCTATTCTACCTCCAGACATTCTACTCCCAACTTACTGCTTTAGGAAGCCTGGCCTGAAATCCACGCCCTCTGGGTCTATGTGCTTTCTTTGAGGTGAGGGTTGGGGGGAGGGGGGAAGCTTCCAAAGAGAGCATAGAGTTTAAGTTGGCCACAGCATCTCCATGAGCAGCCATACAAATAACTCCATCTCCTCAAATCTGTGGTTTCTGTACTGGATGTGTAGCCCTTTCACATTCACAGTTTGATTAATCTGAACAGCAGTCATCCTTTGAGGAGATAAGAGTCGGTCAAGAATATTACAAGGCAGATCAACCACTGTGCAAAGGTTAAAATTACTACTAATTGCCAAAGTATCTCCATACAAGAAGGCATCTAGTGTTTGAAACTGTGCAATAATCACCACATTCTCCTGCAGCACAGGGGCACTCAGCCCCTGGATGGTGGAACAGGTTGCTCCTGGCACAGACCATCACACAGAGATGCCCTACCCAGGTGCAGAACACTAAGGTGGGCTTTCCTACCCCCAGAGCCATGGCTGAGGGAGGTCTGTTTGAATATCCAACTAAGGGAGAGATCACTAAGAACCGCACTGTAATAATAGTAAACTTCACTTTCATCGAGGAATTTACATACTGTTAATATTCTGAGATTGTTATACTTATTTTTATATCACTTCTGATGAAAATGAGTCCAAAGGAGTTTTTCTTTTAAAAAAAAAAATCAATTGTTTCTTGTATTATTGGGACATGTTTCTGAAATTGAATGTAAATGCTCATTGTTCTAGAAAGGAATGTAAGATGAATCTGGAATGTCCCACGTACATTAAGCTGCCTTTATGAGGTTGTTGACTATATGGAGTGGGCGTCCAAACTGGAGGTGTTGGCAGATGATTATTGGCAACGGTGGTTAGTGGGTTGGTAGTTAATTGAAATTGTGCTGTGCAAATAAAGTAATCAAATTGATGCTTATTCCTTTGAGTATCTGGATGCTTTTTAAAAAATGTAATACTGGCTTATTTCTTAGGGTATTTTCTATAGGGAAAAGATAACTGAGAAGCAATTTTTATTTCTACCCTCTTCATATGAATACATTTCCCTTCCTCAGGGGTCATAGCTGGACCTATTTCTGTTCTGTGATTCTCGCACCATCTTTCCTGGCACAATGCCAGCATTACCCCCAACCTCAAGATCCAAATTTCTTGAGGAGTTTAAACTTGACCTCTTCTGTAGTGGATGGCCACTGTATTTTCTTGAGCAACAGAGTGGCATGCAGAAGGAGATATTTAACTCTGTTGCTGTACTTTGCTGGGTATATAGAAAGAGAGTATTATCAATTTAAAAAAAAAAAAAACCTCTAAATCATAGCTGTGTGGGAGGGAGTGTGGTATGCAGAAAGAACTTTGGCTTGGAGTCAACAGATAAAGAAAATTTGATCTTCTAATAATTTTTCTGGCACCGATTCACTGTGTTACTTTGGGCAGGTTACAACCTCTCTCTGGGCCTCTAATTTTTCCTCTATAAAGTCAAGCTTTCTAAATATCCATCCAGGCTTGGCACACTGTGGGGTTCCCATTCTACCCCCAATTTGTCGTGGATAGTAAGTGACTTTTCTTTCTCCTGGTTTCTTCAACTCTCTAGCATCAGAAAAGAGACAGGCATTGTGGGAAGCCCAGAAAGCTGTGGGAACTCTTTACCAAAGCAGCAGCGACAACACCCAACCCAAATGGAGACCTTCACGTAGCATCTTTCATGACAGAGTGGGTGAGGGACCCTGGGCAAAGCAGGAAAGAAAGTCCCTGAGTCCAAGGTCAGGAGGAAAACACTTTATCGTTGCAAACATCCACTCTCCACCCCTCCCAAATCAATCACTGAACTAAAGACTAAAGCAATATCCGTGCAACCTCTACCACTCAGACATCATAAATGAGGCCCAGAACTTAAAAAGATACATCATATATGTTCCATTTGGGACATTACAAAATATGAAGATGAATATTGTCCTCACAGAATATCCTTAAGGGAAGAATCCTCATTTGCCTCCATAAAGGGCTGCTGGGCCTTAGACACATCGCAGAGAGGAGGCTGTCTCCATCCCGCCCAGTGATTTACGAGGCGGGCTTGGACATTGCCAAAGGAGTTGTTTTGGGGGGTGTTTGGTTTTTTTTAAGAAATTTTTTGCCAGCTTTTTTTTTTTTCTTCTTCATCTCCCTCTTGGTAGCAACTGAGATTCTGAATTCAGTGACTATATGTTAGACACTGTTTACTTGAACTTTCTAAAACAAACTGTCCATCTTGGGTGTAACAGAAATGCTCTCTTTGTACATTACTGTTCCCATGCCTCTCGGCAGAGACTGGCCAACACAAACACCTCCTCATAGGGCTGCGCTCCACACTGGAAGCCCTTTGGTGACTCTGCCATTGCATTTCAGTCGATAAATTTGCATTTAGCGCTTAATTTGTTCAGTATGCCTTACTAATTTGGCAATATTTATCTTGGCCCCGAAAGCATAAGGCAGCCAAGTTCTTTTGTTTAGTTTGGTGTGCTTTTTTTTTTTTTTTTTCATTTTCATAAAAGGGATTTGAGATATGAAAACGTTACAATGTCATGGACAGGACCGGTTTCCTGTTTATGAGTCATCATAAATATGAAAGGTGCTGGGTGACATTTCTCAGCTGAGAGAGTCCGCAGGGCCCTGTGTGCAGCACAGACCCTCAAGCAGGGTGGTCTTGAGGTGACTTGCTGACCTTGTATAATGTCAAGAGGAATTATTGTTCAAGTACAGTAGCCAGATACCACACACACACACACACACACACACACACACTTTAATGGTTTCTCTCACCCTCACTATTATAGGAATGAGAGTTTATTGTCATATCTTTGTGTTCTCAAAGTCAGTCTTCATCTTTCGGGGGAGAAAGTGGCCAAAAGTGCATTCATGTCTGTCACTTTCTTGTTTGTTTGGTCTGTCTGTCCTTTCACAAGACTCGGCCAAGAAACAAGTCCTCCCCGACAGCACGGAATCCAGAAAATCCCCTATTAGACATGGGGCGGCCGCAGCCCTGGAGCCCTTCTCTTTCCCTCAAAGGAATGCTGCAGCTCCTGGGCCCATGCGGGCCGGAAGCATTGGTATTAATCCCTGAGAACATGGTAGTTACCAGACTCCGACCTTCCTAAGACTTGTGTGGTAGAAAGAGTGGCCCCATGGCCTGGGTTTTGTATTGTTTGCTGGAACATAGTAGGAAAATACAGTGCTCCCTAGAGAGAAGGCTGTTCTCACTCAAAGACAAGTAGCTTTGATGCCTGACATCTTGTGAAAGTCTCAGAAGAACTGGGCTTATGGCATCAGAATACAGCCATCCATCTCAGCTCTGATCGCTTCCAACTCCCAACCCACAAGCCCTCAGGAGTTCATCTGAGATAATAGGGCTGCAAATTTTTTTGCAAAATGAATCCACTCAAGACATGAACAGCATGGTTATCAGGGCTGTTATTTCTCCTCCCACAAATTCGGCTCTGTCCATGAGGTTCCGAGGACCACTTTCAGATCACTGAAATATCCACTTCCTGGGCAGGCTATGGTTTTTACTTTTACTAAAGCTCCATAGAATTGCCAAGCTCTCCCATCCACCCAGAATCCCCTTCTCTAACACACATGCCCTCTAGTAGCCAGTTTCAATGCAACCACTTCTGTAATGCTTTTGCCATCTTCCTAGAAAGTCTTTTTCTCTATGTTTTGCTTGATCCTTGATCCAGAATGTGATAAGGTCTCCAAGAAACATAAAGGCTGGTTGAGTCCTTTCGCACCCCTGCTCTTAGCTGGTGTCTCTACCAGCTTAGGCTGGATTTGGCCAGTTAATCATTGCAACTCAAGAGGTTTTTACTTTTACTAAAAGTAAAAGGTATTTTTATTCTTTTTCCCATGTGTGCCACATTTCATTTATTCATATAGTACATACTTTAATGAAATCTGTATGCCAAACACCAAGAACCAACTTTTCCTAAAATATTGCAAAGTTTGTCTATGAAAAGCATTTACCAGATAAAATTATAGGTCTTATGAAGTCAGAACCTTGTCATTTACATCTTGAAATCCCAAGTGTGCAAGGATCATAAATTATATTTACAAAAACAAATCAAAGTGCTGCACTCTACATAAATTCAACCCACACTAACCATTGTTACCTGATAATTGTTAGCCTGTCATTTAGACAGTGAGCCAGGTTAAGTCTAAGTAGTTTAGTTCCCAACTACTAGCCCTGAATGCAGGAAACTGGATATTTAATGATTACACTTGGGAAAACTTTGAGTCTCAGTTTCTTGTTCTGTAGAGATAAAAACGTTCACATTTTTAATGTGAGGATTAAATAATATGTAAAATTCATTTTTAATTTATAGCAATGCTCTATGAGTGATGGCCATGAGTTTTAATTACCAATATGATCAGGGATCTTGTCCAAAGTAACATTATAAACTTTTAGAATGACACACAGTGGAAAATTTAGGAACTTTGTCAGAGCCATGCCTCTCATTTCTAGAAGGAACTGCAACATTCAGCTTTCCTTTCAATGGCACTGACCTCTCTATCATTATCCAGTCACCTCTACAAATTAAGACCCAGGCACAGAACACATATCTGCCCAGCCAATACTCTTAGGTAAATTACACTTTGCCTAAAATGGATTATTCCTATCTATATTCGTGTTTTTTTAGAATTCAAGCATAAAACAGAACCTCTCTGAGTATCACAGACTCAAGAACGTGTGAAAGGAATAAGCCTTTGTATAAATTATGCAAAAACCTGATGGAGGAAGGATCTGGAAAAAGGAACAGAGGGGCTAAGAGAAGCCACTAACAACTGGCCAGGAGCACTGGCTTGGGTGGAAAAGTTGTAGTCTGCTAGGAAATCCAGGAACATGGAGCTGCCAGAGTGGAACCATGAAGGGGTGAACGGGATCCTCCACTTAACGAGGACTCCTCCCCCCTTTAATTCCCCCCCCCCCTTTAATTCTACAGCCAAGCACCTGGTGATGGCCCTGGAGAGGCTATTGTCAGCAGGGCTGGCATCAGCAAAAATTGGTGAAACACTGTGGCTTCAATTTCAAACCTGACTGTAGATGCCTATTTGACTCACTATAATCCTGTTGTGTCATTCTAAAATCTGTCTTGTTGACAGAGTTAATTAACAAAATCAATTTTTAAATTGTGAAGCTGATCTAGATTCAAATACCAGCCCAACACTTACTAGTCCTGTAAACTTGGACAATTCAGATCCCCAACTTAAAAATTGATTTTGTCTATCAATAAGATACATTATAGAGTGACAAATCAGGATTATGGTATATGTTAACACCCAAGTCAGTTTACCAAGAGAAAATATTTTTCCCCAGGTTTCTACTACATTTTTCCCTCAACATATAAAGATGAGTCCAGGGAGACAACCATTTCAACAAATATTTCTTGCATATTTACTCTGTTGAGCATCATCCTAGAAATTAGAGAGTAATAGCTACTAGCTCTTGTGTCCTGACTATGTGCTGGATGTTTTGCATTCATTTCCTCTGAAGTCCATCACAACCCTACATAGTAGTTACGCAGTCCCTTATTTTACAGACGAGGAAACTGAGTTGTCCAAGTTCACAGGACTAGTGAGTGCTGGGCTCACATCTGAATCCAGATCTGCCTCACTCTGGGGCCTGCATTCCTTCATTATAAGATCGACATTTTTATAGAAACTTGGCAGCCAACTGGATAGTTTGAACAACGACAAGGTTCCTGACAACTAAAGGTTCGCTGCCTTTCATGCTAAGTTTTCTAAGCTCTAATTCATGCAAATTAACAAGCATGTTTTGAGAAAAAAATCATTTTGTGTATATACTCAATAAATTGCACTTATTGTGACTGTCATCCCTGATTCTCCCCACACATAAAATGTTTAGTGAACTTCTACTTACTCCTCTTCCCCTGCTGTATCTTCCTCCACCACCTTATTCATACTCGTCAATGCCCACACACAGTCTCCTAGTTACCTCAAACACTAACCCCTGTACAGCTTAAGGTTTGATAATTCTTAGTTAATTGGCAGAGAGTGAAATAAGGAAATCATCTTTTTCTTGCTTAGTGGGAGCAGGTTTCCACTGTTCTTGGCATCATGTGGGCAGGCCTCAGATGACTTTTTTTTTTCCCATACAGACTCATGGTCCTAAAGTTATAGAGATGACTCCCAAGTTCTGGATAAAGTGTGGTTGTTAGCCCTAAATGTTGATGGAGATGTGAATTTTCATCGTCTCTTGTGTCTCCATGGAAATTTTAAAGGAAATTTGAAAGATCCAATTGGATCTTAATTTTGAGATGCTTAGCATTTATGAAAAATGTCTAACCTAATTCAATGAGTCAAATCTAGGCTCTTCAGCCCCAGAACTGACAGGTTAAAATTGTGTGGGTCAGCTTTATAGAGGCAGATGTTGGTGGAGTAATAGCCAAAAGCAAAGTTACTGGCATCAAACATACTTGGGTTTGAATGCTGGCTTTACCAACTCTTAGCTTGGAAGCCTTGAACACATCACTCAACCTTTCTGAACCTCACTTAACTCATCTGTAAAATGGGTTAATCCCTACCCGGCCAAGTATAATGGGGACAATAAATAATTACCAGCATTCGGTAATTATTCAATGGGTTCAATGGGTGGTAGTTGCTACTGGGGTGAGGTATGGTTTCCATCATCACTCTCACATGAATTGCTTTTCCTTCTGGGTTACTGTGGTGATTGCCCAGCAAAAGCAAACTCAGATGGAGTCCCATGGCATGGGTCAGCATGGGCTTTGTTCACTGTATACATAGATTACAAACTACTTAGTTGATTTACACATTTCTTCAGCTGAAGGAAAATATTTACTGGGCAGATTAAATTGAATTAAAACAATCAGATTAAAAAGAGTCTGCAGGCTGTCCCTCAACTCAACAAGGGACAAGTTGCCTTCTCCGAGTAGGGAACCCATGCCAGCAGTTTGACTAATTTAGTAGTAACATGAGGAGGTGTGACTGGAACTGCCAAAGGAACTGCAATGCTCAGGGAGGAGGGTTTTCTCTTCGTATTGTGTTCACATTGCAGCTCTGGGGATAGGCTTACCTCACTAATTCAGACCAACAGGGACGAGAATGCAAAGTGCACAAGAGAGAATGAAGGTTGAAATGCCTGTGATATGGGACAGTTAAGTTTCCATTACCAGCAGTGGCATCTTACGAATAAGTCATGTTTCGAATAAGTCATGTTTCGGAGGTGAAATGGTAAGTTAGCTCTTTCTAATGCAGACCAGATTTTCTTATAAATGTAAATTTATATTGGGTGATCAGGTGATCAGCCTCCCAGGTTGGCCACACAAGTATATGTAATCCAAAGAGCAGGATGTGACCAAGGCCACACCCAGCAGCAGTAAGCCTAATAAAGCAGTGTTCAGCAGCTGCCAGATTGACTGTTTGTTTGCTTGCTTTTTTTAGGCATTCCAAATAAAGTTGAACGTTCCTTAGCCACTGTTTACTCTTTTTAAAACAGTACTTAACGGCCATGAATTATATTATCAAAACAACATAGGATGCTTCTATGGACCTTCTAGCACCTTCTAGCCTAAATAATATTGGTCGCATTAGCTTACTTATGTCACAGTAAGTACTGCCTAACCCTAAATTTACCAAACTGTGTTCCACAGCTCAGTATTCCCGGAGAAGTTAATAGTCCTAGAAAAATTAGTTACTTTGTAACTTAAAGTAGAGAAATGCAATACTCAATGCCCCTACCTTCTTGGAGATTCACAATGCAGATTCAGTCATGAAAGATTCTATGATTTTAAAAAAACCTTTCAGACTTCAACATCATCAGCTGTCATTAAAATTAATTTTATTCCAAAAACAACTTTTTATTTCATATAACCCTAAGCAAAATTCTGAGAATGGCATTCAGGGAGACACTAGATTGGAAAATGTTAATCTATTTATTTCCACCCAAAAGTGTATATATCGTCTAATACCCACAGTAGATTAATAGCCCAACACATATACTTTCAGTTGCATCCAGAGCTATGTTACTATAAACAATATCCTATAGTTATGTCAGAGGCAACTTGACTTTTTGCAGACTGTCCTGAGGGTAATGATTATGTCTAACATAGAATCCAGGGGGAAATAAAAGGGAAGGTTCTGTGCGGAGGTACCATGACTTCTATCTCTGGAGTTTCAGTTATGACTTCCGGGATAGCATCTTCCCCGAGAGAGTTTGCTCACAGAGAAGCCTGGGTTCTTGTTTATTAACTAGAGGCCCAACGCATGAAATTCATGCAAAAGTAGGCCTTCCTTCCCCACAGCTGCCAGCACTGGCTTCCCTCTGGCACCTGGGACCTGGGCTTCCCTCGCAGCCCTGACTTCATCTGGAAGGTCATCTGAAGGACATCTGGTCTAATCAGCATAGTATGCTTTTATTATTGTAGATACTGGCACTCCTGCTGCTGAAAATACTCTCTGCCTCTCGTCTTTTCAATATTCTTTTCTTTCTTCTTTTCTCAAGAAGATAGTCTACTCCCTGTGCAGTCATTTTATTCCTAAAAACAAAACAAAACACCTGTCTCCATATAAGAATGTGAAAGTAAACTTGAGCCAGGATCCTTCAGCTGTGAGGAAGAGGGCCCTGGATTAATGAGACTTCACACTTTGCCGGTGGGAGAGCACCTTAGGCAGTGAAGGGTCCCACCTCGTCTTGTGCTGGAAGTATGCATTCTGACTAGGCAAGGCCAGGAACTTTGGGGGAGAATTCACTGCAATCTGGATTCCCAGCAGGCACTAGTGATCTGGCTCACCTGTCATGTGTAGTTTGGGCAGGCCTGCCGGAGACCAGCAGCTTGGACTTAATTAATTACCTCCCTAGCTAGTGAGCTCACTGGGCCTTCCATGGCACTTGAGAACCAAAGGGTTTGGTTTCATGTTCTTGAACTTGGGTGACACAAATGTTTCAGTGGTGAATCAGTCCTGGAAAGGGAGGTGGGTAAGGTAGGGAGTGTTTATAGAAGACATTTCATCACCGCTAGTCAAACATGCCTCATTGTTGGTTCAGGAGGCGCTGGTATTTTCCTCTTTGAAGGGGATGCTCAGGGAGCCAAGAGCTTCCAGCCTGGAGGCCCGCTCCGGGGAAGGGCAGTGGCCATGTGCACACAGGAAACCGGGCAGGACTAGTTGCTTTGGAATGCTGACAATCTTGGGGAAATGGTCTTGTGTCTTTCCTCGGGGGAGAAAAACAAAAGTTGGTAGAGCTATGTAAAAAGAGCCTGCGGCTGTGTTAGGGCTGCTGTGGAAAATGTGTCCTTCTGCTTAACTGCCTTTTCAAAGGCATCCCCAGTTGCAGAACCCCAGAGATGAGATCAAGAAAGCTGTAATTTCAGAAAAGTCAGTCCTGCTGATATCAATGGTTAAAAAGCCTGGTTGGAAGATGCGGATATAGAATTTCTCCGGCTTGGGTACATATGGGAAAGAGACCCCGGCCTGCCACGGCAGTGGCCCCGCGAGCCCTCACCCTTCAGGTGAAGAGGAGGTGGCATCACGGTCCTGAGAACCCTCCTAAGCCTCAGGAAGTGCAAGCCATCTGAACAGCTTGCCATCATTCCGGGGGAGGGGCTGAGATTGGCATTATAAATGGCAAAGGGGTCCGAGAAGATAGCATTTAGAAAAATCATAGCTGGGACGAGCCAAGAAACACAAACCAAAAGGAAATATTTTAAGAAAATAAACAAAGCTACTGAGTCAAACATACAAAGCAGGAAAGAGGAACAAAAGATTATTTGAGGCCTGAGGTTTGAACATTTTGAAGCCACATATGTGATGGGCCAGCCCAAGAACACGAGGAGCCTTACAGCTGTGTAAGCGTTGAGGCAGCCTGCTCCCACCAGGGGTTCCCCAGCCTGCAAGCCAGCTGACTGTGCTGCCTTGAGCTCAGCCTTCAGCTATGCAAAAGCAGGGCTCCTCCATGGGTAAGCCACACAGAGGGCTCAGAGGACTGATCCCCAGTCCAGCCCCCCACTCAACTGAGGAGCTCCTATTGTATGCATTGAAGTGTCCTGCAGTCTGAAATACGTTGTTCAGGAACCCAGAGGGCATCAGTGGTCAAAAAGTATAAAGGTTTGTAACGGTGAAATATATTGGGTTTTACAAGCTTGGCTATCAAGACGTCTAACCAGGAACCTGTCACATCAATATTATACCATCTTTAGAATACCAGAATTCCACAACTGAATTTCTTAAGTTCCCCAAAACTGAAACTCTGTAAAATAAAATCAAGATGGACATATTTCAGGGTCAAGCAAATGTGCTATTGAAAAGAATTGAGGTTGGAGGCTTTTTAACCAATTACTTTGGCCGCTTAATGCCTGTCTTCAAGAGGAGCTATGATGCCATGCCTTTGGCTTTCACGAGGGGTCAGGAGAGCACATGGTGTATGAAAAATATTCTATGCTATTACCAAAAGTACAGCAATATCTGATTGCAAGTTACATTTGTGATTAAAGACCAGAAAATGTGTCCTTTGAGGAATGAGTATATTTTCCCTGTTCCCCTGAAGAAGCTCATCAGGTTTTCCTTGTTGCCATGGTTGCCAGAAAGCTCATTACTAAATGTCATTATCATAACTCCACCCATAACTTCTCATGATCAGTAGAGATTGGGCCTCTTTCTTTCTTTAGTTCTGCTATTCTTTCATCAATACAGGGATGGGCAAATGTAGGTTCACAGTTGTGAATATGCAAAACACAATTTATTCTTGTATTATTCTTTTTTATTTATTTTTGTTACAACTATAAATGTATGTTTGCATATATATATATTTTATATTCGTATATTAATGCATATGCATATATGCATATATACATATACATATATATACACACATATATAATCATATATTTTATATGTGTGTATACCCTTTTTTAGAATTAAGACACAAAGATCAGGAAGTATTACTCTAATTAATGAAACAGGAATTCTCATAAATATCTGGTCTTGTTTTGCAGATACTATTCCAAAAGGAACATCCACTATCCACCCATCTCCTAGTTTGGCTGAAATAATTTGTTTTACTGAAGGATGGTAGCATAATTCATATCATGAAAGTGATAATCCTTTGCCCTGGTCTTTATTCTTGGAAGAGATTGGTTAGGATGGAATAAAAATCATGACTCTCACTACTGTTTAGCTGAGCACAAGTATGTGTTTTGGAATAAGTACAGAGAGGTCAGAAACTAAGTCTAGGTTTAGGGCAAATCAAGGCTGAATATGACAGAATGAAAATTGTAAAATAGTTGCTAGAGTGTTGTGATGTGGGGGATAGGGAAGAGAAAAGACAGAAAAATGTAGCAGGAAGCTGGAATCTTAGTTGGCATAAATGACCAAAGGAATTTTTTTGGAACTGGAGCTTTTATATTCATTGAAATTATCTAATCAACCAAGCTTTAAAGTAATCTGGTTCATTATTATTTTACTACAAAAATTACAATTTTTGATTTGTATGTCAGGGAGAGGGTTAAAGGTTCCTGAGCTCTTGTAAATTATAAACTATACAATTCATTTTATTTACTACAATTAAACTTCAAAACATCTGAGTTAGATAATCTCATCCCAATTCATCAGAAAATGAAATATTTTTTTTCGGAGTCCCCACAGATCTCATGTGGGCAATCCAAGACTATCTCAGGTACCTAATCTATAACGCCTCTTATATTTAACATGAACACATTCATTCTTGCTACATACAGTTTCCTTGCAAATTTGAAACAATTTATGATAAAGTACCCTGGAATATTGAGCCAAGACATGGAGGACAGCTGCCTTGGGAAGCTTTGCAAAGTGAACTTCAGATGAGACAGAAACTCTTCTTGCCTTAAACCACTGAGATTTTGGGGTTATTATCATAGCAAAAATGACCAGTTCATTCTCACCTATACAACATAGCATCTGGGTGGTAAAGTAGGTGGTCATAGTTTAGTGGTTGTTGGTCTTGATGTTATTGCCCATAAAGACCATCAGGCCATTTTCCCAAAGTAACTCCTTTACAGTCCTTGATCCCTATCCTATTGAGAGGAAAAAAATATTTTCATAATAAAGCAGCAAGTTTAAGAAAACGTATATGTAAAATATTATTCAATGATATAGACAAGGAATGGATATGTTGCCTGGAGAGTTCAGCATAAGTCTAGGCATCAGATAAATAGTCTTTTCCCTTGAGTTCTGTAGGCTCTCAACCTACTTACAAGCAATTATAAAAGCATTATACTTACAAGCATGAATAGATTACAAACCATTCCACCACTAAGTACATTTAAGAAGCCTCCATGTTCTCTATCAGGAAGGCCTTCCCCCTAACAAGTTCCACATTGTAGACAAACCTTCCTGATATCTGCTCAAACGGAAATGTGTGGCAAGATCCTGCAGTTGAACACTTGTTCTTGGTAAGGAAAAAGACCTTGGGGAAACCTTTTGGAAAACCACCCTCTTGGCACACACTTTGTGGCTAAGTATGGCCCTCAGTCCCTTATATGAAGTGTTCTACTTTGATATGAATGCCACTTTGGATGGAGGTATATAAGATCATATTTACAATACATATGCTAACCACCAGCATGGTTTCTAGCAGTGATGGTGATGGTGATGGTGGTAGAATCCCATTCTGCCATACCAAGAATTTTAATAGAGTGATGACATCCATATCTTCAAGCCACAAAAGGAAATGAGCCATCTTTTAAAGCTCCACAGACTTTCTCCACTGTGGTTGCCATTATGTTGTACGGTCTTCCTCCTCTTTCTTCATCAAAGCTAACTCTTCCTGGCCCTTTAGGTAACTACTTCTCTTGTTCCATTTACCTTGTACTTACTCCGTCCCAATATAATGCTAGTGCAATCTTGGAATAAAAGTGAGACATATCCTTTCCCTGAGTTCTATGTTGGTACGAGGAATCATCTCATAGAAACACTGTGGCTTCAATTTCAAACTTGTCTGTGGATGCCTATTTGACTCACTATAATCCTGATGTGTCACTCTAAAATCTGTCTTGTTGACACAGTTAATTATCAAAATCAATTTTTAAATTGTGAAGCTGATCTAGATCCAAATGCCAGCCCAGCACTTATTAGTGCTGTAAACTTCGACAATTCAGTCCCCAACTTAAAAATTGATTTTGTCTATCAATAAGATACATTATAGAATGACAAATCAGGGTTATGGTATATGTTAACACACAAGTCAGTTTACCAAGAGAAAATATTTTCCCCAGGTTACTAGTATATTTGTCCCTCGACATATAAAGATGAGTTCAGGGAGACAGCAATTTCAACAAATATTTCTTTCATATTTACTCTGTTGAGCATTATCTTAGAAATTAGAGAGTAATAGCTACTAGCTCTTGTGTCCTGACTATGTGCTGGATGTTTTGCATTCATTTCCTCTGAAGTCCATCACAACCCTACATAGTAGTTACGCAGTCCCTCATTTTACAGACGAGGAAACTGAGTTGTCCAAGTTCACAGGACTTGCATCTGAATCCAGATCTGCTTCACTCTGGGGCCTGCATTCCTTCATTATAAGATGGACGATTGTATAGAAACTTGGCAGCCAACTGGATAGTTTGAACAGCCACAAGGTTCCTGACAACTAAAGGTTCGCTGCCTTTCATGAACATTTGGAAACTATAAAAGGTCAGATCAAGCCCCTCTTCATCCCCATCTGCTTATTATAACTATGTTACATTACAAATTGACATCCTCAGCCAAGACCCCCTTAATTGCCTGGTAGGTTATTTTATTTTTACCATCTTTCCCAGTGTACAGACCAGCTCACTTCACCCCATTATATGCTACATTTTATTGTGCATGGACCTGGGATGGGAGTGAGTGGAGAAAATGTCTTATTCCATCTTGTTTGCTACAAAAGATTACCTAGTAAATAACTCACCAAGAGGCCCATAAAGGTGTTTTGTGAATGGCTTAATATCACATTATTACCATAGATGGGGTTTGGAAAGGTACTTTCTTAAAGATCAAAAAAGATAAATTTAACACATTCAACTTTAAAAAGACATGTGAACTATTGTCTAGAAACATAGCTTCACAGAATCAGGAGTAGGAAACTGATATCTTTAGGAAAACAAAAACAAGCCCTATGATTCATATGTGGAATTAAGTAAGTGGACAAAGACGTTAAGCTGACTTTAAGCTACTTCCTCTCCGTCTCCCTTTGAATGCACGCAGCCTTAGAGGCTGTTCTCCAGGTAGTAACATAGCGTTTGTCAGCAACAGGCCAGGAAAAGCCATCTCCAAAATGGAAAACAACACCTGTCTGATGACCAGATGTAGGGAAGTAATTTGAGACAGAAGAAGCGGAATTTAAGAGACAATAAAGAAGCAAGCCAGCGAAGGGTGTTAGAGGACAGTGTTTCCAAACTGTCAGGTGCATAGATGTCAGGGGGGAGAGGGGGGAGCGAGAAACTGTTAAATCCAAATTCTGACTTGTGAATTCTGGGAAAAGCCTGAGATCCCCAGGTGACACAAGGTTGCTAATCCTCACACAACTGGCAGACCCTAGATATGGGGTATTTTGCTATTTAACAGTGCAGACTGGCATTTTGTGACAGTAAAAGACAATGATGAAGGAAGAGCAGGCATGCAAAATGAAACCAGCATGGGAAGGGCAGAGTCAGAGAATCTAAATGTGCATGGACCTCCCTGCAGGAAGCCATGGGAAAAACCCGAGTCCTGGGCTTGGCCCCAGTGCACTGCTGACCTGTTTGAGTGGATAGATATCCATCAGGACTAACATTATGAATTCAGTCATCCATTCCGTTCTTTCTCATATACCCCAAGGGACAAAAGTATTTTGGGGTTCTTAATTTCTACAATCACCTAGTAATTTTTTCAAATGATAGTGTCAGGTTGCCATATATCCTTTCTGGTGTTGTCTGAATGTTTCTCCCCCAAGGTGATATTCTATATATTCTCTTGCCCAGGAGGGCACGTGTTAACCATGTTTCTCTGCTCTGCTTTCTAACATATCTCAGTTCTGCATTGTGTGTGCTGAATTTCAAAGGGGCTGAAAATCCCATTTCTGCTCTATGGTTAGATCATGGCCCTCTTCACCTGACATGAATCCTGGTGGTAAGTGTGTCATTTCACATGTTCTCCATCAAGGATTGAAGTCATAGAGGAGGACAGACACCATTCAGTATTTGTCTCTTCTTGTTGGAAATTACCATCTTGCTGTCCCTTTGCCACCCACATCCTTTCTTGTTGACCCTTCCCAAGACTCCTTTGCTTCTCAACACTTAATGACCTTCAATTAAATGGCCCTACATTCAAGTCTAATGGCATTTAGTACAAAAGCACAGACTTATTTTAAAACTTATTCCTGTGTAAACTATCAATATAGAATGGCTCACTTCAGTAATTTGTTTGTAAAGAAAATAAGTTGACCTGGTTAGTAATTATATCCAATATCCAAATTCTCCACCCATCATCCTTAGACATCCATAAACACCAAATAAGCATTATTTATGGACCACTAACTGAAAACACAAAGGCACAGAAGACAGACACTGTCCTTGAGATATTGACAGTCTCTTAAGACACACTTTTTTTTTTCATTGAAACATTCCCTGATTTAACAAATACTTAGTGAACACTAATTATATGCCAGTCACTATGCTACCTTCTGGAAACAAATTATAAACAAGACAGTAGGTCCTAGAAAAGAGTGACATAGTACATAACAGAGCAGTTAAGGACAAACCAGAGGTCTTCGGATGCTGCAGCGACTTGGTAACTTGTGTCCTGCTGGCATGGTCAGAGATGGTACAAGGAAGCAGTAAAACTAGACTACGACTGCAATAAGCACAAGGAATTCAAATACCTAGGTCCTTGCGAGAAGCCAAGTAGTTTCTGTGGGCCACAGAAACTTGGGAAATATTTCCTAACTTAAGAAACTGAGATAGCTGAAGGAGAATGTTTCTGTTTCATATTTTTTCTTAAACTTGAGGAATATTTATTTACCCTTAGGAGTATTTGGTGGGGTTCCAGGGGTAAAAGAATCCATGGTAAAATTATGAAACATCCTAAGGGGGTAACATTTTTCTAAGTGGTGATTTAAGATGTGTGTGTGCATGCATGTATGGCATAGAATGGAAAATTTGCATGAACATTTAATATATGCCAGGAAACTTCAAAGGCATAGCTTCTTTGCATCAGATCACTTTGACCTCTATAGCCACACCATCTCCATGACTACCACCATTCCACATCCTCTTCTCTGTCTGCCAGAGAATATGCTTATGGGAAGGAAACCCCTGCTCTGCTGAGAAAATCAGATATACATCAGATCTGGAGCATGAGTCTGAGTCATGATTTGAAAGATTACATGCCAGACAAAGGATGTCAGATTCCACTGATGATGTTGGAGGACATGGGGTGAGACTGAGTATTTGTGACTCCTGGAAGCCGGCAGATGGCTATGTTCCTGAGTCTCATTGGTTGTGTCTAGTATTAACAAATATCTCTATAACTTTTCCACACAAATGCTTCCCCCTTTTTTAAAACCTGCTTTTATAAAGATATTATATAAAATTTAAAATTAGCTTGTAAATGTTTTAAAAACCATGTTCTGATATTTCAATTTGCAGGTAATTGATATCTTTATCTCTTAACAATATGGAGTCTTCTGACCCAACAACACATATTTACCCTTATTTACTTAGGTCTTTCTTAACTTCTTCCAGCAGTTGTGTAGTCTTCGGTGTAGAGGTCTTGCATATCTTTTGTCAGATTTATTCCTAGTCATTTCATATCTGTATGGTCATATAAATGATATTTTTAATTTAAATTTCTGATCATTTGCTCTTTGTATATGAAAATACTATTGAATGTTTTAACCCTCATCTGAGGACATGTTTTTTAGTTGATTTTTAAGGAAAGGGAGAAAGAGAGAGGGAAAGAGAAGGAGAGAGAGAGAGAGAGAGAGAGAGAGAGAGAGAGAGAGAGAGAAGAGCTAAATATTAATCAGTTGCCTCCTGCATGTGCCCCAACTAGAAATCAAACTCATAACCTTGGTATGTTACAGGAATTGAACCTGCAATCTTTCAGTGTATGTGATCATGCTCCAACCAAGCCACAATAGCCAGTACATGATTTTCTTCCCCCTGCAAATTAGTAAACTGAATTAGTTCTACCAGCTTTTTATTATTATTATTACATCAAATTTTCTACATTATCATGTCTTCTGAGAATAAGGACAGAATTGATTTTCCCTGTGTAATCGGGATGATTTTTACTCTGTTATTTATGTCTTATTGCACTGGCTAAAATCCCTAGTACAGAGTTTAGTAGAGTGGTTAGAGCAGTCATCCTATCTTCCTCCTAATGTTAAAGAGTCACCAGCATGATGTTAGCTGTGCATTATTTCGTTAATGTCCTTTATCAAACTGAAGTACCCTTCTGTTTCTAGTTTACTGAGTTTTTATCAAGAATGGATGTTGTTGCTGTTTTTCATTCTCTTTTTTTTTCATTTTTATGAAGACCATCATATTTTCTCTTTTTTAGTTTGTTAATATGATGAATGACATTGATTTTTTAATGTTAAGCCAACCCTATATTTATTCACTAAATTACTTTAGTTATTCTATGCTCAATCTACTATATTTTGTTTAAAGATTTTACACATATGTTTATAAATGGTATTGGTGTATAGATTTCCTATAATGTGTCTCTAGAGTTGTGACATCAACATAATGCTAACCTCATAAAATCAGTTGGGTATTATTCCCTTTTTAATTTTTTTCTAAAAGAGTATAGGCAGAACTGATAACATCTCTTTTTTACATGTTAGGCAGAATTCACTGGTGAAACCAACTTGTCCTAAAGTTTTCTCTAAGGGAAGGTTTTTAACTATAAGTTCAATTTTTTAAATAGATACAGGGCTATTTAGGTTATCTAATCTTTCTTTGAGTGAGCTTTGGTAGTTTTTATCTTTATAAAAATGTGTTCCTTTCATCAAAGTTGTTGAATTTATTGACATAAACCTACCTTCTCATTTTCTATATTGTAATTCGTGTCTTTGTTTTCTCCCTTGCTCATCTGACAAGATAGAAGTTTATTGATTTTTATTTCGTTACTCTTTTCAGAGAGTCAGTTTTTGGTCTCATTGATTTTCTCTATTGTATTTCTGATAATAATTGCATCAACTTCTGCTCTGATCTTTACTATTCCCTTTGTTCTACCTACTTATGTTTAATTTCTTCTTCTTTTTCTAGTTTCTTAGGGTGGAAACCGAGGTCATTCATTTGAGACCCTTCTTCTCTTTTGATATAGGCATTTAATGCTATAAATTTTCCTCTAATTACTCCCTCCCACAAATTTTAATATGTTGTACATATGCCTTGGTTCAGTTCAAATACTTCCTTTTCCCTTTTGATTGCTTCTTTGATTCACAAGTTATCCATAAATCTGTTATTTAATCTTCAAATATTGGGAATATTCCTGAGATATTTTCATTATTGATTTTTAATTTACTTCCACTCTGGATTAATTCACTCTTGCTTTTTATTCCCCAGTCTGTGATTTCTTACTTGTGACTTTACTCAGATGCGCTTTCTTCCGTACAGCTCTCCCAGCTCTGCCAGATGAGGTGTGTGGCTTTCTCTTTTGTGCCTGCAAAGCTCTTTTTATGCACTCGTTCAAGAGTTCTTGTCACACTGGGCTGCGATTATGAGTTTTTAAGTTTTCCTCCCCTGCTAGGTTCAAGTCCTCAAGTGCAGCAGTGGGATTTTATGTAGGTTTGCCTCCGCAGAGCACACTGGAGTTTCATGAATGAATGAATGAAGTCAGTGACGTGACAGAGCCACTTAATTTTGAGTCCTCCTAAGCTCATCTCTCCAGCTCCTAGAATGACTCAGCTACTGAAATCAAAGAGAAGATGTGACTATCAAGAAAGAGATGAGAGGCATCAATAAGGTCCTTTGTGTGAAAGAACCAGGGACACGAAGCAGGCCCCTCAGGTATGGCAGGATACCTGCTTTATGTCCAGGTTTACTCTGCGCCTGCAGGAGCTGGGCTGGTGGTTATAGCCCACGCCGGGCCTTACCTATGCAGATGGGAACCAGGCCTGCCGGTGAGTGAGTGCAGCAGACGCAAAGCAGAGCCACACAGGTGCTCCCCACTCCAGCTGTGGGAAACCTCTGGGCTGAACACAGGGAAATGTCCGCACCAGGCGAGTGTGCACAGCAGTGTGTGTGCTCGTGTGTGTGTGTGTGTGTGTGTGTGTGTGTGTGTGTGTGTGTGTGGAGGGGAACAGAAGGAGGGGACAGGATGGAGATGAATGACTACTATGTACTCACCGGAAAAAAAGAACCAGCAGATCCCTTCCAGCCCTGGCTGTACTCAAATCCTACAGTTTCTAGTGAGTTGATATAATAATACCTCACTTTCCCTAAAATCAATCTGTGTCTGCCGGTGACTAATACCATCATAAAACCTGGCACTTTTAGAGCATTCCACAGCAGAAAAGGAGGCTTCTCTGTAACAGTGGATGCCTTTTAAGAAATTTTCTTTATAAGGAGAGATCAGAATATCAAGCTTTGATGGAGGATTTAGACATCAGCTGGCAAAAAAGCAGGTATATAATAGGTCTTTCAGGCACCCAGTTCACCCTATACTAGTATATTCTACCACAGCCCTTAAAAATGAGTGAAATCAGCACTTTCTATTACTCAATATTGTGTGCACACTTCTAAGCATGGAAACCACTAGGAGATCACACACACAGGGGACGCCTTCCTGCATTCTGGGATCAGTCACTAAAGCTCACACTCAGGACAGAGGCCAACCAAAGGAATGACTTGACTAGGGAGGGAAAGAGCTGTGTACACCGCTCTCCGCAGCCCTGTCTCCCGCTGTTTCTACACAAGCCCCCTACGCTGCTAAAACACCAGGCCTCTGAGCAATCTGGGGGGAGGGGCAAACACTTCTCTATGTTCCCAAGTCTTTGCTCAATGTGGAAGATATTCATTCAAGCAGCATCCTGCAAAGAAAGCCGTGCACTTGGTCTGGCTTCTCCAATAAACGGATGGACTCCATCCAGTCCATATCTGGAAAAGCTTTCAGCTCTTTCATTCAAGGCTCAGTTGAGAATAATTGGGCCCATACTCTCACATGAGAATTTGATAGAGTTTACTCTGGGTCCTTATGGATGACAGAGGGTGAAAAACATGCTATGCATGCTGGCCTCAGCCCCGAGTGGGCCCTTTCTGAGGAGCTGGTAAGAACCTTTGACCAGCGTGGCTGGAGATCCAGGTGTGTGGGAATCGGCTTGTGTGTGGTCCACGCTGGAGCTCCCCAGAGTCAGCCTGGAGCTGTCTGCTCTTTCCTCTGAGCTCCGTGTTTGAAACTCAAATTGCATCTGTTGATTCCATAGGGGTAGAGCTTTCCTCCAACGTGTTCTGCAGAACGATGGCTGTATTTCCAAGTGAGTGCTCAGCGACCAGATCTGGTGTTGGTCCTCTCCCAGAAAGAATGAGATGTAGGTTTGGAAACCTAATCTAGCTGGTGGGCATTGCCTTATCCCCTGAGACAAGGCAGTTCTTTGCATTGAAACCGATCATTTGGGGTTCTGAATCATGGGAGAAACAAGCTTTTTTTGAGTTTGACCCTGGCAGATTGACTACCTGTTCTTCAACATTCTTAATCTTGAACTTGTAGTCTTCTGTGTTATGAATTCCTGAAGAGGCCCTTTTACTTCCTTCTGCCAATTCCTTTAACTCTTGACTATTTTACTAAGAAAACTGACTTGACATCAACATCTGAAAACAAATTTAAATTCTATTATGTGACATGATTTTCCTTACAGGGGCAAAGATTACCATTAAAGTAATAATAAAGTGTCTATGGCAAAGCAGCTTGTTACCAAATGTCTGTTTCATTTACTAATTCATTCATTCTTCACTCATTTCCTGAGTTCTAACTTTGCACCAGATACCAGGGGAGGCACTAGGGATACAAAGATGTACAGAGTCCTATTTTCAAGGAGTTCACAGCCCAGTGAGGTGACAGACATCTAGGCAAGCAAGGAAGTAAATAATGTGGTTGGAAGAGCAATGCTAACCACCTGTAAAGGTGGGATTCTGCTTAGAGTTGAGAGTGGGAGGACAGAAGGATGGTGAAGAGCAGGCATAGTCATCAGTTGCAAAGCCCTGGTTGTGGCCGTGGCCCTGGCCCTCACTAGCTCTCAGATGTTAGAAAAATTACCGTACTTAACCTATCTGAGCTTCAGCTTTATCTGTGATAACAAAATAATTATAATGGACTTTCCCAGAAGATTAAATAAGATCATATTTATAAAACACTTAGCACAGTTGCTGGCACCTGGTAAGTGTTGAATAAATTTATCATTATTATTTTCTATGCAGTCTGGACCAACATGTGACATACTAGAAGAGGATCTGAGTTAAAGACGAGATACGGAAGGCAGACAGCGGCTTCCTACCCAGATTACACAGAAGACCTATGTTCTGTTAATTGAGAGCTGTCAGCCTGCCTCAATGTGCTGTAAAACCCACTTCTTTCCTAGAAGCTGGTTGGGAAATTCTACCTGGGATTATCAGTTTATGAGATGCATGGTCAAGGCAAGTTGGGGAATGGTCCCGCCACCTTATCTGGCTCTCCAGCTTGGCAATGCCCCACTCCTCAATCCCCTTTTCATTCTGAACGCAGAATTTAAGGCAGGGAAGACTGCATGTCACTCGTCCCTGGCATAACTGTGTCTGTCTCCTGGACAAGTGCCAGGTGTAAATGGTTCCTACTTTCCTCCTGTTAATACCAAGTCTGCGAGAATGCCTATCTGGGCCTTTGTTTAAATATTAAGGAGTATGTGCAGACAGTAAGCACACAGAAATGTAGACACATGGCCAAGAAAAAGAGTGTGGCCGATACGAAATACAGTGGTGACTAAATATTCAGAATCAAAGAAAGTATAAAAATTCATTCAATGTTTTGTGTTTTTTTTCCCCATCCAGAGTTATCCAATGTAATGGGGGCCCAGAGAGGCATACGACACCCAGACATAGAACTAGTGTGGGCACCATGCCAAAATGAACACACAATATTGCTAAAAATTTTAAATAATTATAACTGAATTATAATGAAAGCAATATATACCTACTATCTATATGTATACTATACATATATTGTACTATGCATTGTAGTTATGGCTGTGGTCATGGTTATATGACAATTTCTATTGGACAGGTAGCATCTCAGATGTTTTCAGAGGAAAAGTTAAAGTCTTAGATGTATGTATTAGTAAAAAGTAAAAATGTAAATTAATAAAAATAGGTTTTAAGCTTAAAAAAAGTAATAAATTCAGATATATTATTGGAAAGTCTATAATAGAAGAGGAAAATATATAAAATAAAATAGAGATTATTGATAAACCTAAAAGATAATTATTTGAAATAATAGAAATAAAAGATTGAAGGAAGGGAGGGAGGTCCATAGGGAAGAAAGATAATGAAGAAAGGAAGAGAAGGAGGGAGGAGAGAGGAAGGAGGGGGAGAGGGAGGGATGAAGGAAGGAAGTTAGGGCAAAGTTAAAGAGTTTCCTTAGGTCCCAGACTAGGCTGATGCTACCAACCCTGAATTTTCCTACCACATAATTTTCCTGACCCCCTACTACTAGGACCAGCATACTTCTCGTCCTGGGTTCGTTACCTCTAATTGGGACACCAAGAGGTCCATTGGAGGAGAATAGGATTAGGAGTAGATACCTGAACATAACAGCCTCCTTCCTGTTGGATGCATTGCCTCCAAATTGATTCAAAACTCTTTCGCACTCATTTCTATAACGTCCTGTTTTCAAAATGTACTCCCTGTTATGTGAGACATGCGAGGCTTAAGGCAAACCTATTTTTCTATCACAAAATTCTCTTCAACCTTTAACTGTCAATATGTTCAAGCTCTGGGATGTGGAGATTATGATGAATGCATAGCATCGAGCCACCTGATTATTTAACCATCTCATCCTACCTGCAGCCTGGTCTCTAAGTCTAGCATGCTGTATGCCTGGGAATGGCCCCATCACTCTCTCCTATCTGCCTGACTGTGGCTGAGCATCCCAGCTGTTGTTGGACATCTCCTGATGAGGATAAGGGTAAGAGTTAGGTCTCACTCTGTCATCTAGGTCAGGTCAGGATACTTCCCATGGTTACTTGAGCTGGAAAAAAAATTCATGAAGAAACAGAGGGTTGAACCTTGAAGGAAGTCAGGATCAAAGCCTGTATTTCAGGATTTCTTGCAGGTGTGTTTGATTGCTTTGTGCCGTCAATCAGGAACTGTGAAACGCGGCTACCAACTTGTTTTTATTCTTTGTTTGGCTGTGTCTAATGATGTCAAAACAACCTGTCAGTTCAACACAAAGATGTTAGCTGGTTCATTGGAGATACTCACTTGACATTGGGGAGCCAGAAATACTGGGAGCTGGACCACCCTCTCCCTTCCCTGGATTCCCTCCAGTCACCTTTCATGCAATTGCTTTCTCTGTTACTTTTTTGCAAGTGGGAGAGAGGTAGCTCACTCTGCAACCTGTTCAAGGTTATCTGATCTGAATTATCACTCACAATCAACCCTACTGCAGCTTAAGAATGAAACTCACTGTACTTGAATATATCTATTGTTAAGTCTATGGCTGGATAAGGATAATTATTACAGTAATTATTAGATCATTTGCAATAGTAGGAATTTGCTCGTTATCTTCACCTTTATCTTCAAAGCATTAGATCAACACTAACTTGATCCTTTAAACACCTTCTGCTTCATTGTTTCTCGGCCTTTTGCCTAAGATCAAGTGTAAACACCTACTGCTTGGCTCATTCACATTGGTCAACTGCTATAGACGCTAATCTTAGAACACAGCCAGGGAAATACCCACTTCCTGTAGCTATGTTCAATAATGGCAATCTTCTGAGGCTGTGGCTGCCCTGCATCTGCAGCCACCTTCCTTCCGGCATTCAGCTGACTGAATACCTACTTAGACCACTGCTGGGTGGTGAGAGATGTTAAAGGCTGCGAGGCACAGAGCTCAACAAACCTCCTTCCTATGCACACTCTGCAAGTAAAAGTAGCTTTCTGAGTGTGTGGGGTTTCATTTGGGATTTTGAATTATAGAGATCAGGGAGAATATGGTCACATGAGCACGGAACGGCCACACAGCTTCAGAAATTAAAGAGGCCTTAGTGCACGGGGGCAGTTCCTCGGAGCAGGAAGAAATCTCGTGTCATTTTCAGCCTGCAGTGTGTGCGCTCTGGCTAGAGACACCAGAAGGATTTTTAACTGACTTCATTTGGAGTAATCAAAAGGAGGAAAGGCGTCTACCTTCTCATTCTATTTTTAAAATTTTGATTTACAAACTTTTAAGTAATAAAAGAGTTGAGTCTGACAGCCCTTCATCACATAGCTATGCAATATTATGAGAGTTGGGTGTCTGGCCGGGTGACAGTATCCAGCAACCAGGCCTTAAACACTGTTCTTCTCACAGGTACACATACCACACAACACATTTTTTCTTTCCTTAGGCTGAGCGACATTTTTCAACTGGCAATTGTGTTTGATTTATTTGTACAGACTACCACGAAATGTTGGCCTATTTCAAATTAAAAGTCCACTTTCTCCCTTTGTCTCTTCATTATAAGGAGACCTCCAAAGGGAAAATACTTTTGCTAGAGCTGGGTTGTGGTGGTGAGTGCAAAGGTCACGTGGTACCACACACCGTGGGGAGAGGCACTTGCTCAGACGGTGACAGCTTGCTGAAAGAAAGGCTTTGAGTCAGACATGAATCTGGCGGTGATGAAATCCGTTAAGCATCTTCTCTACCTTATCAGGAAACATCAGGTGAGTCTCCCCAGCAGCTGTCTGTCTCTTTTACCTCATTCCTGCAAGGAGGCAGGAAGCCGCTCGGTGCTGAGTCAGTTTCTGAGCACCTGGGGACAGTGAGAAGTCCCAGGGCATGGAGTCAGGATGTCAGAGGACCTGCTCAGACTCCGGCACCAGCTTACTGGATGGCCCTAAGCAAGACCTGTCCCCTTTTTGAGCCTCCCTCAGTTCTCCATTTATAAAGCAAGAAAAAGAGTTCTGGCAAAGATGATATAGTACGTTTATGTCTAGTACACTTTGTCAGCTCGAAACACACAGCAATGATAAATTAAATAGAAAAAGCGAAATCCAAAAAGACAGAGCTGGGCTCAGATGTAGAACAAACATCACCATGGACTGAAATAGAACTTAAATGCAAAGCAGTGAGCAGGGCTGAAGCCACAAGCTTTCTAGGTCATCATCCAAACCAAAGCACTGGTAGCCAGGAGCCCAGTTCCCACGGGGCAATATGGACTAAACGTGCTCCCCAGGAACGGGGAGACGAAAGCTGGGTTCAGTACTTGCAGTAAGTGCTGCAGGGGGATTCCCAACCGTGACACAAAAGAAGCTATTGTTGACTCTACGTAGGGCTTATGCTTATAGGAAACTGTGGTCAGAGGGATGCAGGTGAACACAAAGACCAGACACAGAATCAAGTTACCCACTGGCTCAGTGACCAGACATGTCATTTCCACAAACTGCCACAGGGAAGGAAGTGCTAACGTGTCATGAGAATATGTGGGGCTGCTCTGCAGGTTCAGAAAAGCTAGGAGGTGACATCTATAAACTTTATATGATAAGAAGGACACACACAGATAAGAAAATTAGAAAAATAAGCTTTCAAACCCATCTGAGACTAAATTTAAAATGCACAAATAAATATTACGTGAAGAAAGGGAGTCAAACATCATTAAGAGTGTTCAAGGGTGTTCTCAGATGAAATTTATGAGTTTGAAAAAAACTATAAAATAACCATGTGCAGTAACATCAAAGAGATAAAAGAATAATTCCTATTAAAAAATGAACAAAAAATGAAGCAAAAATTGGTAGAAAACTTACAAGAACAGGAGTTTAAAACAGAGCCACTAAAGTGAGAAAAACACAAAATCTAGGCTAACACACAAAATCTAGACTAGACACAATAAAAGAGGATTTAATGAATTAGTGAAAAGTGCACAATGTGTCCAAATTTGTGAGATTCATCTAAATCAGTGCTTAGAATAAAACATATAGCTTGAATGCTCATAAAAAGATCTAAAGAAAGATCGAAAATCAGTGACCTACGATTCTACTTTCAGAGGCTAAAAACATAAAAGCAAAGTAAATTCAGAGTAAGTAGGTAGAAGAAATACAGATAAAAAGCAAAAAAAAAATCAATTAAATTTAAAACAGAAAATAATCATTAAGCTAAGAAAACTCAATTTAAGTTCTTTGAAGAAAAAATTTCTACAAAATTAAAAAACACTGAGTCTGATCAAGTAGGAAAGAATGAAGGGGTACAAATTAACAGTATTGTGAATGAAAGATGGTATATCTATTGACCCTACAAATAATAAATCTATATACTATAAAAAAAGCCTAAGTGACCAGCCAACCATTCAACTAGTAGCAAAGACACTCACTGACCACCAGGGGGCAGAAGCTCCAACCAGTAGCTGACCATAGGAGCTGCAGGAGCTGCTGTGATTTGGCAGCTGTGATTCTTGGGTGACACACTGGGAACCAGAAAGGAGGAAGCCCATTTCCAGGGTGCGTCACCCAAGAACCACTCTCTTGCAATCTGGGACCCCTCAATGGATGTTGGAGAGCCAATCTCAGCCTGATTCCCACAGGCCAGCCTGAGGGACCCTGCCTGTACATGAATCTGTGCACTGGGCCTTTAGTGTTTAATAAAATAATATGAAAAAGTTTATGTATGCCAACAAATTAAACATCTTGGTAAAAAAAAAAATGCATTTCTTTATAAGTTATCAAAATGGCATGAGATGAAAAAAATTCGACTAGCAATTTTATAAAGAAACTGTTTTTCTCAAAACTCTTCCTCTAATAAAATACAAGATCCCAATGATTTTAATGGTGAATTCTTTCAAACATTTAAGGAAGAAATAACACTAATTTTATACAAACTTTTAAAATAAACAAAGGGAGCCAAACATATCCCATATAACTTTATAATGCCAGCTTAATCCTAATACCAAAAACATATATAATTGTAAATCAATATTCCTCAAGAATATTAATGAAAAACACTTAACAAAATACAAGCACATTAACTCTAGCAACTGTATACAATTCTTGTTTCCAACCCTGACATCTCTCTCTAGGAACAGACTGGAAGAGTCTATGAGATATCCCAACTCTCATAGTACTTGTTAGAACTTGAACTTCCAAATGGGAAAGAAAATTAACCTAGTCCCTCTACGAGGTCATCAAGGACCTTTTCTTTTTTTTAATCACTGTTCTCTCTTCTATAGATTCAGTTTTATCCTAAGGCTGTTCCCTTTGCCATAATAGGATGGAACAAATATAGTGCCTCCTCATTCTCATCAATGGAATTGAGAGACCATATCTTCCTGAGGTTTTTTTTGTGTGTTTTTTTATGATTAAGGAAAGTTTTATCAAAATTCCCATAAAATATCACCTCATATCTCACTAGAGTGCTGGTGCATGACATTTGTGTACAGAGGGGTGAGGGGGTCTTTCAGCCCATCCTGCACCCTCTCACAGTCTGGGACCCCTCCAGGGATGTCCAACTGCCAGCTTAGGACATCCCCCAAGGGGTCCTTAGCACTGCTGCAGAAATGGAAGAGGCTCCCACTACCGCCGCTGCACTCTCTAAACTTGAGCCCAGCTTCTGGCTGAGTAGTGCTCCCCCTGTGGGAGCACAATGACCACCAGGGGGAAGCTCCTGCATTGAATGTCTGTCCCCTGGTGGGCAGTACGTGTCATAGAGACCAGTCAGTCCACAGTTAAATTGATTTGCATATCAGCCTTTTATTATATAAAATTGCTTGAAAGTATGTTTCCGGCCTATTTATGAACCAATGCTTATCAATAGAGAATGCCATGTGGTGATCAGCTGAGTCCTGAGTTCTCACATCCTTCTTTAGCAAGAGGAATGGGAATGACCTTGATAGATTTAATGTAGAAGCCCCCAGTAGAGAAGGGACAGATTGAATCCTGGAGACACCAGAAGTGTCCATTGAGTGTTGCTGTCTACACCACAGGGAATGCCACGAAGCATTTGTGGGGCTGGTTAGGCTGCTGATGTGTCCTTTTCAATTTGTATTTTGGGATCTTCAGGTCTCTTACAGAGATTATTTTTAGTGTCAATAAATCTAGTTAAAAGCTAAAGCACTGACCTCTTTTTCCATTAAATTGTGTGGCAGGAACATTTGGCTGCGGAGCTGCTGGTTCAGGGTCTGAGAGGGAATTTCAAATCCAGATCTTAGAGAAATGAGCTGCCTCAGGATCTGTCAGATCCCCCAAGAAGTTGGGGGAACCTCCTCGTGACTTTTGTGCCCTCACTGCCCTTGGCTAATTCCAGGGAATCCAGAGATTTGGAGAGATGAGGGGGGAGGTTTCATGGCACTGACTAACTCAGCAGAATGACTTCTAAGAAAATGTGATCAGCTTTCTCTTCTCCGAGTCCAGGCTACGGAGCGCTTTAAACCCTCTTGCCTCTGTGGCCCGATTAGATGGGAAATACATTTTTTTTTTGTCTCCGATATTTATTTAAAAGTTTCATTTTCACTTAATAAATCCATAGCCATGGCATACATGGAAGGTTTACCCAAGTGGTAATTTATGCTTATTGAAGAATTACTTTTGAAACTGTATGGGCTGCCTGTCACTGAGGGAAATTGTGGCCACTCAGTTTTTAGACTTATTGGCTGTTACAGATCTGGGAGTTGATATATATTTGAAATGTTTATGCCTTCTCCTTCTTGTTAATTATCGATCTAAACCTTTATGGAGTCGGAGACATTTGTGAACAAGGCTTTCATTAATCCCCAAGGCTGCTGAGGGGTCTGGGCAATGGCATTCCCAATTAAGATATGCAGAGAACTTGGGAACTAACAGCCTAATTTCCAGGGTCACATCGTGGGTCAGTGATGGCCAAGCTTACAGCGTTTCTAACAGGGGTACAAGACATCTAATTTACTCACCAAAGGTGACCCTTCAGTTGTACCTAGATCACTGTCAAAGCTGCCCCAGAAAAAAAAAAGGGGGGGGGGGGAAGACACGTAGACATATCCATTCACAATCCTCCTGGAGCCCCCTTAAATCAGGGACACCTATCTTGTGTCTTGCTTCCACCCTTGCCTGAGTGTAATCTATCCTCTCGTGTGTTTATCCCCTTATTCTGAAGCAGGTATGAAAGACTTCCAGACCACTAAATCTTGTCTTACACTTCTCCTCTTCTCTTTCCTCCCACCGCCTCATCATTCTGAGGCAATGGGGGGAGGGGGGGTTTAAAAGTAGAAACTCTGGCTAGAACCTCTCAGAGAGTAGTCACCCACACATCGCAGTGGGAGGAGTATACGGTAAGGTGGTTCCTTCACGCTCCTTACTGGTGGGAGCCAGTGGAGTGTTTCAGGACCAGCCATAAGCCCTGCCATGGACAGGGTAGGCACAGGAGCTGCACCAGCCCACACAGCGCCCTTTCCTCCCTGAATTCACAAAAGAATGAAGGAAGGGGGACATGCTGTTCTCTTCCCCCATGCTGTCTTCTTAAGGGACTTGAGAAGAGCCTACAACTCCTTGCCCACTCCCAATAATTTTCTAACAGGATTCCTTGCTCAAGAAAGCAATTGAAACTGTTTCCTTCTATACACAAGACTGCCTTCACCTGTCAAGCCTTCCAGAAATATTCTAGTGCCTCTGGATTCTGGCTCTGGCCTCCTCTGCATGTGTCTTACCTTTTGTTTCCTTGGAGGTCAAGCATAATACGGATTGATGGGAAATGGGGAAGCGGACATCAGATCCTGGAAGCCGCTAAGGCTAAGGCGAAGAACCAGATGGTGCACTGGGGGCTGTGTGGAGCCCTTTTCCAAAGCGCCTGCTTCACCTTTTAGAGGCTGAGAGGAGACTCGGCCTCCGTCCCTAAAGGCCCAGAGGCACTGTGAGCCCAGAGCATCCCATGCCTCGTGTGAGGACCAGAGGGGTCTTAGCTCTAGAACAGCCATCTCTCGCCGCTGGACACAGGAAAGGCCCTGAGAACTTTCCCTACCCAAGCCCCTCGTATGTAAGGAGGCTGAGGCCCACTGAGGCTCCGTGAAGGCTTCAGCCTTTCAATCACATTCTCCTGATTACAGATGCAAGAATGAGGGGGCCCAATGGGGTGCTCGCCTCCAGGAGGCCTGTGGTTTTATGTGTGTGAGCAAACACATTTTGTTTAAATAGACCTTCCTCCTGCCCCCACCGGGCCCCGCCTCCGCCTCCGCCACCCCGTCTTTATTCATTGCTAACAGATGCTGCCCAGGCTGCAGCCAGACAAGAGCAGGAGCACACGGGCTCCCACGCGGGAGGAGCGGGGAAACTGATGAGCTGCCACAAAGCAGGGTGTATGGGGGCCTTGGCTTTGAATTTCAATCCCCCCTCTGGCTCCCCTCGCCCCCCACTACGCAGGCCGTCAGACAATTTCTGTTCTGTGTCCTTCACATCTGAGAACAGCCAGATGAAAGGAGGCCAGGGCAGGCTGCTTCGGAGTAGGTGCTCCTCCGACAACCGCAGTAGGACCAGGGACTGGTCCATGGCCTCCTCCAAGGTACCAGTGGGACAGGAAAGAGAATGAGAGACAGCAGATCTCTTGGCTGGAAAGTCAAGGAGACTAGGCCAATTTCTCCCTATCCGTCCACCCTAAGTGTACTGATCACTGGTCTGATCTGGGTGCTTTTATAACCCCTAGAGTCCCTGAACTCTCAAAGTGGGGTGGGCCAAGATCTAACATTATGGATCTAACATTATGAGTGTGAAAGTTTGCAAAGTGAATGTGCCAAGCATTTTGTGAAGTGAATGTGCCAAGTTTGGTGACCCAACCTATCTGTGTGACTATGGGCACCTAGCAAGTGCTCAGCAAATGTCTGGGGAATGAATGAAGGAATAACTAGGCTTTAAGGAGCCAGGAAGACACAACAGAGGAAGAGGGGCAACTAGACGGCCAGAATCCAAGAGGTTTCAAGCCAAGAAAATAAGCAGTAATAACAAAATAAATGTAGAGGATAGGTCAATGCATACATACATAGATACTCAGACAGATACATCCTATATAATAAAAGGCTAATAAGCAAATCAAACAAAGAGTTGAACGACCAGTTGCTGTGATATGCACTGACCACCAGGAGGCATATACTCAATGCAGGAGCAGCCCCCTGGTGGTCCGTGTGCTCCCACAGGGGGAGCACCACTCAGCCAGAAGCCCTAAGCCAGGCTCATGGCTGGTGAGTGCAGCAGCGGTGGCAGGAGCCTCTCCCACGTCCATTGCAGGCAGGCAGTAAGGAGCGAGGGGTCCCCGACTGCAAAAACCCAGATTGTGAGAGGGATGTCTGCCTGCCAGCTTAGGCCCAATCCCCGAGGAGTCCCAGACTGTAAGAGGGTGCAGGCTGGGGTAAGAGACCTCCTCCTCCCCAGGGCATGAATCTCATGCACCAGGCCTCTAGTTAGATAATAGTCATTGCCTGGACTATATGAGTCACTAATAATGTGCCAAGCATTTCACAAATATTATCTCATTTAATTCCCTACCCTATGAAGTCAGCAATACAACCCAGCTCCTCCAATGTAGAAGTGCGGTCCTGAGAAGGAAATCTTCATCAGAGACACCCTCTTCACACCTCCTGCCCTCACCTGGAGTGACTCCTGGTGTGACTGATGGATTCATGTTTCTGAGCATTTGGAGAAAGGGGAGAAGGACCAGAGGCACAGCAGTTTCCTGCATGTCCACCATGGACCAAGCAATGGGCTGGGTGCACTACCCATACATTCCCACCGAAGCTCACAGAAATCCGGAGCAGTTTGTGTTATCATCGATAACACTTTCATAAATGAAGAGATCAAGGTGAGATAAGCTTGAAATGAGCCCAAGCCATAGGCAGGCCCACAGAACCTGTTATATTAATTGGCACTCAATAAATATGTATTGAATTAAATGGAATGGAATGAAATTGAATATCCTCTCTTCATAAAGTCAAATTCTGTGGGAGGGTGCCTCGTTTCCACAGACCTGGCAGCCTGCCGCCTCAATCTCTCTGTAAAAGGCTGCAGGGAGCCCCGGGAGCTATTTGGAGAAGCAAGAGCAAGAAGGGGTACCTCCCGCATTCATGAAAGTGTGCGGTGGTCATGGCTTTAGGTTGAGGCTGTGGCCTGTGGGCCCCAAAATCTCACCAGCCTTGTAAAGGGAGAGATACGTATGCAAAAGGCCTGCCAGTTGGACCGCACAGGACTCCCTCCTCCCAGAGGAGGCAGTTCTGCTGGTAGCCAGAGTGGCCGCGGGCCAGCTCGGAGCAGTGTGCATCCCCGCCCTCAGGACACAATCAGAATGCTCTTTATTATATCTGACACAGCTGTCTATGGCCCTTGGCTGTCTAGGCCTCCAGCAGGGCCCAAGGAGGAACAGGATAATCATTTTAAATGACTGAAAATAATTTGCTTTTAAAAATAATGTATATATTGTGTGTCTCCTACCTAGAAATCTCTCTCAGTGAGAGAACGGCCATTTTGTATTTCTGCAGCTAGCTCAGAAACTGGCACTCAAAACGTTTGCAGTTGGTGACACCAAAAGTCTATGCAGTTTAAGAGCTCCAGAATGGATATTTTAATTGGAATGTGAGCTAGACATTCCAGTCCATGAATCCTCCTGAGAACGCTGCTGTCCCCTCCTTCACCAAGTAAGCCAGTCACAGGGCTGGTTTATAATCAACAACAAAGTCAACCGGAGGCCCCACCCTTTGGACTGTTTTGCTTGTCTCTTGAATATGTCAAAACGCTAGGCCAGTTGTTCCCATTCTCGAGGCTCAGACCACAAGACTTAACAATCAGTGACTCTCCGGGCACATAGCAGATGCCGGGGGAGGCAGACACAGGGAAGAGGAGAGCTGAAGAGCTTGAAAGCAACTGCGGTCAAAATAGGTCACCCCTTTTGTTTCTACAGAAAGTCCTCCCCTGCTACTGTTCCCCAGGCGCCAGGGTCCGCTTCCCGCTTAGAAGCAAGCAACAGCTTGCAGCAAGCTTTTGTTGACACAAATTCCATGTTGCCTGGTGCTTTTGTTTGTTTCACACATAATTCACATTTTTCTACCCTCCATGCATTTTTCATAGTCCATCCTGAAGCCATGTCCTGCCTCCCCTCCGGGACTCCCTGTCTGGGGTCAAAGTCCCCGCAGATAACTGGGCTAAGGGTGTTGATGGAACACTCAGCGGGATGGAGCTGACATAGTAGGAACTAAATTCCTGCAGCACAGAGATTAAAAGTCATCTTGGACCAGATCCTAAATCAAACACGCAAATGAGCCATCGCTCAGGTAGCCCAGGCTGAAGGACACAACAAGGTCCAATGTGCTTATTCCTATTCTTTCCTAAAGACGTTTACACAGAGATCGGGGGGGAGAGGAGGGAAGTGCCCCTTTTGGGTGAGTCTTGGGGGGTCAAGAACAGAGAGCAAGAATAAGAGTGTCATCTGTGAGACCAATGGCATCTGTAAGCTAAGTGACTTGTCACAACTCCTGAGAGTGACAATCACCTTCCTATCTGCAGACACTTTAAAGAAGCTTCTAAATGCAGGTTCCATGATAGACTTTGTGGAAGCTTAGAAAGTCATAACTACAATAGAAAAAGCATCAGAAGCCACTCATTGCAACTCCCTGCCTAAGGCAGGCCTCCGTCCCCCCCCCCCCCCGCCCCCCCGGCACCTCCCACAGCATAAGCTCCCCATTAGCAGGCAGGACGCCACTGTCCGCGGGAGGCCCATTTCCTTATTCCACCCGCCTCTCTGGTCAAGGTCCCCTCCTTCCACTGTGATCAAGCACAAGACCCTCCATCTTCCACTGATGAGTGTAAATCCTGCTTCAAAGTCACAATGAATTAGTCCCTTCCTTTAACCATGGCTGAAGCATGTGACAGCTGTCCGCATGGGTCTTGCCATCATTCTGTTTTGAGTTCAAAGTCCCACCTCTGCCACTTACTCACTTTGGGAAACTTAAATCCTCCAACGCTCAATTCATCTGACATGAGAACAATAGTGGGATCCATCCCATAAGTCAGGTTTGTCTGTAGGTGCCATAATGGTGGCCGGGACATAATAGTGGGATCTATCCCATAAGTCAGGTTTGTCTGTAGGTGCCATAATGGTGGCTCCTTGGCAGAGAAGGAGCACTTGGTGCTTTGTCCTGGCTTTGCCATGGAATGGTTGTGTGGCACATGCAATTCACTTAACCTTCCCACAACCACTCCTGCCTTTCCTAAAAGGCAGCTTGTCCCGCCTATTGCTGTCTAGGTGCTGCTATGGAGATCAAATGCCAACATGTGACATGCACATCTGGGCACCCATGGGTCTATGGCGCAGCCCCCTTGCAAACACGTGGCGCTCAATAAAAAGCCTATTAAGTTTCCTCGGTGCTTTCTGAGTGAAAGATGAGGCTTTGTGGGTCGAGAAGGGAAGAGACCTATTAGAGGGGGTTTATAATTTGGCAGGCCGTCTGGGAGGATCAAGTGCACAGAGAGCAGAAGGTGTGTGCTTGGGTGCAGGAGAAAGATCTGGAAGACAGGGGAGGATTTAGGTGCCACCTGTTGTAAAAGAACCAGAGGAACAGGAGTGATGAAAAAAGCAGATCCCCGGGCTCCGGAAGGTGCTTTGTGGTTGTCTCCGTGATGCTGATCAAAGGAGCTCCTAGGAGAGGTGAGGAAAGACCCTGATGTGCTGAAGGACTGGTGGCAGACAGGATGGGGCTGGGGCGAGGACACAGGCGTGAACCCAGCCAGGAGGCTTCTCAGCGGAGGGAGTGGCAGCGGAAGCCCCCATGCTGCAGTGTTTAGGGAAAACAGGCAGGTTGTCTGTCCCAGGAGAGGATACAGTGCTTTGCAGTCGGCTCCTTTAATTCTCTCTCATTCTCCACATCTCACTCCTCTCTCAAGAACAACCTCAAATTTAACCTTTCCCAAAAGCCTTCCCTCAACTCCGGAGTGCCAATGAACCTACCCATTTCTAAAATCTCTGTAAGGATTTTAGTCTGTGTTTGTTAGGTACACTGTAGTTATGAGTATAAAAATGTCACTTTCAGACAATTTATATTTACTATCTTAAAATAAGGTTGTTTAACATTTTACAGGTAAAATATATCATGGTCCCCACTCAGCCACCTCGCATCCCCCTGGAACAGACATCCAATTATATAACAGAGATTTCTAGATCATCTGTTCTTGCTTTGAACTCTTGAGCTCCTTACTTTCTTCTCCATTCTTAGTCCTGCTTGTTTGTCCGAAATAACCAATGGCCAGTATCCGTTAAGTGGCCATGACTTTCCTCCATCCACTCTTGTTCTTCCCTGGTTTCCCCTCCCTCTGTCCTTACACTGCCTCATGGAAAGTCTCCCCACCTGGCTGGCTCAGAAAGACACCAAACATCAGCAATGATATGACAAGCTACCAAAGGAGGAATGGAGACCCAGCTCTGTGCCCCTTCTTTACTTTCCCTCATTGCTTACAGCAGAGCCATCCTCAAGCCAGTCATTTACAGAAGGCTGGTAAGTTTCGTTTGTCATTAAAGGAAGTGACAAAATAGCCAGTGAAAGGAGCAGGGTAGTGTGAGAGGATTGGTGCCAGAAATGAGCTGTCCATGGATTCTGCTGCTGCATTATGGGTCTTGCACGTCAAAGTGCTCAGTGAGTATCTGTTGAATAAAATCTAGAGACCCAAGGCAGAAGGAATAAACATGGAACACGCCAAGTGGAAAAGTAAATAAGGAAGAACTAAGAAAAGGAGCAGCCCTAACTGCTCAGTCAGGTTTGGCTCAGTGGATAGAGTGTCGGCCTGTGGACTGAAGGGTCCCAGGTTCGATTCTGGTCAAGGGCATGTACCTTGGTTGTGGGCACATCCCCAGTAGGGGATGTGCAAAAGGCAGCTGATCGATGTTTGTCTCTTATCTGATGTTTCTAACTCTCTATCCCTCCCCCTTCCTCTCTGTAAAAAATCAATAAAATATTTTTTTTAAAGGAGCAGTTGCTGTCAATGCAAAAGTATTACATTAGATGGAGCCCCCTCCCTTAAATATTGATCTTCACACCACCTTTCCACCTTCCCTTTACTTACCCCCACGGGAACCTTTCCATAACAACAGATCCCAGACCTGTTGAAAACTCATCTTTCTTAAGTTCAGTTATGTGTTGGCATTGGAAGACTCCTAACCAAAGAGGAGGAGGATTCATCTGTCTATCACACTAGGAACAGCCAAGGGCAAGAGGACACACTGGGCAGTGAATAAGCCCAAAAGCTACAGCCATTCTGAGAAGCCAAGTGTCCTCCTCCCTTTCACCATCATTGTGCATACATTCCCAACCCCAATATCAATATGCCACTTCCAAATCGGCTCTTGCCCCACTGTGTGCAGGTAGCCCATATGGACCTCACATATGAACGCCAAGTTCAGGTTCTTATTCTTTGTCATAACAATTGTTCATTAAGTGTCTTCTATGTGCCTGGCATAGAGCTAAACGCTTTCTCATATTTTATATCCTTTAGCCATTATATCATTTACTTTAAAGTTACTACTTTTATCACTATTTTACTACTGAGGAAACTAAAATGCAGAGAAGTTAAGTCCCTTATCCAAAGTCACACAGCTAATAATAAAGTTAGATTGAAATTTATATTATCTGAAGCATTCTTTGCATTGTGCCATACTTGCTTTTAACAAGTATATAAAATACTTATAAATTCAATAGAAGGGAAGATGTATCATTTTATACATTAAATTTATTAATATAGCTGCAAATATTTTAATGTTTAATATAAATATGGAACTTTACCGTTGTTTCCATTTTTTAATTTTGCAATTATCCGTCTGTCCTAGCCACATTTCTAACATTGTTTAGGTACCTAAAGTAAGATGCTTTTCATGTTTTCCATCTAATTTGCTCTCCTCCCACAGCAGGTTTGAGCCCTACTATTTCCTTCTCAAGCTTTACCCACGGGACAGATCTGCAGCCTCAGGGATGGTAATCCACACATATTAGGGGTTCAGTGGATTATGGTGTCTTTTAAGTCCTAAATTACACTAACTTGAGACTTAGGGGGGGGAAAAAAAGAAAAAAAAAAAGGAACTATGGGTATAAACCAAAACTCACCATTTTGGGAGAGGGCAGTGTCCCGGGAACTGTGACGGGAGATTAGGCAGGTAGAATGAATGGATCTCTACTTCAATCAGTTTTGACATAAATCTGGAAATAAGTAGCTATTCCCTGGCCTACAACCCAGTGGGTTTTGGATATGTGAAGTTTGGGCTAAAAAAAAACAACACCAGATTGTCCAATAAAAACAAGAGTTTAAAATGGGAGACATTGACACAAAGTGGTGTGAAAACAAGCTCTGTTCCAACAAAGATGCTGGAAGAACTCCCTTCTGTAGCACTGAGGAGAAGTGATGACATATTCCATCTCACATGGAATTCGTGAAAACAGAGGTTTGTGCAGAGGGTGAAAACCTATTATTTGGTGTCCTTTTCCAGCAGCAAAGGCTAGCATTTCACAACAGGTGGACCCTGGAAGCTGGAGAGGGCAGCAGGAGAGGGCAGCCATCCTAAGGAGGAGAGCTCGGGTTCCTCTGCATCTTCCCACCACAAGTTCCTGAAGGCCAGCTTACTCTTCCACACTCCTTCTGCCTGTTGTGAATTAAGTTTGAAATACCTTCTCCTGACATGTGGCATTTCACCTTGGTGCTCTTTCTCCAGAGAAAAGTCTTGCCCATCTGTTTTCAGGAAACTTGGCATCAGAATCTGATTTCTCTTGGAAATTTTAGGATAGGGCTGGTCATCAAAGCACATTAATCTCAACTAATCCTGCAGCTGCACACGTGCATGGAGTGCCCACTGCCTGGAGTGCAAGTTCAGTCCACTGGTCCATGCTCCCTCTTCCTACATGCCCCAAGCTCCCTAACCTGCTGCTGGGATGGGGTCCCTGGGCCTGTTTGCATATCTCAGCCTGCTCAGGCTCCTGTTTAGCATTTGTTTTTCTTGGCATTTCAACGTATTATGTCCATTTTTATTAGACTCTTGACACACCAAATTCTAAACCCAACAGACGACAAGAAAACAAATACTTAAAATTTATAGAAGAAGAAATATCATGGTACTGGTATAAAAACAGACATATAGATCAATGGCACAGAATTGAAAGCCCAGAAAAAAACGTATGCATAAATGGTCAACAAATATTAGACAAAAGAGACAAGAACATACAATTGGATAAAGATAGTCTGTTCAATAAATGGTGTGGAGGAAATTGGACAGATTACATGCATAAAAGGGAAATTAGACCGCCTTCTTATACCATACGCAAGAATAAACTCAAAATGAATTATAGACTTAACTGTAAGACTCAAAACCATAAAAGTCCCAGAAGAAAACATAGGCAGTAAAATCTCAGACATTTCTTGTAGCTGTATTTTTTCTGATATATCTCCTTGGTCAACAGAAACAAAAGAAAAGTAAACAAATGAGACTGCATTAAACTAAAAAGTTTTTGCACAGCAAAGGAAATCATTAACAGAGTAAAAAGACAAACCAATGAATGGAAGGACTTATTTGTCAATGGTAAGGGATTAATATCCAAAATTTGTAAAGGCCTTATACAATTCAACATCAAAAACAAAAACAATGCCGAAACTGGTTTGGCTCAGTGGATAGAGCATCGGCCCGCGTACTGAAAGGTCCCTGGTTCAATTCCGGTCAGGGGCATGTACCTTGGTTGCAGGCACATCCCCAGTAGGGGGTGTGCAAGAGGCAGCTGATGGATGATTCTCTCTCATAGGTGTTTCTAACTCTCTATCCCTCTCTCTTCTTCTCTGTAAAAAATCAATAAAATATATATTTTTAAAAAAACACACAAACAATTTAATTTTAAAATGGGCAAAGAACCTGACTCGATACTTCTCAAAAAAGGACATACCAGTCTCTAATAGAAATATAAAAAGATGCTCAAAAAATGTTCAATGTCACTAACCATCAGAGAGATGCAAATTAAAACCACAATGAGATATCACTCCACACCTGTCAGAATAGCCATCCTCAGAAGTCAACAAACAACAAGTGCTGGCGAGGATGTGGAGAAAATGGAACTCTCACGCACTGTTGGTGGGAATGCCTAATACCAGAGTTGTGTTATTTAGTGTCACCAGGAAAAATGCACTTATTTTATTAGAGAACTCAGGAACATGGGCCATTTGCTTGGGAAGCATCCAGATGGTCTGGACCATCTGGAAACAGAGAGAGAAATGGCCAAAAACCATAATGGTAGAAACACAAGTCTAACTTAATTTGAAAGGAAAGATTTTCAACCCTCCAGAGAATGACTGGTTTTAGATTCTGGGTTCTGTGTCAGGGAGGCAGTTTTGTTTTCTTACTGCCTTTCTTCTATTCCATGGAGGGCAGTTCCATTTCAAAGAGAATAGTAGTTAAGGTTGATTTTCTGCATGGTAAGGGATTTGCATGCCACCTCATCACGAAGCTATTTATCTTCCTGAGTAAAATAAAAAAATAAAATGATACCAAAGTACACTTGCCAAAGAAAGCTTAAAAATCCAAATGAAGGTCAGTCATACATAGTTGCTGTAATCCACAGGTTTCTCTCAATTCAATGGAGAGAGAGGGGCAGAGAGAGAGAGAAAGGTAAATTTTCACATTCCCAAACACAGGCTTTTAAAATTAGCTCAGGGAATCATCATATAATAGGGGAAAGTTAATTTTAGTACTGTTAAGTTAAATTTCTTGCTATCATTCCTAACATCCTCCTTCCCTTTGTTTTTCTCAGGTTTACCTATTGGTCTACTATTACTTCATTTTTCCAGATTAACAGTGCTCACAAAAATATAGTATTAGTGACCACTTTAAATAATAAACGTGACCACCAGATTTCTAATGAAACGGCCCACATGTGCACACCCACTCAGTTCTTCAACCTGAAGGCACAGGTATGAATGGAGGGGACAAGGACTGATGAACACTGACAGAATTAAGAAAGCTGCTGAGGTGGTTTCCTTGGCTCCAGCAAAGTTTGAGGTTAATTTGGGGGCAAGACTTGGATCTTTAGAAAACAGTGGGTTGGCTACAGAAGGAATGTCCTCTCCATTGCTTTGGAAGCTTTCTTGAGTGGTGAACTAATATTGCACATCACAGAATTTAGAACAGAGGGGGCAGCAGAGGTGAGGAAACCAGTCCAGCAATCAGTGTGGTGAAAGGCACCAGTGTAACCAAGGCCCCCATGATGGCCATTTGCAGCAGTGATGAGCAGTGACCTTGTTCATTCTCATTCTCTCTCTCTCTCTCTCTCTCTCTCTCTCTCTCTCTCTCTCTCTCTCTCAGAAACCACTCAGATACAGAGTGGGGAAGCCAACTGGATGAAAGAGTAGTGGGGAAGTTGGTGACAGGCTATGATGTAAATGGACTTGGTGAAAAATCACTGTGTCTTAGTTTTAAAGCCTTGTTATTTCTAGTATGTGGAAATTTTTATAACTCCAATGTGCAACCAAGGAGCAGTTCTGCATGGAATCTCGTCTTAGTAATAGCTGCTAAGGAACAGGTCAATGAAAAATAGAAATAAAAATGGTGTAGCTTCAAGGGAAGCTCCATGGGGAGCATTGCCACTCATAAATATACATTATATAGATAGATGTATATTATTGATTTCAGAAAGAAAGGGAAAGAGGGATAGAAACATCAATGATGAGAGAAAGAATCATTGATCATCTGCCTCTTGCACACCACTTAGTAGGGATCGAGCCCACAACCCAGGCATGTGCCCTGACTGGGAATTGAACCATGACATTCTGGTTCATAGGTCATTGCTCAACCACTGAGCCACCCCAGCTGGGCATCACTGCCACTCTTGATGTTTCTGCCATCAGATGTAACAATAACAACAACAGACAATAAGTTAGGCAGATAAATAATAGTGTAAGATGGCCATTCCTTTGGTCCGAAATTTTATTCTCCCAATACATTTTTAGGGGTAAATCATCTTATATATATGTGATGATGATTTACCCCTAAAAATATATTGGGAGAGAGATGATGATAGATGGCATTTGGTATTAACGTCCCTCATTACAATAAAAAAAATCGCTAATTTCTAATGCTATGTGCATTCTCCACTCTATTCTATTTTAATGTTTACTTGCTCATGAAATTTAAAAGTCATATCACCACTGATTCATAGAAGGCCTAGTGTTTTAAATAACAAGATCACAAAAATGGCTAAAATTTCTCCACCATCTCTGCACCCATGTCACTCTGACTTTACAACTCCTCCCACAAAGGGGCAGAGGCTATTTCCCATCCCTATAAATCTGCTGGGTTTTGTGACTTGGCAATGGAATGCCATGGACACGATGGCTCCAGTTCCAACTCTAGGCCTCAAGAGAACTTGCTCACTTCTACTCTGTTTCTAGGAACCTGAAACCACCACATGAGCAAGTCCAGGCTAGCCTGCAGGAGAAGAGAAACCATGTGCCCAGATGTCCCCTTCGCCCCAACAACCAACAGCACACACACGAGTGAGCCCAGTCCAAATGGTGAACCCACAGAGTGCAGAGTTAAATAAATGGCTGTGACTTGACTGCACTGGATTGCCTGAGACTGTCCCACCTACTGGCATTGCCTAGAAATTTAAATAGATATTAGAAAACCTTGTCACTCAACAAAGCTCTGAAACCAATCTTGGAATAATTTCTTAGCATAGCTTGTATCTAAAAGGTGGCTTTGCAGTGACCTTTTCTGATCTTATTTTAAAACTGAAGAGATGTAGGTACATAGCTATTGTGAGAATCATGCAAGCTCACCCATGTGATCACTGGTAGAAATAAACTAGAAACCTAGAACGACAGAACTGTTTCTCTTTGTGCACAGAGTGCACCGAAATTACCTTTGTTTACCTATTTCATAGCACTTCAGTGGTAATTTCTTAACACTATGAGTTATGCCATCAATTACCTTTGTCCAATAAATGAGACTCTAGATTTTTTTTTTTTTGATGATCCAATTAAATGAACAGAAACCTCACTCCTCACAGGCCAAGATAACCCCATTTCAAATTAGAAGTATTTTCAATGCTTCAATTGTCGATCTGCTAGATGAGCTAGGAGTTGGGAGACCTCTATCAGCAAGCATGGCTCCTAGTCCTGTCTGTGCTGATTACTGGCCCTTAGGCAAGTTTCTTTCCTACTCTGCTGCTTAGATTCCTCACTTATGAGGTCAGGACTCGGTGAACTTTACAATCTGCACCATTCCAACAGCACCTGAGCCCTTAATCTGGTCGCTCAATGCTTAGAAACGAGGCCCAGAAGAGAAAAGCATCAAACCCTCTGGAGAATGAAAGCCTGGTGTCTACTTTACTGGAGTGTATGTAGCCTGTTGCTTTCCCAAAATCCAAACAATAGAAAATTTGTTTTACAGGTGTTATTGTTACGGGTTATTGCAGGTTATTCTTAGAAAAATAAGAGTTCTACTGTGTCTTCTTTCCTCTGAGGTTGCCTTTCTGCACACTGACTGTGCTTTTCCGCAGCCATTAAATATATTCTGTGACTTGAGTTGAAGTGTATTCAAGGGTCCACATGAAAATAAGAGCAGGCGCGTTGCAACCTCTGTTGTGATATTTATCGCTGACGGTGCTCACATGACTGCAGGCCTCCATAAAACCGGAGGGGTCACCTTTGCTTAATGGCGGCCTTCCCTTTCACTCACCAGCCACTCCTTATTGCAAACAGCTGCTTGGAAACAAAAAAAGTATTTGCTATTTCCAAGGGACATGGCTGGCTCTCCAAGCACTTCGCTCATTTTATATAGCAAATGTTTAAGTTTAATCAAATGTCTAATTCTAAAAATGAGCCAATCTTGCATTTTGAATCACTAGCTCAGGAGACCTGTGCACTGAAAATAGTACAAAAGGAATTGAATTCAAGAGCCAAACATTATTTTTTTAAGTGAAGTGTGTGGCTCCTCTAGCCTCAGCTCTCTCCTGCGATGTTGGCCACCCCCTTGGACCAGGGGGCTTCTGCCCAGGCAGTGATTCGAAGGGGACAAACCAACTCATAATGTAAGAAGGCTTCCTTGAGTTCTGATAGAAAGCTCATTCTAAATAATCCAGTAAAACTACATTAGCGCCAAAGTAAGGGAGGAAAACAAGCGTCATATAAACTTTATTAGCACTCTTTACTATGAAATAAACTAGGCTTACACTTCTTTCGGAGGGGAAAATGATGAACACAAAAAATCGTACCGTATTTTTACTTACTAACGTGCACTTGTAAAAGGCATGGCATGCTGTTTTACAGGCAGTAGCATATAAAATACTTTTTCCAGATGTGGATTCATAATTCTCCAAAGACTATAATAGTTATCATAAGATTTATGAAGGATAATTTATTAATCACATTTTTTTTTCCTTTTAGAAATCTGTTTGGTAAGATGAAAGAGAACTTTAAAATGTCATTTTAACCAAATGTAGATGGCATAATATCAAGTTACTCCTTTTGTTCAAATTATTTTTAATGACTTTATTTGTTTTATTGCCCCCACAAGTCAGTACCAACTTGGTGGTAATGATCTATTCAGGAAATCTCTGAAGTTTTTTAAAGTACAATAGCACGGAGCTATTTTAAAAATTAAATGAACTGAACTGTGTGAGTTGATTAGTGTTCATTTATTTGAGGAATGTGGGAGCTACCAAAGCTTATTTTTTATAAATTTGGAAGAGACAAATCTTGTGAAAATTGTAGCTCCCTGAACATTCACGTAGCTTCCTCAACTGAAATTTCGAAGCCCACGTGTGTCTGAAGTGCTACAACTAACACATTGTTAAATAAAACACACATTTCCAGCACGGATTCCTTTAATCTGGCTTAGATTATTAAAAACACAGCTGTGTTAAACTCATACTGAGTGCCTGAGTCACATGACAGGAAAAAAAGTCCAAGTGACCTTCTTTTTTCATCCCTTTATTTGAAGTAAGTTTTGTCTAAAGCTTAACAATGCCAAAGAAGGAAAGATAATTCTGCAGTTCAAGGGACTCATCAAATCTAAGGTCCCCAACCTCTCACCCCCAGCCCCTCCCCTCCCCTCTGCTGCTCCCCTGGCAGAGGCCTCTGCAGTAGACAATGGATAGAGATCATTACTGAGGGAAGAGTTAGCATCTAGACCCTTTTCCACCCTGACTCCTACAATAGCCATCGGGGTTTCCTCAACTCTCATATAACACTCTCTTAGCAAAGTTCCTGCAATGATTAAAATAAAATGATGCATATAAGTCATCTACAGCCAGGCACATAGTCAGCACTGGACAAATAACACCTATTATACTTACCATGTGTGAGAGTGTGCAAGAAGTGTGTTTCAATTGAAAGAACAATGTGGCCAAGTGGTATTTATTAATAGATTTTAAAAGTTATAAAGTTATTAGGAAACAGAAAACACGCTGAGTAACTACCATGTGTAATCTGCTATTTGAATGGATTTGTAAGGGACAACAAAACATATGAGAGGAAATCTATGTTCCAAAGTGTTTATAAACTATGAGAGATCGTGGATACAAGTGTTGAAACTTTCAACAGCATTTAATATAGATGAAATATGAGACCATGAGACCAGACATTGACATAAGGGACAGTTTCCACAAGAAAGGTATGGACAGACTCCTGAAAGTATAGAAAAGGTTGAGAACAGATAAGGAGGCTATGAAGACTGTATGCAAGGTGGGCTTAAGAAGGCTGGGAGTCCAGGGGAAAGAAAGTCAGGAGCATCTGATATTTTAATTGACCAGGTAATGTGTGCAGCTGAACAGATTGAGGAACGAGGCCCTGATGCCAGAAGAATGGATCTAACAAATTGAGAACCAGGCCCAGTTCCTATATAAGGATGTAGGGCCTCTCCCAAACCCTCTGAAAGTCTCAGGAAGGCTAAGGTTAACATCAACCTCGGTCTTTAAGGGAGATGTTCTTCCTCTGATGGAATTAGTCTAGATGGGACCTTCAGACATGGCCCAGACTATGGCTATTTTCCATGAACAAGGAGACCAGCCCTGGGCAGAATGCACAGAGCAGGCTTTCAAGAACACAGACCCCAGCCCTCACTTTATGCATGCACCCTTGCAACAGGCTCTGAACTCTTGGCAAATCTCTTTCCTTCCACCTGATGCCACAGTACTGAGCACCTTGAGAACAGGAACTATTTTCTCTGTTTCCCCAAGATTGTGAACCAAATCCATAGTTTGGAAATGTCTGCTCAATCGAAGATCTTGGCTGAAAGGCTAGAGGTAATGGCAACTGTCAAAAAAGAGTGTTTAGATGATTCTCATCTGTACAGGAAGTGCTACATAGACAGATGAAAACAAGGAGGTAGAGGGGGAGTCCTAAGTCCACTCAGGATACTGAATTGAAGAATTATCCCACACATATGAGCATATAATAACCTGGGAATGCTCTCTCTAAGGATACTTTTAAACTAGTAGCCACCTGGCCATGGTGACCTACTCAGTAGTAAACCAGACTCCATCTAAATTCCTTTTCTGCAAAGAAGAAGTACCAGACAGGACCAAGCCATGAGCAAGAGGCAAAACGTACCCCTCCCTGGAGTCCTGTGCCCTGAGAGCATGCAGACACCTATTCTCTGCCTGGCCTTACAGCTCACCCAGCAGGAGATAATGCAGCCCCCTTAGACATGGGGAATTATGCTCTCCTACTGAGGCTGCTGCCCCTGGGAAGCAAATGAGTGTTCTATCCACAAGAGACAACAGACCCTCCTTCGCCAGCATGGGGCCAGGTCTACTGTTTCAGTCACCTGGTCAGTGTCCTACTCACCTGGAAGCCACTAGCCAAAGTCTGGAAGCAACACCCCAGAGTGAACTCAGCATTTCTTCCTAGCCATGGCTACTCTTCTCGGTAAATGCTTCTTAGCTGAAACCGTGAACATAGACCAGTGGTTGACACATGTGCACAACAACAGAGACGCCATGTGGGCAGCAGGATAGCAAACCTCACAGGATAAGTCAAAAATACACCACCTTTGTAGTCAGTCCAATCCCAGGACCAAACTTTATGGCCCAGAAAGTGCACATTATAGAATTTCATAGAAAACAGAGAAAGCAGAGTGGGTAGATCTGCTCTGAAGAGGTGGTTCGCCAGCCTTTTCCAGAGTGAAATAGTCCAGGAAGAGAACCATGGGACATGTGCTAAGTTGGGGCCAGATTCGAGCAAGCCTCGGATGGCTGCCAAAGGAGTTTACAATAGACGATGGGTATAGATAGTTATTAGAGAAATCACCAGCATGTAGATTCACCTTCCTTTCTCCAGCTCCTCTGTAACTGTTTCTTCAGGGAAACAATAGCTCACACATAAAAAATGATTGTCTCGGGCAGTATTCTTAGTGCTTTGCCTAAGAAACTCAATTATGGCTCATGACCACCCTAGGAGTTATATGCTATTTTTGTTCCCATGAAGAGGACATATCCCCTGGGAGGAAAGTTGGAGTCCCAAAGAGTGTTTTTTCTTCTAATAGGCACACGTTTTTCGGGGCCCAGAGTCCATAAAAAAGCTAAGTCGCAGTATATTTCTGTTGAAGTCCAGAGAGTCCATGGAGTTTGAGAGAATAAGTGGCATTCACCTCATTAGTCTGCAAGTAATACTGTATATTCTCTTCGCCAGCTCGGAGAACAGAAGTCAGAGCAAAGGTGGAAGCTCGGGGCATAAATTCACCATCTGTGAGGAAATGTAATCAGATCCGAGGAGTTTCCACTTTGAAGTCTTCCTGAATCTGTGTGGGTTACAGGTCTGAACATATCACCAGCTTTGACAGGTGGCTTTATTTTTCATTTCAAAGAGGGCAAAAGAAAGGCAAGGAAACCAAGCACAGTGGAGGTTTGCAGGTCCCCCTGCATGCTCACAGGGTGCTTCTCTGAGTTCAGGTCACACCCTCAGAGGAGCAAAAGCAGTTGAGCTTTGGTGCGTCCCAGACTTTGCCCCCAGCAGGCCTGGCACTGTGAGCACTGCCTCTCTCTAGCTCAGGGTGCCACCCTTCCCTACGCCTGGGCTACCCACACATGTGGCCAGTGCTTCAGGCAGTGCCCTGGGGCAGGACTCCTACCAGGCAAACAGAAGTGTGGCACTTGTCACAGCATGGTGGAATGACAGTATTCCTAAAGGCTGAAAGCTGCTGCCCCTTAAAAGCATTTAGCCTGCTAGTTAACACTGCTGGTTATAACACTGCTAGTTATAACACTGCTGTTACAACACTAAGCCTGTCTAAGCACTACCTTTAACACCGTGAGCCCAGCAGGACATAGAGAGTTGAGTATGACCAATAGCTCACTCTAGGTATGTGGCCCTTTGACATATAATTTAAATCACAACTACTCCAAAAGGATTACTGATTCATAAAGATGCTATTGATTCATAAAGATGCAGCGAAGGAGAGCCTGGGTGTTACCCAGTGCAAATTCAGACAAGCATAAGCATGTGAGAGGCTGTCAGGGACCACCAGCATGAGGCCCCAGGAAGCCAGGGGAAAGGTTCGTGCTGACAATCACCACACCCCACAGCAGGAGAACCCCTCAGCCTGTGGGGAATGAGGGACACCCCTCCGGGGGGCAGGCTCTGGGTGGGGGAGGAACTTTCCTCAGGAGGAATGGGTCTGGTGTAGGAGATCAGATCAGGGGCTTAGCCTTGTAGGGAAGGTGACACTCAAACTGTCTTCCAGCCCATCTCTCTGGGCTGGTCCCGGGGTCCTCATGAGAAGGACTGAGAGAGGGGGTGTCTGCCTATAGTTGTGTAGTAGAGCTCCCAACTGAGACTCAGGGCACTTGCAGCATACCCCATGGGTGTCCTGGGCTGAGTGCTCACCACAATCATCTCCAGCCCTGCCCTGAATTTATAGTTAATAATGATTGTCTTATGTTACAATTTATTTAAAATATATGAGAAAAATTACTGTATCCGAATTTGCTGGGTGTCAACAAGTGAGATAGTGATTAAGAATCAATGGAGCCGAAACCAGTTTGGCTCAGTGGATAGAGCGTCGGCCTGCGGTCTGAAGGGTCCCGGGTTCAATTCCAGTCAAGGGCATATACCTTGGTTGTGGGCATGTCCCCAGTGGGGGGTGTGTAAGAGGCAGCTGATCAATGACTCTCTCTCATCGATGTTTCTAATTCTCTATCTCTCTCCCTTCCTCTCTGTAAAAAAAACAAATAAAAATTTAAAAAAATTTTTAAAAAAAAAGAATCAATGGAAATTGTAGAAAGTACCTTAAGTATCAACTAGTCTCCTCCCCTCCCCCTCCGCCCCCATGGGATTTTGCAATTAGGGAAGGCAAGAAAGGAAAGGTGAAGATCAGCCCCGATGGCCAGTTTCCAATACAAGTCCTGACCTCCTGCTTTTATCTCACTGCCTCCCTCAGCAGTATTACGTAGTTCTCTGAAGCAACAAGGAAACAAGGAAAGTAATTACATTTCCTGCAGAACTTTCAGCAGGGAAGAATGTGAGGTATTTGACAGGCCAAAGGTCTTATGGAAAAGAATGGGTGAGTGTGAAATCTCCCCCAAGGCAAGAGGGTACCATCTAAGCCCTGCTATTGCCTAGAACTGCACTTTGTGGGCCCTGCCCTTCAACCAAGACAGGGATGGGGAAGGGAGCTGGGGTTCCAGTAATAAATGGAGGGCATGAGTTAGATGTCACTATTGGCCATCTATTCCTTCAATGTTAGTGATCACTATAGGCTTGTAAGCTCTCAGAATCAGAAGGCTAATTAAAATTGGCATTCTTGAACTTTGTGAACAATCACAATTCTTCTGAAGAAAAACAATCTATGTCCTCTGCACCAAGAAATTTAAATACAAAAAAATTCTTACAAATACATTGCAGTTTTATGAAAAAAAAAAAACAAACACACACACACACACACAAAAAAAAACAAAAAAAAAAAAAACCCTGATTCCAAGATAAAGATATAATATAAAGTTAAAACAAGGATGGAATTATCAGACACTAAAGTAGGTTTAGCACAATTGTTGGGTTCTAATTTAAGTTTTAAGCATACTGATTGCTAAAAATAAAGGGGAAGCATATTGGTTTAATATGGTTATTAGCTACAAATCTAAAGCATGTAAACCTATCATTAGAAACACATTTATTTCTAAATTCAAATTCAAGGAAAGAATTAACACACAAATCTTAATAGCACACAACCCAATTTTCAACTTTTATCCCCTTTGAGCAACAAAATGCATCCTATGAAATGGAGAACATCTCTCCATTGATCTAATTAACTACTTTTTAGTGATAAGTAAAGATCTATGGCGCCCACACCCCTTCTTCCTGGTGAAGAGAATCCTGTGGCTCGTCATCATTAAGAATCCCTTTCCTATGACACTATGGCCAGGACATGCCTCAGGCCCATGATACTCTCCCATTCATTCATTCACCAAATTTTTTCTAAGGGCCTGATCAACGCCAGAAGTTGGATTAGGCATCGGCCAATAGGAACTGATAGATACCAGATGAGAAATTGAGATACTACTGCCAGAAAGAGGAAACTTGATGAGATATAATCATTCTCACCTGTGGGTCTCTGCATGCCTAGAAGCAGTTCTGAGTGGTGGAAGTGAGTTCCTCTACCCTGAGTGCAATGCTGTTGCCTTCACACCAGCCAGAAGCTTAGTCAGGCTAGGAGCTATTGTGTCCATGTTACCTGCAGTTCTGATGGGGCCAGTGGGTGTTCAACTGTTACATCCTCTCCTGAGCCACTGAGTCTTTCCCTGCACCTATATTTGTTCTGTCCGACCCCTTCTGAAGCCTGGGATGTGGCCATTTCCTTAGTGCCAAACCTGGTCCCCCTAGTGGGACTAAGAAAACACTTATTTTTCAAACCTGAACATCATGTGGCTTTCCCAACTCTGTGCACCTGCCATGCCCTGCACCAGTGAGCCCAAACCAACCCTGATCATCCTCAAGCTTCTGGCAATAAAAGCAAAGGAAAGGCAGCAAAGTTTATCTTCCTCTCTTTACTTTGACCTTCACAACAGAGTTACCACAACCATCGCTGGTCTCATCGGATGAAGCAGAGAGCTGGCCTTGGGCAGTCAGGAGTTGGTCACGATGATGTGAGATTCAGTGCTTTTCAAAGTAAATTAAATATTATTTTAAATTGGTAATTTCAAGACCCATACAAAAATTGCTAAAAACAATAGTGACCTAAAAACCTAATCCATTAATGCAGTTTCTAGTTCCTATTTTTAAAGAAAAAGTTCAAATCTTTAGTTTGGGGTACTTCCACCCCAGCAGCAATTCTGGAAAAACTTAAGAGATAACGTTCAGTATAATTATCCCTAACATCAGGCCTATAGAGAAAACATCCTTGTGTCATAGAGCTGTGTGATATGATCTCAGCTAAGGAAACCTGGAAAAATAGACTCTCAGGAGACATTCTGGCCTACGGCATGAAGCAGTTTTGTTGCAGTCCCCACCTCGCCGCAGTAGCTCCCATCCATGAAGTGGCTTCCAAGAGCATCCAGGATGATGGGCGTTACACACATTACCTCATTTAACCCTCAGTAACAACCCTATGAGTCTGTTACTATTTATCTCTTCACAAATAAGGAAATTGAGACTTTAGAGGCTAATCATTTGTAGGTGACAAACCTGGAATCAACATTCAAGTCTGAGTTCATCACTCAAAGTATTTCTACACATCACTACTGTATTGTATTTAATGATTGCCTCTTCTAAAGTGTAGAGCCAGAACCTTAGGTTTCTATGTTGCATTTTCTAATATAATGTGTTGCACTTACCGCAAAGAATGTTATGGTTATGGTCATTGTTAATATAATTGTGATTAATGAAAACATCATAAACAATTATTGCTATTGTTAAAACCAACATGTATTTATATATCATTTATAGTTTATAATGTGCTTTTACAAGGATTATACCATTAATTTTTCAACAGCTCTAAGAGCGAGGCATGTCCTCAGAGAGTTTAGACGGCTTGCACAAAGTCTGTCAAGCAGCCGTTGTTAGTTGACCTCACAGTAGTGTGACTCTGTGAGTGACACCTCCATAAATGTTGTGTCATAGCTGCTTGCTTGCCTCGTCTCACTCTAAGCTCTGCCCTGAGGCTGAGCCTCTGCCTAAATTCAATTCTCTTGCTTATGCAGGTTAAATCCATTTCCATCATCTTATAGGACACTGATGTTCCCAATTCATGTCCAAAGACTGAAGCAGTAAATCAGCAATGCGTAAGGAAGCCCGAACACCAATGTAGCCAGAGTTCTAAGAGTGATGGCCAGATGCAGCTTCATCTTGGGCCCTCAGACTGGGTACTCCTTGGACATGACACCTGTGAATTATTCGTCTCTGTACCTCCAGCCTTGGACTTGGGTTCCATACATGGTGAATTCTTAACACTTTCTGAATGATGGATGGATAAATCAGTCTGCAATCGCTCCTGAGCATGGCGCTCTGCCCTAGTGCTGCCTCTTCCATCTTGTTCCTTCCATTTGGAGAAGATGGAGGAAAAGCAGGAAGCCAGGCAGGACATGAGTAAAAGGGGCCACAGCATAGGCTTCCATTCCCAACTCTCTTTGCCTTCATATCTCCCTGCTTCTTGCTGCCTCAATCCCTGACCCCCGGATGCCTCCCTCTGTCCTCCTGGAGGTCACTGGGGAGAAGTGCTCGCAGTTACAAAGGAGGCCATTCACCACCACCTCCTTGTCCCGGATTATTCTCGCAGAAGACTGAGCCCTTTTCATCTGCAATCCAGGGGCTTCCACCCCTTTGGAGAATAAGATCCAACTTTACATAAAGAAGGGCTTCTTTCACTTCTTCTATTTTAGGGAGAAAGAGAAGCAAGATTGATCCGAGTTTTTAGCAGGGATTGAAAATGGAGTTTTGCCAATTCCCTATATTTTACCCTCGGTGCTCTGCCAGCCAAGGTAGGGGAGGAACAAGCAGCCTGTGTTCCTGGAGCACTTTGCTGAGAGCAGGAAAATGTCAGCGATTTGGGTAATTGGGTGTCTGGATTGAAATTCACCTATGCCATGTCTCCGAGTAAAAAGGGTTTTGATGAAATAATATCAGCAAAGCAAAGAGGATGATGAAGTAGAATTTCTGTCTGATTTAATGAACTTTTTGTATCGATTGTATATATAAGTAATGTTCATTGTGATCCAATTCAATCTCCTTATTCAATACATATCCTACAAGACCCTCTACTAACCAGGAAATATTTATTAGTCTAGTATGGGTATATAAATGGCTTTTACTGTTTACAATTCAGATTTTAGTCCCTTTGGCCAGAGAGTGCCCAGGTCCGTGAGGTTTGATGGTAAACCATCTCCCAGGGAGGGCTGCAGGCAGTGATCCTGCTGCGAGTTCTGCATCAGAACCAACACTGGCCTGAGGAAGGTGAGGAGGCTGCCTGGCAGCTCGGGTTAAGAGGCAGGGGCACTGTGGGCTGTGAAGGGGAAATGGAATATATACAGATTTCCAAAGGCAGATGAAGCTACACTTTTGCAACCTTCGGTAGCACTGAGATCTTTCAGCATGCTGTTTTACATGACAAAGTGTGTAAAAGAGGTGAAGAAATTGGCCTGCAAGGCAATAATTCCATCTGTGCCCAAATGTCTTGTAAACACGGAAAGATTCTGAGTGTGGAGTGACTCTACGCTCCCAGCGGCTTCCAAGGGAAGGCAGCGCTGGAGGAAGGAGTTGACCAAGAACAGAGGGAGTCTGATGAAGGCCCTTTTCCTTCCTGGCCCCAAGAATCCTGCCAACCATTTGTGGGCACAGGGAGTCCCCTTAGAAAATAAGCCTAGCCTCAGTGCTGAAAGGATCTCCACATGTTACCTGAGCGATAGCATTACAATCGGCTTAAACAGAAATATCTGCCTAACAAGATACCCAGGTCACCAATGAGGCCAACTAAATAAGCAATGAGGGGGAACAGGTTTTCTGCCAGTTCAGCTGAAGGAGATTGTAACTCTACTCAGCGTTCTGTGGACCTGTGCTTGCAGGGGAAACAGCCTATAGGCCCTATACCATCAAAATCAACCATGCCTTTTCATGCATCACAAAGACAGTTGTACCGTGATTTACCAAATAAGTGGTCTCCGAGTGCCTTGTGGATGATACTCTCCTCTCCTTACTGCCCTCACACATGCAAGTGCAAGCATGCACACATGCACACACACACATATGCAGGCATGCATTCATGCATGTACACACATACAGCTTAGTACTGTCCAAGCTCCTCTTCAAAATCTTCCTGGACCATTCCCACCACAGTGGTCTCTCCATCAACTGATTCCCAAGGAACTCACTCTTCTCTCTGCCTGACAGAATTGGAAGTTCTCACTCTCTCACAATGCCTTGCACTGCTGGCACTTAGCTCTAAGAGGCCCTGGTCGATGAATACTTTCAGTGCAGTTAACATGCGCACAGAAGTGCTCCTCCTTCCTCTCATCCCCATGTGTACCCCATCCCTTATCCTTCCGGGATGGTGGCATAGTCCCAACCTGCCCTGTGTTTGTGTGATTGGAGATTAGCCCTGTTCTCTCTCAGTGTCCTCTGTGTAAGCTAATGGGGTGGACTTACAGTCTGTAAGAACCTTTTCTGGTTTAATCATTTGGATTTATGTGATAATAGACTTTTCAAGTGGTCAGTCAGTTCCTCAAACAGAAAATTTCCTTTTTCAACCTTTTAATGCAGATTTAAAAGTAAGCATTTTTAGTCTCATTAGTCCTCCTGGATTCTTGTTTTCATCTCAATTAACCCAGCTCCTTTCTGTCCCTGGAAAACTGTAAGACACTGTCCTGAGCTTTCTCCTCTGACCTATTAAGTTCCACCCCCCTGTTCACTGGGCCTGCCCTTCCTGCATGATTTACAGAGAACGCCCCTCCTCAGCCTGGGCTGGGCTGCCTCCGCCACCTAAGCCCAATGCCCCATCACTTCTCCTGACCTTCTCTGGGCAGCCCACCTGCCCTCCACACTGACATCTCAATGATGAAAGCTCTGAGCACTCTGCTTCCCACGCAGACCCTGCTGCCCACGGCCCTCCAGGCTGCCACCTTTCCTTTGAAAGCTTTGTTGTTGTTGTTATTCCTTTCTGTTTGTGTTCTATTCACAGGTCCCTCTTACTTTCCTCCCCACACACTGCCTACCCAGACATGCCCCACGGAGTCCTCCTTCCTCCAGATCATGGGAGAACCTCATGGCGAGGTGATCACAGCAGCTCTCCTTTCCATTCACCCCAAACAACCAAATGTGCAAACATAGCAGCATCCTCTATCCCTAGTGTAACTTCTTTCCAACTGAGAGCTGGAAAGTCAGCTGATTTGTCAACCTGAACCCCATCTACCTTCACAAGAAGGCCTGCTGTCCTCCAAAGGCCTGCCCAGACACACACCTGCCCTTCTCCTTCCCAGGCCACTGAAATGCCCTCATGAGCTCTCACAGCCATCTGTGTTCACAAACCCAGAGTGTTACCATTACATGTCCTGACCTTCGAGACGACAAATCTCAGAAAACTGAAAATATAACCAGGTCACTTTGCAATCCCTACACATTCAGAACTAGCTCATAGTTGGGACCAACAAATTTTGTAGAATGAGTAGCCATGTGGCCATGCTCCTCTCTCACACAGATTTCTTACTTCCTCTTACTTCCAGAGCCCTTCAAACTCATGCTCTGCAAGCCATGCTCTCCCTGCCTGCTGTAATAATATTTGTGAACTACAAGTTACCCCTCCAGGATTTAAACTGAGCAGTACCAACTCTCTTGCCTTTCTTCACAAAACTTGCCTTTGCACCATTATCTCTCTTCTATTTGGACTGCCTCCAAATGGCCCGCCTCCCTTCTGAGTTGTAAACCTGAGAAAGAGGTTAGGTTTAGAAGGCCAACCCATTAGGTTTTATCTACTCAGATGGGAGCCCCTGAGAGTTTGGCTTTTTGCTCCCGGAGGGTACCGTAAGTGTTAATTAGCCAGAATGACAAAATCACCCCAAGAACAGCCACTTCTGGGCACCGGCCATAGTGGCAGTGGGGTGTGAACACTGCTCATGGCTGCATGGGCATATTCCAGGAGGTCTGTGTCTTTACAATCATGGGGGGGATTAATTCGCAAGAGCATGATGATCCAGGATACCATTGTGGTCTCTGCACTTCCACTGGGAAGCTTATCGTCCTCTTCTGTTTACCAAGGCCTTTTAAGAAGTATTATTATTATTATTAAACACCTAGGATTGTAGGGTTCATGAGCTGCATGATAGGAAGGCTTAAGCTCAAGTTGTCTGCGCTGCTCTTGGAAGAGGATCAAAACGCAGACTGAAGCTCCTTCCCGCCTGACTCACAAGGCCGTTGTTATTGTGTTTAGCTTTGGATAAACTTTCCTATGGAAGGTGATTGCTCACAGCAGTTCATTTGCAACGTGCGGGCTTAGATCTGGCTTCACGTGTGAGCGCGGGCCTGTCATCGTGCATTCCAGGTCACTCTCCGAAATGAATTTGTCTTTCCTCAATGTTTCTCAGAGCCGGGGAGCAGACATTCCTCCGGCTCTGCATTAATCCAATTACTAAACACCTGCAGACATGCAATAACAGTTTGGGTGCCAAGAGCCTTAGAAATGGTTTTATAGACGAATGTAATCGGCTGTCCTGCTATCAGGAGTCACGTTACACACCTGCCAAGATCCGAGCCGAAAAAATAACATTCGCGCTTCTCACTCCAGGCAGGAATGTTCGGAGCACATTAGAGAGACAAAGTGACAGGCATGTTAGCCTGACTGCCACGGAGCCCATTAAACATGTTCAACTCCTTAGTAATTGTAGTCAAAGTCACTTCAGTACTCAAATATTTACACGAAAAGTACGGCACAACAGGATTTTTTTCCTCCCAGGGACAGTGAGGGCAGACCCCTTTCCACCCAAAACACTTGAGCACGAGGCTGCGTGCTGATCCCCTGAGCCTCAGACCGACAGAGGGCGCTTCCCAGGGGATAATCCCCAGGATGCCCCGCGGCCAGGAGCATGCCTGGAAAGAGAAAATAATCCCCTCCCACCTACTCCTTCTGCCTCGCTGCAAAGCTGCTCGGGAACTGAGATTCGGAAACCTCAGACTTGCTTTTCCTGCAGATCCTGAGCTTGGGCCTAAAACAGTGATGTGTGGAGGGCCACGCTAACGCCGTTCTCCAAACACAGCCCCTCTAAAAGCAACAAAGGAAGCCTGGGGAACTCCTCCCCTGCCCAAGACTGGAGCAGGAAGTATATTTATGTTTTCAATTGTTTCTTTTTTTCTTTCTTTCTTTTAATTGAATTATGGGGGTGACACTGGCTCACAAAACCACACAGGTTTCAAGTACACAACTCAACAAAGTAGCATCTGTACCCACCACCCCAAGCAAAGTCTTTTTCCACCCCTCCCCCGCCCTCGCCTTTTTCCAACTCTTCTTTCCCTTTGGTATCTACATAGCTTCATTTTTATTTTTTTTCTAATCACAGTTTACGTTCAATATTATTTTGCATTAGTTTCAGGTGTACGCCCAGTGGTTTAGATGGCCATATAGGAGAGCTCTTTTTGAGAAATTATCAGAACAACCCTACTCAAGCATGATAGAGAATTACTCTTTTTTTTTTTTTTTGTCCTGAATTGGCATTGATGAAATTCTGTTGCTAAGGTGAGAGTGAAAGAAATCAGCAGAGATCCCTTAGTTGAGTATTTTCAGAGAAGTCGAATTCTCAACCTGGCTGCCGTGATGGTTAAATTCCACCCACCTGCTCTGAACGGTGGAGCAGACTGCTCCTTTCTGCGGGTGCCGGGCCTGCGGAGACCCCCCGCCCACAGGTGCAGTGGGCCCTGGGGGCTGTTGGCCGAATTAATCCTGGATGATGGGTCATCTTCCAGGATGCCCACGCTGGGCAGTGAATGCTCCAGGGAAGTGCAGGAGCCCTTTCCCTCTGCCGGTCACTTAGTTTGCAAAGGGAACCGCTGGAAACGTGGGTGACGGCGAGTAAGAGGGTCTAGGCAGGAGAGAGCGCTGACCTCCTTGCCTTGAACAGCCTCACTTTGTGTGTGTTTTTCATTTTTGGAAATTTTTATTATTTAGATTGAGACCTCATATAACATAGGATACACAAATCCTTTTCATTGACCACAGAGCTTTCCATGTAACAGCTGCCCATTAAAATGATGCTCAAGAAATGAGAGGGCATGTTGTATTTCTGCTGCACCATGAACCAAAGTCAAATTTCACACCTACACACGTATAGCAGCAAATAAGTGAGTTGACAAGAGATGCCTTCTACAACAAGCAAATGAGGAACGGAAGAGCTTCTCTTATTAGAAAGAGAGAAATCTTACTGTGAAGCAGGATTCCCAAACGGCCTCGGACAGCCCGCTGCTTCCCGCGGCCCAGCACTCGCGGTTGGCACCCCTCGTGGGCGCTTAGGCAGCAATGAGCTGGAGCGCGTGATGGAAGTCTGCCTGCGTGGGTCCTGTTTTCCCGACAACCCCCGCGAGGCCTGCGCTCTCCGGGCCAGGCGGTGGCATTAGATTTCTCCTTCTCTCAGGTTTTGTCCCACGCAGCGCCGAGGCCCAGGGCTCAGCATAGAGAGAGGGCCCCTTGGAGTTTACTCTCCTTGGATTTTCTTTCTAAAAAAATACACAGCGTAGAGGCCTCCTCTAACCCGGTTTCCAGCTGGGTGTCTGCAGGCCAAATGCGGCCCCTGCACCAGCGGCATTGGCTTCACCTGGGAGGTGGTTAACGCTACAGAAGCTTAAGCCCCCTATGAAACCCGCTGACTCAGCACCTGCATTTGAGGGAGATTCCCTGGGACATTAAACGCAGAGTCAAGGTTGGGAGCCTTCAAGCTATGATCCTCCTCAGAAGGAGGCCCCGAGCGCCCTGAGAATTCTCTAGCTCTGGCAGAGATCTCAAAGCAGATTTGTCTGTGTGCCCCACGAGCCACAGCCCCTGGAATGGACAAGATGCTGATGATCTGAGAGGTCCGGTGGGAAGAGGAGGTTGGCAAACACCAGCATCTCCGCCAGGTGCTGGAGAAAACAATTGGGGTCCAGAGTTAGGGATCCCCCAGCCAGATGCAGGGTGGCCAGAAGTTGGTTCCTGGGGAGCTTTGTGAGGCTGAGGTTCCTTCTGCCAGTCCCTCCCACAGCCCAGAGGCCTCAGGGCACACATGTAAGCTCCAGCCCGGCCCAGAGCAGTCAGCGTGACAGTAATAACAGTAGTCACAAGAAAATGCAACCTCTGTCATGCTAACCACTTTTGAAAAGTAAAATGCTGGGGATATGATTTCAATTAAAATTCACATTGTCTGACTTGTCTCTCTACCTAGCTAAGGTTCACCTCCTCTCGCCCTCCTAGCTCCTCTTCTCAAAGCTAAGGCAGACAGGAGGAGTTGGGTCACCTTGAGGTGTGGGGGTCTGTGTACCTGGCATCACTGCCCATCCCTAGTTCGTGCTAACTCACCCCAAATAAATCCGAAGGGTTGCAAGCAAAGTCTGAGTCTCCGCCTCTCCCTCCTCTATCCTTCTCCCTCTGTCTTGGTTTAAAAATAAGCAATTCTAAACTTAAAAGGAAATTGCTCTTGTACAAATGGAAGGAGCCTAAATTCCTTCCCAGGGCTTGTCTCTTGCAGACAGCCTAAATGACCTACTTCATTTGTGCTGAAGGTGGCTTTCTCTAAATCAATTCTCATCACCTAGCACCGTGGTCAGCAAACGGCGGCTCGTGAGCCACATATGGCTCTTTGGCCCCTTGAGTGTGGCTCTTCCACAAAATACCACGGCCTGGGTAAGTCTATTTTGGAGAAGTGGCCTTAGAAAAAGTTTAAGTTTTAAAAATTTGGCTCTCCATAGAAATTTCAATTGTTGTACTGTTGATATTTGGCTCTGTGGACTAATGAGTCTGCCAACCACTGACCTAGCAGGTGACTGTTAGAGAGCCGAGTGGAGATGGGGAAACACTGGCCTGGTTAGAAGCTGGTGCATAATTTCCCCAAGGAAAGGATTGCTGTCATCCTGGCGGTCTCCGGAGCTCCCAACAAGATGCTAACTGACTTCAACAAACCAGGCCAGCATCAAAGCCATTTGGCTGTGAATAGACAATCAAACTTATGCTTCCTACCAAATTCATGAACCAATGCAACAAATATCTGTTGAGTATTGGATCTTCTTTCTGAATCTTCATTCTATTCTTTCTTACCTAAGTAATGCCTCTTCAATTCTTCCAATTATCTCAAATGCAATCTACACCAAAATTTTTCCAAATCCTCCAAAATTTCCTAAATGCTCTCCCATCCTTTTTGAGACCAGTATCCTCCTCTGATGAGACTTTTCAGGAAAAACAAAATTAGCAATTATTACTGAAACTTTATCTGTCTATTACTGTGAGGTGGATTAACTGTGGCTTTGAAATTCAAATGAAGCTATTTCTGTTATAATTTCACATATATGTTCCTCATAGAACTCATATTTCCAAAAACCCACACATTAAAAGCAGCAGGGTTTTGGGGAAAATAGGTTAAGGGCAGATCACTCAAAACATGAAATTTTAACCAAAGAACTGACAAAAATAGTAGCAATTAGCTACTATTATACAAATAGAGTTGTTAAATTGCCACTGATATTTGCTACTGGCATCAAAGCATTCCATCCTTTCCATCTTAAATTTTTAATTCAATTACTTTCATGTCTGCTTTTGAGACATAGATTGAATCTAAACAGATATCAATTTCATCAAAATGAAATTCATAGTCCAGAATGTAAACCCTTTTCACCAGTTAATACGTTGTTTTTAACAGCAGAACCTGAAATCCATTTTCAGGTTCTCTACTAGTAATTGACCTTACAGCTCCCCCAAAGAGCTTAAAACAGAATAAGGTGTACTGGTATTTACAGCCCTCATCTTAGTCACATTTTGCTCTAAAATAAAGCATTCTGTTGGAATTTCAGATTTTTAATTAAAGTCTTCATATTTCACAAAGTTTTTCTCTCTGCTTCAGGACAAGCTTGTCCCCTTTTTTAAAAAAAAAAAAAACACTAAAATGTTTAGTTAAAAATCGCCATTACACTGATACCATTTTTCCTATTGAAAGAAACGTGTAGCAGAACAGGCTGTATAAACACTTGCAACTAATACTATGTGAGAATAAAGTCCCTTAAATAGCAAGAGCCTTGACTTCACGGGTATAATTAAGTTAATGATCTTACAAAGGGAAGATTATCCTGGATTATCTAGGTGGGCCCAAGGTATTAACAAGGGTCCTCCTAAGAGAGAGACGTGATGACAGCAGCAGAGGTCGGAGTGATGTTCAACCACAAGCCAAGGAATGCAGGCAGCCTTACCAGCTGGAAAAGTCGGAGATGGATTCTTCTCTAGGGCCTCCATAGGAGCACATTCCTGCTGGCCCATTTTATACTTCTGACCTCTAAAACTATAAGAAAGTAAGTTTGTGCTGTGTTAAGCCACTACATTGATGATAATTTGTTATAGCAGCGAAGGGAAACTAATACAAACATCAAGACCACCATGGTAAAGTCAACATCAGTCATTATTACTTCATCTATCTTATTTCCAACCATCACTTCCCCAATTTTTCAACTTGGGAATCATTATAAAACTATACCATGGGGCATACCACCTTAAGAATTCTGCAAGTATTATTTCATAGCAGATCCTTATGCACTCAAAGATTCAGATATTAAAGTTATAATCAAAAAGTCCTTTGTCGCCTTGCCAACATGGTTCAGTGGTTAAACATAAACCTATGAAACAGGAAGTCAAGGTTCAATTTCCAGTCAGGGCACATGCTAGTGCTGCCGGCTCAATCCCCAGTAGGGGGTGTGCATGAAGCAGCCAATCAATGATTCTCTCTCATCACTGATGTTTCTTACTCTCCCTCTCCCTTCCTGAACTCTGAAATCAATAAATATATTTTTTAAAGTCCTTTGTCAAATATTCAACATAAACTAAATAAATTCTTACTCTTACTTTATAAAGCCCCAAATAAATAATCTCTCAAGGTACTGAACTGAACAATATTTAAACCAAAAGAGTTTATCTATCGATACTATGATTTCAAGGTCTTGGAATCAATTATATGAATAATAGTATAAAGAGACTTGAACTTGATGTAAGCCAGCCTGGGAGAACTATGTATTACACATGCAAAATGCATTGCTACTACCAAGAAGACTGTAAAGCGGGCGTAAGTGGGAGCCTCATCCACTGAGCCAACACCAGGGAGAAGTGCCTCACCTTCTCCTCCTTACTCCAAGCTAAGCCCACATCTTTAGATGCCCACTTTCCCTGCCAAGACCAGAAGCAAACAGTTTAGAAAAGTATATAAATGCATTGCACACCACAAAATATAATTCTCAAAGCAACCCCGGCAATTATCTACCGATCTCTTTCCAATGAACAGAGAGAAGAGAGAAATGGCCAGAGACCTTGAGCACCTCCTCAGGGAGCTCCAAGGCCACCATGACTGATGGTAGATGTCACAGCATCACAGACTGTGCTGCTCCAGAGTGTTCCACATGGAGTTTCCTCTCCTGTCTTTCTACCACTCTTCCCAGCCCAAGTATCATGCTCATGTTATCACCTCTCACTGTGGGGCAGAAAAGCCTCAGGGCTTCATGCTTCCTGTGCTCACTCAACACATTTTCAGATCAAAAACAGACTTAGTGAGATGTGGTAACTAATAGTCACTCAGCAAACATAAAAAGCAGCCCTTGGATTTTTAGTAAAATCCAAAAAGAAACATGAACTTGGCTTACTTAATAGGTCAATAGGAAAACTGAAAGAGGATTATGCTATAGCAACATGAGGATTGGATTTCATACAATCCTCAGTTCACCTGTTCATGGCTGGGAACAAGGTCTCCCACCCCGAAGCAGTTGGTTCAGCAATCTCAAAGAGCACCCCAGCTTTTCCATATCTGCTCTCTCCACTCCGCTAATGAGACCTGGTCTCCAACTGCCGTCCAGTCGGACCACAGGTGAGAAAACACAGGTTGGCCTGATGATGTGGAAAAACAGCTGCCCACCTGGTGTGGCTTAGAAACACCATCCAAAGAGAGGAGGCAGAGGGTGCAACCCATCCTGGGCGCCTGTGACAGAGGGGGGAGACCCATCAGATGCTGGGGGAGGGTGAACGGGAAACAAAATGAGCCTTGACAAAAAGAGGTCATGAGAGCATTCCAGAAAACCCCCCAACGCACGTTTACGGTTCGGTGATTTCTGCATTTAATGATGTCAGAGGTTGTTTCACAGGTTACCTGGCAGAGGTGGGGAGCCTGTGATTTGGGTAATAACAACCACATTGCTCAGCCTCTCCTCACAAGAGGAGCAGAGGCCAGCAGCTGAGGAGTCCCCAGGGAGCAGGCAGCCTGGGCTCTGCAGGCGAATGAGCACACCGGGGACACTCCAGCTGGAACCAAGCCCACAGCCCACACGTGCAAGGTAGGCCCCGGGTCTTGCTTTAGGATAAACTTGGAGAGCAGCAGAAAGGCACAGAGCTGTGGCCCTACCAGGAGACTCAGGCCCCAGCCAGATTTTGTTTGCTGCACAACCTGGGATAAATCCACAGGAATTCTTTTTTGTTTTTAAATATATTTTTACTAGAGGCCCAGTGCACAAATTGGTGCATGGGTGAGGTCCCTTCAGCCTGGCCAGGGATCAGGGCCTGTCTCACAGTCCTGATCAGTCAGATAGGGGAAAGGAGATTGGCTGGCTGGCTTTGATGGTGGCCAATCAAGGTCCCTTGGTGTGTGTGGGGGGCAGGGGGGGGGGAGGGATGAGGCTGGCTGTGGGAGAGCACTGACCACCTCAGGGGGGCAGGTCCTGCATTGAGTGTCTGCCTCCTGCTGGTCAGTGCATCATCATAGCACCTGGACAACCAGTCTTAATGGTCACTTAGGCTTTTATACATATAGGTTTATTTCAGACAAGGGAGAAAGAGAGATAGAAACATCAATGAGAATCATCGATCAGCTGCTTCCTGCAGGCCCCCTACTGGGGATATAGCCTTCAACCAGGGCATGTACCCTGACCAGGAATTGAACCATGACCTCCTGATTCATAGGTTGGTGCCCAACCACTTAGCCACACAGGCTGGGCTCCACAGGAATTCTTACTGAGGATCTGTGTCCCTGTTCTCCATTCCTTCATCTGTGAGAGGAGAGAGTTGGGCAGGATGATGGCTGAAGAATCTTTTTCTAACTCCATCATTCTTGTTCTTTTCTTAATCATTTGATTGATCTCTTTCTTTCCAAAAACTAACATGAAGTTGCCTGCAGTAAATTTCGATGGTCCCCTGCTGGGGGATATTATTTCATGTTGATCCACTTGTTGTGGAAAGTTTAACAGCCCAGAATACACACTGCCTGTCTTCAAAGGCAAGGCCGTGATTGTCTGAGTGGAAAGGCTGGGAGTTCACATAGGGCCCCATCGACTGACTGAACATTGTTTAGTTACCTTTTATTACAGCTTTTTGGTCAGACATTGTAGTCAGTACAATGTTTTCTATTGAGATATTCTTCGCAGCATAGAAGAGGAATAACTCAATGTTGAAAGTGTTCCAAAGATACTTGCAAAGAAGGAACTTTATCTGTAAGGACATAAAGGGGGTTGCTAATGTAAAATTTCAAGGTTGTTTCTTAACCTAGTCCTCTTCGTTCTAATTTGTGGTTTCCTGTTTTGTTTTTTATTATTTCCTAAACTATTAGACATTGGTAGGGTTATGTCTAAGAGCACAAGTGTCTTATTGTCAATGTTTCCTCAGGCTTTTAAGTAGTAGCACTACCTATGTAAATATCATATTATTCATAACACACAAATTCATAACTGCATGTTTTCATTGTGAATTGGTCCATTGGCTATTACAGAATGACCCTTTGGGACACACACAGACCCCACCAGCCTAAATGCTTTTGGCCTTAATTTTTACTTTATCTGAATTCCATGTCAGCCTTCTGATTTCTTTTGGTTTATTTCCCGGATACATTGTTGCTTATCATTTTAAATTTTAAATCCTTTCTTATTATTTTGCCTTGAATGGTCTCTTATTAACATTCAGTTTAATTTAAACCAATCTGAGTGATTTTTTCCCCTGGTAATACAAATCTATTATATTCGTTTTTATTTCTGTCATTCTAGTCCATACTTTTTTTTTTTTCCTTTTTCTTGCCATCTCTTTCAACCAAGCAGTTTCTTCTTTTTTTTTTATTGTCTTCCCTGCTACATACTTACTATTTCTCCTTTAAGAATTCTTACTGTGCAGAGTTTCGTCTCCATGATCTATTTCCCACAAATCTCTTATCATTTTATTTTCAGTTTTTCCTTAGTGTTCCAGAAGACTTGTTCCAGCTCTTGTCTTCTCATTAATTGTTTTCTACAGCATCAGGCTAACACTCACTGTTGCAAAATTAATTTTAAATTTTTGATAAAGTACTTCCCCCAGATAAGGTACATACCTGGACTTGCTCCTTTCCTGATATAGTCCACAGCCCCTGATCCCCATGGAGTTTAAGAATATTCACCAAAAACTCTCTCAAATGCTCTTGTTTTCTTACAGTGGAATTATTTCAGAGCAAGCAGTTCTGAATTGTCAGGGACTTTGGCAGTCATCTCCTGACATGCAGAGAGCTCTCGAAGGCCCGCAGTATTGTCCTGTCCGTGACCTCACAGAAATCGCTCATTTCCCTTTGTGGATGGTACTCACTTCTCCACCTGAAGCATTCAGGGAGGTCTTCCCAGGTCTCCTCCTCGTTGCTCCTTAGTTAAGACTTATTAGTTCAAAGTGGAAAGAGGCCAAAAATTCATCTCAGACTGCATTAAGGAGAGTTAAAAGGAAGGCAGCAGAATTGTCCAGGTTAGAACAAAGGCTTTGGGGATGATGAAGCTCCCGAATCTCAGGGCTCTCTTGGGACCACTGTCTCCTCCTTTATTCATAGTGCAGCCCACGGTTAGTAGTCAGGCTGCCCGAGTTCAAATGATTTCTCTACCACTTGTTTGCTCTATAACCTTTTCTCACCTCAGTTTCTGTAGCCATAAAATAGTTGGAAAACCTCATAATTTTGTTGCCTAGGTTACATGAGGTGACATGAGCACATTACAGTGTCTAGCACCCACTTAGTGTGATTATGATCCTGGCATTGGCTCCTCCCATTCAGGTAGCATAGAAGTTGGGATTTGTGATAAACTGGTATGCACTCTCTTGAGTGGTGGAAACTTTAACAGGAGAAACTCCATACAGGTTCAAGAGACTAAAAGAGGAAAAGGCTCAACCAAACAATATATTGAACATCCTGCACAGGTGGAGTCAGGAAGTAGATAGAGTCACACCTAGCTGACAGCTGGAACCTTCATCTCAGCACAGATGGTGAACACAGGATGCCCTGCCCAGGTGTTGGGTGGGTGTGACCACTTCTGCCAGGAACTACAGAAGCTCTGGGTCTTCTTCTACTGCTAGTGAGGAACCAACATCATCTCCCCAAGGTGGCACTCCCTGCTGTGCCCCCTCTCCACCCAGACTACTCACAGATTAGCTCTCATTTACTTTTGTCTTAACTCAAGATTCTGATTGACAGTAACAATAATCCAAATTACAACCTATCAAGGATATAGTAAAGAGCAAAAAGGATGAGATATATGGAGAGCTTCATAAGCAAATAGGCCCAGGGACTTCCACTGAGGACTTCCACAGGATCTCTATCTGTCTCTGCTCCCCCTTTCTGCACCTTTCTTTCTCTTAGACAAGTCCCCCATGTGGCAGGGGCATGTTGTGGAGACTTCTACTTTCTAACCTAAGAGTGGCAACTCCCATTAAAGAAAATAATAGCCCAGCTGGCAAGGCTTAGCGATTGAGCATCAACCTATGAACCAGGAGATCAAGGTTCAAATCCTGGTTAGGGCGCATGCCCAGGTTGCAGCTCAATCCCAAGTTGTGGGTAAGAATCAATGATTCTCTCTCATCATTCATGCTTCTGTGTCTCTCTCCCTCTCCCTTCCTCTCTGAAATCAAATATATATATATATATATATATATATATATATATATATATATATATATATATATTACCAGCTGACCAGCCTACTAGCCAGTAGCTATGATGTACACTGACCACCAGGGGGCAGATGTTCCAACAAAGGAGTTGCTGAGCTGTGGTCACTTGGCAGCAGTGGTTCTTGAGTGATGCACCCAGAACCAGAGAGGATGGAGCCCGATTCTGAGGTGCATCACCTGAGAACCACACTCCGCAATCCAGGGCCCCTCAGGGGATGTCCGAGAGACGGTTTTGGCCCAATGACTTCAGGCCAGGCCAAGGGATCCCACTGGTGCACGAATCAATGCACCAGACTTCTAGTAATAATAATAATAAACAATCTGACTGACATAGCTTGAGGTACCTGTTCATCCCTGAACCAATTACTAAAGCCAAGGCAATGGGTTCTCTTTTCATCCCTCATCAGAACCACATGCTTTCTGTGGGAAAGAAGCAGGTCTCAAGAAGAAAGGAATACTATTTTGAGAAGATACACACTAAATGACAATAATACCTTCCTCATACACCATCTCAGCTGACAAATCAACAGTGCTGGCATTCTAAATATTTAACAAGATGTCAGTGTCTAGCACACAATTAAGGGCTATCACAATGGCTACTGGCATCAGATTCTGGAGACCTCTCCTGCCCCCCATTATCCTAGCATTTGCTGAATTGTGGGGAAGCTGAAGGGTTCACTGAGGAGGGATCCACCTGGATAGTATGAGAGCACTCAAGAGGCTCTGGGAAGTGGCTTTCTACCAATCAGCATGGAAGTATTTCAACATTTTCACAGTTGCTTTGATCATTTCACCATATGCTTGCTGCATTTGGTCCCATGTACGTGGCATCTAACAAAATTTCCCCAAGTGTCTAGCATGTTCATAATCTCAATGGAGATTTCTTTTCCATTTTTAACATATTCTGTTGCTTGTTCCAAAGTAAATTTGAGAGGGAATAGTTAAATGTCAGTTCTCATGTTAACAGCTTGCCTAGAAATCTCTGGAATTTTTAAGATAATCATTTTCATTAAAAACCAAACCTCATGGAAGCCTGGAAACTGGTCTGGTCCCTGCAGCTGAATGTGTCTCTGCTCCCAGGATATCCAGGGACACCAGGGAGAAATATAAATTCAACATTTGAGAGCAAGTGTTCTTTGCATCATGAGTCAGAAAATTGAGTCCCAAATATTTGATGTTTCTGCCTCCAAAGTCTAGTAAAAACACAGATATGGGTTTTTTTAAGGTTTTGTTATGTTTATTTTGTCATTGTTAGTACATGATTTTGCTTAAGATTTACCAAAACTGACAACCAGAACTAAATATTCCTCACATCCCACTAATTGTTCTATAGACAAACCTTTCTGTTCCTTCCTAATCTCAATTGGACTCAGCCCAACTGGACTGGAGTATTGAGCTATCAAACCGATTGAACCCTCCTGCCATACACATATGTTCCCTCCTCATTCCCCAAATGACCACATACTTTGAAGAAAAATGACCACAACTGGTATCTCTGAGATATTTCAACTTGTTTAAATATATATATATCCTTTCTAGGAGTCATTATTTTTCTGTTTCTCTTTCAGAGCTATCAGAATTCTCTGAACTTTTTTCCCATAAAGACACCTTTAGCATGAATAAGCATTTTTTCTCCCCTACTGAGCCATAGACTGTAAAATCAGTCCAATTTCAAAGTAATAAAAAGTATTCTTTGTTAGCAAATCATTAAGGTGCCTGGTGGTTATTTTGGGCATATTGTGGAATTTTTATTTAAAAGTCGAGAAAGTCCAGATGCTTTAGGAAGCATGTGGATTATAGTGGAAAAGAATTCCTCATCAGAGTTAGCATCACCCATGTCTTCCTTGGTCCGTCCTTTGTTAATGATGCCTGCTGAGCCTACACCAAATTCATCTTTCCTGGAGTCATCAAAAGCCTGGATTCAAGGCCTCACCTTCATAAAGCACAAGAGAAAGTTCTGCTCTAGGCCTGCAGTTCCAAAAAATGTGTCCCGGGTTTGAGAGGAGAGATGCACAAACCACTAGCCTGTCCTGCTAAGCTTAATAGGGTCAGCTTCCCACACAAGTATCCAGAGACCTTTAGGTGCCACTCAGAGAGAATTTGGAGCTCTTTGGTGATCTGATCCCTGCTCCTCTTCCTATCTTCCCTCTACTGTAGCCCTCCATGTAACCCTGCAACCCTCCATGGGCCCTGGACCTTGAGCACATCAAATCACTATTCTGCACACGCAAACACATGTTTCTTCTCAGGCTTTTTTGCAATCTGAAATCCCCTCCTTCCACTTTACCTATTGAACCATTAACACAGAGTCTGTTTGGCAAATAATATAGAGTTGGGTAAACCATCAGCATTTAATGACTGGCAACTCTTTTCTTTATCTTCAGAGTCATCATCACCATCACCACCACAACAACTACCCACCATCATGCTTATAAGTATTATCCTCAAAGATGTAGCTCAGATGCCACCTTTTCTGAAAGAAAAAAAAATCTGATCCTCTTTCCAGAATTAAACCACCTCTTTACACTCAGTGCTTCTTTGTCTCAGCTCATTACTTATTTCATTTCACTTTGCATTACAGTCAGTCTATTGCTGTCCCCACTATTGTATTATATTTTCATAAATACTCTCCCTGAGAAAAGGAATCATGTCTGATTTCTTAGAATATTCACCCACATCCCTGTCATGCTTTATGCTTTCCCTTAATGGGCACTTGGTAAATATTAGTTGAAATAAATTGTTTGTCAGTAAGATTATTTTATGTTGTTGATGTTAATTCTTGATTTGGGTTCATAGTTTTGCTGTACTGCATCACATATTCCGTAACTTGCAAAGTTAAACATGCTTATCTTTTCAAATATTTATTTCAGAAATCGATTCTGAGATTGTTACATCAATGTTCTCAATATAATATAATTGGGATACTCTAAAATGAGCTTCATGCTGCACAAATGTGATTTTCTTTTGGATCGATGTAGAAATAAAGGCGAGGCTTTTTGCAATATTTTCACAGGATATCCTCTAACCCCTAAATTAATAGGAAGCAGCAAAAGGTTTATTTGGGTTTCAAATCCCAAAACCTGACCCCCTAATGCTCAGTACCAAACTACACAGGAAATTTCTAACAGTAAATCAAGAGGCAAGAAGTACATTTATGACAGCCAAAGAAAAGGAAACCAAAGAATGGGATGACCAATAGGATTATTTTTATTAGCGTTTAAAGATAACCTGTCAGCATAGCAGAAATCTAGTCATTAGCTGCACAGTGTAACTGTGTAATTCTTTTTTTAAAAAATATATATATTATATTGATTTTTTTTACAGAGAGGAAGGGAGAGAGATAGAGAGAAACATTGATGAGAGAGAAACATCAATCAGCTGCCTCCTGCACACCCCCTACTGGGGATATGCCCACAACCAAGGTACATGCCCTTGACTGGAACCAAACCTGGGACCCTTTAGTCCACAAGCTGACGCTCTATCCACTGAGCCAAACCGATTAGGATGAACTGTGTAATTTTTTACAAGAAAATTCAGTTTTATCCTCAGCCACTTCAGGAAGGACTCATACCCCCTAGAGTTTGAGGTAAAAACAGTACACAGATTTCATGGGCCATTTCCTAACCAAAGAACTCATCACCCAAGGTCCAGACATCAGTTCTTTGCTTGTATCCACTCTACCTTCCCCACAGTTAGATTTTACCTCTATGCAGTTGATTCTCAGATTTGTCATTTTCATCCAGCCTCAACAAATGTAAGACCATATACTAATTCAACTCCTTCCGCTCAATAATCTAGAAGGGTTCACAATTAAATGTCCAAAGCCACTGTCCAAAACTCAGTCTTCAAAGTAGCCCCCTCCATTGACTGACCCCATTAATATCATGCCACGTCTCCCAGGATGGATGTTGCTAAGTACCTTCTGAGATGTTTTTCTTCTTTGCATCAATTAATTGCCATAGTTTATAATTCTTGGTCTAAACTTCTCATTCAAACTCTGCAGCAGTTCTCTACCAACCTCTTCAAAATAGCATATGTGTGGCTACCCTTAAAACATAGCTCTGATCATGTTATTCCACTGCTCAAAAACTTTCCATGGCTCCTCATTCTCTCTTCAGTCTAGCATCCCAGACTCACCCATCATTCTAATCTCCACCCTAATCTCTATTCACACTAACCATGGGTGCCTCTTATTACAGTTACATACATTGTCTACAAAGGCCTGTTTGCTTCACCTCTGCCCCCCTCAAACCTTCATACTGAGTACGTCGTAGATATCATTACATATTTATGAACTGAATCGCACGCCTATATTGATTCCAGAGCCCTATGTCTGGACTCCATTCAAATGAAACCTTCCCTTCTTCCTATACAATTTTGTACCTGATCCAGATTCTACTAATTGAAATTTCTAATAATTTGGACATAAATCAGGCTAGATTTCATCTTTGTGACAGCTGCTTGAAAAGTAAATTAATCATGTAAATTAGCTAGCATGACATATGTTTCACCTCCATAAAAATAAACACTCTCAGGCATTGAGGAGGACTTTTTACACTCAGGTAATATGCTTTTTGATATATTTTTCCACCCATATAATCCTAAATGCATCTTAAATTGATCAAGATACATTTCTTGTTAAATCTAACCCAATAAGAGAGTAATATGCAAACCAACCATCACTCTGCCACACCAGCCACGCCCACCAGCCATGCCCACCAGTCAATCAGAGTGAGTATGCAAATTAATCCAACAAATATGGTGGTTAATTTGCATATGCAGAGGAAGGGAGGAGTGAAGACTGAAGACAGCATAGAAGGAAGAAGGAGGGAAAGTGGAAAGCAAGGCGGCTACAGCTGCTGGAGGGAAAACACTAGCAGCACATGCAGGGCAGGACGAAGTGCACGGCAGCAGCAGGAGGCAGCAGGGGCAGTGGGCACAGTGGGTTAGGTAGGGGGCCCATCCGGCCCATCCCACCCACCACAGTGGGAGAGGTGGGAGGGGTGGGAGAGGTGGTGGTGGTGGGAGGGAAGCCTGCCAGAAGTCTTGCAGGAATATTCCTGCAACAGGTGCCTAGTATGAGATAAAGAGCATCTAAACAAGAGAAGAGAACAAACACCAAAAACTGTAATTCAAGGAAAGTTTCCTAAAACTGATACTAATAGAAGGGTAATATGTTAATTCTGGACAAAGCCATGGTGGCATGGCCAAGGCAGAGGCAGTTAGGGGTGATCAGGCCAGCAAGGAAGAGCATTTAGGGGGATCAGGCCAGCAGGCAGATGAGTGGTTAAGAGGCAGTGGTCCTGGATTGCAAGAGGGATGTCCAACTGCTAGTTTAGGATGGCATCCTCTGAAGAGTTCCAGATTGGAGAGGGTGCAGGACAGGCTGAGGGACATCCCCCCAACCCCCGTGCACGAATTCTGTGCACCAGGCCTCTAGTATTTTATAACCAGACCAATCCCATTCCAGTGACTCAAATCAGTGAGGCTTCATTATGTGTATAACTGTCCTTATTCCTTGATGTCCTACTTTTCAGTGATAAATGCAATGACATCAAGATTAACTCCACTTTCTACCTTAAATCATGTCAAACTATCACTGCAAGACTGCCATGTCCTCCTGGAGGCAAGAGCAGCAGCTGCACGATCGTGAGCCCCAATGCTTTTGACTCTGGCTTTCCTTGAGCCTTGTGGGCTCCTCGGAAAATGATAATGATGGCTGGTGCTCTTGTGCCTAGGCTCTAGCATGGCCTGACCACATGAAACCAAGCCATGCTGGGTTTGTCCAAGCCAGGGGTCCTCAAACTTTTTAAAGTGGGGGCCAGATCACGGTCCCTCAGAGAGCTGGAGGGCCGGACTATATGAACTACTAATTCCTACTGTAACACCTCGGCTGCGCTCACTGCCCAAAAAACCTGGCGGGCCGGATCAGACTCCTCTGCAGGCCACATGTGGCCTGCGGGCCGTAGTTTGAAGACGCCTGGTCCAAGCAATAAGGACTGGTTAGCTGAGTTGCAAAGAATAAATTCTTACTCCCTGTTTACTGCCAGGTCAGTAGACTCTGGAACCATCTTAGGGATCAGATTTTACCTTTTTACCCCCAACTTGCTGTCCATGCCTCCTCTGCAGACCAATGAGGTTTCTATTATCCCAACTGCCCCCAGCAAGCAGTGCTCAATCATTGCTGCATCTAGTACAACATGGGAGTAATTTGGAGAATTCTAGGTTACAATGACCACAGACATCATCGAACCGGGGGAAAATGCTGTGGTTGGATGCTTCATATGGCATTAATTAAAAACAACCTGAATTCTTACAATGCAGCTGTACAGCCCACTTCACTCCTCTACAGTTTCCAGTTAGCAACCACAAAAAAAACTTCACAGAAACCACTCATAATTCACTCCAAGGCACAGAATTCCAAAGGATCGGTTCTTAATTAATCTGTGTATGGGAGACATTTTCCCAAGCAAGCATGTGAGTGATAACCCGGTGTTGCAATATCTCACCCCATTTGCCTTCATATTCACACAAGCAAGGAACTTGAGACCTAAGGAGATCAGCAACTCCTTGGAAGACTGCCATGTCCTCTCAAGTTACTTCAGCCCAGAGACTGCCCTTCAGAATATGTCACATTAGGAAGGACTTTCCTGGGAAAGAGGAGGTTCAGGACAAATTATTCAGTGTGGACTCATGTCTACATAGACAGATACTTAGGCAAGACCTTGATGTGTTAATTTATCTCTCTGGGCCAGTGGTTCTCAACCTTTCTAATGCCTCAACCTTTTAATACAGTTCCTTATGTTGTGGTGACCCCAACCATAAAATTGTTTTTGTTGCTACTTCATAACTGTAGTTTTGCTACTGTTATGAATCGTAATGTAAATATCTATGTTTTCCCATGGTCTTAGGCAACCCTGCTAAAGGTTCTCAGATTGAACCACTGCTCTAGGCCATTGTTTTCTCATATGCTCCATAGGGATCATCATTTCCATCCATTTCCCAAGGTCATTTTAAAACAAAAGGACATCATTTATAAACAGAACTCAACATGCCATGTAAGTCAAGGGAAGCAAGCACATGCCTTCTTTGCAAACATGAGCACCTTGCTATCTATCACCAGAACCCAGTTTCCTTTCTCCCTTCAGACACAAGCATGCAACATAAATGACAGGTGAATGGCACCAGATGTTTTCATAAAAAGAAAATGAAAAATTAAAAGTAATTGTTTTACAAGCACCCATATATGTAGCATATTTTAAGAGAGTGATAAAGTGGGTCAGCCTACGGATAGCAAAAATTTTGTGCTTTCTAAATCAAATCATTAACATGGAAATGGTCATCTACTTGAACAAACATGGTTCAACCTTACCTCAAAAAAAGAGATATACAGTAGGATACATGCACAGATAGTGGTAAATGGTTTTACAGGGTAAAAATTACAGTGAACATTAAGGACAGCTTTACAAGGTAAAACAATCAGAAAATGGCAAAATGGCAACCTGAAGCCTGGGCATGGAAGAGTACAGAGCAGCTCAACCTTTATGGCTTATTATGGGAGTTATTACAGTTTATAGGATTACTGTTGGGATAGTTTCTGTTACTTTCTCTACCTAACTATAGGGTCACCTCTTTTGTTCACAATCAGAAGCATCTCTGTGCCCTGCCTTGACTGTCACTTTGGTGGTTTAGGAACTAATGATTTCATGATTAAAAGGAACCTTGGCTGGTAGAAAGAACAGAAGAGAATGTGACCAACAAAGTTATACGTGAGTGGTTTGGGGATGATAGTGCACAGAAGTGTTTGAACTCAGAAATTGTAAGAATTACAAGGGTCCTCTCAAAACACATGGTCCAAATCCCTCATTTTGAATTGTCAGGAGGAGGCATGAAAGCTTAAAGAGGCCTACCCAAGGTCAAAGCAAGTGAAGGAGAAAGAGCATTGGATCCCTTTGAGTAAGGCTGGCCTCACATCACAGATGAACAGGAGGAATCTCCACTATTTTCCCAAGGATTGATGTACAAGTGGACTAATGCCATTGTTACTCAATTGAGCAACTGATAATTTAATTGAAAATAAGTACTCCAAAAGGAAAACTAGTAGAAATAAAATTCTTATCACTAGTTTTTCTCTTCTTAGAAAATTTGGTGCATGTATGAGAAATTTCTCAAAATTTCAGTTTTTTTACTACAGTATCATATATTTCATGAAATCCTTGATTTGAGATGATAAGGTTTCCTACTTTTTTTTTTTTTTCTAGAGGCCCAGTGCACGAATTTGTGCAAGGGTGGGGTCTGGCTGGCCCACCCTGATGGGGACCAATCAGGCTGGGCCAATGTGGGGGGGGGGGGGGGGGGGAGAGAAGCCATAAGTTGGCCGATGGTTCCGCCCCAATCAGGGTGGAGGGGGCTAACAGGGGGTGGAGCCATGTGGTTGGCTGGCTGACCCTGCCCCCAATTGGAGTGGGGGAGCTAACTAGGGGTTGGTCCAGCTGGGGAGAGGGTCTGTGGGAGGTTGGCTGGCCAGCCCTCACCCCCTCTCTGTCTGGGGCTGGCCAGAGGAAGGGTTATTCCAGTCATTCAGGTTGTTCTGGTGTGCCGGTTGCTTGGCTTTTATATATAGACGTATTTTTCAGGCATGCATTCCTGTTATTCTTGCCTACCAGTGCGTGTGTGTGTGTGTGTGTGTGTGTGTTTAATGTAGTTTCTTTGTTCAAATGAATCATCTAAAACAAATTTGTCAGAAATGAATGTTTGCAATCATCACTTCACACTCTTTAAATCTGTATGCAATGAGGAGTTATCTGCCAATTTTGTCATACATTTCTGGCAATTCTATTTATTCCCTCAGTAATTTTGCCTTTTTCCTAAATTTAAATTAATTCCTGTCAGTATAGCCTATTTTACATCATTAATGATTTTACCACCTTGCTTTTATGCTTCAGAAGTTCTCATTTAACCCACTGCAGCATTAACTATGATCACTGGATATACCAGTGTTTTCTATGTTTTATTTCTTAAAAACTCAAGGTTTTTAGGAAAAGTGAGTAAAATCCCACTGAAGATTTAGGGACTTGTCCTGTCTGAGCTTTTGGATTTGTTAGCATTAAAGGCACAAACAAATGTAGAGGAGATGTGCCCGGCCAGCTGTCCTCTGAGTGGAGGGCAGGTCAACAGTGAGAATCCTAAAGACTCCCACTGCCACCAGCCTGGGCACAGAAATCCACATGGGACTTTGCTGTGAACCTAAAACTGCTCTTAATAAGTAAGGTCTATGACAAAAAAATAACCCACCTTGATTCTCTTTATCAACAGTAACAGCTAACACTGAGTGTTCACTCAGTGCCAGGCATCACTTAGTCCTTTGTATATATCAGTCCTCAAAAGAGCCCTAAAGGTAAGTACTTGTAGGACCTGCATGTCACTGATGAAGAAGCTTCGTGACTCACATAAGATCACATGGCTAGTTTTCACATGCAGGGAGTCAGGCACCAGACCCCAGTGTCTTCCCTTGTCTCTAAGGTGGTATACTGAACCTCATGTCCACATTGCAGTTGCAATATGAAGGGGAAGGAGGGAATCATGCAAAGCCTGGATTGTGAAGTCTGTCCAGAGGAGAGATAAGGAGATGCCGCCCCCCAGCCATAGCTGCACTGTGGCCTGTGCTAAGGGCCCTGATCCCTCCCCCTCACAACATGGCTACAGGAGAAGCCCCTGTACAAGTATGCTGCCCACGGGATCCTGCTCGTAGCCCATGGTGAACTCTGCAATTATGTGCAGGTCCTCACCCCTGCAGAAGGACCTCATTCAAGTCGTGGCGTGCATGGGAAGCTCCTAGTGATTTCACGGCCCCCTCTTCCAACTTGGGCAAAGGGCACCACTGTTTGTTTTCATGAGAACTGAGCTGGAGGAGCAGAAGGTGTTTCCAATGAAGGCCCACCTGCATCATGTTAAGGAACACACAGGAACCATGGCTTTGAACTTCCGCACCAATGACTATTTGTTTTTCATAAAAGAAATGGAAGAGCAGCCTGAGAGTATCCACAGGACCCCAGAGGGCTGAGGATCACTGCTGTGCCCCTACCCTTCAGGCATACCCATCACGCTGGCTCCCGACAGACCTTGCCATGCTGGGGACCCATCCTTCAGCACAGGAGAACATCCTTTTCCCAAAATCAAGAGGGATTGCTTCCCCCAGAGAAACCACACACCACGCAGCCCAGCATCCCTCTCCCACAACATGCCTCAGCTAGACTCTTTCCTGCCTGCCTGACACTCCCCTTCTCAGGAAGGTCATCACGAAGGAAGCCCTCATCCTGCTTTGCTTCCTCTCGGAGCAGCCTCAGAAATGCGGGTGTCTGAGCTGCCCAGACCAGATGGACCTCAAAGCCCCCCAGCCAGGAGCACAGGATCTAGAGGCAAAGCTTTGCTGTGCTCCCCCCGCATCCCCTCCCACTTCCTCCTCACAGAGTGGCCAACCGGTCTACTCTCTTGAATCACAGAGTAGGCATCGAAGTCTTCTATGGCAAACAAGCAAATAAAACAAACTTACCTCACTTTAGGATCAGAGCCTTTCCAGAAGAGCCCAAAGGAGGGTGACTGAAAACCCAATAGGCACTACAATGATATTAATTGGTGGCTTCCGCTTCATGTCTTCCCCTCCTACAGGCATCTCTGGCTTAAATAGAAAACTGAGGCAGGCAACGTTTAGCCTTGGCTTTGCCATTTATGGGGTTCTGGGCACTGTGATTTTTGATGGGTGTTTGGCAACATGGAAGTCCTCTCTCTCTAAGGCCCTCTAGAGCCCTAATGGTGCCCTTCATCACCACACTTGTCAACTTCCCACTCAAACTGCCCTGGACCCACAGGCCACACTGATGAAAATTGAAGGAGCCCTGCGCCAGCTCAGGGCCAAGAGAACTGCTTCTGTGTCATTACCAAGTCACCGTGGACAATGCTTGAGTTCCAGTCTTCCCAGGGACAGCTCTGCTGTCTTCGGTGATTAAATGCCCAAGCTTCAAGTGTGTCTGCACTAACGTAAAACTGTAATGCTGACAATGATGTCTGCCTCCAAATTTCATGGTGAAGATCCAGAGAAGTCCTGGTAAATGTTTTGTGAACTATAAATACCACAAAGATAAGCATTTCTAGGATGTGAGGATGTTAAACAGAACATTAAAAAGGCTATTGGAAATGTAACTTCATGTGTCATTGTCCATTCACAATTTTATTTTAATTCCTCCAGCCAGCGGCACTGCACTTAGATGAAGGCTCCATGATCAGCATCATGGTCTGTGCCACGGGAAAGATATCACAGATGAGAGGCACAGTTCCTGCCCTCTGTGCACTTACTGTCCGGTTTGAAGACCAGGACATGCATGTGAAGTAATGACAAGGCAGGGCCAACATCCTCTTTTACAAATACAGACTTGGAAAGAATTCACATTCAATAGTTATTGACCCACTGACTCTTTCAGCAGCACAGTTGTCCAGGATTCTGGGGCAGAACCCGCCACCATTGTCCCACCCCTAAGGCAGAGCCCTCTATTTTGCCCCCACTGCTCCTGCCTCCATGCCAGAGCCCCCCTCCCCACCCTGCACCTGGGACAGACATGTGGGTTTTGAATCATCCTGAACTGGGACTTGGAACATGTCCTTCTAGAGGAGCAATGAGCCCGGTGGTATTAACAGGGCCCTCCCTCCAGGCTGGTCTAGATGCCCCTTGTCTGGGCCTCCAGAGCCCTCTCTCACTGCACTAAGTACAAGCACTTGTAACTCCCCCAGGTCAGGATCTGTATCCAATTCATCTTTATACCTACAATGGGCAGTACAGAACCTGAAACAAAATATTTGTGGAAAAACGAATAAAGAAATAAACCATATCATAGACTAAATAAGTTTGGAGAGGCTTCATGAGAACCAGCCTCATATGCTACCCTGGGAATTCATGTCAAACTAGAAACATACAGAAAAGAGGGTTTAAAATAACACAAAAAATAGTTTTGTTTTTTTTAAAAAATATATATATGCATACATGTTTTTATATAAGTATATAACATAGAGAAAACAGGGGGTAGAGGGGGGGCATAATGAGCTATTAACATAGGGGACAAAAGAAGGATGCCCAGAAAGAAGAGAGAGAGCCAAAGATAAAAAAGAACTAAAAGAAAAAAATGTCCAGTATTTATAATAGAACCACATATATGTTTCTATGTAAAATAAGGGGAATGATAATTCTCCAGTAGAAGCCAAATAAGAACCAATCCAAGTAAGGAGCTGAGATGAATGTTCCCAAACATACATGAGAAGAAATGAGAACCGAGGCCAGGAACCCAATGAGCATCTTCATAGCAGCAATACTTGGACCAGGGTGCTTCCTAAAAGATACAAGGCCCCCAGACTACAGGCTCCGGGCTTTCCCAACAGCATGTCCAACTCCAGCCGAGGATGGGTCCAAATAAAATGGTTCACATAGCTATGCCTGCATCATATGAGCTGAACTAATATCAACAATTACATCAGGAAAAATGTGTTTACCTTGGTTTTCCGCCATAGGAAATGGGTCCAAAATGATGTTAAACATATGCCTTTCATTCCTGCTTCTATTAGAAGAACAAATAATTTAACAGGTGGGACTCAGAAGTCCATGGTTCTGGTTTTTTCTTTATTCCTTTTTTTACTGTGGAGTATTAAACATTCCATTTTTGGTCAATGGAATCTGGAACCCTTCTTAGCAGACCTTGGCAAGCTCTATTTATTTTGCAAAAGCCCTCCTAATGCTCACATGAGCAGTGAGTTGGAAAGGCCTGGTGAGGCCAATCAGACTCTACTTTCACATGTTATCAGTACAATATGTTGCTTCAATTGAGAGACCAAATTCTCTAACTCCTCCAAGAATTGATCCAGACAGCAAAAAGAGAGGAAATCCATTCTACTTTAATAAGGCAATTGGTCCAGACTTCATACAGTATCATTTCAGTCTAGAATTTTCATATTCACTGCCAAAAACATCAAACAGAAACACTGCAGGACTCACTCAGTTTTCATCCTCTGAAGAATAGCCAACTTGTTCTAGGCCTGAGCGGTAAGAGAGGAATTTAAGGGAGATTGCAGGGGTAGTCACGGGGAGCATTGAACTTTCTCACTGCCTGATTTCTATGCTTCACAATTATGAATAAAAGTTCATGAATTAAGGACAACTTGAAGTTTTTCACAGAGAAAACAGGGGGTAGAGGGGGGGCATAATCAATATATCAATCAAATGCTCAGCCTCTTAAAGACTCTCTGACCATAATAATCAGATTATCTGACTCACTTTTCTCTTTTACTCATCTACCCTATATAATCTCTTAATAGGTTACTCAAAGAATGTTTATGCTAGATATTAGTTGGAAAGTATCCCAATGACACTCCCAAATTAGAGTGCATTACTTAAGGTAACTCTAACTGCTATAATGAACAAGCCCAAAAATACACAAGGTGTCATGCACAACATGTATAAATAACATATTCACATAAAGTCCAAAATGGCAGTAGAGACGGGTGGTGGGTCTTCGCATGACCTTTCTGTCATGCTAGTTCTCTGCTAGGACCATGGAGTCCTCTGTCTTTAGCCAGCACACAGGAGACCAGGGAGTGGAAAAGCTAAATTCACTTCCTAAAAACATCAGCCATGAATGATACCTAACTACGAAGAAGGTTGAGAAATATTGTCTAACTGTGTGTTCAAAAAAAAGAAGAAACACTTTTCATAAAAAGCTAGCCATTTCTGTCATAGACAACCAAATAATACATACTCTAAATTCTGCTGTGTTAAAATTATCATATAATTGGGAATCATATTTCAAGAGAGAGAGGGAGGGAGGGAGGGAGGGAGCGAGGGATGGAAAGAGAGAGAGAGAGAGAGAGAGAGAGAGAGAGAGAGAGAGAGAGAGAGAGAGAACACGAACCAGATAGCTGAACTATAATGACCTACCTTCAGAATCAGACATAAAGTTCAGTACCTGCTCTTGCCACAGATAATCCTGGAGCGCTGCCTTACTGTAAAATTCAAGTCCAAAGTGACTCAGATATATTTATGAGAATGCAAACTGTGAGGCAGATGGATTGTCTAAGTGAGAATTTGGGGAGTGATACAAAAATATGCCAAGCACTGTGCCTTCACTGTACACATGAGCCAGACTGGACACTCCTGGGCTCTGTGCCTGCTGTTCAGACTCCAGAGGCTTTGCATGAACTGGTACAATAACTGCTGTATTCTAGCTTGCTATATGTCATAAAGCATATCAATAATTCTCCTTTGATTTTAAAAAAAGCACACAAAATCTTTCTGTAATAATCAGAGCAGGTATTACTGTCTTGTGTTATTACCAAGCTGGAAACAGAAAGCCTACTAAGTGACCTAAAGCTAAATCAGAGGTGGGACTTAAACTCAAACACAAAGGCCATTCTCTCCCACCCACCCCCAGAAGCCCCCATCAGACCCCGCATCAGCCCCATAAGATTCCCTAGAAAGACTTGGACTGCAGTCATCCCAACAAGTACCACTGCCTTCTAATTTTCACACAGATCACTTTCATTACATTGTGCCTAGTGCTTTTATTTAACAGGAGAAAAACCTACCACACATTGTTCCTTGCACATGATGGAATCTTGCCAAACAAAACTCATAAATCCTAAACTTTGTTACTCAAAGTATGGGGTGTGGACCAGCAGCATTGGATGCCCCTGGGAGTTGGTTAGAAATGCAGATCCGTGGGCCCATTCCACGACCCACCCACTGAATCAGATTCTCTGTTCAAACAAGATCCCCAAAAGGCTGAGCAATACTGCTCCAGAATACCCTTTAGTAAATTAACTTGAATGGTCAGGAGAGGGAGAATGACCTAATATAAAAAGAGTTTATACAAATCAACAAGAAAAAGAAAAGTACGTAGAAAATAGATCAATTATAAGGACAGTTAATTCACAGAAGAAATGCAAATGGACAATAAACAAACATAAAATGTTCATCTTCTCTAGCGATTTGGAAAATGCAAATTAAAGCAGGAACATATTATCATCTTTTTACAATCAGATTGTCAACACTTAAAGTCTGATGATTTCCAAATTGAAAATATATTGGGGAAAATGCATTTTCTTACATATTGGAAGCTTAAATGGTTACAATCTCTTTGGAAGACAATTTTTCAACACCTTTTTTTTAAGATTCAAAAATTTTGACCAAAATATTCCATTTCCAAGAGTCCAGTCTATAGAAATAACTATTAAAGTGTTGAAGACTAATGAAGAGGATTTTCATTACTCCATTTGAATTGTGAAACATGAAGGGAATCTAAATATGCATATGTAGGAAAATAGTTCAATAAATTAGTGGTACATTTACCAGGGAACTATGTAATAATTAAAAAGTTTAGTGTCACAAAAATGTCCATGGCACATCATTGACTCTATAACAAGTTACAGAATAGCATAAAAAGTATGATATATTTCCTGTATTTTAAAACCATATAGGACAGAGGTGCACTAGTATATATTTGTTAAAACTCATCAAACACTGAACTCAAAATTGATGCATTTTATTTTATAGAAATTATACTTCAATAAAACTGATTAAAAGAACTGTATGCATATATGTTAGTGGATGTTATGTACATGTTTACAAACCTACAATAATGGTCTGCAGGGAAATACAACACATCTTTAAAAGTGGCAGAAGCTTAGGAGAGTAGAGCATATGTGAGAACTTTCTGAAGCATTAGTATTTCTTTTTTCAATAAGCATGTATACTTCTTGTATTTTAATACCCACAAGCTAAATGAAATAAATGGAGTCATTTGCAGTAAGCCTGAATCAATATGGATATCCATTCCAGCTTGTCTTTTTTAATCGCATCCATTGACTGGGTTTGGTCCTTGTGCGAGGTTCTACCATCATGAGGGCTGTTAACATCACACACACTATTGCCAGACTTGCTCTTTATAGACTCCTATTTATTACTTCATACACAGCTACTGCACAGCCTTAAACATCAAGCTCTATGATAAAAACTTATGGAAATTTGATATAAAAATGAAGACACAACTCCAGCCCCAGCTTTATAGCTCTTCTACGGAAAAAGATGAAAGCATTCTGTACAAAATGGTGCAATAAGCAATAACATTTGTTAGTTCAGTTTGAAACCGCCTCTCCTTGACTCACCCATTAAGCACTGTATATCATTTTTTTTCTCTTTTCTTTCTGTACATTCTGGTCAGACTAGCCTTGATGCTGTCCTACAACTAACCCAGACTTTTCTTCCACTGTTCCTCTCTCCTGGATCTCTACAGTTTTTCTACAAATAGAATCTTTCTGATTCTCTTAATCTCCTGAAAGGTAGGCAGGAGAGCTGCTATTATTCCCACAGTATATTGAGTGAGCAGGAATTGTCTATACACCTTCATCCATCCAACAAGCTTTATCCCCATCCTCAATGAAGTTGTTGCTAAGCCCAGAAACTCAATCACCTCCCTCCCCACATGCTGCATTAGTTGTTGGATAGGCTTGTCTCTATCAGGAGAATGGGGGCCATGTCTCTATCCTCCCTGTCCTTCACATTGTCATATGCAATGCCAAGTGAAGGAACTGAGAAACTACCAATGATTTATCACTTTACAATTTTAAAATGTTGGACAAAGGAGAGAAAATAGGAAAAGAAAAAAAAAGTATTTTTCCCAAAAACCTGGAGAAGTAGGTATTTTTTTCCCATCTGTAGGTGGGTAAACTGAGACTTAGTGATGTTGAGAGGTTTGGTGGGGCTCATACATCTTGGAAATAATAGGGCCAGTCTTCAAACCTCCTTCTGAATGTCTCAAAAGCCCAGGCTTTTCCCTGAACCATGCTGCCTTCCTGACTTGTCACTTAGGTGATCTTGTTGAATTCTCACATTACTGTCTCAAGAAGTACTTGTTGACTGATTGACGACATTTTCAGTAGCAATGTGGTCCCGTTGCAGGGTTTCCCGCAGCTGAATTTGATGAAAAGCCCCTGCTGTGCTCAGAGTGGTTTAACCTTTTTCAAACTCTAGTTTTGCCACAATATCATCAGTCTCAATCCCAAGACCTGTGTGATATATAGCATGACGTTCTACATCCTCGCAGAGCTTGCAAGGAAAGTCTCAGGTGGGAGAGTCCAAACTCCAGCCCTGGCATCTGGGCAGGTGTTCATTGCTGGGCAGCCCACCTCATGCTGCTTCCCTAGGTTCTCTCGAGCTTCTGCTTGGCCACGGGTGGGCCGGGCTGTCTCAGACAAACTTCCTTGACGTCATCTCCTGAGAAGCGGGTTGTTGACACATCAGCACAGAATGCTGGAGTCCACAGGAGTTCAAAGCCTGCAGCTCTCCATTAACTAGCAGTGTGTTCTTGGGAAAAGTACTCACCATTTCTGAGCCTGCTCACTCAACATACTATGGGAATAATAGCAGCCTTCCTGCCTACCTTTCAGGAGATTAAGAGAATCAGGAAGATTCTATTTGTAGACAAACTGTGGAAACCACAAATGCCTGCCTCTAAGCCATATGCTGAAGAGCAATTGTCCTTAGAAGAGCTGGTACGCTGCTATAGACAAAGCACTGGGCCCAAAAGGTCAGGAGATCTGATGTCCACTCCTGACTGAGCTACGAAAGCTCTGCTGTAATTACTACATGTGATTTCCTAAAACTTTAATAAATCACTAAACAATGTTCTTCCTGGAAACTTATGAAAAATTCCTGGAAACATCTGATCACTGCGTAGCCTTTACTTGTGCACTGAACCAGTATGCTCTGAACTGGGCTCTCAGACTGGCCATTTGCACACTGCATCCCTCACTGACCTTGACCCACAATACACCACGACACAACAAACAGTAAGCCTCACAGAAGAAATTTAGATGGTATCATTCCTGATTTTACAAATGAGGAAACTGAAGCTCAGAGAGGTGAATTCACAACTAATAATGGTTAAAGCTGGAATTTTAAACTAGGTTTTCTGAAGCCAAATCCTATTATACAAGGAGATGGTTAGCATTCAACTAGGTAGGGTCAGAGAAGGAGATCTGGGCCAGAAGAACCAGAATCACTGGCAGCCCCTGCACAGGTGTCACTTTGAGCCTCCGCAGATCTCTGCACGAGCCCCTTCCCCAATGGCCAGAAACTGAAGCTTATCTGCGGTATTTAAAGGTCCGAGGAATTGGGCAAAGTTTCATGACAGGGATGGAAAATGTCTGCTCCTGTCAAATTTCAAACTCTTGCAGTAGTTATCTCATTTTTTTAATGTCCTTCATTCTAAAAATATTCTTCCCACTCCCCCTCCAAGAAATTCCATTTTGTCACTTACATGGTCAAATAAAACTCTGAAGAGATCAAGAAGTGGCCATCCAAGGTGAAAAATGTCAGAGCAGCCCCTGTCTTGGATCCCTGGGAATTCTGAGACCACAGTGGCAGAGCACCCAGCTGAAGTAGCTCATGACTTATTTTATTTTTTAAATATATTTGATTGCTTTTTTACAGAGCAGAAGGGAGAGCGATAGAGAGTTAGAAATATTAATGAGAGAGAAATATCAATCAGCTGCCTCCTGCACACCTCCTACTGGGGATGTACCTGCAACCAAGGTACATGCCCTTGACTAGAATAGAACCTGGGACCTTTCTGTCCTTAGGCGGATGCTCTATCCCACTGAGCCAAACCAGTTAGGGCACTTATGACTTATTTTAAAAGTCGTTCTTGCCCTGGAAGGGTGGCTCCATTTGTTGGAGTGTCATCCCATACACCAAAAGTTTGTGGGCTCCATTCCCCATCAGGGCACACGCCTACTTTGTGAGTTCAATCCCTGGTCCAGGTATGTATTGGAGGAGGCCAAATGAAGTTTATCTATCTATCTATCTATCTATCTATCTATCTATCTCTATCTTTCCCAACCCCTCTCAATTAATAAAAATATATCCTATGGTGAGGATTTCTTTAAAAAGCTCTTCTTCTGCCACTGCAGGGAAGGTAGCCTTCAGGTGAATGCTCTCCCTGGAAAATCCAGGTTCCTGTGGGGATTTCAGGTGAGAATCCTGGTCCCCTCCATGCCCCAGGACTAATCTATTCAGGAAGGTTATCATTTAAAATTGACAATGAAATAAAGAGCTTCCCAAACAAACTAACAAAAAAGGCTAAAGGAGTTCATTACCACCAAACCAGTATTGCAAGAAATGTTAAAGGGACAGCTTTAAGAGGAAGAAGAAATAGAGAGGTATTTTTTAAATGGCAATAAATAAGTACCTGTCGATAATAACATAAATGGATTAAATGCTTCAAACAAAAGACAGAGTAACTGAATAAGAATACATGATTCACATATATGCTGTCTATAAGAAACTCAGTTCAGAACAAAAGATACACACAGACTGAAAATGAAAGGATAGAAAAAATATTTCATGCAAATGGAACAAACAAAACAAAAAAGCTAGGGTAGCAATATTTATATCTGACAAAATAAACTTCAAAACCAAGGCTATAATGTGACAAAGAAGGTCCCTACTTAATACTGAAGGGATCAATCTAACAAGTGGATATAATTCTTATAAACATATATGCACACATCATAGGAGTACCTAAATATATAAAGAAAATCTTGGTGGACTTTAAGGAAGAGATCAACAGCAATACAGTCATAATAGGAGATTTTGACACCCCACTGTCATCACTGGATAGATCCTCCATACCAAATACACACACACACACACACACACACACACACACACACATACACACACACACACACACACACAGCAACAACAACCTTAAATGGAACACTGGATTGGATAGATGTAATTGATATTTACAGAACATCTCCTCTCAAAGCAGAATATACATTCTTCTCAAGTGTACATGGAACATTCTGAAACACCACTTGTTAGGACACAAAATATGACTTAACAAATTCAAGAAGATTGAAATCATTCCAAGCATCTTCTCAGATCACAGTGGCATAAAACTAGAAATAAACTACAATAAAACAACTGAAAAGCATTCAGACACATGGAAGACTAAATAGCATGTTATTAAACAATAAATGGGTTAACAATGAGATCAAGGAAGAAGTCAAAAATTACATGGCACAAATGAAAATTACCTCACAACAACCCAAAATCTATGGGATACAATGGAAGCAGTCCTGAGAGGAAAGTTCCTAGTGTTACAGGTCTATATCAAGAAGCAACAAAATCTCAAATGAAAAATCTAACCTTACACCTAAAAGAATCAGAAAAAGAATGACAAACAAATCCCAGAGTAAGTAGAAGGAAAGAAATAATAAAGATCATAGTGAAAATAAATGACATAGAGGCTAAAAATAATAATACAAAGATCAATGAGACCAAGAGCTGGTTCTTTGAAAAGATAAACTCTTATATGTGAACTCTAATGAACAAAATAAACTTAAAAACCAAATAGAACACAGGCACATATACATGTAACAGACTGATAGCTGTCAGAGGGGTGGGAGGAGGATGACTAGATGTAAGAAGGTGAAGGTATTAACCAAGGAACATATATGCGTAACCCATAGACACAGACAACAGAGTGGTGATGGCCAGAGGAAGGGGGGACATGGGCTGGTCAGGGTGGACAAAGGGCAGGCTTCTGTAATAGTATCAACAATAAAAATAAAGTTAATAAAAATGTTTTAAAATGCTGCTTTATTATGCATTTTATGGAACATCTTGGCAAGAAACTGTGTGGCTGAGTAATTTCATTTTCTCAACCCAAGACAATTGCAAAAACTGTGAAGTCTTAAGAAAAATGATGCCTGAGGGCATGTCCACAACTCTGAGTAATATTTAGAAAAGCAGACACGAGGGGCCTGCTTCTTGGCAGACTTCCTTTCTGTCCTCCATGTGAAGAGATCTAATTCACACAGGATGGCTAGGACTCGAGAATTAAATAGTAACCAGCACCATATTTTGCAGAAGACTGAATTAGCTCCGTCAGTATAAGCACCAGGGCTCCTTATCTTGGTGGGAAAAAATCAAGGCAGAGTTAGACCTTGGGGCCAGACTTGCTCACCTTCACTGGTAGAAGTTGCCCATTGACCTGGGTTCCATTTTGGTAGGTATTACTCTGCAGTGCTTCCAAGATTCACTTCACAGAAATGATGGCAACTAGACTAATAAAGTCATTGTATAATATATGTTGAATAACTCCTTTGAAAGAAGAGAAACCAATCTCACACCGATTGTCCCTAAGGCTTCAAGGGCCACACAATGTAAGTATGGTAACTGGCATTATGTGGCATCTACAGGCAAAGAAGAACCCCCAACCCCTTTCTTTCCTATGAAGCTGACTGATGTTTAATTGGAAATCAGAAATACAACCAAGTACATTGGCCCTAAAATCCCAGCAACTGAGTTAATCCACTGCAGAATGAAGTAGAACCAGACATAGTTTGTTTCATCTTGCCAAAAGAATGGTATGATAAGTCATGCTGCCAATGGCACAATCTGCAATATTACAGTAAAATAAAAATCAATGCCTCTTGGTCCTAGACATAACCACAGTACTTTTATAGATCCAAATTCTGAAAGCTATGATAGCGAACATCTTGTTCGCATTGGTTTTGGCAACTTCCAAAGATGTTTTGTATATCTTCCTGCCACCCACTAAATTTCCCACCCTTGCCACTTCATCAGTGACTCCAAATTTACAAAGAAAATCTGCATAAAAAATTCCCACTCCTCATAAAACCAAGATCTCTATACACAGGAATGTTTTATGGAACAAGTACTTTCAAATGAAAGTACTAAAAAATGTTTAAACAAGGATTGTCTCATTGTTTGGGTACCAAATAAAGAATAAATGTGTATCATAGTGAATAATTTTCAAGCTCTGTGCTCCATACCAAACAGTGAAAGTGATCCAAATTCAATGTAAGCCCTTTGAGGGACCAGGGTTTAACGAACTCTGTAGCCCCAAAAACTATCCGAGTTCCTGGAACATAGCAGGCAATAAATATTTGTTGAAAGACTAAATGTCAGACTTAAACACATTGGGGGCCACATAATAAACTCTGTGTACCAACATTTAACTAGAACTAACCTTACACCCCATTTTCTCTCTCCCTCCTTCATCACCCATACACATTCACAACACACACACCATCAACTTATCTAGGCTTTACATACAACAACAAAAGAAGATAATTTATGATTTTGCATCTGAAAATTATTATTTAGAAGATCAGGAAAGATCCAAGATTTTGGTTCCCTTCTCCAGAGAGTTTATAGGCCTGTTAGAGGTAAAAGGGATATATACACAGTGTATGCAACATCCTTTGGTTACAACTTAAAACTTCAAATAAAGTTGAAATTGGACATAGACATTCAATTCTCTGCCTTTGCCCTACCTGATTTTTGTTTGTTATTGTTGTTGTTTAGCATGTTGAAACATAAAATAAACCTGTTTAAACTCTCATGTTTTTCCATAGAGAAAGCACAGCAAAAGTTAAGGCAACTTCAGGAGAAATCCCATTTACCAACAGACACCACACACTCTCAAACTCAAGCCTCAGTTTCTGATATTTATTTCCCAAACTGGACACTGGCTTACTGAAGACTAGACCTAGGGATCATTTTATATAATATAATGGATCATTGCTTTTATGAGTTTTTAGTGACCATAAACATCTTGAATTCCTTTGCAAACAGAAAAGAAATTTCCTCTTTTGAGGTACCAAGAATTCATATCAAAGGCTACAGTGAGACATTCTTGGTCTGTGTCTATGGATAATCAAAGACCCCCCACTTTATTTGAGGTTTTAAGTTGTAACCAAAGGATGTTGCGTACACTGTGTATATATCCCTTTTACCTCTAACAGGTCTATAAACTCTCTGGAGAAGGGAACCAAAGTTCCCTTCACTTATATACAGGCAATAGTAAAAAGCAAAGTTTCTTTTTCAAAGAGAAAGATACATGTAGTTTGAATGTGATTGATCTTAGATATCACTGTTACTAATGGATTGCTTCAATGACTAAAAATGCCAATTAATACCACTAAAGATACAACAAATTAATTTTAAAGGATAGAAATATGGTTTATATGTACATTCAGATTTTTTTTTTACTTACATGATGTTAGGAATAATGCCCATTTCATTTTTTTAAGTTTTTTTTAAAGATTTTTAAAAATCCGCATTACCGCCCCCCCCCCCACACACACACACACTGGGGATCAAATCCAGCACCCAGGCATGTGCTCTGACCAGGAATAGAACCTGTGACCTTTTGGTGTCTGGGGCAAGAGCCAATCAAGCCACAGTGGCCAAGACAATGCCCAATATTGCTAAAGGATGTTGGAGTTTGCAAAGCTTCTTTCCTTCCATGGCCCCTTTTTTAATTCACTGCATCTATTTTGCTAGGTAAACAAGACAGGCTCTGCTGTGATTTGTCAAATGGAAGGATAACAAGAGTTAAAATGGAACTCTTCCTAGTAGCACATTATAAAATGAACTGCCCACCAATGCAAGACTTGCAAAGGAAATGTTTCAGAAATCATACTTGCAATACTTAGTCCAACATCCACTCTAAAAATCTCTGAGGTTGCCAAAACTGGTTTGGCTCAGTGGATAGAGCATCGGTCTGCAGACTGAAAGGTCCCAGGTTCAATTTCTGTCAGGGGCATGTATATTGGTTGTGAGCACATCCCCAGTAGGGGGTGTGCATGAGGCAGCTGGTCGATGGTTCTCTATCATCTATGTTTCTAGCTCTCTATCCCTCTCCCTTCCTCTATGTGGAAAATCAATAAAATATATTTTTTTAAATAAAAATAAAAAATAAAAATCTCTGAGGTTGAAGAGATCTAGAGGAAGATATTTATTTGGCAAAATAAAGCATTATCAGCACCACCACTCCCTGTCTCCACCCTCTCTAACCCCCTTCACCGCCCCCCCCCCCCCCCCACACACACACACACACTCCATGAAAAAAGGAGAGGGGATGCATCCCTTCACCTGAGGGAGGCTTCGGAATTACAGTTTGGAGAGCCTCGTCTGTCTGAAGGTACAGAGACTAGGGTTGGTTCCAAGCTTGAAGAAACCCAGAAGAGAGAAGAAGTGATGGGCTAGCTACCTAAAAGCAGAGGAAGACAAGGTGGGTGTCCTGGAAATGGCTCAGTGTTGGAGTTTCCCTTGGTTTCACATGGACACGGTGAAAAAGATAACAGTATAGATTGCATTATGAAAAATGTTACTTCTGTTATGAAAAAAGGTCCTCCTGGGAGCTGAGCAGCAGGATAACCCCAAGAAAGGATGGGCATTAATATCTGCAGTGGTAAGTGGCCACTTTGAAGGGACATCATCTGTGTTCAGGGAACAGCACTTGATCCCCAGTATAGGAGTGTCTAGCTTCCAACACACCCAGAGGGCAATAATATTTGATCATAAGAGGCCCATCAAGCAGGACCTTTTTCACTCCCTAACTCTCCCTCACTAATCCTCTTCATCCTAGAAGAACAGAGCAGACAAGGTGCGGGTAAGAAGAGGAAAAGTTGCATAAGATGGGAAACAGAGAAGACCACCATAGACCCCACCTCCAATTGCAGGCTTCCAGTCTAACATATTACTGAGTTGAGAAAGGGGAGAAGCTTCCATATAAAATGAAATCCAAGGCATCAAACATTCAAAATATCTAATGGCTACCCCATAAAAGCTCAAAAATCAGCAACTGCTGATGACATTTTATAACATAATCTCTGGGATGCCTGAATCTGGGACTCTTGGTCTGGGGCTAGGCTACCCACAAGTCCATTATGGAGAACCAACCTGGGGTAAGCAGAAAATTGTTCCAGCCTTGCTCTCCAGAGCCCTTACTATTATGGAAAAAGACACACAATGTACATGGACCCCGCCTGGACCAGGATCCTCACCTAAAGGCCAGTCCTTCTCAGAGGCCAACCTGACCTCAGTCACATCCTCTTCCTCCAAATGGAGAAACAAGGCATCAATCTGCCCATAAGTGACCAGGTGACCAGCTAGCTACTCAAGGCCCTGTGTGCTGAGAGTGCCAAAACTTCACAGTCAGGTGTTAGATAGAAGATGAGATAGAAACCTTGAACAGTGTGCTTCCCTAAGGATGGAGCTTGTATGATCTGGAAAGTGAGCAGATTTCAGACAGAACCGAGAAAGGCAGCATGGCCTCACAACTGCCTTCGTTTGACACTTTCACCTGGTTCTCCTTGAATATCATTGTTTCATATCACCTGAAGCTTTTTCATTTGAACTCAAGAATTTTTGATAAGATGCCTTCTCTATATAAGACATTGAAAAAAAGCACCTAAGGGGAGTCATATCCCCTCGTTCTAACTTTGATCCTATGCAAGTCCCTTTCTTTGTCTTTCCTTCAGGGCTCATACATAAAATCAGAGCACTGAATGAGTGACCTCTAAGACCATCATCCCTCTAATACATTATACCAGGTGCTGAGTCTGAAAGGATTTAAATGTGACTAAAGTATTGAGAATTAATTAGCCCTTGAGTTTGTAGAGAGCATTTTGTAATCTTTGCAGAATTATTTCACATCTGTTACCTCATTGGTTTGTATCTCCACCTGCAATTCTAAGGCATTGGTTTTATTAGCCTCATTAAACAAATGAGGAGCCAGACTCGGAGAAGGTACATGAGTTATCCCAGGTCATACAGACAGCAGAAGGTGGGCCAGGAGCTGAGCATCTGGCCTCCCAGCCTGGCCGCCTTCCCATGCCCCACAAATTCTGGTGTTTGTCATTAATAATGACACAGGCAGCTCCTGGGAACCAGTCAGGGTCCCTTCTCACTGATGTCAGGTAACAACATTGCACTGGTTTTTGTCAAAGTCCCAGTGGCTGGTCTGATTAAGTAGGTTCTTCCCAGAGGGTCTTGTGAACCCCCAATAACCTCCTTTCTAAGTTCTTTCAGGAACTCTGACCATTAGGAGAGAAAACAAATCCATACACAGAGGAGTTTTCGGTATTATTTTAACTTCGTATACCGCGCATAAAAAGTTGCCCTTTAACTTCAATTTCGGAATATAAGTTAGGGAACAAGAAAGGTTTTGGGCACACGTTCTCCAGGTGAATGACCCAGAACCTAGAGTTTAACTCCAGGACCCCCACAAAATTCCAGAGTAACCCCTGTCTCCATCCCATCCCCAATCCCCATAAAACCAAGTCCCATTCCCTCACCACTGTGCTCACCAGCTACCTGTGAGGTTCCAGACCATCTTTTGTGCAATATGGACTTAAAGCAAGAACTATGCCCCAACATTCAAAATTTCTTCTTGACTTTGTCTTGTTCACTGAAAGAAAAAATTTTTTACTGCATTGTTTAAAAAGAAATAAAAATCAAGAATATATTGTCATTACAAGAGCACAGAATAGTCTCATGGCACAAAATGGCCACATAAGTTACTCAATAGTTTTTCAGCAGGTCAGAATATTAAGTTGTATTCATATCTGGTAATAAATCAGAGCAAGTTTTAAAGACTTCTACTAAAAATAATTAAAACATTAAAAGTTTGGGTTCCCTGAGAAATAATCATCAATATGTGGGAGAAATCACTCTGGGGAAGAATTCACTCCTTGACCATGTGTATGTTCCTATATTTCTTTTTTCACATACACAGATTCAACTCTGATTTTTGTTCTTTAAGTTCTTACATGGATATTTCTATCCCGTTTGACGCACAATAACCTGTTTTAATTACACAAAGAGAGTGGAGAATTATACAGAAACATGAATAAGATCATGTTCCTAAAATGTTATTTAGAGAAACTCATTTGAGGTTTCCAAAATGTGTTGTCAGAATCAGACCCACTGCCTCTCTGCTCAGAATTAACTTCCACGTTGCCTAACCCTATAACACTGACTTCTGGGGAGAAAAAAGAAGTCCGCTAGCTACCTAGAAACCAATGCAGGTCTTCTGGAAGCTTCAACTGCCACCCTAAACAACCCTTGGATGACCTGCAAATGGTATTTGCCAATTCTATCACTGCTCAGTTCCCCAAGTTTGCCACTGCAGTAAGAGGGAGCGTTACTGGCAAATGAGTAGTATCCTGCAGGGCTGAGGGTGTGCCCTGCTCCATGTCAGCCTTTTCAGCTGAGTGGACAATCTGCTTTAACAGTGGGATGCTGGGAGCAGGAACACTGGATGCCAAAGCCCTCCTGGTCCCGGTGGTAACTTCATTTCCCAAATGTTCATAATTAAACAGCTTTTATTGAAGTAATCAGCATGAGCTCCTTAGCTTTGTTTTTGCAAACGGTATTGTGTTTATGGAGCCAAATATGAGAGACTTTGATACAGAATACCTCCTCGGATGTGTTAACGTTGGCAGGGCCTCTAGATTCTGAAGATGCCGGGCTGCCTCAGCACAGCCTCCCCTCCAACCTCCAGCTCATCAGCCCCCCAAACCACAAAGCACCAGTTCTGTAAGACTCACTTAGCTGTTTCTCCTGGAAGTCCCAGGGAATGGTGTGCAATGGAAACAGGGTGAAATATGATCTCAAAGTGTCTGTCGGACCAGAAGTTTTCAAAGAAAACATTTCTTAAATCTTGTGTTCACTGCTGTTTCAGCAGGCCAATTAGATTGGATGGGACTTAGGGGGGAGCTGTCGCCAGTCACTGCAGCAGGAATAGCAAACAAGACTTAAAGCAAATAAACGAGCCCAAAGCTGGCATCCCAGGGGCCCCTGGCCATCGACCTCCTTCATTACCCTTGCGGGATGGCCAGCCCACCCTCTGGGACCGGGGGCCAACCTACAGGTTAATCAGATGAGACATTAGTTAGCAGCCTCGATTACTAGAAAGCAATTAATCAGGGAAAGTCTCCAAACAGGAGGAGGATAAATAAACAGGCGGGCACATGCAGTCCCATTTCGACTCAAGATAAGGCTGCCATCCAGGTGTCCTGCTGGGGGAGAGCCCATCTGTCTTGTTCAGATCCTCTTGGGAAATGGGGTGACATTTCTCACATCTGCCTGGAAAACGCAAAGCCAAGAGGGCTCTGACTGGGAAGAAGGTGAGAGACTTTGGAAGAACTATTTTGGCACCCAAGAGGGTTTTGTGGAGAGCTTTTCCCTATCCTAGTCATCCTTTCACATTGCATGTAGACTCATTTTGACAGGGCAAAAAACAAAAACGAAAACAGGTTCTGCATGGGTCTCCAAACTCCTATCCATTTGGAGACAACCAGGGGCTTGGGTGGTGGCCTTGGGTCTATCCATAAGGAACCCTTAGGTTCATTAGCCCTTTGAGACTCTGGCTTCAGAGACTCTCCAGACAAGCTACTAATACAAAGGACTCAGACCAATGAAAAGAACTGGTTTCCTCTGATGTGGGCTGAGAAAGATTGGAAAAGAATGGAAGAAAGTGTAGTTAATGAAAGTGGAAAGTATCGCCCATTGGTACTGCTTGACCTGACATAACAGCTTCAAATAGGGTCACTCATCTGTGTTGTCTTTTTCCTTCTGGAACAAAAAGATGTCAGTAACTAGAGAATATGTGTAATGTAAACACGGCTGTGTTAGCTCAATGTCAGGGAAAGCACACCCAAACCTAAGTCAGCACAAGGCATCCTCTGCTCAGAGGACAAGCGCAATGATTTTAACCTAATGACCCACTCTTAAACAGCTCTACAGCAAATCACAATTAAATAAATAACACTTAATAGCAGAGATTTATTTTAAGGCCAGATTATTTGTGGGGAGAGAGAGAGAAGGTTGTGGGTGAGTCACTTACATTTTTTATTATAAAATTAAGGTGGTTTCCAAATATTGTTATGAATGTAACCTCAAGCTAAATTTGCAAAATGTCACAAGAGTGAGTTACAGGCATTCTGGAACAAAACGGAGAGGCAGGGGGTGAGAGGCGTGGCAGTGTACCAACAAATGAGGCTTTGTTTTGTTGTCCTCAAGTTGAGTCAAGGGCCTTCCTTCAGTCCAATGATAAGGAATATCTGACCAGAGTTATATAAAATCATGGCATATACAACAGTGAATGAGTGGAAAATGCAGCCACATGTGTCTTTGTGAAAAACTACAGAACTGAGATCAGGAAAGCCAAAGTCAAGGCCTGGCTCTGACAATTTCTGGGGTACCAAGAAGGAACTGGCTGCAATGAAGGTGGGAGAGCTGTTATAGCTCAGAGCAGACACTGAGAAACCACAAAACCATGTGCAGAACTGGTGGGCTGGCCAGTCTTCCCCAATGACAGCATTCAAGCTAAAGTGATACCCTTCACTGAAAGCTTATTCACTCTCTCTCATTCATCCCCTCTTCTTTTTTTTTTCTGTCACATTATTTAACTCTGATATTTCCAATGTGTCTAATTTTTTCACATAATCATCCACATACATATCTTTGATTAGGTGACCTAGTGATGGCTTTCTAAACTCTAAGAGATTCCAATGCCACTTTTACCTTACCCCCTCCCCCACATCTTTATAGCCCCCAAAAACAATGATTGTGCCCCCAGGAAAAATTAGGGCTCAAGCAAAAGCTAAGTCCTGCAAAGCCTTTTCCTCTTCCTGGCTTGAATGATGACTAAAAACTAGACTTTCCAGAAGCAGCCGCAAGTTACCTTCTCTGATTGTGTGCCATTGTTGTGATCATAAAAGGCACTCCTGCTGCTGGTAGGACTACTGGGACACAGCCCAACCCATGAGATTGTGAGTATCTTTCAGGTACACTGCCTCCCCGAGTCAGCTTCTCAGGATTCACACTTAAGTCACTCACTGACCATGCCATAAAAAATCCAGGTCAAAGTCTCTGTGAGAGCAGGAGTTGTGTTTTCTCCGTTATGACACCTCCACAACACCCCCTCCCTCCCGCTTTGCCCAAGTTCCTAGAATGAGACATGAACATACTTGCCATTTGTTTTATAGTAACCAAGCAGCTACCTGGGCTTGGCACTCTGCTGTCTATGAAGATGCACAAAAATCTAACTCACCTCCTCCTATACAGAAGCTAATAAGGTACACAAAGACATAAATGGATAGTTAGAATCCTGAAGGGCACATGCCAGATGTAGCCAAAGGGTGGATGTCCCCTTCCCTTAACCATCCATGTCAAGTCATCTCCAAGTCTGACTGACCTCTAGAAATCACTCACTAAGCCAAAACCTTAGCAAATGGCTCTTCGTGAGGGTTACATGATAGCCCTAAACACTCAGATAGAGTCAGAAAGTACTCGAAGCACCCATACTTGTAGAGAGACCCTGATAGTTAAGAACCTATCTGGGAAGGAAGAACAAGGCGATGAGTAAACTGAGAGCCATGACTAAGAAGGAATCATTGAAAGAAAGTCAAAAAGGCTGAGCTGGGCAAAGAAGGCCCCTGAGTAATCTGCGAGGCCTCAGGGGCAAATACAGTTCATGCAGGACAGCCCCATCATAGGACCCCACAGGCTGTGTGAACAGAGCCCCCCGAAGATGGGCGGCACACAACATAACACCACACACAGTCGCCCTGTGCTCGTCTTTCCACCTACTGCGTGAGGAGAGCAGCCTCTTCATAAATGTTTGATGAATGAGACCCATTGCTGTTAGAATTAATGAAAAACTGCTGTGTGAAAGATGGGGCAGACTTTTAATGTGTTAGTTTTTGCCCAAGATGACAAAAGAAAGGCCATTAGATGCAAAAGCAAGGGAGAGGTGAACATTTTTTTAAGGAGTGACAGGCAGGCATCTGTAAGCTCCCTCTCACAGACACTAACATGCAGAGAGTGGATGAGTGGCCCTCAGGGCTGGAGGCGAATATTCCATTCTTAGAAGAAGTGGAGGTTGCATCAAATCCAAGGCTGTCTTTGGGACCTTATACAGAGAAAATTTGTGGTGAGCAGACCTTTGGAAGTCCCAGAACCGAGCAGAAGGTAGCACAAGGGGGGCTCCAAAGAGTTAAATTTCTATTCAGCTCCAGACCATTTCTAAAGTTATTTCTTGTGAAATCAAAGTGTTTCCAAGTGACCCCAGGTCGGAAAATGCCAGGCATTACAATGTGGGTTTGCTCAGCAGGCAGAGGGGCCTGCAATGTTGTCTGACTGCATTGTACACAGTGGAAGAAAGACCGTGTCATCCTTCCTAATCTGATGAATCCTTGTCATAAATCCTGCCCGGGCTGTCAGCAGGGCGGCTGCTGGCACAGGGCGAGGGCTGGGGGTGCACTTTACGAGGGCCAGTGGCGACATCAGGCCGCCCAGCCTCTGCGAGAAGCTAGTAAATCAGCGCTCAGCGCAAGCTTTGTGCAGAGACAGCGCCTCCAGGGCCTCGCAGGGGCCCAGAGCACAGGTGAACTTGGCAGGAGAGGAGGAGAGTGCTCTGAGTAGACTTGGAGCTGGGGGACCCTGGGGTGGACGGCAGTGAGGGTGCAATGAGGCATCGTACCACACACTTCCCTTCCCGAGGGCCTTACTGTCAATCAGTAACCACCAAGCTGGATATGGGAATCCAAGGCCACCAACAGAGAGGATCTCTGCCAATTAGTAGCTCACATTCCGGGAAGGGAGACCCCATCAGGAAAGAAAGAGCTTCTATGCGTCTACTCGAGCTGCCATAACAAAATACCACAGACCTGGTGGCTCACACAGCAGAAACGTACTTTCTCACAGTTCTGGGGCCCGGAAGTCTCAGATCAAGATCCCACAGGGTCACTTTCTGATCGGGGCTCCTGAGGAAAGTCGAGCTAAGCTAGTCCACGGCATTGCTGCCTCGGCATCCAGGGCCTTAAACTGACACCAGGCCCCTCATGCAAGCACATGCCCTAGAGAGCTGCACAGAGGCACAGGCAAATGTAAGTTCCGACAGGACTCCCCAACAGCCCTGTAGTCAACAGTCTCCCCTGCTTCCCAGTGTCTGCTTTATTCATCTCTTAGGTAAGACCCCTATTGAGGGGAAGGGAGTCTGCTTTGAATTGACCAATTTGTTCTTAGTCAGATACACACACCCCCAAAAACACTGCATCCATGGATGCCCTAAGTGAAAGCATAAGCTTTATGTACTCCCTTTCTCTCTGACTGTACTCTGCCTTGATCTTCTCATATAACCTTTCAAGGCCTTCTGGGTATTTCCTCAAGAACTTTGAGTAATGAACTTCTTCATTTCAATTTCTACTCCAGCCCATTGTTGAACTTGGACTCACCAACCACACTATGTGCTCTACTTGACAAATGTAAAATGCGACAGTCATAGCAGCACTCCTCATGGCTTACAGGTGGCTGCTGCCTTCTTGGTGGGTCCTCGTATGACAGAAAGAGAGAGAGTGAGCTCTCTGGTGTCTTTCTTATAGGGATACTAATCCTGTGGGAACAGGGCACCAAACTTATGATTTCATTTCATCTTAATTACCTCCATAAAAACCTTATCTCTAAATATAGTCACATTGAGGACTGGGGCTACTATTCAACATAGGAATTTGGGGAAGGACACAAACATTCAGTCGATAAAAGAGCTCTAGAAAACAATTCTAATAAGAGTTGATAAATTCTGTTATAGATTACACAAAGCTCTGTGGAGTGATTCATCTGACAGAGAAACTTGGGGGTGAGAAAATAATCAAAGAAAATTCCTTAAAAGAGGCATCTGATCGGACCATGTAGAATAAGAAAATACCCATGCAGTGAAAAAGTAAAGGGACACCACCTAGGATGGTGGTGACAAGTACAGGCCTTGAAGTCAAGCTGTCTGAGTTGAAATCCTACCTCTGATCCTATTAGTTCTGTGACTCTGGACAAGCATTTTAACCTCTCTGAACCTTAGTTTACTCATCTATAAAAGGGGAAGAAAAGAATCTGGTTGACAGGGTTGTGGAGGCTAACAACTTAATTCCTAAAAGGGACTTAACCAATTATGCCAGTTCATAAATTCTAGGCAGAATGGGGTGAAAACCTGCCGATCACCTGGAGACTCAAAAATAGATGTTTAGGAAAGAGTGAGCAGTTCGATGTAGTAGCTTCAGGAACATGAAGGAGAAGACAGAACAGAACGATTGGGCGCCAATTGGAGGTTTATTTAACGCTGCACTAAGAAGTTTGAACTTGTTCTGAGAGTGTTAGAGAGCTATTGGGGACTTGAAGCAGAAGAGTGACATGATCAGCATAGATTTTAGGAAGATCACTCTGGTATCCACATGAAGCTAAAGAGAGAAGGAGAGTTGGGCCAAGAACAAGGCTAGGGTATCCAAGATGGCAGCTAAGAAAATGTCCCCAAACCCTCTCTGCCTGGCAACTAAATCCCTATTCACTTCAAAAAGCATCTGCTGAACCTTCACAACATGCAAGGCGCAGTGCCAAGGGCTGTAACTGAGACTCTGGCCCCACCCCCAAATTCCTCAGCATGCAGGACCCTCCACAGTCTTTTCCCAGCACACCTCTCCAGTCTTTCCCCAGCACTCCTCAGTAGGCATGCTGGGCTCCAGCCAAACAGACTGAGAGCCTTTCCAGATGCAATGAGCTCAAACTATTTCTTCCCTTCATGCCCTTGTTCCTGTTGGGGGAACCTACATCCCTGGGTTTGAATCCCTCCTTTTCTACTTACTAACACTCTGTGACCTATGGCAAATCACTTATCCTTTCTGAGCACCCATGCTGCATGTAGGTAATTTAGATAGTGATAAACATTTAACTCAAAGGCTTATAGTAAGGGATAATAAAAGCATTTAGCACAAAAACTGGCAGATTTGGTGCAAGGTCCTCCCCCAGAATCTCTTTGTCAATGAGCCTGTTCAGACCCACCAGACTTTGGGACCTACCACTGACCTCTACAGCCTGTCCCCTCACTCTGCTCTCAGAAGCTAATGTACACTCCAGCTTCTGGGCACTTTGTTTTCTTCACTCCCAAACCACTCCCTGCTGCAAAGGTCTCACAAGGACCATATAGACTAAGAGACTGTGATTGTGTATAGATCTGAACTGGGCAGATATCCATATGAAGTTAGGCTATGAGAGATAAACAGTACAAGACCCACCACCCAACATTCCATGCTCAAACTCTGTTGCACGTTGTTTTCCTGACAATAGCCCCCTGATGATTGGATCAGAAAAGGGCACAGACACAATAGAACCCTGCTAATACCAAGGCCAGTCACATAGGACATGGCCCAAGCAAAAACATGAGCCAAGACAAGATTCTCTGTTAAGAACATTGTTGGAAACAAGATGATCAGGCAAGGGCAACAAGAGATGAAATTGAAAGTTTGAAAGCCTAAAGTCAAAGCAGAGTCTTTGAGGGGAATTTAGAGTTCAAGTCACAGGAACCCCCAGCAAGTAAAAGTTATGAGAAACCAGAAATTATTAGTAAAAATAAAGATTGCATGTATTTAAGAGTACTATTCCACTCACTGAGCTAAGTAATACACAGTTGTTTTTTTAACCTCAAAAACTCTGAGTAGGCACTATTATTAGTCCCATTAGAAGAAGAAATTGAGTCACAGATTGGTAAATACCATAAGCTCCTCATTGTCCTAATAGCTCCCTCAGTTCCTTATAGTAAACCCTCATGCTATCTTCTATGCTCACCACCCATTAATCAAGTAAATGGCTAAATCTTTCCTCCTTGTGAGTAACAGAGACAAGAACTGAACACAAGACATGGAAAATATGTAATAAGGAGAGGACGTCAACAAATGGCCCATTAAACATGGCCCAAGAGCAGCCCAGTGTCCTGAGTCTTCCCAGCCTCCAGCTTGTAGGAATCACTCCTTCTCCTGGGCCCTGGAGGTCTGTGCCATGTGTGACTACATGTTGTGCGGTGTCTTTAATGATCTTGTACATATCATGCCTCTTCTTCCAAGCCAGCTCGTGAACTCCTAGAGAACAGAGACCACGCCGCCTACTCCTGTCATTTGTTCTTTGGCAAATGAACATTTGCAGAAATCATCCCCCTGGCTATGATCAAAGTGCCAACGACCCCATCCATGGACACAGAATCCTTCAGGGTTCTCCAAAAGCATCAGAGCCCTTAGGTGTAATCTGAGAACCACCAGCAGAATAAATAAATCCCTGCCCTGGTGGCAAATACTTCCCTTTACTTCTTCCCCTATAAAAGCAAATCCTCCAGCCCAGCCTCACAAGTGCTCTCTAATGGGCTCTTTGTTTTGTTTAGTCCACTTAGTTCAAGCCAGAAGCAAACAAGAGAAAATGCACAGGGAACCACCTAGCACAATGCGTGGCAAAGAGTCAGGAGTTCTGTGCTTCCTCCGATCATGCCTTCTTTGAAGAGCGCAAACTTTTGTGTTTTTCGTGGCTGCAAAAATGGTTGGGCAGTGGGCCGTAGGTGCCATTGCCAAGAAGCCTGTTCTCAGCACAAGTGCAGAGTTGCCACATGCGGGCAAGAGCAATATAAACTTGAGGTGCTCATTTTGGGGGCTTCCAGGTGCCCACTCAGATGGTAATCAGTGAAGAGTAGACTAGTTCACACCTCGCAAGTGGGGATCCAGCCCAGGATCCATCTGTAGACTCGGCCTCAGAACACATTCTGCAGGGTGGAAGTGGAAATGTAAACCCTGACCTCAGAAAATGGCAGAGGTGGGGCTTGCAAAGCTGAAAACCTCACACAAGGTTCAAAACAGCAAGAAGGGAGTTAAAGAAATCCCCAAATCCAGGGGTCAAAGTCCCGCTATGAAGCCTGGAGCACAAGCAAGCAGGTGGGGTGGGAGGGTGGGGGTGTTACCAAGGTGGGTATAGTGAAAGTGAGGTGGAAACAAACACTTTCACAGTGATTGTCTATACAGTGCATTTCCAACATCTTTAGAAGATGAACTCTCTTAATAAATAAAAGTTATGGCTCTGGCCCTAGCCTGTTTAGCTCAATGGCCTGCAGACCAAAGGGTCCCAGGTTTGATTCCAGTGAAGGGCATGTACCTTGGCTGCAGGCTCCTCCCCAGCCCGGGCCCTGATCGGGGCTTGTGCAGGAGGCAACCAATAGAAGTGTCTTTCTCACATTGTTGTTTCTCTCTCTACCTCCCTCTCCCTTCCATTTTCTCTAAAAAAAAAATAAATAAATAAATGAAAAAAATTACCTGGGTGAGGATCCATTAAAAAAAATAATAAAATAAAATAAATAAAAAATTAAATATAAATGAAAGCTATGCAACCCTAATAGTAACTTATTTATTTAGATCAGTTATTAATAAATTAATACATTTACTGATTATCAAAAACAAATAATAAAATTCATTTTATTAATATGAAAATTTGAAATGGAGGATGGCAATGACTGTTTTATATCACCCTCAGCATCCACTTTATTTCAATATTTTGTCTTAATTCTATAGTTTCAAAAGAGAAAAATCCTGGTTACAGAAAAAAAGTGTTGCAAATAATAACAATTATTTTTAACCAATTGCATTTCAATGAAAATTATTTTCAATGAGACATCAATTGTACAAAAACCTTTATTCTGAAATCTTTTTTAAAAAATGAGCGAGCATGTTGAAAAATAAGTCAAATTTGTGTAATCATGAAAGAAGAGATTCCTTTGGTTTGAAAATCCCCAGTGAACATCAGCTTACCTTTGCCATTGGATTCTATACATTGTCATGGGCTGACAGCGAGGACCAGTTGGTATGTCCTAGAGTTTCTTTCTATGTGAAGTGGACATACGCGCCAAAGAGGCCTCTGGTGGGGAACTGGTGAACAACCTAAGAATTCAAGTTAAGAAGAAATTCCCAAATCCATTTCATAGAATACCTTAAGAGGGTAATAGAAGCAAAAATGTAAAGTCTTTCAGAGTCCAGATAAAACCTTAGATGTATCATTTATTAGCTATGTGACCTTAGGCAAATTATTTAAAATATCTGCACCTAAGTGTACTTATCTATAAAATCAGGATATTAATTTCTTTCACTGGATTGTTACATCTATTAAATGAGATGCAGTGTGTGCAGGCCTGGTCATTCAGGACTCCAAACAGGATGGAGCAGCAGTGACCTGAGGGAAGGAACACAGGAGCCTAGTGGTTATCTCTGGGGAGCCTGACCGAGACATGGAAGGGATGGAGTGGGTAGTGTCAGGAGCAGGCCCTCCCCAGGTGGAGAAAGGGAGGGAAGGAATGGAGGGGCTCACGTGGTTGTTCCTGCCTCCTTGGGGATTGACCTAGGGGACACATAGAGCCCAAATGAGACACTGGAGAAGCGAGGGCTGAGAGCCACAAAGACCAGTGCTAGCAGTTAACAGTGCAGATCCAAGAAGGACCAGGACTATTGTGCCCTTGGATTGTTCTACATGCAGATGTCTGCAGATAGACACCCCTATTCACCCTCCTCCCAAGGTCACAGAAGACAGCTGGCAGCTGACCAATCAGAAAGGGGCACACAGGGCAATGCTGCTCAGAGGTGTCAACCCCAACCCTGCGTTCTGAAGACATCTACATAATGAAGTTACAGCTTCACTGATGGAAGTTCTAGGCGTCTCTCCCCAGTCAAGTTCAAAGTCATGTGTCCTCTTATTTCTTTCCCAATTAAAGTAGCTGCTTGTCCCAATTCACACATATGATTCTTAAAGAACTCTCTTCCTATATCCTACCCATTGGGATCCCTTTACTTAAATTGGATCTTCCATTTTGTTTCCCTTTGCCCTGGGCGATTTATCACCACTGCAGCTAGCTGACTGTCCACCCTGCAGCTCTGCCAGTCTATTTAACCCACGATTAGAGATAAGCCTAGATGAGAAGAAAGCAAAGCTCCAAACTCTGAGCCTTCCCCACCAGATGCAGGAGGGGAACACCCTTCCACTCCATCTGATACCATCTCTTCAAGCAGAAATTGTTGAATCCCAGGGGTCCTCTTTTCACTCCCACACTCCTGGTTGGTGACTCAGAGCTTCCAGCCCTGTGAGTGAAGGGCCTCATAGGCATGTGGCTTCTTGTTGGAGCAATATATCAAAGGAGAGAAAGAGTCCACACCCCCTCTTAATGGTTCTCCTAACAAGCTCATATAAAGGTCAGCAATTACAGAGATCACTGTCCCAGGGACAGGGAGCTATTAATTGATTAGTGTGACTTAGATGCTTAGAAAGTGATTAATTTGGGCTCCATCATCTCTGTCATTTTTTACACATACAATATTTATTTGCATTATCAAGCATGATATACATCCAGGCAAGCTCAATTTGGAAGTAGTGAGTAATTGACCTGTAATTTCAGTAGAACTGGTACTGTCTATATTGTTGGTGCTTCCATTATAATGAAATGATGACGAGAGATTACTATTGTGACTTAGATGCCTAGAAGTGACTCATTTGGGCCCCATCATCCCTGTCATGTTTAATGGGAAGGGTTGGGTGGCTGGTAAACACAGTTATGACAGGTGAGGAGAGAACAAACAGGCCAGAGGGAGGGAGAACCACAGAGGAGCCTGCAGGGTGAGGCCTTTCTTTCCCAGAAGGATAAGACAATTCTGTCTGCGATGCTCTTCCTGCAGCTGCGCTGACCCTGTGCTACAGCGGGACCTGAGCGGTGAGTGTGAGACCACCACCTTCCCAGGCACCTCACAAGAGCGAGCACAGAGCCCCACGATAGACACATGAAGTGAGTGACATGAGAATGATGGTTGTACTATTTCTAAAGTATACTTGATTTTCCTACAGAATATCCACAGCGGAAATTATGGGCATGCTAATCCTTACTGAGGGTGCACTCCAGGTCAGTAGCCAATGCATTAGGGTCCTTATCCTCACTTGACAAATAAGATCACAATGAATCCCAAGGAGCTTGACTTCTTGTTACAGGAATAAATCATTCCATTGTGATCCCTAGGAGAAAGTCATGTCTTAGTCATCTTTCAATACATCTCATGTTCTAGCCTAATGCCCAGAACACAATGGGTACTCAAAAATGCACAAGTACTAGGGTTGGGTTGTATGACCAGTATTACCAAAACACTCTCACTTTCCTTCTGAACATTCAAATGAACCACTTAAGTCTATATCATATCCAAATTACAGGGATATGTTTCTCTCTCTTAGGACTTCCTTTGCCTAGAATTGTCAATGACTCCAATGTTTATTCAAACCAAAGAGGCTTCTCCAACTTTCAAACTCCAAGTGAGAACTAGAGAACTAAAATCCCACTTTTCAGCTGCTATGGCTTTTGGTGTTGCCATAGAGATCTCTGTCAAAAATAGATATATCTTGGTGCATTGAAGCCTTTTATGTATTTTCTCCGTTGAATTGGTTACTCACATCCATGGCCCATTTTTTCACTGAGGTTCCTTTCTTTTTTTTTTTTTTTTTTTTTTTTTTTAAATATATTTTATTGATTTTGTACAGAGAGGAAGGGAGAGAGATAGAGAGTTAGAAACATCGATGAGAGATAGACATCGATCAGCTGCCTCTTGCACACCCCCTACTGGGGATATGCCCGCAACCAAAGTACATGCCCTTGACCGGAATCGAACCCGGGACCTTTCAGTCCCCAAGCCGACGCTCTATCCATTGAGCCAAACCGGTCTTGGCTGAGGTTCCTTTCTTTTCCATACTGATTTGTAAGAATCCTTCTTATGTCCTCGATATTAATATATTATCCATATTAGACACGGCAATAATATTACCCTATAGTTAATTTGTTACTAACTTTATTTATAATGTGCTTAAATTTGACATAATCAAATTCATTAATGAACCTTCCTCATGCCTTGTGTTTTAACAGTTTTTTGTTTAAGAATTTCTTCCTCTCTCTTAGGCCTTTGAACTATTCTCCCTTTGTTTTCTTCAACTAACATTTAGAGTATTTCCTTTGACAATTAAGTCTTGTTTTTTTATTATTCATGTCAGAGAGTGAGAGAGGGAGAGAGATAGAGACATCAATGATGAGAATCATCAATTAGATGCCTCCTGCACTCCCTACTAGGATTGAGCCTACAACTCAGGCATGTACCCCGACCAGGAATTGAACCTTGACTTCTGGGTTCATAGGTGGATGCTCAACCACTGAGCCATGTCAGCCAAGCAATAAGTCTGTAATTTGAGATTTACCTTTGTATGTCATAAGGTTTATCTCTTATTCCATATGAGATTTACCTTTGTATGTTATAAGGTTTATTTTTCTTTGTATTGTGAGGCAGTTTTCCCAGCTCCAACTATTAAACTAGTTATTTTTTTCCCAACCCCTTCAATGATTTGTTGTGCTAGTTTTCTTGAATATTAAATGCCCAGATATAGAAATATACATGTAGATAGATATCCATATACTGTATATTGCACACATATAGATAATAGACATGCACATAATACATATAGATAATATAGATATAGATGGCATAGATTCAGATGTTTTACATATACATATTGAGATAAAGATAGAGCTAGAGCTAGAGCTAGAGATAGAGATAGAGATAGAGATAGAGATAGAGATAGAGATAGAGCTAGAGAGGTAGAAATATAGGTAGAAGTAGAGTTAGAGATATATAGATATATGTCTGTCTCTGAGTTCTCTATTCTGTTCAATTGAATTATTTACATGTAACATGTCTTAGTATCTGGCAAGAAAAATATTACTTCTTTTCTTTATTTTTCTAATCTTTACTTACCTATCCATGGCCTTAGTTCTATATAATTTTTAGAATATATTTATTAAGTACTTCAAAATTACCCACTGGAATTTTAAATGAAATTGTGTTGAGTTTGGAAATTAATCTGGGAGAATACAGCTTGATAATATTGACTCATCTTCTATAAGAGCAAGGAATGTCTCCCCATTTAAATAGATCATCTTCTGTGTGTGCTACGTGCCGGTGAGTCAGCTCAGACTCCTGATAAGGCTGTGAATGAGTGATGTCCACCATGTCCTGTCTTCAGTGCGCTGTGCAGCTCCTGTGGAGTCATGCCTATCTGCGCTTTCTCTTTTCCTGCTGCTTCTATTTTTCTCAGCATTTCTGTCTTTTCCAGTAAATCCTGCCTTCTCATGGTAGTCCAAAGTAGGCTGTATTCTACAATAGTAAAATGTAACATTTTTCTATAGAAATCTCGTGTACTCTTAAGTTAATTCTTAAATGCTTCATAGTTTTATTGATGTTATGAAAAAGACATTATTTTACTTTTGGTTAATGGTTGATTAATGCTGCTAAAAATAAGTATACTTAAGTTAATCAGGGATCCAACAATCTTGTTGAACTTTCTTATTCTAAGAGTTTGTCTAGGTTTTTAGTTTGGTTTTTATGGACGCTTTTTAAATTTTTCTTACCAATTGCCTCCCTGAGTTACAGAAAATATTCCTTCGTGGAATATTTTTTTTTAATTTTATCTCTGCTACACAACAATTACAGATTTAAAAAGATGAATAAAATAAACCTAAACTAAAGTTGAGAATATATATTCCTCTTGGCTGTTAGAAAATTTGCGAATATTGTTTAGAGTAAACTTTAATACCGTGTTTCCCCGAAAATAGGACATCCTCCGAAAATAAGACCTAGCACATGGAAAGATAAGACATCCCCTGAAAATAAGACCTAGCGCAACTTTGGGAGAAAAAATTAATATAAGACACTGTCTTATTTTCGGGGAAACAGGGTAGTTTTGTAGATAATGTTACCCATGGGTGACACAATTAAAGCATAAAAGTTATGCCAAGGTTTACAAAGCAGGTTTTTCAGCAGCTTGTATTAAGAAAAGTGTGAAAAGGAGTGAAGGAACTTTTGTTATGCAGTGACACTGACAGCTGTAAGCACAAGGAGAGCCACTGGGCCTGAGTGGTCAGGAGGGACCCAGCTGCAGCATGTGGTCCTCCCAGCATCTGTCAGGTGCCACACTGCTTCCTCTTCCCAGGCCCACAGCTCTACACCCTTCCTCCCTGACCTCTTGACTCCTTTGGCCAGAGCATGCTCAGGTCCAAGCCATCCCAACTGGGAACATTTGCAAGAAGTGTTCCCTGTGCGCTGAACTTTTGTCAACTTTGCTGTGCACATTCCAGGCAGTGGCAGATGTTTCCGCTGTGCTATTCGGAGCCTTCCTTGTGTTTCCACAAGCAGGAAGGGCCCTGGGGTGAATGAGAGCTGTCTCTAGGTAAAGGCAGGAATATCGCGTGCTCAAAGCAAATCCAGTTTGGAAGGGATATGTCACACGTTGCAAAATCCTCCTGTGGATTTTAAAATGAGAGCAGCGCTCCTGATCACACAGAGGTCATTTGGCAGCATCATGTTCTTTCACACCAGGCAGACCGCTTCCTGATTCTTCTCCTACAGCCAATCAGAGAGCAGCTGGAAGACCTCCATGGCTCCACCCAACAGCAAACATGAGATGGCAGTCCCATCTTGAACAAGGGGGCCACCATCAGCAAAGCCAGCTCCCTGGGAAGGAGCTGGGTCAGGAGGCCAGGAGTGACTGGCACCAGGGCATGAATCTTGCTCAGCTCTTTTGAAACAGGCACATGCTGCCACCTGGTCCCCATTAGAGCCTGGATGCAGGAGACTTGCCTACTGAGGCGCCCAGGTGGAAGAATGAGGCCGAGGCACTGTGTGCTTGGAGCCCAGAGAATGTTCCCAGCATATCACAATTACAGAAACATCTGTGCCCAACAGCTTTCGGTTGAACTGCTGTGAAAATTTACAGTGTTCGATTGCTTTCAGGATTTCTCACTTCTCAGCCCGAGGCAGGGTGGTCTGGGGGCCGCCAGTGAGCTACCGCAGGAAGTGAGAGAGGAGAGGTCACAGTTTCCAGGGTTTGAATGAAATGTGGCAGGAGAGTGTGAGGGGTGAGCCTGGAGCCCTGAGAGCTGTGGACTTCCATCAACTGGTCATTTTTTCTTCCCTTTGTATTCAATCAGCATGTGCTGGCTGAGCGCGGTGTGGACTGACTTGACAATGGATCGAAATCTGAGTAAGAGTTGGTCCTCAAAGAGCCAATAACTCATTGAGAAATAACCAATTGTTGAAAATAATTCAGATAATATGAAACACTATTTGTTTTGAAACCACAGACAGCAATGGAAAAGCTAGCATGTATTGTGCTAACTGCAAACAGGTTTGAAAGTACCCTGTAGGACCGTGGTCAGCAAACTGCGGCTCGCGAGCCACATTCGGTTCTTTGGCCCCTTGAGTGTGGCTCTTCCACAAAATACCACAGCCTGGGCGAGTCTATTCTGAATAAGTTGCCGTAGAAGAAGTTTAACTTTTAAAAATTTGGCTCTCAAAAGAAATTTCAATCGTTGTACCGTTGATATTTGGCTCAGTTGACTAATGAGTTTGCCGACTATTGATCTAGGCCAGCACTGCTCTAACTAAGGTCTCCAAGCAAGCATGCCGGATGCTTAATAAGTGGCCAAGCCTTGAACGCTCTGACTTCCCATTACATCACATTTCTCTTCTTTGTTTTTTCCCAGCTTTACTGTGGTATAATTGACAAATAAAAATTGTACATATTTAAGGTACAGTCAAACCATATTACTCGAACGTCTCCCATCTCCAACAATTCAGTTATCCACCAAGATATTCACAGAAACAAATGGCTCTGGTGTCCACCAAAACTTCAGTTTTCAACGGGACAGTTCCTTCATGCTGATACCTCAGCAAGGCTAACAGCATCTGGCAGACAACAAGCAAAGGAGAGAATGCTTTTGTTGATGGCTATCAACACAATTTTAAAATAAGAAAGGCTATCAAGAGTGCTAACGTTATTAAGGGTGTGAAAATGCTCACAAAACAGCAATCACAGGCAACTGAATAGGTAGAAAAACTGTTGCTGATCTAGACAAAGGAAAAGCAGTGAGCCTGTGACACCATTGCAGGAGGCAGTGATACATGAAACATTTCTTTAAGGCCAGTAGGTAGTGGTTTGATAAATTTAAGAAAAGAAATGTTTACTTATAAATTAAACAGAACATTAGGCATGTACTGTATATTGCGAAGGTTGAAACAGGAAATCATCTGAGGGTCCAGAATTAATTAATTCCATTTGCATTCTTTCTAATGGGGAAAAAAATGATTCTGTTTTTGAACAAATCGCTTCTCGAACAGCCTTCTTAAGTTTGAGAAACCAAGTCCCACTGTATACATGATGTTTGGTATATGTATACACTGTGAAATGATTACCACAAATAAGCTTAATTAACATATCTATCACTTCACACAGTTACCATGTTTTGTTTGTGTTGAGAACACTTAAGATCTACTCTTCAGCAAATTTCAAATAGAGTATTATAAACTATAGTTGCCATGCTAATTTAAAAAGATTTGTCTTATTTCTCCTGCAAGTTCAAGTCTATCGTTGAAACTCTGAGTTTTTTCAGTTCAGTCACTATATTCTTCAGCTCTGAAATTGGTTTGGTTCTTTTTAATGATCTCTGCTTATCAAATTTCATATTTTTCCCACCTATTGTTTTCTTGCTTCTTTAAGATGGTTGTTTTGAATTCTCTGTCAGGAAATTTGCAGACTGCTACCCCATTCCTTGGAGAATGGTTATGGAACTTTACTCTTTTCTTTGATGCCATCACGTTTCATGATCCAGGAAGCCTTGCATTGGTGCCTTTAGTGTGTATTTGCAGGAGCCAACATCTCTTCTGCTTTCATCAGGGAAAGCTTTTCTCCTATTGTGCCTCCAGGTGATGGAATTGTCTCTGGTACTGCAGTTGGGCAGGATTAAAGCCAAGTCTCATGGCTGCTGCTAGGTCCACATGAGGTTCACAATTAGCAGGCAGATGTGGATCCTGCCTAGTCCCTAGGAAAATGGGGCTGCCTTCAGGACCTTGGTGAGCAGGACTGGCGCTGGGACAAAAGTCCACTTCAAGGTCTGCAGTTGGCTCCAAGACAGTGAGGCTGTTCCAGGTGCATGAAAGGTATGTTCCCACCGTGACCCTGGGAGGGCTCTTGTTGCATCACTAGGCAGATCCTTGGATGGGCAGGACTGGGTCCCAGACCATGGTTGGGATTTCTTGAACCAAATCACTAAGCGCCTTCAGGACCCACAGCCAGAACCCAGGTCAGTGGGCCTGCCTCTGGGACACAGAGGAGGAATGTATCTCCTGCTGGGCCCTGAGTAGGCAGGATTGATCCCTGACCATGGCTGAGAGGAGCTGGAGCCAGATCATGGGCAAGCATATGGCACTGGCAGGACCAAGGACAACTGAAGCAATAGGTAAGTCTACAAGGGAACAGGACTATTTCTAAGTCTGTAACGAGGACCATGGCCAGTGAGTTACTTCTCTAAATGGCTCTCCTCAATCTTGGGCTCCACTGGGGTTTCACACCTCCTGCCTGCATCCCAAAGTTCGCACAGCAGTTCCTAAATTGTTGTTGGCGTGGGGAGATAGGAGAGAGGGACTTCCATCACACCACATTTCTGACAGCCATCCCATTTCCTGCTTTGGTGCAGGGATTGTTATTCTAATAAAGGGGAAGGTGAGGTAGGGGCAGACATTGGCAATTGTGCAAAAAACTGTAGCTCCCACTGTGCAGTTCCTGATCTAAATCAAAGGGTAACATTAGATTTGATAATGCCGGGTGGGGATTTTTGTGCTTGTTTGAATTTGTTGGTTAGTTGATTCATTGGTTTGGGGGACTTTGTTTTGTTTTGATTTGTTGTTTCTTTTAAAATCATTGATCTGCAGGAAAACATGATTTAGAAACAGAACGAGGAAGAGGCATGTAATAAATTATCCTAAAAATAAACCATGATCATGGAGCCAACTTTGTAGAGACAAGAAGAATTAATCTCCTTGCTTTTCCATGTTTTTCTGGATTCTACCAGTGAGCAACACCAGAAAAATCTGGATTCTGGCCCGTCATAAATATATGCTCAACATGTAAACATGTGACAGAATATAAACAAGAAAACAGAGATCTCATATTTAGTTGTCAATGGGAATTTTAAAATAATCAATGAAAGTCAGAAAATTCTCCTGGGTTCTTCCAGGGGAGACATTTCCTATACTTTCCTTGATCTAGGAGATAGGGCCATGAGCTGACATCAATCCCTAAGACATGCAAGCAGGCTTCAGAGAGAGGAATACAACATGTGAAAGCAGAGAGTTAGTGGCATCAACATATCAGCCTTTGAGTCACAGAACACGAAGCTGTAAGGCCATTAGAGAGCTTCCAGAACAGTCCCCCACTTAACAAAGCAGGAATATGAGACTATAAGAGGAGAAATGGGCAAAAACTAAACAAACGGGAAGAAGCACTTTACCGAGGAAGCAATGCAAATAACTATAAACTATGTAAAGTTGCTCAATTTCATTGGAAATGAAAGTTGCCAGTTAAAACAATAAGATACATTTTGCACTCACTATATTGGCAAAAGGTTTAAAATCTGATGATAGCAAGTGTTGGTGAAGTAGTAGAGAAATGGAAACTCTATTCCACCAGTCAGAGAATAAATGGGTTACAACAAATTCAGAAAGCAGTTGGGCATAAATCCGAGCACACACATAATGACCATCCCAAACTTCAGCAGTGGTGCCCCAGGAGGAAAGTCTAATTATGTGCCTTACAGAACTGTTTCTAATATCAAAAAGCTACAAAACTGAAATGTCCATTGAGAAGAGACTGAGATAAGGTCATAAAATTACATTTCATTTAGCACTGAGAATAAATGAATTATAAGTACATGGCAGAATTCTACAAATAGAGTTAAAAGTTTTACCAAAAAAAAAGTCAAAGAAAAACGCTTTGCTTGTTTCTCAGTTTAATAAAATACAAAAACAAGCTAACCAATATATTGTTTAAGAATGTGATGTGTATATATGTATATAGTACATGTATGCAAAAAAACAAAAACAAAAAATAGCATAAAACCCAAATCTAAGGCAATGGTTACTCTGGGGTTTAGGAGGTGGGGGCTGCCACCAAAGAGGAACACACAGAAGACACTAAAGGCATGGGCAAGTTTTATTTCTTAACCTGGTTGAAAGGTATACAGGTATGTGTTTCATTAGTCTATAAAATATTTATGTGCACCTCTGTATTTACAGTCATCATCATTAAAAATAGAATTAAACCTGTAATTTTAAGACAATCAGCATAGACCAGTGAGTGGTCCAAAGATGAAGTAATTTTCCTAGGTCATCCGCAAATTAATGCCCAAACCTGGACTTGAACTCAGATGATCTAGTTTCAGTATCCAAGTTCATAAATGACTGTTCTTCAGCCTATCATTACACTACACAATTTACCCTCTACTCCTTACTTAGTCTTGCCGAGTCTTGGTTCTCTCTTCTGTAAAATGGAAGTATGTTTGTAAAGCTGCAAACACATTGTCCTAACACCACTTCTTCAAAATAGACTCACGCAGGCCAAAAACTGACTTCTGCACATGGGCCACGAAGTTTCAATCACACTGTAAGTGCGTGCCCACACACATGGTATTTTGTGGAAGAGCCACACTCACAAGGCCAAAGAGCCGCATGTGGCTCGCGAGCCACAGTTTGCCGACCACTGGCTTAACCTATGTTCTATGCTCACAGATAACTTGAGGCAGGGAGGGAGAAAAAGGAAGACAGTCAGAAATGGAGAGGGAGCCGGGACCGGTTTGGCTCAATGGATAGAGTGTCGGCTTGGGGACTGAAGGATCCCGGGTTCGATTCCAGTCAAGGGCATGTACCTTGGTTGCGGGCATATCCCCAGTAGAGGGTGTGCAAGAGGCAGCTGATCGATGACTCTCTCTCTCATCGATGTTTCTAACTATCTCTCTCCTTTACTCTCTGTAGAAAATCAATAAAATATATTAAAAAAGAAAGAAAGAAAAAAATGGAGAGGGGGAGAGAGAGAGAGAGAGAGAGAGAGAGAGAGAGAGAGAGAGAGAGAGAGGGAAGAATGAGAAAGAAACACCAACGAGGACTGGCATCCTTCAAAGAACCGCACATGCTCAATTTAGAAAAGGCACCAAGTGGAAGTGTAAACTAGAAAATCTGTTTTCTCTTCATTGCTGCAGGCCCCACAGCATCTGGTCTCATTAAAGGTGCAAAAGTCGAATAGCCTATTGAAAATTCTCTTTGGTGTAGGAAATTAAGTTAAATTAAAAACATGACCTTTCTCTCAAACTGGCAAAAGTGATCTCGTTCTGGGAGCATGATCGTCTCCATCAGCAATACATCAAAACCAGACGGCGCGGTGGGACTTCTATGGCTGAGCCATCACCCTCCTCAGAGACCCCCGTTTATTTGGCCGCGCTCAGGCGAAGAGGATCAGGTTCTTTATAAAATCCAAAGGAAGAAGGTGATATCCACCCAGGGAGGAGGGTTGCAGGTCTTCTCTAACATTTCACAGGCCATTCACTGGAGGACAGAGCTGCTAACAGCTTGGAGGGTGGCTGCCCCACTCTACTGGGGGGGCGGGAGGGGCAGTGCAGACAGAACTGCTCTCTCTAGAAGAGATGGAGTTGTGAATTCAATTGTAATCCTATAAGGCCCAGCTGGGAGAGCCCTGGGGACCCTGATGGGGATTCTGGGCAGGAACAAGTACATGTCCTCCCTCTCCTTCTCTCTGTATTGCCCATCCCATTCTCAGTTAGAGCCTATTTTTTTGTCTAAGAAGATCCACCATAGCAGAGTGCATTATGAGTCCAGTTCACCATCCAACAACCATAAAAGCATTTTCTTTTTTATATATATTTATTATTATTGCTATTATTATTATTATTATTATTGATTTCAGAGAGGAAGGGAGAGGGAGAGAGAGATAGAAACATCAATGATGAGAGAGAATCATTGATTGGCTGCCTCCTGCATGCCCCACACTGGGGATCAAGCCCACAACCTGGGCATGTGCCCTTGGTCGGATTTGAACCTGGGACTGCACAGTCCTCAGGACAATGCTCTATCTACTGAGCCAAACAGCTAAGTTAACAGAGTGACACTTAAGTGTTCTTATCATATATACGGTCACTAAGTGAGGTGATGGATGTATTAATTAATTTGAATGTTATAATTGATATGTGTATGTATGACAAATCATCACTTTGTGCACCTTAAATATATACACTTTTATTTCTCAAATATACCTTAATAAAGCTGGGAAAAACACTCAATACCTACAGATGCATTTCCATAACAATAATAATAATTAATAATAATTAATAATAATAATAATAATAATAACAGGGTAAAAACAAGTAAACAGCCCTAACTGGTTTGGCTCAGTGGATAGAGTGTCTGTAGGTGGACTGAAGGGTCCCAGGTTTGATTCCCGTCAAGGGCATGTACTTTGGTTGAGGGCACATCCCCAGTAAAGGGTGTGCAGGAGGCAGCTCATTGATGTTTCCCCTCTCTTCAATGTTTCTAACTCTCTATCCCTCTCCCTTCCTCTCTGTAAAAAAATCAATAAAATATATTTTTTTAAAAACAAGTAAACAAAAACATGCATTGAAATATGAGTGAAGACAAAATTATAGCATCGGAATAGTTATGAAATTCTGTGTGTCATATAAAATAAAGAGAAAATGGTAGTAAGAAAGAAAAAAGAAAATGTGTACTTAATCCCATCCAAAGAACAAAAGATTAAAGCTCCTACACAAAATACTGTTACATGAACAGGTTTCTGACAGACCCCTAATTTCTGAAGGTCATGGTCAATTCAAATTTGTTCATCCGGCCTCTTCAATAGACCCAGCTGCTACTCATGGAAACCTACAATTGTTGTTAATGAATCCAATATTCTCCAAGTTTTCCGTAAAAAGCTCTTTTAAACAAATGGAACTTGAGTAGCTAAACTGTTTTTAAAGGAACAGACTGCGGAGTGCAGGGTTACTTTCCCCACTCGCCACCGTGCACTGAAGTCTTAATTAGAGCCGTAGCTATCTGAACTATTTTGGCCTTTGACTTTATAGCACAACATGTAATTCCTATCGGTACAGTAAACCAGTAACTTCGGTATTTGTTAAAACTAAATAAAGTTTATAAGCCTATCAAAATACCTCTTGTTTCTTGTAAATGTTTAGGAAACATTTCTGAAATGTTTCTGAAAGTTAAAGTCTTACGAGTTAGCAAGACCCAGTGACCTCATTTTGCACTTTGCTTCCTTCCGAATGAGGCAAGCTCTTCACTCTACAGGGGGCAAGGAGAGCCACAGGTATGGAAGTGGGGAGTCAGACAGGACGCGGACCGCAAGGAAGACAGACCTCTTCCACAACCACAAAAGGCCCATGATGGCAAGCTTTGTCTATTAATGGCCCAGCTGCATCTCTTAAAAATGGCACCTGTATTTCCAAGAAATGTGAGTGAGGAGTGAAGTGGGGAGGAAGAGTGAGGTCTCAGTCCGCACAACTGCCTTTACTTATTCCCTCTATCCATTCTGAAAAACGGTCTCACATCATCGCTCTTCAGTGGCATTTAGAAAAAATGCCTCCATGGAAATAGTAATATGAGTGAGAGTCTGCCAAATATTCCAAAGGACTACACCTCTGCCTATATGTTTCTAAGTCTATAAAAGGGAAATAACCAATACCAAGCTCATTGGGTTGTGAGGATTAAAGGAGTTGATCCATGGCTTGTGCTTAGTATAATGCTGATTAGCACAGAGAACTCAAATGTCCTATTATTAGCTCTTGCCACTATTGTTCTTGCTATTACTGTTGTTACTGTTGTTGTTTTGTTCATCTTGTTTTGTTTGCCGTATTTTAAGAGGCTGTATGACGAGCCTGGAGTTGATTCTAGAGGAGTGATATAGGTGGGGCAGCCTTTTGCTGACTCCTTTCTGGCCAGTTTAGAGAGACGCCCACACCTTGATGCCTATCTCTCTTTAGACCAAGGCAGTATTTAGAAAGCTACCTTCTTTGTCTAAAACACAAAACAGAACACCAGAGAGTATAATATGCAATAGATACTCAATAACTGCATGCTTGGTAATGGTTAATTGGCAAATGGAAGGAAGGAAGGAAGGAAGGAAGGAAGGAAGGAAGGAAGGAAGGAAGGAAGGAAGGAAGGAAGGGAGAGAGAGAGAGAGAGAGAGAGAGAGAGAGAGAGAGAGAGAGAGATAAGAAAGAAAGAAAGAAAGAAAGAAAAGAAAGAAAGAAAGAAAGAAAGAAAGAAAGAAAGAAAGAAAGAAAGAAAGAAATAGAAGGGGGGAAAAAGGAAGAAAAGAAGAAAGGGAGGGTTGACTAATAGGTAGACTTAAAAGGCAGACTAGCCAATCTGCTCTGAAGCTTGGGCCTTCCTGAGAAAAGAGGGCCCAGAGAGAGTGATGTGGCCAGAACCATCAGCAGAGCACCCGATAAAAGGCACAGGAGAGACACTTGCCCTTAAAAACTTCTGACTATCCGAAAACTTACTACATTCAGAAGTGTGCTCAAATTTTCAATTTACTTAAAACATACCATGTACATTATAAAGTAATAGTTTTATCTGTTCTGTGATATTATGAAAATTACATATATTTTATTGGACCAAAACTTTTAAATATCTATTAAAACATTGTTTTAACCCAACTGATAATGAGACCTCCCTTACACAAATCCCCTATCCCTCTAGGGTTTGATAGCTAACAAAAATCATGATTCATATTACTAGTTGCACAGCCCTCCTTCACATAATACATCTTATTTTCATCAGCAATTTCAGTCACGTTTGGATGTATTCTTAAACACCTGAGACGAAGATGTCTCTTTTTCTTGCCATAGAGATTTCTCAGTGACTTAACCCAAAAGCCTCTGTTAGTTTGCTTCTCCTCATCCAGCATGCCTGGCTCAGAATTCCTGGGAGAGATTGAGCAGCCATCAGCGGTGGCCTGGGTTAGAGGTGACAGCCATGACATGTGCAATGATAATTCAGCACTATGGACAGCAATGTGAAAGCTGTGTCCCTCCCCCGACCCCCAAAGATTTTAAGTATGCTTTAACTTAATATAGGTACTTAGGGGTACCCAGATTACATAAGATTATAGAAAAAAACAGCAATAATAATAATAGTAACAATAACAGGTGAGATACATGGAGTACATAATATGTGCTAAGCATTGTACTAATCTATTTTATGTGTTGCTATGTTTAGTCCTCTCAATAACTCTACAAGATAGGTATTATTATTTCCAATTATGGATGAAGAATCTAAGGTTCAGAATGATTAGGTAGCTTGCCAAATGTCAACAATGAATAAGCCCCAGAGTGGGTCCTTGATCCCTTTGCTATGCCGTCTGTACTCCCCCCTAACACAGGAGTTATCCTCCCAAGAGTCTGATAAGACCTGAGTTTAATGTGCCACCAATTCATTTCCTGATATCAGCCAATGAGAGGAAGCCCTTACCTCAGAAAGGAAAACATGATAACCATCAGGTGCCAGCCAAAGAGAGCAATCAATGTGCAGGGAAGATAAAGGGGGCCTCCAAAGACATGTTGTCCCCAGTCCTATCTACAGGTGGCTCACAAGGTCTCCCAGACACTTAAACCACAACGATAGGCACAGTCCATTTACAAACACGAGCATGTTTTCCTTGTCTCTGATGTCTACATTTCCCCCTAAGCATATCAGTTTTCTAATCAGTCCCACACGTCTGTTCTCAAGCATGTTGCTGAGAGCCGGCCAGACAAATTGCAAAGTCCTTGGCCACAGAAGCACCTGGCTCCCCAGGGATGTGTGCCTCACTGTCTTAAATCTAGTGAAGGCCCTTTGATCTCCTGCGTAGATAAGATTGCAGCCAGGCCTTTATACGGAGTCCTTCCAGACCCAGCATTTCCCCTTCTCCCTGATCCCTCCCTTTGCTCTTCACGGATTCTAAACTCTTCCTTCCCTTCCTCACCCCCATAACTCTGGGCAGCCATAACACATCCCATAGAGTGCACTCTCTGCTATCCACTCTCTGATAGACACATGACTGAACTGTAAACTATTGAAGACAAGAACTACTTCTTAAGAAGGCAGCCTTGATTCTGGGACTATCCCAAATTTAAGCATCATTCTGTTTACTTTCTATGGATCTATGTTCTTATCAGTCCGTGGGTTCTAATTTTGACATACAAATCATAGTCACCACACTCACAACTTCAGATTTCTCACATTGTGTGCCTCCCCTTACTCTAAGACACTACCTCCCAAAACACGTACAAATATAAGCACATATGTATATGCATACATGCATGCATGTGTGTGTGTGTATCTCTGTTTATATAGCACTTTTTGTTGCTTACCTGTTGACTTACTAAACTGTTGACTTTCTCTAATCCTTTCCTGAACCTAGAATGTTGCTGTTCCAGGAACACAGAATGTGGCCAGGTATCTGAAAGATGGATTCAAAAGCAGAACATAGGTATTGATCTGTAATTTTCTTTTTTCTTTCTTTTTTTTTTAATATCTTTATCTGGTTTTGGTATCTGGGTAATGCTGGCCCAGTAGAATGAGTTTGGATTCTTTCCATTTCAATTTTTGGAATAGTTTGAGAAGGATAGATATGAATTCTTCTTTGACACTGGTCTCAGCAACAACTTTTTGGATATGCCACCTTGAGTAAAAGCAATGAAAGTAAAAATAAACAAATAGGACTATGTCCATCTAAAAAGTGTGTGCATAGCAAAAGAAACTATCAACAGAATGAAAAGTAAATCTACATGAGAGAAAATATTTGCAAATGATATATCTGTTAAGGGGTTAATATCCAAATTATATAAAGAACTCATACAACTCAACATCAAAGAAAGCAAACAATTCTATTTTAAAAAATGGGCAGAAGACCTGAATAGACATTTCTCCAAAGAATACATACAGATGGCCAACAGATATATGAAAATATGCTCAACATCACTAGTCATTAGGGAAATGCAAATCAAAACCACAGTGAGATATCACCTCACACCTGTCAGAATGGATATTATCAAAAAGACAATAAATAACAAGTGTTGGCAAGGATGTGGAGAAAAGAGAACCCTTGTGCACTGTTAGATGGGTTTGCAAGTTGGTGCAGCCACTATTAAACAGTATAGAGGCCCCCTCAAAAAAATTCAAAATAGAACTACCATACAACCCAACAATTTCACTTATAGGTATTTATCCAAAGATAATGAAAATACTAATTCAAAAAGAAATGCACCCCTCTGTTCATTGCAGCATTATTTAAAATAGCCAAGATATGAATCAACTTATCAACCTAAGTATCCATCATTAGATGAATGGAGATATACATATACGCATACACATACTGAGTGGCCAGATTATTATGATCTCTGAATGCATAATAATCTGGCCACTCATTGTGTGTGTGTGTGTGTGTATTCATGCAGGCCTGGTGCATGAATTCATGCATGGGTGGTGTGTCAGGCCAGCCTGGCCAGAGGGAGGGGACATGGGCTGTTGGCTGGCCTGCCTGCTGGCCAAACTCCTGGTTGAGAGAACAATTTGCATATTAGCCTTTTATTTTATAGGATATACATTGAGTGGCCAGATTATTATGCATTCATAGATGATAAAAATCTGGCCACTCAGTATATATTCTTTATACACACACACACATATATATAATAAATATTACTCAGCCAAAAAAAAAAAAATAGAATGAAATTTTGTCATTTACAACAACATGGATGGAACTGGAGGGCATTATGTTAAGTGAAATAAGTCAGACAGAGAAAGACAAATACCATATTCCACTTATATATGAAAACTAAACACACACACAAAGAAAAACAGAAACAGACTCTTAGATACAGAGAAGAAACTGAGGGTTACCAGAAGGAAAGAAAGTCGGTGGGCAGGGAGGGGTGGAGGAGGGAGCATGAAATGGGTGAAGGCGGTTAAGAGGTACAAACTTCCAGTTGTAAAATAACCAAATATAACATAGAAAATATAGTCAATAATATCATAGCTTTGTACAATGACAGATGGTACTAGATGCATTGTGGTGATCACTTTGTAAGTTATATAAATACTGAGTCACTATGTTGTACTATGTTGTACATGAATAAGTAATGTAATATTGTATGTGAACCCTAATTTTAAAAATGCCAGTATAAACAGAAGTTAATTAATTAATTAGTTAGTTAATTAATTAAAGGCAGAGCATTAGATTAAATGGCTTACATATGAAAATGAGAGAAATTGTCCCAGGAGCCTTAACTGGAAGAGCATAACCAGCTAAGTGTAACCTGTCTGTGTGTGCTGCTCCAGAGCTGGGAGATAGTGACGAATGGTCACCCCCACCCCCACTGCTGCCAACAAGGCACTTGAACAGGAAATACCTTTACGCCAATCACCACAAACTCCTCCCGATGACCTTCTACATGCTAGACCTTCCAGAACAAGAAAGTAATGGGGTTTAATTTATAACTGCTTTTAAAGAAATACTGAGGAAAGCTGAATTCATACACAGGAAATGAAAAAGGAGAGTAAACTTTTTGCTGAATACCTACTATGTGTCAGGTTTATTGCACATAATATCTCATTTAGGCACCACAACCAACCTCAGAAAGATAAATCATTTTCTCCATCTCAGGGAGCTCTAGAAAGATCTGAGCCCCGAGATCTGAGTGCTGACATGCCTGCTGCAGGCCTATGACCCCTGAGGGATGCAATACTGATCACGCAAGCATCCCTGCTCCATTTGCTGTATGTTTCCATTTCTTCTGCAGGCCATCAGAGATGGCGAGCCAATTTGAGCACATAGCACAGTATAGCCTAGTAATGTTTCTTTATGATGGCAATGATTTCCTGTCATAACATTAAATGCCACTTAAATGAGTGCAGATGCTGAATCTGGGCAGATTAGGCAAATTGCGGTATAAACTCCAGCTCTAAGAGTTGTATCCCCAAGGCAAAGTAAAATGCCCGGTAGCGGTTACCCCATTCCCCAACAAAAAGCAGCATTCAAAAATGTGACCCATATAAAATGTTACATGTCTTAAACTATGTTGGCTTTGGGCTGGTTGCATGTTTTCTATTGGAGTTCATACCACATATGGAGGTGTAGGAACTTGAGACAAGCATCTAATGCAGTGAGCCATTTAGGCAAACCAAAGTCTAAAACAACAATGCACTCCATGCAGTGTAACTCACGTTGCATTGCTTTGGGTCCTCAGTAGTTCCTTGCCTTGCAGTGTGGAGTCCTTCACCTGTGGCCTCAGCTCTTGGTGAGCAAAGCAGAGAAGCATAAGTTGGAGGAGCAGATGAACTAGGTGCGTGTTCTCCAGGCCTTACTCTTTGGGAGGCCCTGCCACTGCCCTCATAACACCATTGTATCCCAGCTTTGTGATTCAATCCCAGACCTGGAGAGGGCATGTTTCCAACGTTCCAGACTCCCACCGCCCCCTAGATGATTCAGCATGCCCTCTCCATGTCGTAGAAGTGAGACAAGAGTTAGCTCACTTCCCACTGTGTATGATCTCTATATAAATATCAATAGCTCATACGTGTTAAACATTATGATGTGACTGACACTGGGCTAAGCTTATTACCTGAATTATTTTATTCACTCTTCACAGCTTATCGGGTATATAGTTTTTCTTACTCCCACTTCACAAATAATGAACAGATACAATCCTAGAAGACAAATTCCACAAGAACATAATCTTATGTTGCCATAATTATGGGGTCTAGAATCGTTTCTGGCATATAAGTGCTCAGTAAATAAGCATTGAGAAGAGTGACATCAACAACATGGTAGAATACAAGTTTTCTACCCAACCCCCAAGGAATACCAATTTAGACGAGCACGCATAATGGCAGTGCCTTTATGGAAGTCCAAGAGTCCAGGGGAGAAGTTCCAGCACACCATTGGAACAAAATAAAACCTAAGGTTAGATGCATTAAAGAGGGTTACAGGAACATTTCACTTCACCTATGTGACCCCTTCCCCAGATGGCACAGCTCAGTGCCAAAAGAAACCTTGACCCATGATTTCTTCCACAAGGGGGAGTGAGAATATGTGATTGCTCAGCTTCCCAGCTATGTGGGGCACCATCAAAGAGACCCAGTTCTTTCTCATCCCGCTCAGAGTACTGGAGTGTGTTGCATGACTGGGGAGTGGGAAGCAGCTGGGAAAACAGCAGCCAGGGCTCTTGGAGCCCTCCAAGAGGGAAATGGGGATCTTACAAAGGAACATAGATCCTACAAACTGTGCTTCCGACTCCATCAAGAGTCACTGGGAAACCCACCAATGAATTCTCCCAATTAGTCTGAAGGCATACCCAATGCTCTGCAAGCTCACCCACACGTACCCCACTATGGCCAGCTCCATGAGCATGTCCCCTACGGCAGCAGGGATAAGCCTTTGCAGACAACTAGGGAATGCATACAGAAAGTTAGCCCAACTCTGCAGGGTTGGGAGAAAGCACACAAATTTGAGCACTCACACAGTCCTAGGGAAAGCAAATGGGAGGCTGTCAGCATCAGGCTTTGCAGGATTAAGAGAAGGCATAAAATCTTAAGAATTCCCCCTGGAGAGGTAACTGGAAGTGTGGGGCAGGAGCATCAGTAGAAGATCTGAGAAAGCTTCAGATCCCTAACAAGGATGGGAGGTAGTTCTCTCCCAAAGTCAATCAGTAAAGACTAGGGGAGGTAAATACTTCTTCAAATGTGAAGACAACAACACTAAACTTCTGAAAAAGAGCAACAATCAAGGAAATGTGATACCACCAAAGGAAAACAGTAATTTTCTGGTAACCAACCTCAAAAAATGGAGATTGAAGTTTGACCAATAAAAAATACAAAATAGTCATTTTAAGGAAGCTCAGTGAACTATAAGGGAACACAGAAAGATGAGATTAAAATCAGGAAAACAATAATAAAATGAGAAGTTTAACAAAGAGCTAGAAATAATTTAAAATAACAAATAGAAATCCTGGAGCTGAAGAATACAAGGAATAAGAAGAAAGACATAATAAAGAGCATCATCAACAGAAAACTAGATTGTATAGTAGAAACAATCTTTGAGGTAGAAGATAGATCTTTTAAAAATATCTAGTAAGAAGAAAACAAACAAAAAGAGAGAGAAAAAAACTGAAGAAATCCTGTATTTTTGGAGTCCCAGAAGAAGAGAGTTAGGAAAGCACAAAAAGCTTATTTAAAGAAATGATGGCTAGAAACTTCCCAAACTGGAGAAAGCTTGGACATCTAAGTTCATGAAACAGGTATCCAAACAATTTCAACACAAAAACGTCTTCTCTTAAAATTCACGACAGAAAAATCATCTAAAAATAAGCAAGAGGGAAAAAAATCCTCACATACAAGGGAATATCAAGTTAACAGGAAATTTCTCAGCAGAAATCTAGCAATTCAGGAGGAAGTGTGATGATATATTCAAAGTGCTGGAAGAAAAACCTACCAACCCAAAATATTTTACCCAGAAAATTTGTCCTTCATAAATAAAGGATAGACATCAACTATGCCCATGCTGACCCTGTCTAGGCAGGTCAACTTGATAGTATAGTGAGAGGCAGCACACAAAACCAGGAAGGTTACAGCCTGAGTCCCAGGCCCAGTTCCATAGCTTACAAAGTGCCATTAGACAAATCGCTGAACCTTTACTTAGCATTAATTTCCTCATCTATAAAATGAAATATGTAATGGTAACTACTTTTTAATGCTCCTGAATTGAGCATCTGCGCCCTGGTGGTCAGTGAGCATCATAGCAACTGGTCGTTCTGGCCATTCTGGTAGTCCTGCCATAACAGTCACTTAGCTTTTATTATATAAATAGATATATTGTATAATACTTAACTTCACCTTATAAAGAAATAGTTTCAACTTCACATGGTTGATATGAAAATTAGGAAGACTAGAAACTGTGAGATCGCTCTCATAACTAAAAATAACTATGCAAATATAACTCAACAGCAAAAGCAATTATCCTCATAACACAGAAAGGCTGAGAGGGGAAGACAGATTTCCCAACATTACACATAACCACTGCTTCCACGACCTCCTGCCAGGGAAGGCTCAGTCCTATCTGCCCTTTGTCTGTGGCACCAGCTCATTGAGCCCTCGGGCCTCTAGCCAACGCTCACACAAAAGATTTCGCATCAGGAAATTTCAGGCATGGCCTTCACACCAGGATATCTGTGTCCCTGTACTCCTATCTGCAGGAGTCAGCAGGCAAACCTGGCATAGTGCTCCCGCCCCACTAGTCTGCTACCCCACAACCCAGCCAAGTCTTCCAGTCTTTGCTGAAATAACTACATCTGTGTCATCTGCTTTGGTTCCAGGCTCGTGACCAAGGGACATTATTCAGGTGGGCCTGACCTGATCAAATGAGCCCTTCAAAGGAAGAACGTTCTCTCCAGCTGGTCACAGAAGCAGCCAGGGATTCAAAACACAGTAAGGGTTGCCTGGCTGGTGTGGCTCAGTGGTTGAGCATCAACCAATGACCCAGGAGGTCACAGCTTAATTCCCTGTCAGGGCACATGGCTGGGTTGCAGCTCAGTCCCCAGTGTGGGGTGTGCAGGAGGCAGCCAACCAATGATTCTCTCTCATCATTGATGTTTCTCCCTCTCCCTTTCTCTCTCTCTCTCCCTTCCTCTCTGAAATCAATAAAAATATTTTTAAAACACAGTAAGGGTTCAGTGCATCAATGGTGGCTTGCAGTTGAGGGGGGGTCATGTGTCGAGAAGGACAGGCAGCCTCCAGCTGCTAAGAACATCCCTAGCTAATAACCAACAAGGACATGAGGCCCTCAGCCTTACAGCCTTGGAAAAGTGAATTCTGCCAACAAGAATGAGCTTGGACATGATTCTTCCCAGAACCCCCGGAAGAAAACTTCCCAGACCAGCTGACACTGGTTTTGGCCTGTGAGTCCTCAGCAGAGATGCACAACACGCCATGCAAGACTTCCGACCCACGATACCGGGAGCTAATGAACCAGTATGTTTTAAGCTGCTGAGTTTGTAGTGATATGTTAAACATCAATAAAAAAATCAATGCAGGGGTGGGGACGGTCGGGGAGAGGTCAGGCCAGGGAAGGAGACTTATGTAATACTTAAAGCAATAAAAAAAAATTAAATGTATAATAAACAAATAAAATTAATGCATATATAGTCACCTAAAACATTTCATAGATGTTTTCATTAAAAGTACAAGAAATTTGGGAAATTAAAAAACAAAGAAGCAGAAGGTGTTCACGTTTATTTAAAAAGAAAACAAAACTGAATCCACGCTATAATCACACTTTTGTTCTGTATGCATAAAAGAAAAACTGCATGAAAATGCATCAACATGCCATCCAGGTACTATCTGGTAAAAGGATCATTTTAAATTTCTCCCTTATACTTTTCTGATCCAATATTTCCAAAATGAGGGTATATTACTTTAACAAGACGAAATAAAGTCAGCAATACTTCAACCAATGCCAAGAGCAGAGCATCTGGTTTTGAGGGGCTGCAGAAGTTTTTCAGCCAGTTTATCAGGAAGATGGGAAAGAACCCTTAGGCGGCATCTTTATGGTAATATTATAAATTAAGCTCTGTTGTGGAATGAAAACACATACACACCAGCGCAGCACAATGGGACTGTTGTGCCTCGGACCACTTCGGGGCTGGTCCCAGAGGTGACATTAATTCCGGAGCCTGCGTGCGCCTGCCCCCTTTGGCAGCCGAGCAGCCCAGCCTCAGCTGCTGCGAATGAACTCTGGAAAGGCTGCAATATTAGCCTTCGTGGCTAATCCTGCTAATGCACTCACAATCTATTTGACAGGCTGCCCATCACATCCCCTCTGTCAGGGCGAGCAGCCTGCGAGGTGGCTGTGACAAGGGGATTACAGAAAGGACCGGGGAGGACAGCCGGGCCCTCCCTCCGCTGCATTCTCGCTGCTTTGTAGATAGGCTGCATACCACAGAGGGCACGGAACAAAGCTTGTCTTCCCTGGGGACCCCTTGGCACAGAGGTACCAGAGGGAGCCGTTCACCAACCCGGAGGGAAGGGTGTTTCTGACAGCCCTGTCACTCCTCGGTCTCATTGGGAAGGGAGAGATCGAGGTTGAGGCCGAGGGAGAGTTCACAGGGCTGAGGTTTCTGGATCATTCCGTAAGAGCAGAGCTCCCCGCCCCTGCAGAGACCCCACAGGCCACAGAGAACAAGTAACAGTTCTGGCCTCCAGGTTGCGTCATAGCCTGGTCCTCCACCGCCTCCTCACTCCCCTCCAGGTTCCTCTGTGAATGGTTGACACTCCATAAAAGCCTCATTTACAGCTTCGTCTTCATTAAATTAGCAGGATTTCTTTATTTGCCTTCTACGTTTTCAGGGGTTGCATTTTAAGTGTTTCATTTTATATACAAGGTGAGGTGAAAATAAAAGGTGCAGCCTTCATGCTAGCAGATTGTAAGTATTTGGGAAAAGCTCTATAGGATTTGCCCTTGAGCAAGGCTGCTGTTCCCTTTTCTGAAATATCCTCTCCAGCGGCCCCACTGACTCAGGCAGTAGATGATCCTTCTCCAGCTCACAGGCATTTCTCATTTGCAGCCCAAATGACCGGGAGGCTTATCCCAGAAAGACAGTCGCCCCGTTACCTTCTTTTCCCATTTCCTGGGAGGTTTTCCTCCTTCCTGTATCTGGGCCACGGCTGTTCTCTGGGTTCCAGCGTAGCTAGGAAGTCTCCTCAGGCTCAGGTGCCCCAAAGGATGCTGGGAATGCTGAGACATGCAGGTCTGGCCCACGTCCTCCTCGAGGAGCCTGCGAACAGATGTGTAATGCAGAGTTAGCAGTGCGATGATTGAGGTTTCTGTAGAACACATGGGAAGTGGGAGAGTCTGGGGCCATGTCCCGAGTCTGGTCAGGGTGACCTTGCTCTGCCTCCTCACGCTGGGTTTCCAGGCTCCTGGACTGCAAGATGAACCTCTGAAGGTCAGCGGAAAGTCTCAGGCGGGTCACATCATGACAGCACCCACAGACCCATCGGAGGCCTCCCTCGTCACACTACCATCAGCCCTGGCCTGCCCAGTTAGGTGCTCCGCCATAATTCAGGCTCATCAGCTTACACTCCAGCCAGTGACATGAACAGAAATGCAGAGGGCCTGCTTCCAGACCACACTGCCCTCTCAAAGGGGCTGCCCTCTCTCCTGATGGAGAGAGGAGCCCTGGAGCAGGCAGGGGTCAGCCACACACCCCATCCCCTGCCCCGGGGGGCTCCATCCTCAATGATGCCCCTTGAAAGGTCGCCCATGAGCAAGAGGAGGCTTCTGCCTGGTGCTTGGAGGGGGTCTGCACTCAGCACACCTGACTTAGCTGCTCCCTCCCTCCCGCCCCAGGAATGGGTAAAGCCCAGCATCTGGTCCTTCGGGGCAGGGCCTCCCCTCAGAGACTCCCCTTTAGAGGCTGCAGCGGCGGGAGGCAGTCCAGGGCCTTGTGAGTCAGAGACTTTGGAGTCTGAGGAATCTGGATTTGAAGCCTAGTTCTACAACATATTTTTGTCACTTTGCACAAAAGTATACTTCTGAGCTTCCACTTCCTCAACTAAAGAAATAAGGTTAACAACTCTGGTGCCAATCTCTCAGCATATGGTTAAGAACTCCTATATATGGTGGCTATAGAAGATCTCCTCTCTGCATTCTAAACCCCAGCTCTCACGGAGGAATGAAGGGTTCTCACGAGAAACTGAAAGATCCCCCCCTCCCATCCCTCCTCCCGCGCTGGGAGGTAGGGATTTGTTTTCTTCCACAGGACAGGGGACTCCCCTAGGTGTCTCTGGAATCCCCTGCAGTGCTCTCAGTAGGGCAATTTCTGTTCAGGACCTACAGACATGCCTCCCAGGCCAGAGGGAAGCATGCCCAAGAGCCATATAAGTCACCAGCCAGCTTTGCACCCAGTGTTCTCACTGCACTTTATACAGGGGTTGCCTGGGCACCCTGGACCCAGAGCCAACCACCTGCCAAGGACAATTGCCCCGTTGTGCAAAACAATGGCACAGAGGAGCTGGAAAGAGCAGAAAGAAAGCATTCAGCTGGCTTCCTCAGATACCACACTAACAGATCCTCACCGAGACAGCCCATGCCCTCCTGTCTCAGACCTGTTGTGCAGCTCAGAGTGATTTATGTGGGAGGGAAGCAAACTGATAGTAGACGCAAAGAAAATTCTGAACACTGCTTTACACTTTTCTGCAGTCAAAACCGTGCTCCGAGGCCAATGTGACATGGTCTTACCGCCCCATCCACGGCTGAAGTCCATGAAATACCTAGCGTTGGCTCACTCCCTAATTTCAGATCCTGAGGATGATGAATAGAAAATAAATCAGTAGCACATCTTTGTCAGCTCCTTGCCACATCTAAGGACCACTCCAAGGAGCAGAGGGATCCTGCCCACTAGGGCGGTGGCCCCACGGTTTCTTGTCTCCTACAGATGGTCTCATGCAGACATTCCATGTTAGCACCGCTAAGTGTGGTTGGTGTGGTCCATCTACTACCAAGCCCTCTTTCTCAGAAATTTGAAATGAGTTTGCCTTGCTTCTCTAGAAACAAATATTTACGACTCAAACCTTTGTGTTCATTATCTCATGTTTTGTGTTTTGTAATGGTTCTCACTTTGACAGCCGTTGGTTTACTTTCATTGTACTTCTGGGACAAGTCAGAATATCCCCATGCTTCAGCATACTTCCTAAATGTGAGATTGATTTTCTAATTACAGCCACTTCCATCCCTGCATGTCTGCTACACAATCTGTAAACCACACGCGAGGCTTCTGCCTGAATCCTGTGGTGACACCACCAGTCGCCCGGCTGCTACAGAATGGAAGCATCCCAGAGAGAAACATTAATGCGGTTCTTACTCATAGCAAAAATGAAGATATCCAACCCTGTCAGTGACGTCTGAAATTGTTTTACAGCTATCCCGAGCAGTCTTTAATTCTCTTTATTCTAAGACTTTTTTTTTAATTGATTTTAGAGAACAAGGAAGAGAGAGATAGAAACATCAGTGATGAAAGAGAATCATTGATTGGCTGCCTACTGCACACCCCACACTGGAGACAGAGCCTGCAACCTGGGCACGTGCCCTGACCAAGAATGGAACTGTGACCTCCTGGTTCATAGGTGGATGCTCAACCAGTGAGCCATGTCTGAGACCAAAGGAAGCTAAAAAGCTGGGAGCCTCTGCAGATACTTTTAAAAGACTAAATAAAAAGAGGTGGCTGGCTTTAGCAATATTATCTATATTTATGCCACAAGTTTAATTTTTAATTTAAAAAAACTGTGGGAGTTAGAAGAGATAGGTCAGTGATGGGCAAACTCATTAGTCAACAGAGCCAAATATCAACAGTATGACGATTGAAATTTCTTTGGAGAGCCAAATTTTTAAAACTTAAACTCTTCTAACGCCACTTCTTCAAAATAGACTCTTCCAGGCCGTGGTATTTTGTGGAAGAGCCACACTCAAGGGGCCAAAGAGCCACATGTGGCTCCCGAGCTGCGGTTTGCTGACCACGGAGATAGGTTATTTTAGTCTAATTGGCAAGTAAGGAAATTGAGGGCCTGACATGTTATGGAAAGCATGTCAAACTCAAAAGCTAGCACGGGCCAAATTACCAAGGCATGCGCCCGGTGGCCACGAGTTTGACATGCTATAGCTGTGAGATTTGACTAAGTGCAGCAATAAAACTTGTACTGATGCCCTAACCGTTTTTGGCTCAGTAGGTCTGTGGACTGAAGGGTCCCAGGTTCAATTCAGGTCAAGGGCATGTACCTTGGTTGCAGGCACATCCCCAGTAGGGAGTATGCAGGAGGCAGCTGATGGATGTTTCTCTCTCATCAATGTTTCTAACTCTCTATCTTTCTCCCTTCCTCCTATAAAAACATCAATAAAATATATTTTAAAAAAAACAACAGCAACAACAACAACAAAAAAAACTTGTGCTGAGACAAAAGGTTCCTACTTCCTAGTTCCATTTATCTGGGTGATCCACCTAAGTGTGCCCAGACTTACTGGAGTAAATACTGTGTTGTAACGGAATATAACTGGGAGAAAAAAGAACTGTTTTTCTCAATTTGTATGATGTTTCAACTTAGTCTATAGTCTGGCAAAGTCAGATCATAATAAGTAACATTAACTGAAGGGACATTTTTGTTTTAATAATTATATCTCTTCCTGACTAAGATAATGCTAAGACATCTATAAGGCATGATTTTAGAAGAGAAAAAAAAAAATTCTATCCATTTAGGAAATATTTTGACAGTGAAGGAAACTAACTAATACTTTAGGAAATTTTGGATATTCCATTGCCAAAAATTTAATGAGGCTTAAAATTCTATGGACAAATTTAAATTAAAATTATGATCTAAAAACCAGACAAGGGAGTAGAGTGAAAAAGAAAACCATGCTCCCAACCACCAGATACATTAGATTTCCTCTTTTCATAAACAAAATAAAAAAAATACTCAATGTTACGTGGTCAAAACTCAAGAGGTTCCAGCTAATCTAAAACTAGCAATGGTACCTTTTTGTCTACAGGGGACACTACATGCCAACTTTTGAGAACAGATAATACTTTTATAACTTTATAATAAAGAAACACTCCAATGCATTTTGTGTCAAAACACAAAGTGATAATTTTGCCCTATGAAACTGAAGATACCACAATGCATTAGAGTTGAAACCCAGGACTACCTTGGAACAACAAAATAAGAAGTGAACCCAGGAAGCAGGAATTTGTGGAGAAATGTGTCACTTAGTGTATGCTTCTGTAAGACCAATACCGATTCACTTACACAACAAAATGGAGATTCAAAAAGCCAAGGATTACCAGTCAGCAAAGACTACATAACAAGCATGGTCTTGTCTTTGTCTGGCTTTGAAAAAGATGCTCCTCCGTGCTCTTCTGAGAGGACTCAGTGGTGAACCCATGGGGTAACAAGGCCTTTCACCACCCCACCACTAGAAGCCATGTGAAGCAACAACAAAACTCTCCCCTTCACAACCTGGGAGATGGCCGTGGAGACCGGGAATAAAAGAAGTCTAAAGTCTCACCTCCATTGAGTAACACTGCAGTACCCCTTTCCTCCAAGGATGTCGTGGGAAGCCAAGTTTGGAGCTTGGACATTCACCCCAACATGGTAATAGCAAAGAAGCACCTCTTTTTTCCCTAACCAGCACAGCAAGTCAGAGAAGACTTGTTCAAACAGATTTAAATAAGATCCAGAGTCCCATAACATAATGCCAAAAATGTCAAGGATACAACCGGAAATCATATGTCAGACCAAGAACTGGGAAAATCTCAACTTGAAAAGGATAAGATAATCAACAGACATCAACATCAAGATGACACAGATGTTGGAATTATCTACAAGAATTTTTAAGCAACCATCATAAAAATACTTCAGTGAGCAATTAGGAGCCCTTGAAACAGCAGAAAGTAGAAAATCCCAGCAAAGAAATCGAATACAGGAAGAAAAGCCATATGGAAATTTTAGAATTGAAAAAATACTATCATTGAACTTTATAAAAACCTCAAAAGCAGAATGGAGGGGATATGGAAAGAACCCATAAACTGGAAGAAGAACAATAGAAATTACCCAAATTAAACAGAGAGAAAATTAACTATGAGACTATAACAACAGCTGAAATACTAATGTCTCTGGAGTTGAAGAAATAGAGAAGAAAGGGAGTGAAGATAAAAAACATTTTAGGAGAAATTATGTGTAAACTTTTTCCAAATATGGAAAAGAAACAAGTGTCTGAAACACTTTCAACTATAGAAAAAGATGTAAACCTATAGGTTTAAAAATATGAGCAAATCCCCAGGAGGATAAAACCAAGGCAATCCATACTGAGAATCATCATAATCAAACTTCTGAAAATTAAAAGCAAAGAAAATATATTGAAAGCAGCAAGAAAAATGACATCTTACACATAAGAAAAAACATTTCAAATGACAGCAAACTTCTCATGAGAAAACATGGAAGTCAGCAGAAGTAACTGAATATTGTTCAAGTGCTGAAAAGAAAGAAATGTCAACTCAGAATTCTGTAACTGGTGAAATTATCCTTCAGAAATGAAGGAGAAATAAAAAACATTCTTAGGTGAAGAAAAATTAAGAGAACTTTCCACTACCAGACCTGCCCTAAAATAATGGTTAAAAAAAAAAAAAGTTCTCAAAATAGAAAGAAAATAATAAAAGAAGGAAACCTGGAACATGAGGAAGGAAAGAATATTAGAAAAAGCAAACATGTGGCTAATACAATAAACTTTTCCTCCCCTCTTGAGTTGTCTAATTTATGTTTGATAGTCAAAGCAAAAAGCATAGAGTTGTCTGACTTGGGTATTCAATATATGTAAAGGAAATATTTAAGATTATTGTGTCATAGACAAGATAAAAGGGATTTAAAAAACTGTCTTGGTCTGTTCATGCTGCTGTAACAGAATACCATAGACTCATTGGCATAAACAACAGACATTTATCTCTCACATTCCTGGAGGCTGGAAGTTCAAGGTGAAGGTACCAGTAGATCCAAATGTCTGGTGAGAGTTGTCTTCCTGGTTTGTAGATGACTATCTTCTTGTTATTTCCCTACATGGTAGAGTGGAGAGGAAGCAAGCTCTCTAGTGACTCTTCTAATAAGGCACCAATACCAATCAAAAGAGTTCCACCCTCATGACCTAATTACTTCCCAAAGACCCCACCTTCTAATACCTGAGCGATTAGGATTTCAATATAGGGATTTCAAGGGAGGCGGGTATGCCTGAGAAGGAAGGAGTAAAAAATTTAGTCCCTAATGGGAGGTAAAGTTTCTACACTTCACTCAAACTGGTAAAATGCTGACAACAGAGGATCTTTGTAGTGATAATATAGTTCTGTATCTTGATTGTGGTGGTAATTATAGGAATCTATATATCTATAAATATATGAAGTACAAGAAAAGGGTAATTCTACCATCATGGTAGGAGTTTTTAACACACTAAAGCATCAAAGTTAGGAATAGACAAAGAATTTTAAAAGTTAAAAAGAATACAGAAGATATAAACCTCACAATTAAAAAGGTGAATCTGATGATACATAGATGCCTGTATCATTTAACTATTCTTCCAGTGCCCCACCCCCCTTAGAGTGTGTGTTCATTATTCGCTGATCTCTCCAATGGCAAGGCCAGACAGACAATTCCTGATAGCTACAGCACCATATCTGCTCTGGTTCTTAACCTACTGCAGACCTATGCCTGCTGTGAGATGCTAAAGATATTCTGAACTCTAGATGCTCTTGACCAGGTTTTAATAAGAAGTAAATCATTCTCAAAAGAAACTCTCATTATTGAAGTTAAGGTCCGGAATCTCTGAAAGCTCATATTGCCTCTCTGGCCCTTTGAGAGATAAGTCATCTAGTCACTGCTGCCCCATGTCCTCTAGCTTTCTTCCATGTTCCTTGTAAAGTTTCACATCCCATGCCACCATCTACCTACAGACTCCACGTGGTACCCGTTCCTGCCAGTGACAAAAACCAATCCATTCTTGCCCCTGTCATGACAAAACTCTTTATCTTATCTCACTAGCAAAAGAGTTCAATCTAACCAAACATTGAAAATGAATTAATTATGCTTTATACCTCCCCAGAGATGGCTAAGCTACTCAGAGCCAGCTCAGTGTTTGGAAAAGAAAAAACTCTCAACCCATCCATCCATCCATCCATCCATCCATCCCAATTTTCTGGGTTAGTCCTATATTCTCATTGCTGGAACTGAAACTAGCATTGGCCAGGGAAAAAAAAAAAAATGGCCAAGAATGTCAGCAGAGAGCCAAGGCCTGGGTAGCTGAGTGCGAGAGGAACATGCCTGAGGATGCATCCATGTGACAGCATGTTGTGACCAGCTTTTCTTCAGCCAAGGGCAGCCTAGCAAAAGTCAAAGCAACAACAAAAAGGAGATTATACTGTGGTCTTTCACTCTACAGGCTGGTGTTTGCAGAGTGAAAGTGCCTCTACTGCTTATGCAGTCATACGTGCCACATACATAGGCCTTGCCCTACCCCACATTTGCACCAAGTGGGTATGTGTTTCTCCCAAAGGAGTGGTGAGTAGGGCACTTACATTTTGTCACCTTTCTCTCTCAACCAAATGTAACAAAAATCTGTGAACTGATTCATCCGCGGTCCAAATGGAGTTAAAAGGCTTCTCTCACGTTTTCCTGGAGGTTTCGGGAAGATATCCTTCTCCCATCCCATCTGGGGATCCCGGGCAATACATGTTACCCTGAAGATGAGGGACAGCTTGGGAGGCAGGCAACATCAGGGTACTGAGCGGCATTCCTTATCACAGCTGTACATGGCACCTCATACATGCCACCTCATACATGACAAAGTGGTTCTGCGATACATCAGGGGCCCGTTTTGGGTTCAAGGTCTGAATGTGACGGAGAAAACATGACTTTGACCTCTCCATCAACTGAATTGAGGTGGATGGGAAGAGTCTTATCCCCATTACAGGGGGAACACTGAGGCCCAGAGAAATGCAGGGATTTGCCCAAAGCTTGTGAAGTGGCAGGAAAAGCTAAAACTGGGTGTTCTGGCCCCTCGCACTCGCAGTAAGGAACACACAGCTTCTGATTCTTCCTCTGCGGGAGACAGGAGCTTTGACCGCTAATTATCTCCTGTCCATCCCTAGCGAACTTTTCCATGGAAACATGCAAACTGGTCAATGGGGGGAGGGAGGGGGGGGAAAGGAGACATATGTACTACTATTTGTAATACTTTAAACAATAAAATAAAAATTTTTTAAAAAGGTAAAGAATGAAACATTTTGGCTCAGCAGCGGCCCAGAAGACCGGGCTGAACAGGTAGCCTAAGTGGCCAAGTCTGTGTCAGGAGCCCCGCGCGGCTGCGGGGGAGACCCCAGCCGCGGAGACCCTGCCCGCAAAGGGTGGGCGGCCCGGGCTGTCCGAGGGAGGCAGGGCTGGGCAGCGCGTCCCGCAGGCTCCCGCGCAGGGTCCTGGGCGGCGGACGGGCGGTGCGGGACGGGAGCCCACAGCGTCCCAGCCCTCCGGAGCCCGGCGTGGCCTCTCCCTGGTCCGCTCCGGGCGCCGACGGCTGGAGGCGTCAGTGAGCCCCGAGGGCGGGACACACGAACCGGCCGCGGCTCCCGGACGCCGCGGAGAGACAGCTCACCTCGGCGCCGCTGCTCTAGGCGGCGAGTTCTTCCTGCGCCGGCGCGCGGAGCCTGCGCAGTGGGCCGGGAGGCGGGCGGGGGCGTGGCCGGAGGCGTGGCCTGCTTGTCGGGGCGTGGTTAGGGGCGGGGAATGGGGCGGGGCGAGCCATCCCCGGGCCGCTGCATCCCAACGCCTGCCTCCCAGGGCGATGCTGCAGCCAGACACCCTCCCTCCCTCCCCGCGGGCCACCGCCAACGCTTGGGGACTGCGGATCCCATGGGTGGGGACGGGACAGAGTCTTGGCGCCTCTACGGGTGGGATTCTCGGGGAGGGGCCGGGAAATGTGGGTGTCACCTCTCCGGTGGGGGCCCTCCGGTGACGTCATGGAATGCGTAAATGAGAGACATCGCGAAGCGAATGCCTGGCCCTGGCTGGAGGCTTGTGAAACGTCACTGTGTCCGCGGGAGGGTGCCGTGACGTCACAGCACCCTAGAACTCTGGGATGGGACCTAGGAGCTGACTAGAGACACCAGGATTCCGCTGGGGGAGGCGGGGACGGGGGAAGGAGGGCGGGAGAAAGGGTTATGCTCTCTCAGGTTCCACGTTCTGGGAACTGAAGGCGCCCTAAGCACCCCATGCGTTTCTCCCTCCTTTTCCCCAGGGCCCTAGTGAGTCCCCTGCAAGGAAGTCCTCAGGAAAACGTCCCTTGGTGCCTCCCATCCCCCCACCACCCGCGCGCTCCCCAGCTACATTCCAGAAAGAAGAGGTGGAATCTGAACGTCTTCCAACTATGGTGAAGCCCCTGCGGGCTGTTGTTCTCCCCGGGACGCTCCCTATCCCGTCCCAGAGCGAGCCCCCGGAAACCAGGCTGCACCGGTGGCCTCTCGCCTTCCACCCGGCAGCAGAGGAGTCCAGCTGGTAGCTCCCCCGAACCGCAGGCCTAGCATTGGGGGTAGGTCCCCAGCTGAACTCCAGCGGCCCAGAGCCAGTGACCTCCTTCCATCCTGAAAACCCGCCTGGAGCCAGGAGGCAGGAGGCAGGGGAGGGAGGTGGTGGATGGGACTTTCGGAGCGGGGTACGGGGAGGAGGGGGAGTTAGCTCCTATAGAGCGGACAGGCAAGAAAACCCACCCAACATTTTTGATCCTCGCATTGCTTTTTCCGTGCGACACACAAGGAATACAAGCGACAAAATGCCCCAACCTGGTCACGGGAATTGCAGCCCCTTGCACTTGCAGTTGCCATTTCTGCACAATCTATGCAATCGCTGTCAGGAGTGTAGACCACGGAGAACTAGACTGGGAAGTGGCTTCTGGGTCCACCAGCATGATAGCAATCCTGGGTAGAGCAAGGCCAGGCAGAGGTGATGGGAGTGGCTGGAGATCTCTGGGCAGCACCCTGTCCCCCTCCCCATCGCCCCCTGAAAACTCTGCGCTGGGAACCCATTCGTCCCAGGATGCACACTTGCAGGGCCTGGGGTTGAAAGGGTGGAGGTTTCTGGTACATCTCCATTTCACAGCCTTTAGGAAGTCTCTGAGACCGGACTAACCGCAGGCAGTGGCTCTGTGCCCCAGGGAAGAGGAGTGGAGGATGTGAGGGAGGAGTGGGCAGCAGCGGTGGTCAATCCTGGGAAAGATGGGACTCCAGGAAGAGCAAAGGGATGGGTGCGGCTCTCGCTCAGATCCTCAGATGTTCCCAAGGCTCTGCATCGCAGCTGTGCGTGTGCGAGAGAGAGAGAGAGAGAGAGAGAGAGAGAGAGAGAGAGAGAGAGAGAGAGAGAGAAAATGTGTGTGCACACGTGTGTGCGCGCCCTCCCACTCATGAAGTCTTGGAACAACCAAGTCCCTCCGCCAGTCTCACAGGATTACTTGGGGACCTGAGGTGGCCACTCCTGCCATCAGCTTTATCACAAGCCGTGGCCAAGGGCAGCCCACCCACTGCCTGCGCGAAACCCAAACCCACTGACTGAACCCCTGCATGCACCCAGAGGACTCAGTTCTCTGGGACCTGGTGTCCCTTCTCGCCTGGGAAGGATTGGGATCTTGTCCGAATAGCCAAGCTCCAACAGGCTGGTCCTCCTGCGCAGGGGCCCGGGGACCAGTCCATAGGGTTTTGATCTGTGTGAGTAGCCATAGGAGGCTGAGGGCGGCGAGTCCCCCTGGGTTGTGTGCTGGACACAAGGAGGTGCCCGGAGTCCGGGCCGCTCCGCCGGGCTTGTCCGGCAGGGGGCAGTGCGGCTCCAAACGCGGAGGGCAGGGCTCCTCCGAGCTGCCGGGGGCTGAGGCCACAGGGACAGCAGGTTCCCGAACCACAGAGTGTGTTCCGACCCTGGGCCCCGAGGCCATCCCAGAGGCGGGGAGGGGGCGCCTAGAGCGGTTTAACTCCGACAGACCCCCTCCCCCGTTTCCTTAGGCCGCGGGGCCCTGCCCAAGGCTGGGATTCGGGGTTCTTATTAGGAAGGTGGACCCCCCGCCGCAGCATCTTGGGCGCTGAGCGCGGATCCCGGTAGCCGGGGAGGCTGCGCTCGGCCTGGGAAAGCCGCGGGCGCCCCCCGCCTGCGCCGCCCGCGCTGCGGGCGCTGGAGCCGGGGAGCCCCGCCTCGCCCCAGCGGGGGAGCCCCCGGCGGCCCGGCCTCTAATGGTGGGAAAACTGGACGCCCTGGGGAAGGTTCAGCTGGTGGAGCGAGGACTCGGATTTCGCCCCAACCTCCCGGGCGTCCCCGGGCGCCGCCCCCGCCATTCCGGACGCGGCTGGAAAACTGGAGGGAATCTCCGCGGAATTCTGGCTGGGAAACCCTCCGGGGGCAGAGAGTAGGCTGGGGTCTTCGGGGAGGCAGCGCGATCCTGTGTGTGCAGCTGGGTTTGGGGGAGCGGAAGCTGTATGTTGGACGCGTCCTTCCCACCGAAAAGCGACAGCCGCGGGCCAGGGGCGGGGGCGCTTGGCTGGGGAGGAGGTGACCTGTGGTTCCCTTAGCGAACCCCAAGAAGCGACCGGGGCACCCCGAGGTGTTGGGACTTCTCAAGGCAGATCTACTGGCCGGCGCCTTGGCTTCTCGGTAAACGCAAAGCCCTTTGGAGGCAGGGGGTGGGGAGCCTGAGGCGCTAAAGCCGGGAAAAGTAAGAAAATAAATACGAGCAGGGGCCCAAGGTAGGCAGACACGGGGCAGAAGGAACCCCGCCCCCCCCCCCCCCCCATCCCAGCCCTATCGCCCCATAACGCCCAGGTTCGGGCCGGGACAGGCTGCCGAGGGCAGAGAAACCTGCTCATCGCAGAGAAAGGCGCCGCCCCGACGCCTGCGTTTGGAGGGAAATGACCCATCCTGCGTTGCCTGTAAAATAACCGTTTATTTCATATTTTTAAAAACTCCAGTGATAAATGTCCGTTACCGATGGTCAGCGTAAAGTGCCAATCGCAATACAACGCCCATGTCCTAGCCCGCGGCTCGATCCCGGAGGCGGAGGCGGAGGCGGCGGCGGAGCGGGGCAGCCCCAGGCCGGGCCCCTCCAGCCCAGCGCCCGCGGCCCCAGCCCGCAGGCCGGTCCCGGAGCCCGTGGCCCGCAGCGCGGCCGGAGCGGGGATCGGGGATCGGGGATCGGGGAGCCGGGAGCAGGGATGGGGAGCGGGGAACGGGGAGCCGGGGAACTGGGAGCGGGGAGCCGGGAGCGGGGAACGGGGAACCTGGGAACGGGGAACTGGGAGCGGGCGCTGGGAGCCGGGAACTATGAGCGGGCGCTGGGAGCCCGCGACGGGCCGGGCCGGGCCGAGCCGGGCCGGGCTGCCTGCGGCTGAAGCAGATACACGGGTTACACTTTTGCGGGCTCCCGGGTGGGGATGGGGCGGGAGAGAGTTCTGGAAGCTCCGAGCGCTCAGAACTTCTGTTCCTCTCCCCCTCTTTCTCCGCAGTCAGAGTTACAAGCTTATATGGTCAAAGAAAAAAAAATAATGAAGAAAACGTATAAAATAACCATAGAAAAAGTAATACTTCTGGGGGAGGCGCTGCTGCGGCTCCGCGGAGCTTTCGTTCTTCTTATATATATATTTTAAAAATGTAGTTTCCTTTCCGCCACGTGAGTGCCGCCTTTTTGGCCAAGAGTTCAGCCGCGTCCTGGGGGAGCCGCCCTGGCTCTGGAGTTCTGCAGGCGGCGGCGCCCCAGGGACGTGGTTGGGGCCCTGGAAGGTCCGGAGCCCCTCCCGTGGGCGGTCCGCTAGTCGCCTTCAGGCTTCTGGTCCCTCTGGAGGAGGAGGCGGCGGGGCCCAGGGTCCGGGCCAGCAGGAGGCTCGCTTAGCATTTGATCTTGGAGGTTTTGAGCTCCTTCGCCTGTGAGTGCAGCGTCTTGTGGACAGCGAGAGTCCTGGACTGGCAGAAGCCTTTGCCGCACTCTTGACACTTGAAAGGCTTCTCTTTGGAGTGGATGTATCTGAGGACACAAACAGAGGGGGAATTGAGGGATCCCTGCAAAGTGATGCTATGTTAGAAGCAGCTGCCCAAGATCCCCTCCCACAACGGTGAGGTGCTTGCCCTCAAAAGAAAGGGGGAGGATTTGGGGGGTGCCTAGTGTGGAGCTGGCAAAATGCTGTTTGCAGGTGGAGCAGGGAGGGAGGTAGGAGAGAAGCTTTAGCAATCTCTGATCCATAAGGCCAATAGCCAGCATGCCCTCCTTATAAGGCCTGGGTCAGCGCTGAAGGGGAGTGAGGGGACCAGGGGTAGGACAATTAGCCGGAGCTGCACTGTCTCAGAGGAGACCCACCAGCCACACGTGGTTATTAAAATAGAAATTAAGCAAAACGTAAAAGGTAGTTTGTCAATCACATGCCTTGCCTGTCCCAAGCGCTGAGTTGTCATGTGCATGGAGGGTCACTCTGCATTTAGCAGGAACTTTTATTGGACAGCACTGAGGATGGAGGGAGGGGTGAGGAAGGTATGCGTGCTTGTCCAGAACTCAGGGAGATCTGACTTAACCTCCTGTCCCCTTTATCCCCTGTTCTCCCCACCCTTGCTCCCCAAACTGATCCCTGGCTTCCTGAGCTATTTTAGGGAATTCCCAAAAGCTAGGGAGCCCCTGAGGGATGGGGGTATCTCAAGGACCTCCTCACTAGGGAGGAAAACGGTGAGGACCTAGGCAGACAGGCAGCTCTATTCTAGGGCCACCCAGGGTGCCGCACCTGTGGTCTCTTAGGTGGTCCTGCCTCCGGAAGGCTTTGTGGCAGATGTCACAGGTGTAGGGCCGCTCATCCGTGTGCGTCCGCTCATGGATTAGCAGGTTGTAGGACTTGGTGAAGTGGCGGCCACAGAACTTGCAGACAAACTCCTTCTTGGTCTTGGAGGGCAGGCGTCCTCTCGTGGGCTTCTTCTCTGGGGACAGCTTGGTCACATCCAGGAGGGCGCCCAGCCCGCCAGCGGGGGAGCCGGGACCCTCCCCACGGCCGAGCTTGGACGGATCTTCCTGAGTGGCAGCCAAGGCCAGGTTGGCAAAATCAAAGCGAGGCTTGGTCTTGAGCGCCACGGGGCCGCCTGCAGCGGTGATCTCTGGCTTGGGCTGGATGACGTGGGGGAACCAGGGGAAGGCAGGCAGCTGGAAGCGTGCGTCTACCAGGTTGGACACGGCTCCTGGCACCTTGGAGAAAGAGGAGCGCGGCAGGTGCATGGCTGGGTAGCCCAGCGTCCACTGGTGCAGGTGCACGGCATGCAGCGCGCTGAAGCCGTACAGGTTGGGCAGGTGGTCCGAGGGCACGGTGGGCAGGCCGTTCACTGCCTGGAGGAAGGAGTAGTTGGTGAGCTGCAGGGAGGGGTGGATGGGCACTGGTGCGGGCAAGGTTTTGCTGCCCATGATGGTCGTTTCTGCGGCTTCTCAATCTGGGTCTGCAATGAGAAGAAGGGAGTTGGGAGAGGACAAGTTCAGGGTGAATCGTCCTTCTGAATCCCAGCCCAACTGTTTCCTTCCTGTCCCCCAGGGCAGGCAGAAGCCCAAGTCTAAGACACCACCCATGGAACCCACTGATCTAGAATAAGAATAAGAATAAGAATAAGAATAAGAATAAGAATGAGGAGGAAGAGGAAGAGGAGAAGAAGGAAGGAACCCCTGCTGTGATTGGAAGGCTCCCTCCAAATGGCCTCTGGCAGAGATGCACAATTTGATAGAGGAACCAGCAGGAAAGTAAATTCAACAAAACACAACCTACTTAAAATAAGAAATAGGGCATACATCAGAATCCCGGGGAAACTGGCATGCAGGAACTTCCATCCACAAAAGCCCGAGTCAACACAGAAGTATACTCTGCTGCAAAGATAACAGGAACCCCTGGAAACACATTTACATAACAACGTGCAAATAAACACAGAAACACAGGAGGACAGAGTCACACATTCTGAAGCAGAGTTGACAACAAGGTGCAAAGATTAAGTGGGAAGAGCAGTGTTCTACAAAAAAAACAAAAAACAAAAAAACCCGTTTTTTTTTCAGGGAGCAACACACAAATATGAGAGGGATCTTTCAGCACTCAGGAAGAGCCTTCCAGGCGGGGGCACACATACTAATACGGGCTCACACAATCCCACAATCAAGCATTTCCAGCTGCTGTGCCTGGCGGTCTACCTGCTGACCTTCAGTCTGGCCTCCAGAAGCCATAATCCTCTTTCTCCTCAAAACTCTCAACTTTGACCACAGATTTGTTTTGGGAGCTCACTGTTAGTGAACCCTTGCTGACAACACCCTCTCTGAAGCTGTTTGTGGACTGATGTCCTTGGGGGTCACCTTCGTTTCAGGGGGAACACGACACCCATCTTCATGAACTCAGTCACCTGCAGTTGCACACAAGGGGACTTAGGTGCCCTCCCTACCCCATAAAAAGGGGGCTTTGGGGTCTTCTGAGGGATGATTATGTGTGTGGTGAGCCCTAGACAGGTGGGTATGCCTGAGGGCAGGAAAGAGCATGGAGGCCTGCCTCAGCTGCCTTGTCTAGCCACCGGCCAGCTGACAGGCCAGAGGGCAGCCAACGGGCCTCTAGGGTCCGGGCCTCCAGTCTCCATGGACAGGGCTGTGGTCTGCAGAGGGGCCTGAGTCTCTTCTTTCCCGGACACTCAGATTGGTCTGGTAGAGGCAGAAACAGGAGGAACGAAAGTGAAAAGTGCACCCTCTCTGACGCTGAACTCCCTGTAAGTGCTGGCCGCCCTGTCCTCTCCCTCTCAGCTCTGAGCAGAGGGCTACTCAGGAAGTCCTTGTGGGGCAGGGAGCTTGGGTCACCTTTCTCCTTTGCCCCCACCCCCACCCCCATCCTCTATGGCCCACTGCCTTTACCCCTTCTTCCCCCTCTCCTCCGCCTCAGATCTCTCCTTCCCTGGGTGTGCAGGACGATGCTCTGCTTCCCCCTCCACCGCACTCGCTGACACCCTCCTAGGAGTGTGGGAGCCTGGCTTCAACCTCAGCCCAGGCCTACACTCAGCTGCCTTTCCTCGCAGCAAAGTCTTCCCTGAGAAGAAAGCACCGCACTCGCCGGCGTTGGCGGGAAGAGTGAGGAAGATCTGGACCCAGAAACTTGTCCCCTGGGGCTGGCTGAAGGGTCACCAGCTACGTGTTGGGCCAGAAAGACAGAAGCTCTGCTGGGGGTGGGAGTAGGGGGTTACAAAACTCCCTGCGTGCTCCCTTCCTCTGGCGGTTGAATGAAAACCTAGCTGACCACAGCAATTAACAGCCTCTGGGCTAGGAGGGGCGCAAATCTGCAGCAGCGGAACCTCCAGGACCGAGTGCTGGCGGCGGGCGCGCAGGGTCCTGGCCTCTGCTCCCCTCTTCTCTGCTGCCCCAGCCAGGGCTCGTGGGGGCAAGCTGAGACCATCCTAGAACTTGGGATGTGCGAAGCAAAATAGGAATCAAATAGAAATCAGGCCAGAGAGAAAGCAGGGGAAGGAAAGAGGGAGGAGAAGAAGGAGAAAACTCCCCAACTTCACAGGTTGGCTGGGACTCGGGCGAGGTGAGCGCTCTTTGATTTGCTGCCACCCCCTCCTCCTGCCCCCAGGAGCTGGAATCAGATGCTATCTGGCTCCCAGGGACCTGCCGAGGGCCCTCCGCTCCCAGGTCTCCGTGCTCGGCCGACCCGCGGCCAAGTGAGCGGCGGGGCTCAGGCCGCACGCGGGTCCGAGCCCGTCCCGTGCCCGAGGGGGAGAACCCAGGCACCTGGCGTGGCCCCCTGGCCCTTCCGCGCCCACCAGGAGCGCAGACGCGGGCACGGCGGGCGGAGGGGTGCTTGCGGCCACCAGAGCTCTGGGGCCACCGCCTCATCTGGTTTCCCCAACACTCGGGGTTTTTTTGTTTGTTTTTCCTCCGCGGGAGCGCAGCCCGTTTCTTATTTTCTGCCCCATTCCCAGGACAGCGCTCCCCACACTCCCGCCAACGACTTTGACTTTCCCGGGGACGAAATTCGTTGGAAACGTGGCTCTTTGCACCCGTACCGAGAATGGGCCGAATGCGCGACCCGGCTTCCGGCGGTCAGCGGAGAGCAAAGCACAGCTCACCCGGCTCTCCAGCCCCCGAGGGTGCGCTCTGCGGGCCCCGACCCCGGAACCCGGGGCTGAACTCTGCAGATCATTCAAGGCGAGAGGGAACCCCACTCCCCAGGCCCAGCGGCATCGCCTCCGGACCTCGGAGGAGGTGCGGGCACAGGTCCCCCACTCCGCGCGCGGCAAATGCGTGTCGCGCTTGGAAGCCGGAGTCCCCGCGCGCTGGAGCGCCGATCCCGGGCTGCAGGGAGCCCCAGCCGGGCATTAATGAAGTGTGCAGAGTCTATTAAAGCGGTTTATTCGGGGCTAATTGAGCGTGTGCGAGTTAACTGCTTGCATTAATGAGGACGGCGGAGCGAGCTTCGGGAGCCTGCGCCTGGAGGAGCCCAGCGGGAGCCCCAGAAAACCATCCTGCACGCGGAATCCCCAACGCGAGTGGCCCGGCTCCTTTGGTTGAATTTTTCCCACGGATTGAGAGCAAACGAATCCTTCTGCCAGGCTTCCATCCGCCGCATTGAGACGCCCTCTGCGCCCTTAGCGATCTGCTCCCCAATCTTAATGAAACCACAGTTCCTTAGAGGAGAGGGGGGGGGAGAAGAGGACATATCTACCCAGGGGTCTCCCTCCATCCTCATCCCCTATCCCTGCCAACCCTTCTCTGCTTCTGGAAGCTGCGAACTTGGGAAACCAACTAGCCTTGCACGTGGTTTCTGTTCCCCAGAGCCGGCACACAGCCCTGAGCCCGGTGAAATTTACCCAGGGGTGGCAACAAAGAAACTCGTCGCTGCCTGCCACCCTCCAGCCTACCCCGCGCCGCGCTAGCTACCGGGGAGCGGCTGAAAGGGTGCTGGGTGTGCGTCTTCCTTCTCATCAGAGACGTCTCTGGGGAGACGTGAGCTCAGCAGGCCAGCTCTCACCTCCTTCCCTCTCCTCTCCCGAAGGCTGGGTTTGGGGACAGTGGAGGGAGCAAACGAATTCTTCCTTCCCAACCCCCAAGCTGGAGACACCCGCCGCTCCGTGGTGTTTCTGGGGAAGCGGCGCCGGGGCGGTCTCCAGTTGGACAGCGGTGAGTTGCACTCCAGGCCTTGATCCCAGGACAATCGTCCCCTTAGAAAATCCCAAGCCAGTGCGAGATGGGCCAGCCACAGGGCCCTGCGCTCCCTGGTCCAGCCCCCCCTCCAACCTGAGCGCAACTGCACAAAAGACAGGTTCGCCAGGAGCGCGACCCCGCAGGGGGATGCACCTGTCCCGGGCGACGGCCGCGGCCCTGGCCGTCCATCCGCTCGCTCTTCTCCTCCGTCGGCTAAGCTCGGGCCGGGCTAGGAGCCCGTCTCCGGAAAGTATGTGTCCGCTGAAGTGGCTGCATTTTCTTAGAGGGACCACTCCCCTCCCCCCGGGCTGACTTCCCAAATCCGTGGACACCTCGCCCCGGATCTCACGGAGTCTGGCCCCTCTGGGGACAGTCGTGGAAGCGCGCCCTCTCCTCCCTCATCCCCAGGAGATCAGAGGTCGGGAGCCCCGAGCCAGCACCCCTAGCCACCCTAGGCTGCATCGGCTCTCCCTTCCGCAAAGCCCTGCAGCCTCCGCCCGCCCGGAGGAGCGTCCTTCTGGGGTACCGAGCGCGAGGAGCCCCCCGGCGCGCAGTGACAGGGGCGGGAGTCCCGCCCGCACCCCCCTCGCCGCGCCGGGGCGCCCGGGGCTGCCGTTACCTCTGGGTCCGCGGCGGTCCCGTCCCGGGCTCAGCGAGCGCGTGTCGGGGCTCCCGCTGCGGGGGACCCGGGAAGCCAGAAGCACTGGATCCCACAGGCACCCCGAGCTCCAGAGCCCTGGCCCCTCTCCGGTGCGGGGACTCGGAGCGCCCGGCGCGCGGGGAGCGCTCAGCCGCCGCCGGGGATGGCGAGTCCGGCTCGGGGCTGCCGGCTCCCGGCTCCCGGCTCCCGGCTCCCGGGTCGGTCGGGTCTGAACCGGTCAAGGCTGGGAACGCTCTGGGGAGAAACCGAGCTCAGACTCACTCATCCCTGTGCACCGAGCCGCCTACTTATTTTAACCCACCACCCTCCCTCCTCCCTCCTCCCTCCTCTCTCTTCTCTCCTCCCTCCTCCCGGCCTCGGGATTCCACCCCTCCCTCCCGCCCCTGCCCCCTCCCAGCCCGCGCCTGCGCACTGGGGAACAAAGTTTTGCTGACCCGGGCAGCCGGCTTTGGCAGCTGCGCTCGCTGAGCCCCGGCCTCCCGGGACCTGCGTTCCCAGCTCCTCAGTCCTGTGCGACACCCCCTCTCCCCCGTGTTGGTGGACCCTCGAGGGCACCCCCATCGCGCGAGGAGAAACAGCCGCCAGCAGAGGAGAGCCTGGGTCTCCTGGCCTTTGGAGAGCCCACTCCTGCCCGCCTGGGACACAGCCTGTGCCGAGTGGAGACGGGGTCACCGGGGATCCCCGCGCTGAAGCTGGGGCTCAGCACCCTGGGGGCCCCGGCAGCGTCTCCTCTTCTCCCCCCAGCATCCCTTCCCAGATGGGAGGGTCCCGAGGGTGGCGCAACCCCGGACATCCCGGCGTGCTGAGTCCCAGGACGGTGCCCCAGACCCTGGCTAGGACGTTGGGTAGGAGGATCAGAGGCGGAGGTGGAGAGCCAGCCGGGGAAAGAGGGTATAAAAAAAAAGTTATTTTCCTGGGACCCGGACCGGCTGGGATTCCGCCCCAATGGACAGCCGCACCTCTGATCACGCATTCATTTGTTTTGGAAGGACGGCTGGGGGTCTGGAAAGCGGCGTCAGGCACGTGAGACAAGTAGGCTGCAGGCCCCCGAGTCCCAGGAGCCGGGTCAGGTGGATTCGGGGAGTCTAGGAGGAGGGTCAGGGTCCTCGCCGCCAGGAATCCTGTTCGCAGGGCTGATGCCTCAGGGGGAGTGCCGTTTACCCTCTGACTGCTCACTGCGAGGAGCTGACCTTCGGCTGACCCCAGCCCTGACTCCTCCCTGCCACCTCCCCCTTGGGTTTGGGAGAAGGTGCTGGTTGGGGGTGGGGGGTGGGGGGCAGGGAGGTTGGGGGGGGGGCGGGGTCCAGGTTCACACACCGCACTACGCTCCTGGAGTTTGCCACACCGCAGGGTGGGCTGCTGAGTGCCTCTTCCTAGCCCCGGGCTGAATCCTGGCATTAGTGAGTCCTTGGCTAGTGGTCTCCTCTGGAGAGGAGCTGCCACTACCACTACGCGGAGCTTTGGTCTGCTAGTCCCCACAGGCGTTTCTTAGGGTACCACTCCCTGATCTAGGACATAGTGGGAGGAGACCCTGGTCTCAGCAGCAAGCTTTTAAAACAGAGCCTGCCCTCCAACCCGGAGCTAAGGTGGCTGGAGCAGCAGGAGGACGTCTTTGCACCAAGGGATGGCACTCCCGCCCTACCACAGTTCATGCTGGAGCCAGGGTTTGCATATAGGTTTGCATATAGGTTTGCAGCTGGAGCTGCCAGTGAGGGCAACTTTCTGGCCAGGGCGAGGCCCCTTGAGAGCAGAAGGGGAGGAGCGAGCGGGGGGAGGGGGTGGGGCTGAAATCATTCTCCTCTCGGAGACTGGAAGGCAGCAAGTTCCCAGAGCAGGGGAGGATCTGGGCTCAGAAGGGCGTTCCTGGATTGTCCGGGCTCCCACCTGGAGGGAGGGAACTGGCTTGTACCGGTCCTGGGTTCTCCTAGGAGACAAGCTCCGGGAACCCCCCTTAGCGGTGGTAAAGGACTCATAGAGGGGGGACCCCACAATAGGGCGCCTGGCTGTCCAGATAGTGTCCCCTCCGAAGCGGATGCTCAGCTGGGATGAGCCTACTGGGGTGTAGAATCCCATCACCTGCTCTAAACGCCATCCGGGACCACCGAGCTTCCTTCCTCTCGCCACTCGCCTGTCCTTCTGCATCAGGGCTCTTGGCCAAATATCTCAAAGCTCAGAGTAGGGGTCCCGAAGGAGCTCTCGCAGAGAGAGTCTTAGGGATTGGAGGAAAGGTCCGTGCGACCTGGTTATTGAATAAGGCTCTTGCCAGGTGATCTGGAAAACGGATCCCGATTTAGGTCAAATCCTGGCACTCAGCCCACGTGGGGCAGGAAGGGGAGGGAAGGCGGGGGCCGGTCCCTCAGGGCCTTTCTTCCCCGGAGTCCTGGTTGCCTTGCCTGGGGCTGGTCTGCAGGACAGGAAGAGAAGCGCCTGTTTCAGACACCTGGCTTCCACACTCCCCTCCCGGGTCCCACAGTGCACAGCCCCAGAACTCCGGGATAACGAAATTCGAGATCTGCTCATTGCTGAAGTGTTCTCCATCCCCATCCAAGCTCCCAAGGGGGTGACCCCCAAACCCTGGCCTCAGTGTCCGCTGGAGACCAACCAGGTTCTGGTTCCTGGGATGGCTGGAAGCCCAGGAGCTGAGATCCAAGAGCGGAAGCCCGCCCCGCCTATTTAAGAGAAATTAATCAGGCCCTGGGCAGCAGGTCTAGGGGGCAGCCAGCGCCCGGGCTGCGCTTGGATGGATGAAGGAGGGCGGGACCCAGAACAGGTCAGGGCCAGGAGGGTAATGGTTAGCGAAATCCTATGCGTCCAGGACTCGCCAGGACATCACGGTAAACTTTGTGTGGAAGGCAGTGCCATCCCGCCGGGACCCAGCCTCTCTAAGGCCAGGGAGCCCAGGGAAAGCAGCAGGAAAGTCCCATTTCTGGGCATCGCGCGGCTGCAGGCAGCAGCCAGCAACCAGACTGGTGCAAACTCGCACAGGCTCTTCCCTGCGTTCCCGCCCCCAGCCTGCAGGGCGGAGCCATCTGTGCCCGAGGGGTCCTTTGGCCTGGACCTAGCAGCCTTAGGGCAAGGTTCCCTTGATAGCAATGGGGCCTCCTTGACCGGGTAACGCCCCCCCCCCAAAAAAAAGAAAAAAAAAAACACAAAAAACTGCCGGTGGGGTCCCGCAGGGAGAGATCGCCTAGCCCATGAGAGCCCGGGGCTGTTGACCACACTGTGCCCATTCCAGAAGGAGCCCAGGCCTCTGCCTTTCCTTGGGCACATTTGGGGTGCTGACAGCTCCGCTGGTCTCCCCAGCCCCTCTCCTCACTCCGGTGTGCTGGGCAGGCGAAGTGCCCAGCCTGCGTTTGGAGTGAACACTGAGCAGCTCCCAGAAAATTAACCAGAACATGGCTTATGCTGTTTCGGGGTCTTGTGGATTCAAGAAGGAACCCCACCTTTCCCCACTTTCTAGCCACACAACAGTGATCTCATTTTTTCAAAACGGAATGCACTTCGCACTTGTGAGGTGTTTTTTTTTTCTTTTTCTTCCAGTGCAAGCTTTCCCGTGACTGCACCGCGGACCTTGGGGGTCTGCTCACGAGCCCCCGCTTCAAGCGCGGCCCGAGGTCTCAAATAACCGGGAGATTTAGGCATCCCTCTGTAATCGTTTACATGATGGATTGTAATGGCTCAATAGTTCCTCTGGAACCATTACGATCAATCAGGTCAGAATCCAGCTTTGGAGGGGGGGACGTGTGTAGCACGGGGAGAAAGGGAACATGACATCCAGACACACGGGGCAGATAACACATCCTGATAACTCGCCAGCAACTCCGCGGGTTCGGGAGGAGCAACCCCGGGTGGACGCAAGAGCTGGCGTTTCTGGTGGCAGCGAGACACACGTTACAGCATCAAAACTGAAAGGGAAAGTGAGCTGCCTCTGCGGGCAGTTCCCGGTTCCTGAGTTCTTCGGGAGCACGCGAGTATCTCCGAATTGTCTGCACCTCATTAAACGTAACCGTGCACAGGAATGCATCTACCCTGGGTTTATAGGAATAGGTACGGAGCACCAATATGCGAATAGATTCTGGGCATGCTATCGCCGAGAAAACAAAACGAGAAAAGCCCCCGGCGTTTTGAGCAGCAAATGCACAATGTGTGCAAAAGGCGTGGCGAGTTTTAAATCTTTGCACCGATGTGAGCTGTCAGAATTATTTCTGACACGCAGCAGATCTGAGTTCTAAGATTACTGAACTTTTCCTCCACCCAAAGGTGGAAATAAACGTGTTAAGACACGGCGCAGTGTCCAACCGAACGGAGGATGATGAAGAAATGCCCTTTGAACTGGGTCGTGGGTAGTGAGGGTGAAACCCAGCGGATGGAAACCTCACCACCGCGCGGTGCTGGGTTCTGGAAGGGCTCCCTCAGCGGTGGCGAGAAAACTGAGCGCTCGCGGTAATTAAACATTTCCAGACGCTGGAGGGTTATTATCTGCATCGCGATTTCCGGGCGGGCGAGAGGGCTGAGCAGGTCTGGCTGAGAGGTTTGGTCCAGAGATTCCGGGACGCAATCCTAAAGAAAACGCGCCACCTGCTGGCCAGCAACTGGCATCTCCAGGGCTCCTTCCTCCAATGGTCTCAAATCGTGTCATCCCTATATAATCTTACCTTAAACAAAACAAAACAAAACAAAACAAAACAAAACAAAACAAAACAAAACAAAAAAGCCCCCACTTTCTTTTCTAAGTCACACAGTTCGCCTTTACTCGTGTAAAAATATGCACATTGTTCCAAAGAGGGACCCTTGTTCTGTTCCGTTTTCCCTGCTCCAACCCAGATGGATGAGTTTTCCCCCTCTTCTTTCTCTCCTTTTAATCAGATATCCTTAGCAGCGACCCACCACCATTAGTTCTGGTTGTTGGCATAAGGGTGAGCCAGGATCTAACGTGAAACGTGTGTGCCCTCTCTGAGCTGGGTTAGAACCACCTGTCAGGGAGTCCCAGAGGTGAGGATGGCCAGGCTCCTGCCTACTCGCTCCCTCCCTGCTATGGGCTGTCATGCTGAGCCCCTCCGAGGGCTCCCACTGGGCTTTCTGAAGAGCCATAGGGATGGGTGGAGTCTCCTTCCGGATTTCCCTGGAAAGCCTGCTGCTTCCTCCCCTCCCCTTGCTCCCAGACCTTTAGATTCCAGGTCCTTGGCATTTTTTTCTTCCTCAAATTCCCCCACCAAATATTTCAGCTGGGCCCTCTCTTCTCCTTGGCATCAGAACTGCATTTACAAAATTTATGATTTTTTATTTGAGATGTAATTGACATGTGACATTGTGTAAGGTGTACAATGTCTTGGCTTGATACATTTATGTATTGCAATAAGATTACCACCAGAGCACTAGCTAACACTCCTATCACGTCATATAATTCTTTCTTTTCGTTTTTTTTTTTTAGAACTTTTGAATCCTCGTTATCTTTTTAAAAAATATGTATTTTATTGATTTTTTACAGAGAAGAAGGGAGAGAGACAGAGAGCTAGAAACATCGATGACAGAGAAACATTGACCAGCTGCCTCTTGCACACCCTTTACAGGGGATGTGCCCGCAACCAATGTATATGCCCTTGACCTGAACCAAACCCAGGACCTTTCAGTCCACAGACCAGCGCTCTACCACTGAGCCAAGCCGGTTTTGGCTCTTTTCCTTTTTGTGTGTGGTGAGAACATTTAGGTTGTAGTATCTTAAAAACTTTGACGTTTCTGACAGTATTGCTGACTACAATCACTCTGCTGAGATTAAATTTCCAGAATTTACCTATTTATCTACTAGTTTTAGTTTGTGGTCTTAACCAACATCCCCCTGTACCCCCATTCCCAGCTCCTGGCATCATTCTAATATTTGTTTTTCGGGGTCAGGCAAAGCTGAATCTCTGATGTTGTCTTGTCCTTTTTATCAAAGCTCCAGCCTTCCAGACAGCAACCAGAAGGAGAAATACTAGTGCTCTGTGGCCTGTCTCCTGCTCACAGAAGGGAGCAGGGTGTAGGGGACCCTCAGGGACTTCAGCTGTGCCCCTACCCACCTCCCTCACAGCTGTGCCCCTACCCACCTCCCTCACAGCTGCCCCTACCCACCTCCCTCACAGCTGTGCCCCTACCCACCTCCCTCACAGCTGTGCCCCTACCCACCTCCCTCACAGCTGCCCCTACCCACCTCCCTCACAGCTGCCCCTACCCACCTCCCTCACAGCTGTGCCCCTACCCACCTCCCTCACAGCTGTGCCCCTACCCACCTCCCTCACAGCTGTGCCCCTACCCACCTCCCTCACAGCTATGCCTCTATCTACCCACCTCCCTCACAGCTGTGCCTCTATCTACCCACCTCCCTCACAGCTGTGCCTTTATCTACCCACCTCCCTCACAGCTGTGCCTCTGGGAAGTACAGAGCTTCAGCTGCACAATTTCTAGTTGGGAAGAAGACGGACGCTGAGATTTCTCCCAGCCACACTGCATGGACCAAATTCTGGGCAAAGTGTCACTTGTCCTTGGGATTTCCAAGACCCATGGCTAGCTCTCATGCCACTCCTTGGAGCAAAAGCTTGAGATACACACAGAAAAAACAGGCGAGAGACCGAGCGCAGGACAGACTCCCTGCCTCTGCTCCAGGCAATCGCAGGAAGCTGGGCTCCCCTGCCACCCAGCCCTCTCTCTGCCCCAGGAAGAGGGAGGCTCTCCTAGTCCCTAGTCCTGAGCTTGCAGTGAAGGGTGTGGAAATGGAAGCCACCTGACCTAGACACTCCTGAGGACTATGAAGGCCACCGACCCCCTCCCCTCCTCCCCAAGTGACGGGAACTCCAGGGTGCCTCACACTGCCATGGGAATAATGACGCTGCCTGGATGGAAGGGGTCAGGAGTTGCTGCCACATTAGTGTTTACAGCAGGGGCTTCCTGAGTTCAGACTGTCACCCTGAAGACGTGCTAGGTCCCTGAAGTGGTGGCCCAACTGGGAGGGCAGCGATTACCCCTGAGAACATGGAAGGCGTCTGGATGCCACTCTACTATATGGCGTTCGTCCACCAGGTGTGACGGAAGCCCAAGCTCTGGCTGTGGGGAGAGACAGGGTGGTGGAGAGGTTGGCTTTGACCCTTGGGAAAACCCAGAGTGACCAGCAAGCTGGGAGAGACCCACCCCCGTGCTAGAACACCCCTCCATCCTCTGATTTCTAGGAAGCTAGACTCAGGGAGAGCTGGAGTGGTGCTTGTGATCTGAGCCACATCACAGCGCAGTGGGATGTTCGCACGGAGCAGGAAACCACACTCCCTGTCTCAGCCAAGTGCAAGGCCAGGCGCCCTCCACTGGTTTCCACTGGGCATTGGTGTGGCCCATAGGCTACCAGCTCCCAAGGCAGCTAGCTCCCTTTATCCCCAGGTTACCCCAGGCACATCCACTTGCCAATCAGGCCTTCAGTCCCAACACCGGAACTCTTTCTCTGAAAAGCACTTGCTGAAACACTTTGAACAAATAAATAATAAATAAATAATAAATAAATAAATAAATAAATAATAAATAAAGGAATTATATTAGCATGCGAGTTTTCACTTCCAAATGACTGTTGGTATGATTCTTTCATATATTTGGGAGTTAGTTTGCATATCACATGTCCACAGTAAGGAGATGGAGAGATAAAGTAAAACAAAAGTATCAGGGATATATTCCAGTTAAAGAATTTCTGGAATTGTGATTTGACTTGGAAAAAAAAATGGTAGTCTGCTCAAATATTTCAGAAGATTTTCTACGAAAGGATCCACTGCTGTGGGGCTTGCTCTTTCTTAGTTTCCGGGGGCGGTAGCCGGGGAGCTGCCCGCGGCCACCAGGAGGCCCAGGTCCTGCCCAGGCAGGAAGCACTGGGAGCTTAGGACGCCCCCACAGGAGCCAGCACAGGGCAGCTCCGCTTAGCCCCCCTGGTTCAAGGCCCACCCCTGAGGACAAGCAGGCATCACTCAGCTCAGCTTACTGTGGGCCAGTTGGCCATGCCAGGTGGGAAGTGGCAGTTAACGTGTTGATGGTTTAAGAAGACTCTTTTCAAAGTTACTCTACTCATGCGTCACAATGCAGATCCCCGGGCCCTGTCCCCAGAGATTCTGGCTCTGGAGGCCTGCAGTGGGCCCTGCGGGCCTGCAGGTTTGAAGAGCTCCACAGAAGGGTAGTCTTTGGAGCACATCCCTATTGGGAACCATCACTCCGCCCCGAGGTGTCCAGGTCTTGCTCAGGAGAATTCCAAGGATTGAAAAGTTAACCCAAATCAAAAGAATGGCTCTTCATTACAGCACTTTATACACTTATACACTCAGGCAGGTGATTCTTCTTTACAAGCCCCATCCGTTTACTTAAGAGTACTGAGCCCGGTGGTTCTCAGTGGCATCTGGGAGAAATGCCCACCTCAGCCCACGGAGAAAAAAAGTCATTTCTGCAGTGGGAGGGCTCCCTTGGGAATACAGAGGGCCAGCTGGAACCAAGGAGCAAAACTGCCCCTAAAGTGAGGCCAGACAGAGGCCCAGCGACGGGTGGCTTCAGGCACCTGGGAATTGCCTTTGGCCTTTGGAAGCTGATCACATTCAGGGTAACTGAAGGGAAAGGAGACCTCTAAAGTCACTGAGTGAACTTTTTTTTTTTTTTTTTTTAATTTTTTTTTTTAACCCGTAGCTTGTGCTATGAGGGTAACAGAAGCTGCCAGGAGAAGGAAGGCGCTGTGGCTAAAGGAGGGTACTTGGCTGCTCCCCGCCCCCCTGCACATGGGACGGATGATTAATTACTCTCACAGGAGCCGTCTAGCCAGCTGACGGGCAACACTGCCATAGCCCGTGATTCCTGTGTTCTTCGGGGTCAGGACATTAGGGCTAGCCAGTAGTTCTTATTTTTTAAAAAACTTTATTGTTTAAAGAATTACATATAGTATTACATATGTCTCTAGTAGTTGCTTTTAATGCTTTTATTTTGACAGTTCTTTCCACTTTTGTTTTCATAAAAACTCATTTACATGCCCACTCATTTTTAAAGCCGTGTAAACTGTTTTGTGAGTACTACCAATTTTAGTTACCTGTCATATGCATAAGTGAGGTAAAACATATCAACGTGTCCATAAGATTTCCTGAAATCAAGTGCTTGCAGGGCCCCTGGTTTGGTGGGAAGGACCCATGGAAGTCATTCACTAGCGCCATCGGAGTGACTGTGGTAATGCAGGAGCCAAGTCCGTTGAGCTAGCATGGCTGTGCCGTGGGTGCCTCCAGGAGGGGGCATCATTCCCATTACTCCTGTTTTTATTACCAGAGAAGTGAGGTCCAGAGGCCTCCCAGACCGAGGCTCACGAATAGAAGCCAGTGGGTGAGCCTCAGACAGCGTAGCTACACACCGCGCTCTGCAGGACCATCTCTGCTCCTGTGCTGTGGGCCCTGCACACCTGTGTGATCTACCCGGATCCTCATGGCCAATCAAGCAGGCGGGCACCACGATGATTCCCACTTTCTGTCTAAGGAGATTTGGCTTAGAAATGCCACACAACATGTCCCAAAGACACATGGCTGCGTAAATCTGGAGCCAGGCTTAAATCCAGGTGTACTTGGATTTAAGTCATGGCTCAAGTTCATAGCAGAGACATCCTCGGTACTCTGTGTGTGGTCTACTGGTGGCATCAGTATCACCATGCAGAAGCTTGGGTCCTGCCTCAGACTCAGAAGCCAAGCCAGCTTGTTTTAGCACGACCTGCCCCCGGATGTGTGCACACAGATGCTTGCAACACACAATCCGATCCCGAGGGCCTAGGCCTGCTCAGGCCCTTTGCTCTGCACATAGCATTTCATCTCGGCTTCTAGAACGAAGAAGCAAGCTGCTGGATGTACACAATCAAGGCAAAGGCCCATGGAGTAAAGTTGTGAAAAACTGGAACACCAAACCACAGGTGGCCGCTGGACCACAATCCCTGCTTGGCCCAGGAATAGGCAGTGCAGGCTGGCTTTCCAATGGCCACTCCTGGCACCACTCCTGGCACCAGAGGGTAGTCGCCTGCGCAGAACATCACACGGAGCAGGTGAGCAGGGCACAGCTTCTCTGTCAGAGAAGGTGGCTTCAGAGCCTGTTCTGAAGATGGGGGGTGAGGGATGCAGCGAATGATGGTGCTTTGGGGACAATGGTACTTATCCCCCTCTCAGCCAAAGTGTCACTGTCGTGTCATCCTCTGGATCACTGTCATGTCACTGCCTCTACCTCCCACTTTCTAGTTGGAGAGCCAATCAGAAAAGGTTCATAGGCACTTCTCAGGGGAAGCATGAACGTACACAGTAACATATTATTGATGATTCTGGCACATCAGTAATGCATTGCTCATATGTCATTTTAGCAGAGGCAACACTGTTAAATCCAAAAGGCATGCTAAGATTCTGCAAAAGGCCTGTCTCTTGCAAATCACAACGTTCTAAATATGCACTCTTACTTATCCCGCTCTCAGCCAAATTGTCACTGTCGTATCATCCTCACCAACGCTCTGCTAACAAAAAGGAGCCCAGTTTCAGTGTGTTCCTCAGCACCTCCTTTGAAATCAAATGCTAGAGATGCCTCCGTTGAGGCACAATGGCTGTGTCAGGGTCAGCATGGGGGCCTGGGGCTGTGTGCTGACTCTGTTGTCTCCGTCTAGGTGTTGTCCCCTCCTGCAAAAGCTCAGGGCTTTCCTCCCGGCCTGGTCTGACTCTCCCCCTTCTTCGGAGGTTGGAGAGGGTGCAGGAATCACCACATCAAGGGAAGGTGCCTTTTGAGAGCAGGGTCTGGAAGGAATCATGCCAAACCTGGGTGATTGGCACAGAAGTGGCGGGGTGGCCTCCATTCCAAAAAGCACAAACACTGAACTCGCGGAGGAGCCCAAAACATATCATCGTTGACACCTCCATTTCTCAGATGAGAAACCTGAACCTCGAAATATGCTTTTCCCCCCAGAACCACGATGGCAACGCCGAGCTGGCTTTCCTGACATCTGGCAGGCGCTCACCACATGGTGCTCCCCTCTCTCCATGTTTGGGAGTTAGGTCTTAAAAAAGAGGGGGTCTCCGGAGGGCCTCCCTTTGTTCTACATCCTCAGAGGACAAAGCCTGGGCCGGGCGATAATGTTCCGGGTGAGAGGCCTTCCACAAAGCCTGTGAGCATGCCCGCCGTTTCCTAGCGCCCCGAGGCTGGGCCTGGGGCCTGGATGATGGCTGCTCCGTGCAGCAGCTTTATGAAAACATTAAATGTCATTACTTATTTCTTCATGTCCAAAATGTATACTTCAACATTTTTTCTCTGCAGACAAGTGTCACTTTTACTGCAATCTTCAGGCCAGATGTTCCTGGTATAAGTGGTAACAGCTGCCATGCTGGCAGGCGTGTGGCTCCAGCCAAGTCACTCTCCAGAAGAGCCCGAGAGGAGAGCCGTCTCTGCGAAAACACTGGCCCGACAGGAGAAACCCATCCCCGGCCTCCCCAGCTGCCCGGGAAGCACGGTGGAGCTGGAACAGGGGCCCTTGGGTGGGCGTGTGGCCAAACCGCAGCTTCGTTCCCTCTTCTCTTCCTCGGTGATGAGCTGGAGTCTCCGGGAAGGCTAGTGGCCCCTGCCTCCGTCCCCCCTGCCCCCAGGCTCCCTTTCAAAGCAGTGTTTGTAGTGCCATCACCCATTAGCCACATCCTCACTTGTCTCGGGACCAAGTCGTTTCCCTTGGTTTCTGTCACCCTTGCCAGAGCCTTCTATGATCTCAAGTTGACATTCTATTGTTTCTGAATCTTGCTCAAGTTGCAGCCGCCTGGTAGCGTTTATCTCCTCCGTTCCCTGGGGTCTTGGTGCATTCCTCAATAAGGTCCCATCTCAGTGTTTCCAGAAAATGCAGGCACAATTTGCTTCCATCTTCAGCGAAGACCGGAGACTTGACTCAGCCAGAAAACTTAGCTCTCGCCTTTGTAATTTGGGGTTCCTCAGATGAGGAGCCTGTCACCCAAGAATGTCATCCTGTCGAGGAAGGCTAGATATATAAGATACACAAATCCATGGACAGACACACAGAAACTTTGTTGACATTACACAACATAGCTATGGGTGGTGCAGCATGCCTCCTCCAAGAGGTGGTGACTCATCGTAGCTCTTGCACCTTCAGAGGGGAGTGAGGTCAGCTCTGGGCAGGAGAGAATCACTCTGATATTGCTAGAATCTGGCTAGATGTGAACTCAAAGAATGGGAGACTTCCTGTGCCTAAGCTTTCAAATGGCCAGTGGTGGCAGAGGTCACTTAGCCCAAAGTCTCCAGGAGTGGTCCTAACCCGGGATTTCATCCAGGGACATGGGTCTCCACCCTGTGAAGAAGCATGTTCCACATTGAAAGACCAAGAAGTGGTGGAAAGAGCTGGACTATCAGATCATATGGAACTGGTTGCTAGTCCTGACCTTGTCTCTTACTGTACTATTGGGTCTTGGGCAAACTGGTCAACCACTGGAGACTTCTGTGTTCTCCTCTGTAAGATAGGAGAACACATGTTTTATGGGGTTGTTGTGATCAATGAAGCAGCACTCATAAAGCTCCCAACACGAAGGGAATACTGATAAATACTGTGTCTTTTGTTCTTCTGGGACCAGAAAATGGTTTCACCACTTCTTGAGCTGCAAGGTCTTTTTGGAAAATTTCTCCTCAAAATCAAGACACTTTCCCAAGCTCATACTGCAAGTATAGTCAGGCGATGCCATTACTACTCCAGCGTTGCTCAGTCTTTCTGTTAGACTGTGAGTAGGGGACAAAAGAAGGAGACAGGAAAGCAGTTTGCCCCTCACTCAGCACCTTCAGGTGGATACAGTATCCAGCTTCTTAGGATTTCACCCGAAACAGCCCAGGTGCATGTCCTAGGAGGGTGCCATCACTGGCTGGCAGCTCCATCTTCTCAGAGGACTGAGATTTGCTCTGCGGATTTCTATGTCTGAGCTCCCGAGTCTTCCAGAAGCAGAAGAGAAGTGATCCCTCCTCAGAATGCTGAGTTCCAGCCCTGCAGGGTCTGTGCTCAGAGCTCCCAGGCTCTGATCACCCCAGCCTTTGCCCTGGTTTCCCCACCCCTGTTACCTCAATGTGTCTGCTGTGCTCCCACTGTGTTTTCTAAGATCTCCCAGCTTCCTGAACACATTTTCTCTCTTCAGTTCTCTCTGTTGTAACACCCAGCAGAGTTTCTGTTTTCCTGCCTAGAACTTGACTGATTCAGGGACCACGTGTCCCTGTTGCCTGGACTACCCTGATTCACACTGCTTTCCTGGCATCGTGTCTTATTTAGCACTTGTTCCAAACAAAATTGTCTTGGTTCCCATGAAAAAATTGTCAGGCCGCTTTCGATACAGTTGTCTCCTCTAACGGGCCACAGGAAAAGGACTTAAAAAACCTGCATATATTAGGCTTCTTGCTGCAGATTCTTAAAATTGCTCTTTGATCCAGAGCCATATCTGTATTCTCTACTTTGGAACAGGGTGTTTCCATCAAGTGTTTAAAAATAATTAGTATTGGATTACAAAAACATCATAGCACCTCCTCCTTGTAATTCTACAAACTACCCCAGGAATGGCTATCTTCATGTCCCCCTTCCTAGTCTGACCTACTAGGGAAGTGATTTTTCCCAGTCCAAGTGCTTTCTATACAAATATTTTATTTTTTTTTAATTTGAATTTTTGTTGTTGTTGTTGTTTAAAACCATAGTCTCACTTCCTATGCAACTTGACAATGAATGGAATCAATGTTAACTCCAAGTCTTTGGTCAAAGCATTCTCTCCTCCTGGAATGGCCTTCTCTCTCTTTTCCACCTACTCACTGCATATCCTCTCTTTAAACCACCTCCCGCCCTCCTAGCCTGTGCCTTTGTTTTCTTACAAACCCATCCCATGCAATTCTCATACTCACTTTTGGCACTTAATCACTTCTTATTGGGCTTGGTATCTTTTATTATGGGGTCTTAATTAATATAACTTTAAATGCATCTTTAACTTGTTAACTTGATTAACTGGTAACTCCCTTGATAAAACTGTCTATACTTCATTTTTTAAAATATATTTTATTGATTTTTTTACAGAGAGGAAGAGAGAGAGATAGAGAGTTAGAAACATTGATGAGAGAGAATCATCAATCAGCTGCCTCCTGCATACCCCCTACTGGGGATGTGCCCAGAGCCAAGGTACATGCCCTTGACCAGAATCGAACCTGGGACCTTTCAGTCTGCAAGCCAACGCTCTATCCACTGAGCCAAACCGGTTTCGGCTATACTTCATTTTTTAAAATATATATATATATATATATATATATATATATATATATATATATATATATTTTTTATTTCAGAGAGTAATGGGGAGGGAGAGAGAGAAACATCTATAATATTATAAGAGAGAATCATTGACTGCCTGCCTCCTGCATGCCCCCCGCCCCATAGGTAAGTGAGCCCTTACCTGAGCATGTGCCCTGACCAGGAATTGAACCATGACCTCTTGGCTCATAAGTCGATGCTCACAATGAACCATGCTGGTCGGCTATATTTCATTTTTGAATCCTTCACAACGAGCACTTAACAATAATTTTTTCCCCATTAGTAACATCAAACCTTTTCTATTTAGTCCCTTTTTTGTCCATCCCTTTCTTGTGCTGCACAGGTACAAGGTTCTCCCCATATGATTGCCCATGTTGTTTTCTCTGCTTGGAGCCCTTCTCCCCTTCATCCTGCTCATCCCTCCAGATCCCTTTTACAGAAGCTGCCTCTAATCCTCCAGGCTGAGCTCAGCACCCGTCCTCAATAGTACCTTCAGACCCTGTCCCAACCCTTATCATTGCACTTACCACATTATACTGAAATCACCTCTTCTGTGTCTGTATCTTCTGTTGGGCTTCTCCATAAGCTCCAAGGATAAATGATGTGTCTTGTGCACCTCTGTGCTCACAGGACGTAACACAATGCCTGTCCACATAGGAGGCACTTGATAAATGTGTGTTGACCTAAACTTAATACATTTCTGATGAATGATTGAATGACATCGAGGCGGCAAATCCATGAGCTGCCATTTTTCTCCCCTAGACACATATTTATCTCCTTCTTCCCCTGCCAAAACCCCAACGATTGCTTCACTATGTTGTATAATCTTTCTGTCAGGTCTCTGACACACAAAACACATGTAATCATTCCATTATGAGGCCTGGCACAAAGTTTAAGCTGAGTGTGCAGATTTATTAGATCTTGTACCAGGAAACCAGTGAGGCAGAGAGTTTAAGGGGATTTCCAAAGGGGATGTAAAATGTTCATGAGCCCTTGTGTTTCAAGGCAATTCCATGCTCCTGTGGGGAGCTCAACTGTCCTTGCAGACTAGGTTTCTCCATCTTCCTTTGAGAAATGCAACTCTGGGCTGACATGTAAAAAATGGCAAGAGTCAAGGGCAGCGAGCAGCCTGCACATTCAGCACCCATCATAGCCCTCTAACGGCTAGAATGCCCTGCACGATTGGCTCACTGTTTCTGTGCAAAGCCAAGTTGCACACAGTTTACATATCCAATCCCTTGAAAGTGCACTTTGCACACTGGCTAGCTTGCCATGCTGATAGAATGATGAGCTCCTCTTCTTGGAAAGGAAATATATTGTGTGCAAGTGACAAAAGTGCCCAGTGGGTATTCTAACACTGGACAAGGGTTTGCTGTCTCTGTTGCGCCAGGAATATGTCCTTTCTGAATCCTCTCCAAATTTCAAAGCTCAACTGAAATGTCACCTCCTCTAAAATGCTTCATTATCATTTTGGCTTCTTGGACTCTCTCATAAGTCTCTGGAGATGAATGGCTCTCAGTGTAGCACTTGATTACATTGTCTTAAAAGGACAGTTTAGTGCAAAGAGCCCTGCACTAGAATTTATAAAGCTCACACACTCATTCCAGGTCCCTTTGTGATGCTGGCTAAATCACTTCAAATCTGTGAGTTTTTCTCTGCTCCCTGCTCCTTCCCTCCTTTTTCTTTTCTCCTACTTCTTGTCTTGCACATTCCTTATTTATAATATTGGACAAAATGTCCCAGCCATGCTACCAGTTTTATGGGGAGGATCTAATGACAGGTATATAAAAACACTGTGAAGACTATAGAGTGCACAAGAGTGAATGAAGGGTAGTGATTGGAAAGTAAGGGTAGTCCATGTTTTTATTTCCTCAACCTTGGCTACCTTCAAGTAGGAGGTGGAAGAAGGAAGCACAGGCTGGTTGCAAAAGGCCAAAAAAAAAAAAAAATTGGGAAGAATAAGTGAGTATTCACAGCCAAAGCACTCAACATGAGGGCCTGAAACTAAAGGATGGCTCAACAGTAGAGTGACTAATTCCTGGAAAAACAGAGAAACTGCTGATTCTTTCATTTGCCCAATGTGCAGTTAACAAACATCCCTGGGTACTGAATGCTGTGGAAGGCATGGGAGATGCAGTGGTGAAGAAGGTACAGCCCGGTCCTTCCTAGAGTTTCTAAGCTCCTGGGGGAGACAGACTAGTGGACAGGCATGGCTATGCAGAGTGATGAGTATTACAAACTGGTGAGCACTGGGTGTCACTGGAGGATATAGGAGATCACCTAACTTGGTCTTGGGAGTTCAAGGAAGGTCTCCCCAGACAAGGTGACATCAGAATCAGGAGCTGAGCCCAAAGGTGATCCTTGGGGCCTGATGAACCTAGAATCTCCAGGAAGGATGCTGTCTGCTGAGAGGGGTTGTTGTTGAAGATGCCAAAAGGGGGGGGGGGGGGGTTGGTGCCAGCTTGAGTGGCCTGAACAACTGTGTGGCGTGTGCACTTCCAGGACAGAATCTCTCAGGGACGTTTTGATCAAGTGAAATGGATTGGATAAGACCAGGAAAGAATAGAGGCAGTATGGGACCTCAATGGGACCTCAAATAAAAGCAATGCTTGTCAGGGTTGGGAAGAAGACTCCTTTGAAGAGCTTCAAACCACTTCCAGATGGCAGAGAAATGAGGTCTGAGCAGCAATTGGTAAGACAGTGAATACTGGATAGGAACAGGGTTATTTCTGGGGGAGTTTTATACTCTAAATATGAGTAATTCTTTGAATTCTTACTGTTTCTCAATTGATTATTATTATTTTTTAATCCTCAGCCAAGGATATTTTCCCATTGATTTTAGAGAGAGTGTAAGAGAGAGGGAAAGACAGAGAGAAACATTGATATTAAAGAAACATATTGATTGATTACCTCCTGCCTGGGCCCTGACCAGGGTCTGGGCCTGCAACCAAGGTACATGCCCTTGACTGGAATTGAATCTAAGACCCTACATGCACAGGCTAATGCTCTATCCACTGAACAAAACTGTCTTGATTGATTCTTATTTTCCCAAATGGACTTAAACTTTTCTGTTGGCAGGGAGTCTCTTTGCTTCCCAGACACACACCATTCCCCCAGGCCTGAGCTTACTAAATGCTGCGTACCTCATAGACAAAGCCACGAGGTCTCAGGTAGCATTGTTACCTAAAATGTTTACTGGTCTCTTTAAGGGGGAAAAGTCTCCCTCTTCAAAATAGTTCAGAACTCTATAGAGGGTGTATAAAATACGTAATACCCTTAAACAGCTAACTTTTACAATAAGAAGTAAAATTAAACAAATCTACAGACTTATCAAAAAATAACTCTTCATTTAAGTTGTGCCTCATCACATGTTGTCTGAGCCTGGGTCCATATGCCATGAGCAGAAATTCAAACAAATTCATAAGAAAGTTAAATATATAATTTGTGGGATAAGTATTAACTATTTTAACAAAGAAAGAAGCATTTAGCTAAAATAAGTGATTACACGCAATGACATAAACTAAACAAATCCTAATTTTATGTTTTTTCCCTACCAAAATAAAGCTTTAGCTATATAGATGTATAAAACATATGCCATTTAAAAATATCGTGACCAATGGTCCTATTTTATTCATCAGTTTATTTTGTTCATATGTGGAATCTAATGAACAAAATAAACTGTTGAGTAAAACAGAACCAGTGGCATGGAAACATGGAACAGACTGATGAATCTGAGGGAAGGGGGTGGGCAGAGATTAACAAAAGAACTTATATGCATATATACATTGCCCATGGACACAGACAATACTGTGGTGAAGGGATTGGGGCAGGTAGGAACCAGGTAGAGGTGGGTAATGGGGGGAAAAGGGAACATCTGTAATACTCTCAACAATAGAGATAAAAAAATATCATGACCATATATTTTTAACTTTTTTTTCTTATTTTTGATATGACTATATTTTAAAGCCCCCATTAATAAAAAAAACATTAAGATGAGACTTCTATTCCATTTCTTCTAGATATTATAAATCTAAAAAAATTTAAGGTAATCTCCAGGTAACTCTGCTTTATATTTAGCAGAAAAAAATTTATTTTGGAAAATTAAATTGAGGGCCACAGTATGGAAAATGTTACCAATTCAAATCCTTATGTTTGTGTTCAAAAAGAAAATCAAAGACTTTGAATTCTGTGTGAGCCTCAGAGTATAGCTAAGTGCCTCCAAGATCACATCTGGGCACTTAAATTTTAAGAGCACAAAAAGAAGTTATGTGGAAATTTTTCTAAATGGAATAATAGATCCTTGGTTTCCAAGGAGTGATCTCTGTTCAGTGCAGGTAGACCCTTACGGAGAACTGGGAATGATGGGGTATGAACATCATGCTCTTGACCCCCTCCTGGGAGCTCACACATGTCTACACTGCGCCACTGGGGCCAAGAGAATAAGCTTCAGGGAGAAATGGGACTCTGGTCCCCAATGTCCAAGGTCAGGCAATGCCCCTCTATTCTGACATGAGCTGTTCCTTGACCATGTGCCTTGTCTGCTCTTCTGCGTTACTGACCTCATTCTCTGTTGAATGCCCTCTGCTCACCAGAGCTGACTTCAGTGAGTGGATCCTGACACTGGCCTGTATGCACTCCTTTCACTGCCCTGTGAACTCTCACAGGCTGTTATAAGCTCAGCAGCAGCGCCCTCTGCCGGAGGGACCCAGCGGTTCCTGACAGTGCAGTGCCCCCTCTCAGGTGGGGATCTGGAGTATTGTTTTGTCAAGAAAAAGATGAATTCTAGACCTTCCCAGTTTCCTGTCTCTTCTACGTAATAACATGGATACTGCCCCACAGAAGCCAGAAATTGAGTAGCCTCCAAGATCACTTAGCTACAGAGAGCTTTGCTAAATGAAAATTCCCAGGACATCAGGCTTTGCCAGGATCCTTGAGATTTTATTAACCCCCTAATTTTATAGTTTAGAAGACTGAGACCAAGAGAGATAAATTTTCTTTTTCAAAAAAGAATATTTTATTGATTTTTTTTTTTTTTTTTTTTTTTTTTTTTTTTTTTTTTTTTTTTTTTTTTTTTTTTTTTTTTACAGAGAGGAAGGGAGAGGAATAGAGAGCTAGAAACATCAATGAGAGAGAGAGTCATCGATCAGTTGCCTCTTGCACACCCACCACTGGGGATATGCCCGAAACTAAGGTACATGCCCTTGACCAGAATTGAACCCGGGACCTTTTGGTCCATAGGCCAACGCTCTATCCATTGAGCCAAACCAGTTTCGGCGAGAGATAAATTTTCTAAAGTTAGGATGCTAGAGACTGGCTGAGCAGTCACCGGAATCCTTGTCTGGATGGTTCTCTGCCCGGTGTTCTCTCTGCTCTACAAGGCTGCACCATGGTAGAGTTGTTACCTTATGAACATCATCAAACCAACTTTGAATGCTCTTAATGAGGAAGGTACTGGCTAAAATGTGACATTTCCCCCCATATATCTGAGCACTGTCTTGTGGTCTCTCAAAATTTTCTTGGATGAATGTTCTGTCTTTGAACAGATGGAGAGATGGGTGACTGATGTCTAGGTTAAGGGAGAAGCCCCTCGAGGTATTGCTAATGTAAAACCACAGTAGGCGGGAAGCTCAAGCTTATTTTTAGCCTCCTCCCCTTTTTAAATAATTTTATTTGCATTTCTAATACGTGAAATGGTTAATTCTTTAGAAGGAGAGTCAGAGACGGTACCTAATCCCAGCTTGATGCAATTACTTTAACATGAATTTAAAATAAAATTAAAGTTAACAGTTTAAACTGATGTTTGAGGGGTTTTAAAAGATTTAGTTTCCTTTGGAACCACTGTGTTATTTGATCTAGTACAATCTTTTTGAGCTCCATGCATAACATCTTTACCCAAGTACCATTACTACTAGATTGTGCCCATAGGTTGAGTTACAAATGTCCAAAAAATCTTAAAATTATTAAGCTCAGATTAGGGTGTTCAAAGACTACAGTGTTATTTTAGTCTCCTGCCATATCCTCCATTTACTATAAACTTGTTATATTGGCATTCAAATAAAATGTCATAAAGCAAGTATGTAAGGAGGTGTTTGGGGTTTGTTTCAGGCTTCTGCGAGCCAAGTTTGCATGGCAACCAAGATGTATAACAGAAACATTCAAATGGTCTTCAGAAAAAAGAAATGCTGAGCCGAGTTCCAGAGCAGGACAATGTCTAACTTGGGGCAGACTATCAAAGCTGGTCAGAGCAATGACTGAAAGTCGAGTTGGGGGCAGCATGTCACCCAACATTGTCTCAACGGTACTCCGAGTCTCATCTCGCTGTAGTTGCCAAGTGTTAATGAAGCAGAGATGCAGCTGCATGGAATTTACAGATGTTACCATTGGAAGGACCTTTGATGTCATTTTAAACAAACTCGTTTTATAGGCAAAAGTGGAGACCCAGAGCGATGATTCGTCCAGACTCAGAGGTCAGCCTATATACTTATACCAGAAGAGCATGAGCATGTTCTCACCCATGTTCTCTGCTTCAGTGAATTCTCTTTTGCTCCCCCAATTCAACATAAATGCCAACTGTTCTGAGTTAGAAGGAAAGCTTGCAAGAGTGATGCAAGAGGCTTACCCTGGGACATTGCCTACACAGTTCTCCCAGGGAAAGCCTTTCTGGGCTTCTCTGATCAAGCTGCCCCACAGACTCCCAAGAAGAGCCCCCTGAGGAAAGCGAGGGTGCTTTGCTTCCTCTATGGGGGAGGGATTTGTCAGAGCTGAATTAACCCACCTGCCACCATGAGGAAGGGAGAAGCTCTCCTTTGAAGTCCCTTGTGTTACTGAAACCCAGATGAAGGGGACAAGCGCAACTACCTATTGTAGAAAGAGGCTGCCCCAAGGCAGGGTGAGGTGAGATTCATGAGTTGGGAACTTATATAAAAGCTTTAGGGGGAGTAGAACTACTGTTTGATACTATGGTAGTTGATACATGTCACTAGAAGATACCAAATTCATAGAAGATACAATGCCAAGAGTGACCCCAATTGTGAACTATGGACCCTGGGTGATGATGTGTCAATGTAGGTCTGTCAGCTGCATCAAAAGTACCACTCTGACTCCGTCCAGAATCCAGGAGGTAGAAAGCTTGGAGAATATCCTTGTCATCTTGCCAATACCACACACCCAACGCTATTTGTAAATTCCCTTAATAAACTCTTAGTGTAATAGCAACAGCAAAACTCAATGGATTAGTAACCACGAAAGAGGATGCAGTGTATGAGGACAATGCCAGGACTGTCCATCTGTTTCTAAACAGCTCCATGGTTTCTCCTCATAGCAGTTCTATGGAATGAACTGACAGAGGTGTGCCTGACCTTTGCAAAGAAGGCCCATGATTATAAACTCTGCCAGTAAACTATGCAAGGTTGTATAACTTAGGGAAAGAGGTAGGGAGACCTATTAGGCCATGGATCCAATCAGCTATGTTAGTAAAATATATGATATTTCACCTCTGATGGGCTCATATGTCTTTCAGTTGATTTTGAGTTTGGGAACCTAAATTCTACCACTTGCATTTTGAAACATAAAGTTCTAGAACATGTCTTTGGCAGACTTCAGAGTGAGGAGGAAAAGGCTTCATAATCATTTCTCTAGTCTAGATAAAGGGTTCAAAGCTCAGGGGAGGTAAAAAAAAAAAGTTAGAGTGGAATTAGGAGAGGGAATTGCATATTTCTGAAAACAGACACTTTGTGGGTGGTGGTGGTGGTGGTGGGTGACCCTGATAATGGAGAGGACCTCTATCCATGCCCCCTCCTTTTCTTGGGTAGATTTTGGGAAAGAAACAAGATTTAGGGTGGAAGTTGTTGGTAGATCTAGGTAGATGAATCTGAGCTAAACTCCTACATCTGCCCAGAGTGGTGCAGTAGTAATATTAGTATATTTTGTATCCTATCACTGGGCTCAGCATGAATTTGGCAGAAAGAACCAGCACACTGCCACAACCTGGTCTGCATGGATCCATGAGTGTGTCTTGGGGATGCCAATATGACAAACAGACAAACCTGGACAGACAACATCCCCATCTTCCTCATACTTTGACATGTGTAACACCCCCACCCCATTCAGCATAGACCAGGGGAAATGAACACATGAATTGATTGAATTAAGCTTCTACCACCCAGTAATTTTTTGCTTAATAAAATAAAGTATTTAGTTATTGGAACAATTAAAACTGGGCATAGTTTTGGCACACCTGATTTGCAAACTCACTTTGTCATTTCTAAAAATCCTAAAGCAGCACCTATATCTCTACCACAGACTGATCCTCACACTACACTAGAATGAGAACCCAGTCATCTAGAGTTGTAGCCATGCTTCTTTCAGGAGATTGGTGCAGAGAGATAGAGGTCAGACTCTCAGAAGCCTCACAGTTTCAGAGAGAGCAGTGGGCCACCTATGAGAACAATTCTGAAAGCATCTACACATTTTCCTAGGCTGCTACAATATTGTTAACTGCAGAAAAGATGCGAAATGCAGCTTTGTTACAAATTATTCTCAGATACTGAATCGCTAACAGTGGAAGCTTTTCCTGGAGAGGGAAGGATGGTTTTGGAGGGACAGTCAGCAAGATCTATCTACCCAGCATCCTAGTTTCTAAACAGGTAATCAGTGAGCTTGTTAAGAGCCCTGACTAACTATATCTAATCATGAAGCTGCAAACCCAGATGCTCTGCAAGAAAATGGAGTGGAGGTCTTAACTGACCAACTAACCAGTTTAACGAACACCCTGCATTTTCTGGTTTTATTAGTATTTTCACCAACCTTTGACTATGGAAGATTTGAAACATATTCACACATAAACAGGAAAATATAATGAAACCCCAAGTATCCCAGTAGTAGGAATGCTGAGTCAAAAGATTAGTACATATATTAGTACATATATAATTATGTTAGGTGTTACCAATTCATCCTCAGGGGGGGGAGGTTTGATGGTGGAGAGATGTATAATTTGTTTCCTACCACCAACAGATGAGAGTACTAGTTCCCCACAGCCTCAACAACATCATATGTTGTCAACACGTGGGATTTTGCCAATGTAATAGGTGAGGAACGGCATCTCCCTGTAATTTGAAAATGTATTTTCTTATGAGTGAGGTTGAATAGTTTTCATTACAAGCCATTTGCATCTTTCTCTGTGAACTGCGTGTTAATATTTTTAGACCATTTTTCTATAGCGTTGTTAATACTTTAATTCTCTTTTTTAGGTATCCTTTATATATTAGGTTGATACAATGTGAGAAAACTCTCTCAAGTCCCTTTCCATCTAGGCTGAGATATATTTCCCCCTCTGGAAGGTATAGTTCAGATGGCTTTTCTGTACACTAAAACTGCCATTTTTGTACATCAATAAATAAAGAGTTTTGCACAGTTGAACTCAACATTAGATATATTATTATTATGTATTATCAGTTGGTATCAGTTGCCAATATTTGTTTCTTGATTTTTAATTATTTCTGTCATGCACTTAAAAAATTTAAGTGATAAAATTAATTTTTTTCTTTATTGCTTATTGTTGGAGTTTTAGTTCTAGCTAGCAAAGTTTTCCCCAGGGACACAACATGAGAAATTTGCCCATCTCTCCTTCTAGTATTTGTTGTGGTTTCATTAAGTATTTTTCATTTTAAATGCCTATTTATTTAAGACACTTTCCTGATCACTTATCCTACCATACAAGGTAAGGATTACATCCAGTTTTATTTCTCCCTGTGGCTCTCCAATTATCTCACCCTCTTATCTCCCTCTGGTCTTTAGGGTACAGAAAAGCCATCTTAACTCTACCTTCCAGGGGAAAAATATTTCTATGTTCTCACATTGTATCAATAAAAAGAGAAGAAGGATTGGACAGAGCTGCTCACCTCAGCATGACAAAGGCTGGAGAAAGTGCATCCACTGTAGAGAGGGAAGACGATAAAGCTGATGCTAACAGATGAGTGATGAAAGGGCTATCACATACAAAACAAAGACAAATGATCGAGTCAAGATGATCTCAGAGAGGAGATGTTCAAACAACAGAACGAGATGAAGTTTGTGGAGTTAAGAAAACAAACCAAGGACCAAAGCACCACTCAACATTAATTAATTATATTTTCTATATCACAGAAAATACAATTAATTAGAAGCAGATTGCAACAGTGAAACGAAATCACTGGCACAAAGAAAGGTTTAAAATTATCTTAATGAATATGAAGGGAGAGGGGAAGATTAAGGTATTAAAGCAATTAGAAAAGGGGTGATACAACATAACCTAAAGATGACTGGAGTGAAGAATTCAGGCCTGCGAACTGAAGGGTCCCGGGTTTGATTCCAGTCAAGAGCACATGCCTGGGTTACAGGCTTAATTCCCAGAAGGGGTCATGCAGGAAGCAGCCAATCAATGATACCAGGCTTGGCTGGTATGGCTGAGTGGCTGAGCATAGACCCATTAATCAGGAGGTCACAGTGCAGGGCACAGGCCTAGATTTTGGGCTCAGTCCCTAGTGTGGGGCATGCAGGAGGCAGCCGAGCAATGATTCTCTCTCATCGCTGATGTTTCTCTCTCTCTCTCTCTCCTCCCTTGCTCTCTCTGAAATTAAAAAAAAATAAATATATATATATATATATATATATATATATATATATATATATATTTACTAAATGAAACAGAATGTATATTGAAGTCCTAATAAAGAAAAAATTCAAGGAATTAAGGAAATATTGAATCTGTTGATGGAAAAACCACACTATTTGCAAAGAAAAACGGATACTACAGAACAATTGAATCTATGCCATAGTCGTCTTAGGTAATGGATTTCAAGGAAGCATTAAACACTGAAACCATAAGATGACAAAGACAAAACATGTATATATGTATGTTATATTAATTATGTGAATACATGTATACAGAACCAACTAATTTATTAAAAGTTTTATAGATTGGGTAACAGAAACTAAATTGAAACATATACTAGCATTGAATGTAAGAGAAGCCCCTAAACATAACAGAAATATTAAAAGTAAAAAGATTAAAAAGGACATGGCAACCCTACAGTCAAATTATGGAGGACTTCTTCCGTGTGTGTGTGTGTGTGTGTGTGTGTGTGTGTGTTTTAATAATAAACACTTTATTGTGTCTGCTAACAAAAATGTTCTTTATTTATTTCATTATTCTCCTTGGTTTTGTCCATACAACCAAAATGGGAAGGGTCCTGGGAGAGTTTACTCACATTGTATCAACACGAAGGTTGTATAGTTTCATTTCTTTAAAATTTAGATTTACTCCTGTGAATATTGTAAAACATGGGTCCAGATTTTTAAAAACTTTTTACAAATGATTCTCCAGTTTTTCCAGTATCATGAGATTAAAAAGTTCTTCTTTGCCCCAGTGACCCAGGAACCACTGTCATTATCTTCTAGATTAACATATGTAGTTCCATCTATTTCTGACTCTGTTCCAACATAGGTCCCATTGGGTTAAGATCAAGGTTTCGGTGATGCTGTATTTCCTTGTGGAGATTCTTGGAGACAACATATTTCCTTCCCTTTTCCAGATTCTAGAGGCCACTTTTACTCCTTGGCTCATAGCCCCTCCTCTATCGCCAAAGCCATCGCTCCCATCTTTGGTTCTGCCACAGCTCATTTTTCTCGTTGATGCTTTCACCTCCCTGTTATGAAGGCCCTTGCGATGACATGGGGCCCACCCAGATCCCTCAGCAGAATCAGTCCTTAATTTAATCACATCTGCAAAGTCCCTTGTGTGATGTAAAAAGACACAGTCACAGTTGTGGGAATTAGAATGTGGACATCTTTGGGAGTCATTATTCTATTTCCCACATTTCTCATTTTCATTTTCTTCTATAACTTCCTAGTTGTGGGGGAATATCTTAGGTGAAATGTGTTTCTTTGTTTGTTGTTTATTTTTATTGATTTCACAGAGGGAGAGGGAAAGATAGAACATCAATGATAAGAATCATTGATTGGCTGCTTCCTGCATGCCCCCTACTGGGAATTAAGCCTGTAACCCAGGCATGTGCTCTTGACTGGAATCAAACCTGGGACCCTTCAGTTCGCAGGCCAGTACTCTATCCACTGAGCCAAACCGGCTAGGGAAAGGTGAAGTGTATTTAGATGGCTTCTGGAAGCAACCACTTGGAAGGGAGCTCAGACTTGTGTCTGATGAATTGACTTTGAGCCCGGACTCTGTCTCACTAGCTAGGTGACCGGGTGGAAATAAATGTTTTAAGTGCTATTTCCTTTACCTATATCATTTTTAGATAATAACAGTGTCTACTTCTTAATGTTGCTAATGGAAATAAATAAGTTGAAAATGTTACCTATTTATGTTAGTGCCTGGTACACAGCAAGCATTCAATATCTGTCAGCTGTGGTCTACCCACAATTCAATTAAAAAACCAAATTACTTTTTTTTTAAATTTTATTTTATTTTCTAAATACTTTTGTTAATATATTATATTGATTTTTTTACAGAGAGGAAGGGAGAGGATAAGAATTAGAAACATTAATGAGAGAGAAACATCAATCAGCCACCTCCTGCACACCCCCTATTGGGGATGTCCCACAACCAAGGTACATGCCTTTGACAGGAATTGAACCTGGGATCCTTCAGTCCACAAACTGACACTTTATCCACTGAGTCAAACTGATTAGGGCCCAAAATACTTTTTAATGGTGCCGCATTAATATCCTATTTAACTTGTTTGAGCATTCTTGGGTATCAAATAAGTTAACCAATCTTTTGGTAACCCTAACTGTCCCCTGGATTTACCAGCCAAATAAAAGGAAACACCATCAAGGAAGCCATTTATCAACACAGATACACAAGCACCTCCAGGGTCCCACCCCTACGAGTGTCACAAATGATTCCAGCAGAGACAGTGGTAAGCTCTGCTGTCTCCCCTCCCCCTAATATATTTGTATTGATTTCAGAGAGGAAGAGAGAGATAGAAATATCAATGATTAGAGAGAATCATTAATCGGCTGCCTCCTGCATGCCCCCCACTGGGGATCAAGCTCACCACCAGGGCCTGTGCCCTTAACCGGAATCGAGCCTGGGACCCTTCAGTCCATAGGCCAATGCTCTATCCACTTAGCCAAAGCAGCTAGGGCAAGAGGAGTAACTAAGCTAGAGCATAGGAGTAACTAAGCTGCAGGGAACTGACTAACTGGCATTGCTACACCTGGCAGTCCAAGTATTAGTTATGTAGAATTTTAATTATACAAGAATCATTGAATCACCCAATCGCATTCTAGTCTGTCCTATCCCCTGTCCACCTCCCAATAGCTATTCTCCTAGGGCAGCCTCCTATCAAAGAGAGATTCTTTGCCTGGTCAGGCCCCAGATTTTGTTACTTTATTTTGCAAGATGAGCTTGGCAAGTCTGTCTGCCAATGTACCGACTCTTCCATCTGCAATTATAATTAAATCCACACAGTGAGATTCAATCACTCAATCTCATATATTAGTTATCATAGTTTTCTGCTACTTTAAGCATATTTAGTATACAAACTACTGTATTTCTAGTAACTATTGTTGGCAAAGAATTTTATTGGTATCTACAACCCTGTCTTCCTTCCAGTTTGATCTAGTTGATGGGTATGCACATTTTCAGACACACGCAAAAGAAACAAGTTAGAATGATCTTGTCTTCATAGCTCTTAAACTCCTCAGGGTTCAATTTTTCTAGTCAATAAGAGACTTTGAAGGGATTAGCCATCACCTAATCCCTTCTTGACTTACACTCGAGACAAATTTATTCATTATCCAACTCCCAGTGACTTCAGAATTAAAGGTCTTTGAACTTGGTTAATACAGAGGAAATATGAGGTAAAAGATGCTCTGTTATTCTATGTGCCATCATAGTTCTTTTAAGTTTTTTTTAGACATATGTTTCTGTTTCGATCAGCATTCACCTAGGATATTTTATTTGATTAGAACTTTGTAATTGAGTAAAACTCAAGTAGGCAAATAGTTATCAAGGGTCTTTGACACCATGATCCTCTAGTTTGCCTAAAGTTTCTCAACAAAACATCCTGACAATTTTTCTCGATGAGTTGGGTCAGCATGGAACACAGATTCTGGCTTGGCACAATGGACTCAATCAGTCAGCAGATCCTATCACTATGGCAGCAGAGCTCCTTCCTGGCCTGTCTCACTCACCATCCTGAGCCACAGCTTTCACTGTTTATTTCATCTCCCTTTTTCTTTCCCCAAAACCATTTGATCTAGTTATTTCCTGGGTGTACCCCCATTTCTTCAGTCCTCTCCTAGTCTAATTGATGTCCCCTTGTCCAATAAGGACTTCCTTCCCTTGGATCAGGAACTGCCAGCACAAAGGCAATGCTATCTGCTCTTTGCTCCTCACTGGATTGTCTTGCCATTTATTTTTATGTCACCAGAAACCCAATAAAGCTCAGATATACTTCAGGCTGTAACCCCATAAGAATGCATGGACCCTGGAAGGGCTCTGATGGACAATAGAAGACTTAAAGTTACCTCAGAACCCCCCAAAGCTCAAAACAGGCTTTGGATAACTTCTATATGGGAAATGTTTTATTTTTATCTTGGTTTGCTCTATGTTCTGCATTCTGACTTGAAGGCAGCAAGATGTCATACATCCCCTTAGCAGGACTTCAAAATCAACTTAACCTTTTAATGTGACCTAATAGAGCAAATAATTAAGGCATTTTTGTTAAAGTGTGAATGCTTAGAATGCTAAAAAAACAAAACAAAGGATTATATTAATATATTATTTTTCTGAAAATGAAAAGTATAAATGCTATTATGGATACTACTTATGTAAAAATTTTATATAATAAAACCCTAATATGCAAATCAACTGAACTGCAGAATGACCAATTGCTATGACATGCACTGACCACCAGGGGGCAGACACTCAATGCAGGAGCTGCAGGTTGGCAGTCAGGAGTGAGGGGTCCCGGACTGCAAGAGCCCCAGACTGCGAGAGGGATGTCTAACTGCTGGCTTAGGTCTGATCCCCCAGGGTATTGGCCTAAGCTGGCAGCCGGACATCCCCCAAGGAGTCCAGACTGCAGGAGGGTGCAGGCCGGGCTGAGGGACTCCTCTCTGCCCCCCAACAGTACATGAATCCATGCACCAGACTTCTAGTACATATATAAGAACCATGTCATATACAAATACAGAACATTGGAAGGTGATAACCATCATTCAAAAGTAACAGCAAATATAATTAGGATAAGACTTTGGTAAGAAAAAGAAAGTCGCCAATTGTATTCAAAACTCTCAGTCAACTGTCTGTTACTTATATGAGATTCCACTTAAAATTCTGAGACCTAAAAGACTCTAAGTGAATGTGTGACCTAAAGTCAGAGCTCAGTTAGGACTATGCCTATGAATATGAGGTCCATCTAGTCTTTGTGGTAGCAGATATAGTTACAGGTAGATATCCAGCTATTGATACAGAGAAGTTGGTGGTTTTCTCTGGGAATGAATAAAATCCATAGCAAAATACTAGCAGAGAGGCCATCATGGCGAATGCTATGGTAAAAAGACATGTATTAGATGCTTGTCCTTTATGCCTCAGGAAATGCAGCTGAGGAGGGCACTTAGGAGGAACAAAGCCTCCTGAAGTCTGTTGCATATTTGCTAGCAACTACTAATCTCATCCATGTCCTTATGGGTAAACGTAGGCAACAAGGAATAGAGACCTTTTTTCCAATGGTTCCGATTCTGGGATTTGTTGTGATGGGAAGAGATATTTGGTGGTCTGGATAGATTTGCCAAGCAGATACACTCTGGCCTGCAAGAGCAGCTCTGACCCTAAGCACTGCCCACCAGCGCTTCCACAAATCATCACTAAACAATCCTTGAAAGATTTCACAGAAAACATCTCAAAGCCTAGCACTGACTTCAGTAACACTGACCACATTGTCCCAAAACCTTGAATTGTTTTTCCACCCAGTCATAAATCACCCAGTAATAAATAACCAAAAAATTTATAAAACTTCACTGTTCATTTTTGTTTGACAAAACAATTAGCATTCTTTCAGAAGCTGAGATCAACACATGAAAACGCTGTCTGGTTCTGAAAACCGAGATGACAGATTGAATATACTGTGCATACCTTACAAAACCCTACAAGAGGAGAGGGTACACATCCCACAGAATCGCTCAGCATTTATTTGGAGTGGCCTGCCAGCCTCTATTGTAGTCAAAGGTGGGAATTCCTTTTCAAAGGAATTAAAGGATGCTTTGCTGACATGGTTATCTTCTTCAATATATCTAAGTAGAGGCCCAGTGCACAAATTCATGGATAGGGTTCCTAGGCCTAGCTGGCAATCAGGGCCAGTTGGGGACCTTCCTGTTGCAGGCTGGAGCCTTCCTTTGTTCTGCGCTGCTCCCTGGTGGTCATTGCACATCATAGTGAGCTAGCTGAACTCCCCGTCTCTCGGTCAAACTTCCACATGGACACTTTGCATATTAGCCTTTTATATATAGAGATTGGAGACACGTTGTTATAGGTCTAGACTGTTACTATGTCTTCTACTAACGCCAGTCTTGCTTTAGAGCATCTAGGATGTTGATGAGAAGTCTTTGAATCCATAAAAGTGTCTTAAAATGAGAATGGGGAAAATGAAACCATTTGTGCCAGTTAACAAAAATATTTTTTATCCAACTGCCAAGCTCTTACTTCGCAATAAGCGCTTGAACCACAAAGGCTCTGCCTGTTGTTCCTGTTCCGGCATTCTTCTCCCAGGTTTGCGCAGGCTCTGCGATGTGTTATCTGCACGCCTGTGCAGGTCCCTGGAAGAGCTCCCCTGAGGAATTTGGGGTTTGGATACAAAGCGGGCAAGTTCCACATGTCCCTCAGCTGAGTGAGACCCAACGTGATGATTTGTCATTTACACATGTGCTGAACTCACAGCATTCGTGGCAGCTGAAGAAACCTTGGTACCTGTGCAACTGTAATATCCTAGCAATTTCATAATGAAATTCACATGCAATCTCCCAACCCAGCCAGCTTTGTGTCAGCTTTCTTAACATGTTCCAGTTGCATGAAATACTAATTAAAGGCACTCATTGTTAACTGATATAAATAGTCCCCACTTAGCCCATTATAGGTATGGGCTGTAAAACAAACAATTACGTGACAGATGATACATGTGAACACAGAGAAATTCAGTAATGACATTTCTGTAACACTGTAACCTCTTCAACCGCCATATGTTGCACATTAGGAACGAGAAGGGGTGCTGATTGCGAAGGTGACGCACCCTCCAGCTTGTGACTTTTCTTCTAAGAATAGAAAGCACCTCTGAAGGAATTACATTACAAATGGAGTCGAGGCAATGAAATCATTCATGAGAGTTGGATTTCAACTGTTCCATGTGTTTGGGATTCTGCACCCCTGTGCTAAGCAACGGCATTGGGCTACCTACAAAATTCTCTGATCTGAGGAGAGCGCAATCAAGGGATACAATCGTGTACAACAGAGCATGTCTCTCTCCCAAAGTCGGCCATTTATCCCTGAGCACCCAGGGATAGGAGATTTTGACACAGTGGGAAATGAAGTTTGAAATGTATTCTTTTTCTTCCACCAATAAGTCAGCTACATGTCAAAATAGTACAATGCAATACCCCTGGCAATAAAATAAACATATCAATTAACTAAATTATGACATGGAGAACCATTTTCTACTCCCTTGTTTTGATCTTCCAAAACACTGGCTAAAGAAAGGTTGTATGGCAGCTGAGCCTATCATACAAGAGACATGGAAATACACATTTTAGTTGAAGAGAAACATTGAGTAAGAGATTGCAAACATTCTGTTAAACTACAGGTTTTTCATGGCTACATAACATGGCAAATATCTACCTATCCAACCTCCAGTAACTCTGAAAAGTAGCATGTTTTCCCAGAACTACCCTGTTTCCCCGAAAATAAGACAGTGTCTTAATTAATTTTTGCTCCCAAAGATGCGCTAGATCTTATTTTCAGAGGATGTCTTATTTTTCCATGTGCTAGGTCTTACTTTCGGAGGATGTCTTATTTTTGGGGTACCTAATTCATTACCATGCATTTCTATTCTGGCCTCTTTCTATTTGCCAGGTCCTACGTGAAAGATGCTATAGGGTTTATCTTGTTCACTTAAAAGTCTATAAGGTGAGTATTGTTATTAATATTCACATTTTACAAACACAGTCATTTAGGTATAGAGAGAGTGAGAAACTCGCTCAAATTTCTGACCAGCTGCTACCAGCTAGGCTTGGTGGTAAGGGTGGGGATACAGCGGTAACAAGATAGGAATGGCCTCTGTGCCTCTTAGGATTTATGTCTGGTGAGGGAAGCAGACATGAAAGCATAAGCAACAATGAAATGTAACAGCGCTAAGTGCCATGGATGGAAACATCTGAAACATAAAAAAGGGAGATGTATCCCAGTTTAGATTAGGATTTTTCTGAAGAAGTAATATTTGGGGGGACCTGAGTATGGATGGGGTCTGGGTCCAAGCAGGCAAAGTGATGGTAAGAGTTTTCTCACAGAGAAATGAAGTTCAGTGTCTTGAGAATGGAAGGGGATGGGCATTTGCAAAAAGGGGAGGGTGCCAGAGGGACCTGAAAGGAATAAACGGGAGGAAGCAGGAAAGCATGGGGAGGAGGGGTGGATGGCAGGTTCTGTGGAGGTTATCCTAAGAGCCACTGGGAACCACTGAAGCAGGAGTGTTGCAGATCAAATTTGCATTTTAAAAAACCATCCCCTAATCATCATGAGGAAACAAGCAAGTCTAGAATGTGGAAGATTACACTAAGTCGCCTTTTTTCTCTAGAAATTAAATATCATAAAAAAGGTGTGTGTGGAGGTGGGGGTAGAGGGGTAGGTCTGGACCTCAGTAATGGATACCCCACCCCCACCCCCAATCTGAATAGGTGTGGGTTTTTAGTGTGTGTTTTTTTTCTTTAGCTATGATATGGAAGCACAAATCAAATAGAAGTTTAAACTCAGCAATAATCAGGGTATTTCCAGCAGGAATAACAAAAGAAAATACTCGCAACATTTTAAGACACTGTGAAGATGATTAAGAAGTAAGACTAAGAAAAGAAGGAGCCAGAGGGGGAGAGAAAGGGAAACCAAGGCGTGGAGAGGTCAATTAATTTTTCCAAGGTCACAATGAGTCAGAATTCAAATTTGGTTGTCAGTCTTGGAAGTTCACACTTATGGCCCATGTACCAGGATATGAAATGTTATATCAAGATTCATCTTCTTATAGAAATTGATTGACATTTTAATAGATGCTTTATTTCTTAATCACAATAAGGTAATTTTTAAAATCTTTATCATATGAAAATTTTCAATCATAAACAAAAGTACAAAGAATCCATATAATGGAACCCATTATACGGATTCTCTATAATCAACATCCAACTTGGACAATTAACATTCTAAGGAAATAAGTAAGTCTAATTAAGCAACTTTAATATAAAAGAGAACGTACTGAGGAGAACAGAATTTTTTCACTTAAGAATAGTGTCGTCTGCCAAGGATTGTCACCTCTAAATCCCATATTGAAGTGTCCCAATACGCTCTCTAGGTACCGTATTTTTCGGACCATAAGACGCACTTTTTTCCCCCCAAAAGTGGGGGGGAAAAGTTCCTGCTTCTTATGGTCCAAATATAGCCTACACATATACTTTAAAAAAAAAGTTTTTTTACTTGCCCGGCTCTGTGTGGTCTCTGTGTGCTTGCTCGGCTCTAAAATGGTTCTAAATGCTGCTGTTTTCTTTACAGGGTTGATTACATGTGTTTATGACTGTGATGTTGGGTTTTAATGCACATAAAATATTTTAGGACATTATTTGTTTCAGAATCTTTTTTTCTTCATTTTCACATGGGACACTATTTTCTTCTACTTGGTTAGAGGAGAGAGTAAAGAGTAATGCAGTATCCTCTACAAGATAAGATGACTTTGCCTTTACCTCTTTGATGCATGATTGATAATTAAAAGTTGAATGTTATAGCTGAATTAAAAAATAAAATAAAAGCAAATCTGTCTTAGTATATGAACTTCTTCATTATTTCAAAGAAAGTATCTTGGGCTCATTGAGGACAAGTGTCTGACTTTTGAGCTATTACCTTAAAATTGGTTATGACATAAAACTGGAAAAGTGCTATGTAATTTTGGGCTTGTGCCCTGACCAGAAATCAAACCTTCAACCTTTTGGTGTACAGGAGGACACTCCAACCAACTAAGCCACACCAGCCAGGGCAAGATTTTTTAACAATAAAAATAGTTGATAAATGCCTTTTCAATACCTCAAGAAATGATCACATGATTGTTTTCTTCTTTTACCTAATAAGTTGTATTATATCAATTAATTTCTTATGCAGAAACATATTTTCCTTCCTGGAATAAAGTCAACGTGGTGGTGGTGTGTAGACATTTTAACATGTAGCTGACTTTAATTACCTGATATTATATGTGGTATTTGTGAGTTTATATCCACAAGTAAAATTGAGCTCTAGCCTTCATTGGGCCTATTTTGTATTTTAGTATCAAGTTGTTTTGTTTGTATGTTTGGTTGTTTGTAAAAATGTGTTAGGAACTTTGCTTTTATCTTTTGTAACAGTGTAGGAAGTATGTAAGAAAAAAAGTCTCTATTCTTGAAGACTTGATATAATTTACTAGAAAATCCTCTGGGCCTCTGGCCATATTCTTTTGGGTGGTATAGTTTGTTGACAACTTTTTATATCGATTGCAATGTTACTACTTATTTAGTTTAGTTTTGTTTTCATTTTTACTTCATACGGAGTTAGTTTTAATAGCTTAATTTACAAATATTTTCAAGATCTCTTTGCAAGGAGATATATGTTAAAACAACAACAACAAAACAAATCTATGTGTCAGATTTGGGCAGTGGTTTCTGAGTTTAAGGAATGAAGCAAGGTTGTAATAAAAAAAAAATCTCCTTAACTTTTATCAGAAAAAAGTTTTATGAAGTGACTTGAAAGTGCCGTATGCTGAAGTCTGAGTGCATTTTCTATGTCTAGCTTAGGAGATGCAGGGAAGCAGCAGACCTAACCTCCTCTCTAAAAGGGCTCCCCTCCTGTTTACAATTGCTTATGTAATGAAGAACAATGCACACAAGCAGCTAATCAATGAGCAGGAGGGTTGAGGTAGAGAGAGTGCCCCCACAAGGATGAATTCTTCACTCTTTCCACCACTGTGGGTATAGCAGCTACACAGAAATGCTCAGTCCCTCAGCTCATTCTGGTCCATTCTACTCAGTTCCAGGAGAAGCCAGCACGTTCCCATCTCTCCACACACCTGTCCCTCCCACCACCTCTTTCCTATCCCATCTCCAGCCCGCCAGTGACATCAGAAAACTATGTACTTCAAATTCCTAGTCTAGATCCCCAAAGAGAGTTCTGTTTCTCCTCCAGAGACATAGCACAAAGCTGCTGCCAGGTGTAGATTATTGTAGGGCCCAGAGCTTGAGTACAGATCCACTTGGGTCAATGTCAATATAGGACACTCAGCAGCCAAAAACCTGGGCTTCCTGGGAGACTGGCATCTCAGAGCCAAGATATTTTTATGTTTTTCATCTTCATTCACTCTCTTTCCATTCCTTCTTCAGAGAATTTCTGATCCCTGAATGCAGGTAACATTTGAGAGAAGGAGAAGGGGAAGAAATGATATAGAGATGATAGAGGTAGAGAAGAAGGGAAATTATATGCATGAAATTAGTTCTGTTGCTTCTAGATGAAGTAAAAAATGTTTTGCAAATTGTTACAGCTTTTGAATTTAAAAACAGGGCCGAGAAGAATACTTTTTGCAGCCACCATGGGACATGTTCCAGAGCAGAACTGCTGGAAACAGCGGCTGTGAGAGGGAAGTTCAAGGGCCATCTGCATGTCTCCGGAAAGCCCTGGGAAGGGCCAGGGAGAGGTGGCATCCTGGACAGCTTATGTTACGGTGAGTCTAAAAATGTCAGAGAGGACCCTGGGGACCACATTTCATCGCACAGCCCCAGGGGCCTGCGGTCTGCTGGCTGCTGGCCCCAGGAGGTGAAAGGCCAGTGAACAACTGGGATGGCTCTGTCCCATGCCTGCTGTGTGGAGGTATTACAGTAACTTTATTTTTGGAAACAGCCCCAGAAGTGAAAGAGGCTATGCCTGTGGGACCCCCATTTCCACCCTGAGTACAAATAGAAGTCAGACAGAAAGTTGGTCACTGGCCATCTCGATGAACACAGCCAAGATTGGAAGGAGCCAAATATGAAACCTTGAGGGGTTAGTGTATAAAGATGGACATGGGCAGTACCTCATGTCTGGGTGTGGGGTGTGAATAGGTCAAAGCCTCTCCCTGTTGAAAGAAAAGAGCAACTTCCTAGGTCAAGAAATGTGTTGATGAGTTTAAAATAGCCAACTGTCCTCAATTGTCCAGTAGGGCATAGCTGGTGTGCCTCAGTGGTTGAGCATCGACCTCTGAACCAGGAGGTGGTGGCTGGATTCCTAGTCAGGGCACATTCCCAAGTTGTGGGGCTCAATCTCCAGTAAGGGGAATGCAGGAGGCAGCTGATAAATGTTTCTCTCTCATCATTGATGTTCCTATCTCTCTCTCCCTCGCCCTTCCTTTCTCTGAAATCAATTGAAAACAAAACAAAACAAAGCAAAAAATAGTTGAATTGTCCACTGTGAGGAATGGAGATTAAAAAGCCAGGGCCACATTACCAGAGTTATATGGCACTACAGGGCATTCCACATCCACTTCCCTTTTGTCATGGAGGGTTCACGGAGAATCCACTACCACACTGCGGACCCTCCTCTGAGATGGTGGAGAAAAGAGAATATACAAGGAAAACCCAATGCCTATCTGGCATTTAAAGGTTTAAGATGTGGGTTGAGAGAGTCACTGAGATCTTAGCTTGAGATCCGTGAAGCAGGACTACGAGAGCTATCTAACATGGAAACAGAATGGCTTCATAGATATTATCTGAGTTAAAAAAAATAATAAAATAAAATAAAATAAAAAGTCCAGAGAGGTGAGGAGATTGCCTGGGCTCACACAGACAGTTAGCCATACAGGTGAGAGAGAAGCCAGGTCATTTGATTCTTGGCTAGATTTCCTCCAGGCTCACCATGAGGTCTCTGAAATCTATCAGTATCCACACAGTCACTGAGCACCCATTCTCTGCCAGCTGCTGTCCTGGGTGCCAGGGAATGAAGGGGGTTGGGTGAGGGGAAGTGCTATTAGGGAATGCAGAAACATAATAGCTTATACTTTCATAACGCTTTACAGCTTACAAAGCACCAAACTTAAACTACCCTGTTTCCCAGAAAATAAGACATCCTCCAAAAATAAGAACTAGCACATGGAAAGATAAGACATCCCCTGAAAATAAGACTTAGCGCAACTTCGGGAGAAAAAATTAATATAAAACACTGTCTTATTTTCAGGGAAACAGGGTAGCTCATTTAAATGTTGGTCCTCACACAAATCTGAGAAGTATATATCCTCAGTATGTAAGTGAGAAAACCAAACATTGCTCAAAGGAACCCAGGAAGTGGCAAAGCCAGGATACAACCCAGACAACTTACCTCAAAAATTTCAGTGTAGCTAGAGAGATAAAACATAAACATGTGAAACAATTAGTAAAATATATAATATATCACTGTAGTTAATTTAATACTTCCTTGCATGACTTAACGAGTTCCATCCATTTGAGATGCTTCAGAGTAGAGATGTTCACTATATAGCTGAATCTGGGGCCCAGCACATATAGATGGCAGCAGAAATCACAGCACTGGAGGTATTTAAGGTTGGCCCTTTCACCAGTTGTCACCATTTTATTAAGGGTACACATCAACACACAGAGGTAGGCCACTTTATAAAAAGTCATCGATCATGAAACAAAAGTGTACTGGGCATTGGGAATCAACCTAGTCGATACTACTCTGGCTGGTTGGAGCTTGAAATTGTGCCAGATCTGTGTGAGCTCTAGGAGTCACTCAACCATAACTCTGCAATTGTTGTTCTTAGCCTGTCTTCATGGCATCTGACTCTATCCATGCAGCCTAGTATTCAGGAAAGTATTTAAGAGAACTCCATGCTGATCTGCAGCCCTTTCCATCTGTGGTTTCATCGCTGCTGACCTCTGCCCATCACATTCCAGCTGCATCAGCTTCCAGTCCTCTCATCTCTGTCTCCTCAGTTCAGCAAAATCACCTGCTCTGCTAGGACCCCCCTTCTGTGATTCAGGACAGAAAATGGACCCAGGAAGGAAGCCAGGATGCTCATTCATTTCATATGTTCCTTTCCTCTCTCTCCAGCAACACAGTGTTGTTCTGAACACTGTTATTTTGTACCTGTTTCCCAGTTTCCTAGCTGTTTATGATGTGAGGGAAGGTGGCTACCACTGGTGCTTCCAGTGTGGCCATTGGCTGAAGTATCCCCAGGTAGTCTGGAAGCAGTGTGTGTAGGTGACTCTACTTGATAGTTTAAAATTCTTCATGGATGTTACTTTTTTTTTTTTTAAAGCATAACCATGTCAAAAATTAAAATATAAAATAAAACTTCTGACCCAAGGGAGCATGAGACAAGATGGAATAAAGAAAATCTAACCATTTCAGAAGTAGGTGAGAAGGAAGAGAAAAAAAAATAAAATAAAGAAAAGCGTACAATGATTCCAGTGCCAAGAAAGGAAGTCAAAAGAACCTACAGATGGGACTGTTTACTCCGGACAATGTGGAGATAATTGAGGTATTTGGAAAAGACTTTAAAATAAATATTGGATGTCTAAAATTCTCAATGAGCCAAAGGAGGAACTCACATCATGGAAGAATGAGGAGTTCGGAAAGATTAAAGATAGATATTGAAAACCATTAGAAAATCAGAACTGAAGTAAAAGGAAAAGAATCGACAGGATATTCTGAGAAAGAATATTTCCTTGGAAGATAGAACTGAGAAAATCTACCAGGTATATATTGCAAAGGGTTCAAGAAATGGCCATTTATGAACTAATCTATTCCTATCCAAACACCTACAAAATATAGAAAACTCAATAGGACTTAATTATAAAGAAAAATTGTGTGTGTGTGTGTTTTTTTAACCAAAAATGCTTTTATAAAGGGTGACTTTAACGTACTTCTCTTAGAAACAAGTTTGATCAAAAAAAGCAAACATCTAGAATTCTTGAATAACGCGATTTTAAAACTTGTTCTAACAAGTACATTTAGAATGTTGGTGGGAGAGTAAGATGGGTTATCCGCCTGCTGACCACACATCTGAGTCCATTCCTGGACTCTATTTTCTATCCTGCTCCATTGTTGAATGTGTCTTTGCTTATACTAATTCCAGTCTTAACTACAATAGGGTTTATCCACTTTATCTGCCACTCTGAAAGACAAAAGGGTAATCTATAGCTTCCTTTCCCCACTCCATGCTTCAAAATTTTATAAATATATCGAAGAGTGATGAATCATGTGCTAAAAAGCCTCAAGTCTCCCAATTTTGACACTCCACCTCTAGGTGACCCCCAAAAGCTTTGGGGCTTTCTTGTCCCCTGCATCAGCCTACTGCCAGAACCAAGCCTAGGTTCCAAGCTTCATCCTGGGCCCAAAGGGAAAAGCACCTATGGATTCTTAGTGTTAATCTACCACTTCTTCCAGGGGGGTTCACTCTTGCTCATTTTGTTTTCCTGCCAACTCCCCTGAGTAGATCTTTGCTTTTAAAAACTAGAGACTGCAATTAGTTTCTCTCTTATGTACAGAGGCTTTAAGGCTTTTTGTTAGCTTTCCACATGTCCTTAAATTCATCAGGCATGTTATGGAGAAAATGGCCATATATTTGAGGCCTCTCAAGATACCAGTTCTGGTCACTTTAGCCCCAGGAGATACTAAAAGCTTTGCTGGTTTTTCTGGGGATGGGTGGGAGGGAGGGAGGGGGGAAAATAAAATAAAATTAAAATTAAAAAGAAAAAAAGTCCATGAAGACAAAAAAATAAAAAATAAATTAAAAAAAAGCTTTGCTGGTTTTTCTGTGCCCTGGCAGTGGGCCCTCATCTTAGCCTCCAGCCAGCACCAAGAGTCAGCACATCCGCCATGGGAACAAAGCAACTGCTGGTCTTCAGCTCTCTCTGAATGGTTTCCCACTGCCTGACAATTCCATCCATCTAGTCCTCACTGCTTCCAGAGCTTTCCAAAGCTTTGAAATATGATGTCTGCTTTTTATCTGGCTTTTGTAAGTGTTATCAATCAGACCATAGGCCTGCCATAACCTATTATATCACCATTTGAAATGATAAAGTATAAAAATTACCATAACAGAAGAAAACATAGTGACATATAGTAGGTATTATATTAAGTTTGTGTTGAATGGAGTTGCTAGTCATTTCCTTTTTCTGATTTTATAAATTCCTCAGAATAAGATAGAAAGAACTAAAGATAAAAGCATAAATCAATGAACTAAGAAAGAAAAGGGACAATGCCAATAGTCAAATGTGGGTATGAAGACTAGGATCTACCTTTCCAGAGAAAAAAGTGGCATATTTCACTCTGAATAAAAAAGCATAATTAGGTTGGCAAAGGCCCATTGTACCTGAAAAACCAATCAGAGGAAACTGCGTGAAACATCTATGTTAGTAGATTGTCAGTTACATGGTGAGGTTGGAGACATCCAAGGGGTTCAACCCTGACACCTTCCAATTCAGCTGCCATGACAGTGATCTCATCTATTACATCTTAGCCTCCTACCTACAGAGTCATGCTTTGGCTTATGAACCGTGCAGGTGGGCTGTTCTGATGAAATACCATCTCTTTCTTGGATTGGCATAAAGACCACAGCTCAGTGGGGAAAGCAGCCCTCTCCAGCCTGATCTAATTAACACATGATCCATAACATTAGTATTGTCATCTAGTATATCTGAAAGACATGAAAAGTCTAAAAATGAGGACCAAAGACTACAAATATCTAAATATAGGTGGGTGTGGGGAGACCTTAGTCAATAAATTTCTACCAGCCTTTTTCTATACACCTAGCCTTATTTAACAAGCTGGATATATGGTAGATATGACTAATAGCCTCTGGAGTATTTCATCTTTATTTCCTTCTTATTTACAAAACCCCAATTTTGTTTGGGGAAAGCGGGGAGCAATGCATATGGATAAAATGCTTTTCTCTTAGGATCACTTGCAGCTAGAGACTGATAAGGTGATATAGCTGTGATCAAAATGTAAAGAGAAGTCTATTTAGATATGAAAACTTTCTTTTTCCTGATTAAAGAGGTAGACTCAGTGGCACATGCCTTTATTCCTTCCCTCTTTAAGTTTCTTTTATCTAGAATATACTTTTGATGTCTGAAGATGAAATAGCTACCTTTAAAAATTGCGATAAGGATGAGGAGGACAGGAATATTTCCTTGAATAACTGCACTGTCCCAAATTGCCAAACTGCAGACTTCTTTTCATGTGGAAAAGTAAGCCCGCTAAAGGTTACATGCACCCAAATGCAATCCTAACTGAAGGGGACTGAAAGTTATTCCAGGTTTTTAGGAACCTGCCATCTAGTAGAATCTCTGAAAATTCAAGGAAATATTTCAACAATGAAGGTTCATCAATGATGCCATATGGAAAACATGGAAAGAAAAAGGTTTCATAGGAAAACAAGGAAGAATAGTACCTGGGCATTAGGGGGGGTCATTGGGTACATTGAGTGAGTCTTTTATAAGCCAATTTTTTATACAGTTCATAATTATTTGTCATTCTCTTTGCTATTTATACCCTAAACTCCTCCTCATTCTTGTATGACAACTCTTCTAGTCTTTCTCCCTCTCTTTCAAAATGTACCCCTCACAATTTATCCAAAGTTTGTCCTGAACTCAACCTTGTTATTTTTTTTTATTGATTTTTTACAGAGAGGAAGGGAGAGAGATAGAGAGCTAGAAACATTGATGAGTGAGAAACATCAACCAGCTGCCTCTTGCACACCCCCCACTGGGGATGTGCCTGCAACCCAGGTACATGCCCTTGACAGGAATCGAACCTGGGACCCTTCAGTCCGCAGACTGACGCTCTACCACTGAGCCAAACCGGTTTTGGCTCAACCTTGCTATTCTTGCCCACCCCCTGAAACCTGCACAATCTATTCTCCTCTTTTTATTTATTTATTTATTTTGCAACCTTCTTAGTCCTTTCCAAAGTAAAGTAGTTAAATTAGTTTGCTTACTTTATTCCTCTTTTTTCAACCATTATCCATATCTGTGACACAACTCCAGAAACAGTACTTACTGGCAAAGACAAAATTATCTCTAGTGTGAAAAGGCAGATGGAAGCCATGAACATCACCTTTTATTATTTTTTAGCTGCACACAGATATGAATAATTAAAATACACTCATAGACACATGCATTCATCTGCCTTTATGAACACGCAAACAAGGCTGGCTGTAGGAAGAGTCAAATGTCAACTCCCACCTTCATCCACTCCTTCGATTTAACTTGGCTATACTATAATCTGCCATTCAGTCCTTTACACAGGAGCAGAATCAGCACATTTCATGACATTCAAAGCCATTCCGAAAACTACGTTGGAAAAGTAACACAAGCACATTCGTAAAGCACCTCATCTCCCTGCAAACCCTGGAGGTGGGGAAGCCCTTCCTTCCCCCTTCACCACTGCCCAGGTTACACCGGAAGCCCCAACCTGGCCCCTCTGAGCTTGGAAAGCTGCATCCCCAGAAACCATTTTGCTTTAGTCACGAGTGCCCTCGCTTCTAACGCCACATCTCAGTTTATTTTTAGTTTCTGATGCCCTTTTTATTGTCATCTGTCTTTCATCAGTCTCCCACAGAGAATTCCAGCTACCAGTGCTAACGACATTATTCACAGTACCACCATTGATGCCAACACGAAATGGAAATACATACTTTTTTTGTTAGGGTGCGTACACTTCCTGGCTTAATGAAGCAAAGCCATGCTGCAAGTTTATCTCCGTTTATAATAAGAAAATGCCTTGATGGGTGTGTTTGTGTTATAAAGAAAAGCTAAAATTAACACTTTGAAGATCGCCTCCAACACATGAATAAACTTTATTATAAGAAGAAAAAAAAAAGGAAATCAAGGTAAACGTTGATTAAAACAACAAAGCAAATTAAATTCGGTCTAATAATGTTTACTTGTTTTAACATCTGGAAAAGTTTGAGCATACACTGCAAACATTTTTAAACCAAACTTTAAAATAAATGGTGCTTAGTTTCCACAGATGTATTTAAGGTAGGGTCTTTTAAAGAAATTATATTGTACAGTAGGAATTTATTTTTGCATTTAACAGGCAAGAATTTGGATCAGAAGGTGCCAATGGAAAAAAAAAATCTAAACATCTTCCCTAATGGGTTCTCAAAATAACACCCTAGTACCTAAAAAATATGATTTACCTGGACCTTTGCTGGGTGTAAAATACCACAGAACACTCTATGTGCCACTGGGTAGGGAAAGGTGGGCAGAGTATTTACAGGGAGTAGCTGGGGAGAAAAAAAAAAAAAAAACTGGAAAAGGAATTTGAAGACCCAGAAAAATCCCAGTCCAACTTTTGCAAAGCCTAAAATTCTATTCTTCTGTTACAAAAACTCATAACATTTGTCTCATTTTTCTGGTTGGCATTAGTCATGGTCAGCAAACTGCGGCTCGCGAGCCACATGCAGCCCTTTGGCCCCTTGAGTGTGGCTCTTCCACAAAATACCACGGCCTGGGCAAGTCTACTTTGAAGAAGTGGAGTTAGAAGAAGTTTGAGTTTAAAAAATGTGGCTCTCAAAAGACATTTCAATTGTACTGTTGATATTTGGCTTTGTTGACTAATGAGTTTGCCAACCACTGCATAACTATGGACTTCTTATAGGAATTTGTTCCCCCATACCTTACTCTCTATGTCTACGCTCAGTGCTGTTTTGTACTTGGTTTGTCAGCTCTTGGTTTCCCGAATTCTCAGACTGGCCTGTAGCTTCTTGAAAGGTGGAGTCTTCTTTTAGGCTTATTTTTCATCTTCTCCATTAAGGTCTAACTTAGGCAGGACTTGCTGAGTACACAGCAGGTGATAAGTTCTATTGGCATATCGAGAAAACACAGGGCTGGTTAATCTTTATGTTGGATTTTCAAGCACCCATTTAATATGCTAGGAGAGCGTTAGAGAACAGTAGTTAAAAATGTGAGTTGTCAACCATAGAAACAACTACTTCTTCTTTTTTAATTTTTTATTCTGTTTATCCTTCTCACTATATTGTACCTTTTAAATGCAGCGAACAGGGGTTCAGGCCAAGACTCTGAGCTTTGTGTGTTCGCTAAGGATTGTGAATGGCAAAATTGGCTTTCTTATTAACAAAAGTCTGGTTGACACTGTGATAAAGCTTCACATTTCTAATTTTAAAAAAATCCTGTGGCAGACATGTAGCCTCTAAATTCTCATCTCCCAGGGTAACTTCATCCACATACTCATCACTGAAAGTGCCCTGTGGTTGGAAAGCATGAACTCATTTACTCCTCATTCTTCGATGCTAAAGGGGAACAGAGGTTAGCCACAAAGGGAGTAATTCTTTAAACACTAAGAATTATAGGTGTTCTTCTCTCTTCTTAGCCTTCATGGCACTTATTACCTTAGCCCATACAACATACAAAAAAAACTAATCAATTCATTTTTTCCTACTCATTTATCATTATCTTTCTGCATTTCTACTTTGAACAGTGGTTTTCCAAGTGTGGTTCCTGGACCAGCAGTGTTGACATCACCTGGGAATTTAGGAATGTCAATTCTCTAGGTTTTATCCCAACCCTACCAAATCCAGAGCTCTGGGTATGGGCATAGCCATGTGTGTTTTCACAAGCCCTCTGTTTGATCCCAGAGACTAAGCATCTTAGAGAAACAGCTCTTCCCTTTGCCCTACACTTCAAAGACAACGGGACAGGGAGAGACTCTTGAGAGCCAGTGGCAGGCCTCCAGAAAGCATCATGGTACAAAAGGGCCAATCCATGGCTAGCACCACAGACCCAATGGAGGGACACACCCCACACAACTGACTCAGAAGGGGAGAGGAAGTGATTGCCCAGCATAACCAGTAAATTGCATGGAGATGAACAGAAGCATCTGCTACTAACATTTTCAAAGCTACATTTTTCACAGGTACATTCCAGAGGGTAACAAACCGCTTCCACATGTGGGGGCCGATCGCTCAGTGATATATCTTACCTGCCTTTCGTATCATCGCTGGTTTCTTTAGAAGTTAAAGTTCACTTCAAAGTCATTGTGAAGCCGGGAACTTTTCCAGGTGCAACGATGAGTCTTCAGAGAGGTTGGTGATCAAGGTCCGGGGAAAACTGTGAATGAGGGGAGGGAGGCCCGGGCTAACCTGCCTTAGAGCTGCTCTCACTTCTGCCTGATCCCCAGCCCACTTCAATCCCCCGGAATCTCCCAGGAACCTCATTAGCACATCAGCGCTGGGGCCTCCCTCCTAGAGTACAATTCAAATGTTACCTGCTCTGTGTCCCCTCATCACCTCCTGCCCCAGAAATGGCCCCTTTCCTGCAAACATGGTGCATCTTTTGCCCCACGGGGGTGGTCTATTATTCCTGACTTGAGGGCAGGTCCTGGGGCCTATACATTCTTTACATGCCCTAAAGCTCTGACTATCAGGGTTTGCTTTCTAATGAACACAGGCATGATGCAAGTTGGTGAACCACAGAAAAAATCCTGCATGGGACATGAAGCTGACATTTCCAGGCATTTTAGATGTAGAATACCAACAGCAATGCATGAAGAGGTCTGCTGAAAGTCAAGTAGGTATTTATCTTCACTTCAAAATCATGAAAATAAAGGGCTATGAAAGATAGGAATGCCAAATGACAAAAGAAAGTGAAAGAAGTTATTACAGAACATGAGATGGTCAATACCCTTTAGAAAGTAGAAAGCAGATATATAAGTAGCAGCTAAAATATGACTGCCAGTAAAAGGACTTTGGAGCTATAAAGATTCAACCAATACAACTCTGGAAAGGCAAATCGATTGGAGGGTGTCAATATCTCAAAAGGTAGGGATGTGGGTGGAACCTGAAAACAGGAGGACTCTGTGGGGCTTATGTAAAAATTAAATCTCAGAATCCTTCCCCAACCTTTACAACCTATCCACCCTCCAGGCAAAACAAAACAAAAACAAAACAAAACAAGACAAAACACAGGTTTACACTCTATAGAGTCTTTAGACTTGAAGACCCCAAGTGTCACAATTAAAGGGAGGGGTGAGGCATCAAAATAGAAAGGAGGGAATATACATCAACATCTGGTGAAATGGCGAAAGCCTGAACTTCACGTACTCAGCAGCCTGAACACCAAGAGCCAGAGGTGTACTCCCCAGGCAGGAGGTAGAGAATGCCTCTCAGGAGAAAGTGAGCAACCCCAAGGGAAAAGAAACCTACTTATCCTAGGAGCCCAATGCATTGGCCAGTTCCTTGCCCAATAGTCTTAAAGCAGAGCCCACAGATTAATGACACTCCTCTCCTCACCCCAATCACAGCTACCAAGCATGTACAGGTTCAAATCAGCTTAAGATCTCAACTTGAAAAATGAATCTCTATGCCATTCACTTGCACTAAGGCATTTGCTCTAAAAAAAAAAAAAAAAAAAAAAAAAAAAAAAAAGCCATTTGCTCTGAGCAGTTTGGCTCAGTGGATAGAGCGTCAGCTTGCGAAATGAAGGGTCCTGGATTTGATTCCAGTCAAGGGCATATACCTTGGTTGCTGGGCATAACCCCAGTAGGGGATGTGCAAGAGGCAGCTGATCAGTGTTTCTCTCTCACCGATGTTTCTAGCTCTCTATCCGTCTCCCTTCCTCTCTATAAAAAATCAATAATAAAAAAAAAAGACATTTGCACTAAGTTTCTAATATGTGTCCAAATGAGAGAGAGAGAAGGGTGAGGGGAGAACTTATTCAGAGAAAATAGATGCAATTGAGGAATGAAAAAACATTAAAAAATCGAATATTCTCAGATATAAGAAAATATATTAAATCTATGCACAAAATAATAAATGTTATTGAAGTAACAGTAAATAAGAAAACTCTTAGAAACTCTAAATATACTTTAAATTAGCATTTGAAAATTCAGTAGGCTATATACAATAGATTATTAAATTTAAGTAAGTCTGGAAAATATAACAGAAAAGATGAATGAAAAGGGAAAAAATAAGTTTGAAAATTAAAAAATATACCATAAAAAACAACATTCAATTGATAATCTAACCTGAAGGAATGATTAGCAAAAGAAACTGTAAAAAAATACTATAAGAAAATATTCTTGAACCAAAGGATATGGCTTTCCAGATCAAAATGGAATATTGCATAACCAGCATGTTGAATTAAAACAGAAGACCCATCAAAGCATATCATCATGAAATTTGGGATAAAGAGAAGCCCTTTTCTCTTTCCAGAGAGAAAAATCATACAAAAAATGTTCCCATGCAAAGAATGAGGAATAAAAAATTGCCTCATACTTTTCAAAAAGCAGCATTGGCAGCCAGTAGACAGTAGAGAAATCCTTTAAAGCTCTAATTGAAAACTAGATCTAATCTAGAAATCTATGCCCAAATTATAATCAAATATGAGTGTAGAATCAAGATATTGTCAGAACACTAGACCTTACAAACTTTTTCTTCCTTGTCTTTTTTCTTAGCACCTTTTTAGAAGATCTAAATTCAGAAAGAGGGAGGCCCAGGAAACCAGAGATCCAACTTGGAGACAGATGAAGCAAATACCCAGGCTGAGGATCAAGACAAATCCTCGGATACCAGCGAGGCAGCAGCCCCACAGCACAGACAACCATCCCTGGCCGAGAAGGACAGGCAGATGGCTCCAGAAGGAATAACTCCAAGAAAAACAAAGCTTGAAGGGTTGCTGGAAGTACCTGTTCAGATTGAGAAGGGTTTTATTCTCTGCTAGAAATGCTGGATAAGAATTAGTTCTACGGATAACAACAGGAACCAAAAGAAGAAATGGTTGTCTACAGAAAGATAATGAGTCATCATATATGGGTGGCTCATCATTAAATATTATTTGCATAATTATATAATGCTAGTCGTTGAATATTGATTTCACTAAAAATTGGTGCCTTAACTATAAAGGGGGACTGGGGAGATGGGATGGATCTGTATTTAGGGTAGGGACAGAAGGTTCATGAAAAGAGAGTTAAATTCTCATCTTCCATAAAATAAAAGTCAACAGATATGCGTAATGTGTACTGAAAAAATAAAAGACAGCTTAAACATGGAGATAAATGCCAGAGGAAGCAACAGCAAGGATAGCAAGAGAGTAAAAGTCAGGGCTGGAGGAGGGTGGAACAAGGAAGGTTTATAATGCTATTTGATTTATTGCTTTCCACAGAAGCGGTATGGTATGGAGCTTACAAGCCAGGACCTAGATTTTGGATTTTAACGCTAACAATTGTTGACTCTGTTCTCTCCATGCCTCAATGTCCCCTTTCAAGCAGGAATAATAATAATAATGACTAAATCAGTTAATAAGCCCAAGCACTTAGAAGAGTGGTACTTAGTGGTTTATAAGTATTTGTTATTATTATTAAACTATATACACATACAACTTAAAAATAAAATATAAAAATATCGGAGTATATAAATATTGCTTTGAACTCTACTTCTGAACACTATGTTCTTTCTTCCTTTAAGGTAATAGTCAGAATTTTGTGTTCAGTTTTGTCCTAAATAAATTTACCAACCTCTGTCTCTTTTTTCCCACCATTGAAAATGTCAGTATATGGTGCTAGGTGGGTACTGGAAATATCAGGGGGGTCACTTCGTAAAGTATATGGTTGTCTAACCACTATGCTGTCCACCTGAAACTAGTACAACATAATATTGACTATAAACTGTAATTGAAAAAATATATAAAAAAAGAAAGGACACAGTAACATAATTTTTTTAAATGTCAGTGAACACAAGGAACCACTGAGAGAGCATGAGGACCCAGCCCTCCCCACCCACAGCCCTGACTGGGTGTCTAAGGAGTGACCCACACCATCGTGTAAGCCTTCCCTTGGCGGGAAACCCTGGTATCAGCCCAGCATACACCCCATCAGATTGTGGGTGTGTGCTTTCCAAAGCAACAAGTTGTATAGCATCCTAGATCAGTGTGGTCATCATGAAAAGACTCATTTTCCAGCTGGGGTTCCAGAGAGAGCTCTTAGTGTTTCAAAAGTGAGTGAAAGAAGTGGGAAGACACATTCTAGGAAGCAACTTGTCACTAGGAAGACACATTTTAGGAAGCAACTCATCACTAGCTTGGGACTAACGGTCCCCTCTTCTCTGTCCCATGCCTTCTCCTGACTATCACCCTGTGGGGTCATGACCCAGTGGGAAAGCTAGAAGGCTGCTTCTGTTCTCTCTCCCACACTTCTGTCTTACTCACCTAATGCCCAGTCTCACATCAGCACCCACACAAGAGGGAAAACCATGGTCACCTGGGATCCTGGCGTGACCTCTCCCACATGCATACCACAGCAAGATCCACATGCTTCCATCATGGAATGTGGTGCGTGACTTTGCTCATGGCTCTTACGTCTACTCTTTTGGAGACCTTGCATAAATAATACAGCCCTCCAGACCTCAGTCTGCTCACTGTAAAAGCTAAGCGTCAGACTGACTGGGAGGATCCCTGCCCTCATTTCACCCAGGGCGTATGAGGCCTGAGGAAGTGATGGAACTTGTACAGGGCAACACACCAAATCAGAATTGGGACTTGAACCCCCATCTACTGAGCTGGAGACATTGCTCTTTCCATGGTGCTCAATCGCTGCCAGATGCCTCAAGTATCACCTCACAATCACAGACTCTTCCCTAGGAAAACCCAGAGCACCGCTCAGAACCCCACAGGAAGACCGTATCCTTCTTTCAGAATATAATTCCTCCCCCAAGGCTTTAGCACTAGGTTTTGATTTTAATAAGAAATTCACAACTAATGTAACACATGGGCGACTAAAAGCTCCAAACCCATTGAAACAACCTTTGCTTGTATTTGCAGTCAATTTGCAGCATCTCTGACAGCAAGTTCTTATACAAAGTCAAGTTTTCATACAAAGACTCACCCTGCTGTAGACCCGCTCACCGGAGCCTGGGGAATGAACTGAGCAGCTCCTGAACAAGTGATGGAGAGCCAACTGCTCGCTCCCCCTCCCTCCCCACACCCACCCAAAGGCCAGTCTCTAGCAAGCTGCTTGGCAACTCTGTTCAAGACAGCTTAAGGTCCAGGAGCGGATTGGGAACAGCTCTGGCAATCATCTTCCCTTCCCGTGAGCCCAGACTGCAGTGGGCGGGCAATGTGGCATTTTGCCTCTGATTTCAACCATTTCTCTAAGCAATTCAGCACGAGATAAATACGGCCTGCATGGCACAGGACAGCCGGCCTGAGCCTCCTGCCCCCGTGGCAAGGAGAGACACTCAGTGACCCTGGTCATGCCCATCCCGGGACAGAAGGAGCGGGCCACAGATTGCCAGTGGGACAATGCAGGAAGATCGCTCTCCTCCTTTTAAGCCAAGGGAGCAGATGGGCCTGCGACTCTGCCCAAAGCAGCCTGAGAATCTTCGAGGACGGACAAGCCATTTGACTTTTAAGCCACTCACAGCAGCTGTTGGAAATTTGCATTCTGCATTCTGCTCTCTGTGCAATTGCTAGAGATGAAAAGTCTAGAACACAAGCTAAAGCAGTGGTCAGCAAACTGCAGCTCTCTTTGGCCCCTTGAGTGTGGCTCTTCCACAAAATACCACGGCCTGGGCAAGTCTATTTTGAAGAAGTGGTGTTAGAAGAAGTTTAAGTTTTAAAAATTTGTTTCTCAAAAGAAACTTCAATCATTGTACTGTTGATATTTGGGTCTGTGGACGAATGAGTTTGCCGACCACTGAGCTAAGGAAACTTTGGGGCAGCTTTTCTTCATTCTCTGGTTCCTCTGGTTTTCTGGTCTCACTGGTCCCTCATCCATCCTCTGCTTAAATGACCAGGGATACAAAACACGTCTCCGAATATGTTCTGCGCTCACTAGGAATTATCCAGGGCTCCCTGAAATCTCTAGCCTCAAGTCCCTGTGCTGTGGAATGACCTTCAGGTGACCTCACCCGTGGCTTCTCCTGCCCCTTCCCTGCTCCACCTCTGCCTCCACCACGCAGGCCATGCAGAACCCGGGTTCTCGCTCACCTCTGGATTGTTGAACACCTACTTCCCTATACTCAGAAAACCCCTCCCCAAGTCTCAGCAGAAATGCCTCCTTCTCCAGAAAGCCCTTCTAGGCCCCTCCTAGCCGAGTATCTGTTTCACAGACTAGATTGTGAACTCTTTATAGGAGACAGTAAATTTCTTCTCTGAGTCCCTTACTCAGCACCCATTGAATAGGAAATATGCCATATTTCTTTTCTTTTCTTTTCTTTTTTAAAATATATTTTATTGTTTGTTTTTTACAGAGAGGAAGAGAGAGGGATAGAGAGAAACATCGATGAGAGAGAATCATCGATCAGCTGCCTATTGCACAATCCCTACTGGGGATGTGCCTGCAACCAAGGTACATGCCCTTGACCGGAATAGAACCCGGGACCCTTCAGTCTGCAGAGTGACACTCTATCCATTGAGCCAAACTGGTTTCAGCTCTCTCTCTCTCTCTTTTTTTTATTCTCCAGATAATAGATGCTAAAAAGTGGTTTGTGCACGACAGAATAGCTTTAAAAAAAAAACAAATTGTATTTCCCCAACTTAAAGAATGTGTGCTGTAATTTATAATGCAACATAGGAAATATACTCAATCATTTTGTTATAATTATATCTGGCACCAGGTGGGTACTAGACTTAGGAGGGGAAATCACTTTGTATGTTATAACCACTATGCTATCTGAAATTAATATATTGAATGCCAACTGTAGTTGAACAAAAGTGAAAAACAAAAAAAGAAAGTGCACTTTGTCCTCAGACACACGCAAGTCTAAACATCAATGATGTCAACCCAGGACTTTGCCTTTAAGTAGTTCGTCAGGCCCGGCAGTCCCCAGGTGGCAGTCTGTTTCATGAGTCCCCTCCCTCCTGTTCCATTTCCTCCTCCAGCTGTTAAACACTGCCCCGCAGGCTTCCTCTGCTCCAGGTGACATGTGGAGGGGGTGGATCCCACCCCACCTCACTTGCTCCAGGTGTTCGAGCCCCTCAGGACTCACAGAGAGGAGCCACAGGAAAAGCTTGCTGGGGATTTTAGCTGGACAGCTGCACCTGTGGCCCATGGATGGTGTTGGCCTCCAGGGGCCCTCCACGTTTCTCATGCTGTTCTGTGAGAACAAGTCCTCATTAGTGTCCATGCCAGGTGGACCCAGGAGGCAGGGGTATAAAACGAGGTATGAAGGTGGGGGTTAAAAAGCATTGTTACTTCACTTTCTTATTTAAGTTCTGCCTCCTCCAGCCTAGAACGTCCACTTTGCCATAAATAGATTGGGCTGATGTGTATACAGGCTGAATGATCTGAGCCTGAGGTTTCCCTAAAATTATCAATAACCACCATCCAGGAAGCAGTGGGCTTTGGCCAGGATGGGACATGGCCTCCAAACTTGGTATCAGCTGTTTCCGAGGAAGTCTGTTTTTGTAAAGGGGTCACCAGCACACCCACTAGACACTCTGGTAAGTTCGTGAATTGCTACAACATAAAAAGGCAGGCCCGGTTTGAATTACCAGGCTCTGATTCCTCAGTGGAGTTCTGGTCACACTCACTACACAAACCATCTGGAGCCTCTCTCTGGCACTTTGTTATTTACTCGCAGTCCCAGGTGGAATTAGAGCCCATAACTCACCGATGTCCGCCCCTCTTCTCCATGGACAGCATCATACCTCATCTCAGCAGTCACTCCCTGGCTATCCATCAGCCATTCCAATTTGGGGATCACTTGCCAAAGTGTATGTTTCTCTTTGGGGATTATCATTATAAATTAATGTTTTACATTTTCAAACTAGTCCGCCATTTTCCAGAGCATATTGCCTTTTCTCTCTCTCTCTAAATATCACATGTCTCAAACTTATAAAGGACCAACATATTCTTCCCCAGCTTTTTCTTCCTCCCTTCATAAAGAATTCTGATAACCACCAGATCATGTGTTCCAACCCCTTTTGCTTCTCTAGGAAGTCAATACCAAACTAACCAACCAACAATGGAAAAAAACCTACCAGCTCAGGGCCCTCCATGAGAAAGACAACTGCTGATCGGTTAAGATGGAGCATGTTACTGAGTTTCTCTGAGCCTCAGTTTATCAGAGGATGAGGCATGAAAAATCTGAAGAAATGTACTGGGCAGTGCTCGGTTGCAGCAAAGAAAGAACCATCCAGGTGCACAGATGTCAAAAGAGGGAGAGAGGTGTGATGAGTCTGAAACTAGGAGAATTACAAGGAGTTGGAGAACAGTTGGAAGAGCACAATAAAGGTGACACTGAAGAGACAGTAGAGTCCCACTTGGGTATCATGTAAAAGAAGTTTGTATGTTATTTTCAAAGTGAGCGATAGGAAGTCATTGAAGGTTTTAAGAAGGGGAGTCTAGTCTTTGCTTCTAGAAATATTCTTATCATAAATGTGGAAGTTGGATGGAAGAGATGCAGAAATAAAGGGAAAGAATCCATTTAAGGGAATGCAGATGTCAGACAGGTGAGAAGGGAAGGAAGGCTCAACTAAGCAACAGACTGGAGGCCAGGAAAGAGAGGATGGTTGAGAGATCTTTCAAGTGGTCATGGGGAGCAATTGAAGGGATGACTTGAGTAAACTCTCAAGTTTCTGGTTTGGACAACTGGATGAAGGATAATACCATTCACCAACACAGGGAAGAGAGGGAAGGGGAATGAGAATTTAGTTCGAAGAAATTTTGAGTGAGTGGCTGTGGGACACTCAAAAGGAGTCCTGGTAGGCAGGAGCATTTTCAGGCAAAAGGGGAGATATTGCTGTGTACATTGAATGTAAATTGAAAACACAAAGAATATGAGACCATCCAAGGAGCAGGTGTAGGGTGAGAAGAAGGGAGAGTCAGCCATGAGATCCTGGGTACTCACTAAACAGAGGATAGAATTTTGGGGACAGAGTGGTCAGCTGTGTCAACTACACCACAGAGAGTTCAGTCCTGTAGAGCAGAAATTGGAAAGAAGTGGGTTGGGGAATGAATCAGAAGAGACAGCAATTGTGGACAGTAAAGTATTTTAGGAGGCTCAGCATGAAAGAAGAGAGATAGGGACAAAGTAGAGTATTGGTTGGTGGGTGGGCTGTGTTCTTTTTAATTACCTTTTTGTTTTTGGATCATTTTAATTGAAAGAGAAATTGCAAAAACAGTTAAGTTCCCACAATTACCATGACCCATTTATTAAAACTCAGAAATCAACATTGGTATATCAGTATTAACTAACTCCCAGAATTTACTTGAATGTCGTCATCTCTTCCACTAATGCCATCTTTTGTGTCCCAAGATCCAACCCACAGTTCCACGTTGCAGTTAGTTGTCTTATTTCCCCGATATCCTCTGGTCAGTCTTCCTTTGGTTTTCAGGAAAAATGAGATATATTGCTATATACAGTGCATATAAATGACACTCTGGAGGAGTACTGGCCAAATAGACTATAGAATGTCTTCCAATCTATGTTTTTCTCATGGTTAGACAGGGGTTATGGATTTGTGTAAATAACACATAGAGGTAAGCTCCTCACGCCCATCACTTCATATTCATATGAGTCGGTACAACAAAAATGATATTAACTTGGATTATTTGGTTATCTCTCCATTATGAAGTTTCTCCTTTTCCCTAACCCTACCCGATTCTTTGGAAGTGACTAAATCCAGCCCACTCTCAGATATGAGGGTAGGAATGAAGAATAGAAATTCTTATTTTATTTTCAAGATAGGAAAGATAGTCTCAGTTCAGTCTGTAATCTTCATCATTCTTTCCTTTATCTGAAAGCTACGATATATGAAGTCTCCAGTACACAATGGAGCCCATAATTATATGAGATTTTATTGTTTGTTATTTCATATGTGTTATTCAAGGTTCCAGACAAAACAGTTCAGTGCCTATCCTGGGACTCATACCATACTTGACCCTTTGCTCAACTCATTTGGTTACCATGTTGTATCATTTTTACCTACTAAACATCACTTAAATTCAGTCACAGGTAATACCTGACAAAACTCTGTGAGGTTCACTGACTCCTGGATGCCTTACTTTTCCTCCAGCTGGAACCTGATCTCCATTCCTATATATACAGAAAGGCAGCAAAGGAAACCGAACTCCCCAAAAGCTTTCTCTGTCCCGTTGCCAGACTTAAGTGTGTTAAGTAGGAATCCAGGGCAGAGGCACAATGTGGCACATGGACCTGTTTGTTTTCCTCAACTGCTCCTCACCCTGTGAGCTGAAGGACCTTGGCATAAGCTTGAAAGCTTAGAGCTCATCCTGAATAAATGGCTCACACAAAGCCCCATTCTTGGCATTTCTCACAGAAACTTCCAAGGAATATGTATTGGAACAAGAATTGTCTCTTTCTCTCAAGATTCTGCTTTTAGAATGCTTGTAGACTGGGTCCTTTCTCAGAAAAAGACAAGCAGAAGATCTGAGTTCCAGGCTCATTCTGTCACAAATCTACTCTGAGAACCAGGGTTAATTGTTCCAACTTTCAAATAGAAGTTTCCGTTTCCAAATGTCTGTCTCTCTCCTATTACCTCCTGATTTTGGCATTACTAAAATAAAGGGCTTGGGCTAGTCATAGCTGATTCAGTGCAATCCACCAGATACTTTATTAAGTGGCTACCATTTGATTTGATTTCTGGAACTTGTCTGTTACAGTCCTAATATAATGTGACTGGTTTTTGGGAATGTTATGTGGGAAGCCATATTTCAGAAGAATCACATGGAAAAAGAATTAGGGCTGCACAGGTCAAATTCCAGCTTGGTGAGTCGTGTGAGATAAATGTGGGGAAGCCCAGTGGAAAGAAGGGGGCCCTAACCTCTCAAGAGACACTCCATGCAGCCCCCAATTGCCTCCATCCCCATCCCCTCAAGTGGAGTTAGCTTGCTGTTGACAGATGGCTCCTTGGGCCTCCAGAGTGTTCTCCAGCCATCACTAGTTGTCAAACTGTAAACAAGAGCAATTCATTGCCCTTACCTCCTCTCCAGGATTCTTCCTAACTTTGTAACCTCCAAAGCCCAAGATATGTCATAATCACCTGTGGATCTCCCACTTACTGCCCATCTAAGTGAACCAGATTTTTCTTAAATGCAAAAACACAGAGCACATGACCTGACAAAGAATATTTTGCTAATCCTGATTGCAAAGACAGTCTAGGGAATGTAACATGTTATTATTTCCACATTATTTCAACCATTCCTAATGTATTTTCAGAACTGAAATTGATACTGTCTTGGACTGCCTTGCATACTCCTTGGCTTCTCCCCTACCCTCTTACTGTTACAGGTCACTATTGCAAGGAACTAACATGCTATTGAGGTGAAAGAGGAATAGGGAAAACACTTGGTAAAACTTCCTTGCAGGCAGAGTACACTATGGCACAGTGAGATTAGAGTGATGTGGGATGGTGCCTTTGGCCCCCAGTATTACATCTGCTTAAAATCCAACCATCAGAAATTCAGAACTTTCACACACATTTTTATTCATAGTTAAATTAAGTCCCCATGAATGTCTTCAAGCATTGACACTTTGGTGAAAGGGTTTGATTTCAGGAGGATAGCAAAGCATTGTGTGTCTGATGGTTGTCTGATGGTGAGATGGTTGGCATAGGACCCTTGCTTGCTGCCTTGCTACACATTAAGAAAGAACCAGCTTATACATGATGGAATATCAGAGTGTGAGACCTTCTTACTCTCCATAATCCCAGAAAGAAAGAGCAAGAGACATTGGGGGAACATGGCCAATGTCATGGTGGCAACATCTTCATCCACTGAAGTGGAAGAAACTGGACATCTCCACCATTACTCAAAAGAGGTTGGCCCAGGAATCCAGGGACCTGAGTTCTAAACGTGGAATCTTCAACTGTAAAAGTAGAAGACAGACAGCATAATCTCTAACACCTTGCCCACCTAGAACAATCTACGGTTACTTTAGATCAAGCAGGTATTATTCCAGAATGACAATAAATGTAGGTGAGACATGAGTAACATAAACATCTGGGATGTGAGAAGGATGGAGAGAAAATGGGGAATTGAAGGTGTAAAGGTATGTACAGGTTTGGTGAGACTCTCCATGTGTGATCCATACAGCTGCTCTGAATGGTCCCAGGAAAAATGTCTCCCTCTCCTCTGTGACATACTTCTGTTACAGTAGCTCACATTTTATTCTGTCTTAGGACTCCCCCATCCCTTTAATTGAGTAGCAAAATCATCTAAAATCCACCATTTTATTGGATTCCACACTGCCCTAAAACAAAAACACAACACACACAAAACAAACAAACAACAAACAAACAAAGGACCACAGTAACTTGCCAGGGATTCTCATTCCTATTTCCCAAGGGAAAATCCTGGGGTTCAGTGTGTTACGAGATTCCACATATAAAACTTTACGGGGTCAGCTGAAACCAGAACCCTCATCTTCACCAATTCTTTGGAGCCTTGGGGTTGCTTGAAGCCATCTTCAAGCAAAGTCTGCTAAACATGTATTTTACCTCCCTGGTCAACTGGCCAAACTTCTTCTCCAAAGAGCATATCAAAATAAAGCTTTGAGTTGGGTTACCTGCGGGACAGTCATTTTTGCTGGTCATAGCCTTAGAGATTTCACCAGGCCTCCGGCAGGTTTCTGAGTGTCTTTGTGCTGAGCAGCTGGGGGCTCCAGGTTTCCCCCTAATTCAATCTGTGCAGCTCCACTTTTATCTGCTTTATTTATTGGTCTCTCTGTAGGTATTAAAAAGCGTTTGAGAACCACTGTAGGGCAAGTTGTAGTTGCAGTGCTATTTCCAGACTGAACCCAAGTTCTAGTTTCTTTACATGACATGCTAATAAATCTCTGCTTCAGCCTCCCCACAAAAGAGGGGTGACAGAAGCAGCCCATTGGTCTTCAAGACATAATGTCACCTGTCACATCAGGATGCCTCCAGGGAGTCTTAAATCCAGAGGAACATGTGAGTAGTCATTTCACGTCTTAAGACCCCTCTGATGAGAGAAGCCTCATTACCATGTGTGCACAGTAGCTAGTATTTTACATACACTAACTGGCCTGTTTTCATTCCTTTTAAATACCCAAAGGCATCCTACCTACACGAGGAGCTGAAGGCCTACAAACCGTGGTCGTAAAACTGTTTGCACACTACGCAAGTGCTAAGGAGCACCTGAAACCACTTTGCTCCTATTTGTTTTGCCCCCTAATATGCACACTGGTATATTAGTGTTTCTTTTGAATCCCCTGGGTTTGGATATTATACACCCAAGTTTTACTTCAAATTGAGTTTTCACAGCTGGATTATAAACCAATGGAAATGTTGACCCAGCACCAACTATATCATTCCAAACAGGTGTTGCTTTAATTAGCCTTATCGTAAAACAAAAATTAAAGGAAAACATTTTAACGTACCTAAAAAGTTTCTTAAGGCCTTAAAGGGAGCAGGCAAATTGTTTAGGACTTTTAAGCCTTATCTCCTTTTCTCAGAGGCTCTCTTTAAAAAGTCAGCACCACTTCTGAAGCTCCAATAACAACCTGATGTTTTAAGAGGAGGAAAAGAAAAAGCTGGCTTCCCTGACATATTTGCTGGTGAAAGAGAATGTTTTCAAGGAAAGCAAGAGAGGCCTTCCAAATCCACTCACCTGGATCTCAGATGGCCTCATCTCTGGCAAGAAGAAGACAAAATGGCATTTTGGGATATCATGCTTCACCTTTAAGATAATTGTCACTATTTTCCATGCAAAGAGAAAGGAGTTTTGTGTGATTTCACTCCAGTGTAGAAGATATATCTACAATGTACTTGCTACAGAGATGGAAGGAAGGTTGCAACAGTTGTACCCTGAAGGAGTCAAACTTATAGTAATCCACACATGAAACCATTTAGAAAACAAGCTAAAATTGGATATGAATTAGCTCAGGCGTGCTGACATTTCAGCAAGACAGCCCACACTTTATTTGGTCTTGGGAAGTGTAGAATGATTTCCTAGAGAAAGAAGATTGACAGGTGAGCCTCAGAAATCGAATATGGAGTGTGAGAGCATCTCAAGCATAGGGAAGCTGCATCAGACAAGGTACAGAGCAGTAGTTCTCAGCTCTAATGTACACCAGTCTCTGGAGGGTTAGAGAAGATGGATTACCGAGCCCTCAGAGATTCTAATTCAGAGTCTGAGTGGAGGGTCCGAGAATTTCCACTTCTATCAGTTTTCCAGCTGATGTGGATGCTGCTAGTCATGGACCACACAGGACTTACATGTAGTTATATTCACAGCTTTGATTGAGTTGAGTGAAAAGATACAAAAAAAAAAAATCAATATGAGGGAAGGCACATGTGGCCGAAGGAGCAAGGCTCCAACTTTAGGAGTTCTCTTTTAATGGAATCACATAACACATGCTGAACTCCTGCAGCAACAAGTAGGGACAATACATGTAAAATGCCGGAGAAGCTCAACAGAGACTCCACCCCCAGGATGTCGACTGAGTACTGGTCATATAGACACCCTCTCTCTGACAGGTACCAGCATTCCAGACTTCTATGAGGAAAGCAGGCACTCACCATGAATCATATTGTTTGTACAGTAAAGGCCTAGTGAGCCACTCTTCTCAGTTCAGGGCATGATGGAGAACTTCCCAGATTCAAGTTCCCAGGTGTATACATAGTCAACCCTGCAAGCAGGCCTTTCTCATTAGAGCTGTCTCAGGCCTGCTATGTTAGCTCACTTCTACAGAACACCTCCTATCTTGTTTTATTGTTACCATGTCTACATATTTTTAAAACTCTGTAAGACATCTTTGTTATTGTTTTTGTTCTTCCTTTAGTATTTACTATAGGTCATTTCCTGCTGGGAAATGAGATCTCCCAGCTTTTGCCTGGAACATCTTTATTTCCTCTTTATTTTTGAATGACAGTTTTACTGGCTATAGAATTCTAAATTGGCATTTCCCCCACCCCCAGCACTTTGCAATAGCATTCTATTGTCACATAGTTTCCTTTATTCCTGTTGTCTTAAAGTTGCTCTTTCGAAAGTAAGTAATGGAAAAGAGATACATTTATGTATTTCTCTTTATTTTTGGTTTTTGGCAGTTTTAATATGTCTAGGTGTTAGATTGTAGGGCTTCTTGAAATTCTCACCCATTTCTCTTTAAGTATTGATTCTGCCTTATTATTTTTCTAACATTACTGTTATGTTAGAATAGTGACTTTCAATAGGGGGTGATTTATTTATTTGATCTAGGACAAATGTACCCCCACACACAAAAAAAGAGTTTTTGATTCAAAATATCAACAGTGCAGTGTACTTCTTCCATAGTCATGATTTTTGTCTTCTTGATGTTCACATGCAAACCTGTTTTGACACGTTCTTCTTTCACTTTGCTCTCAAGTCCTTAATATTTTCTAAAGTTCCACCATTTCTCTGCCCAGTATAAGTGGCTCTCTGACTGGTTTCTTAACTTCTTACATCAAAGATTCCCAAATGCTCTAAGTAAAATATCAGGGTGCTCAACGCATTGAACTTCCTTTCTTTCCAGGATCTGGCTCCTCATGGCCTTGCTGCATCTCTAGCTCCCTCATGCCTTTGGACACTTTAAAATCAAGCTTCAACTTGTTCTTACAGGAGGTTGAGTCTGCCAAAGCTACTGCATCATAGCCAGAAGCCGAGTCTATATTTAGAAATTAGGTTGGACATAAGGAAAGTACTTATGTACTGTTCTATGAGTATTGTTGGATGCTCTGCTGGGTCATTAAAGGCAGGCATAGGCTCCTGTCCTCTTGAAAAGCCAGAGGAAATTTCCAAGGACCTTTTATAATTAAAGAGGTATGCATGATAGGGAGGGGGTGCAGGAGGAGAAGCAACCACACAAAATGATTTTTCACCATTTCCTGTGGCCCTATCAATCTCTAATTGCTGCCAATACTCAAACACTAGGAATTTGAACAGAGCCATGCATTTTCTTCCCACAGTTCTCATTTGGTTTGCACATACCTCAGAGACAGAAGATTGAAATTTAAAGCAGAAGAACTAAACTAAGAGCTACACGTTTACATAATGTTTCCCATTTGATTATAGTTAGGAAATGTAATATGTTTGTACTTTCTCTTTTAAATCCCATAAGTGAAGCTCTGCTCATGAAATCTAGAATGCAAATTTTTAGGAATAGAAAGAAGACTGGAATGGGATCTTATATAGTCCAGGAATTTCAAACTACAGTTTTGTTTTGTTTTCTTAGCAACATTACATTCATGATACCTCTGGCCTTTGTCAATATGAGCCTAATCAGTGGTCAAGGATAATAGGGGGGTGGGGGCATGACTGAGGGGTGGGGGTGGGGGATAGGAATGGTGGTTGAGGACAAATATGTGATACCTTAATCAATAAAGAAATTAATTTAAAAAAAGAAGAAAAATGAAATCCAATGTGTTATCAGATGCAGTTATTACAGAGCCTTAAACTTGCTTCCTCTCTAACATTGAGTGCACATATTAAGTGGATGTGAATGTTTCAGGTGAAATCTCAGTCATTCGGTTTAAAGGCAGAGGAGACTATTAACACACCTTTGCAGCCTTGTGCAGTATAGACAGGGATAGCCATTCATAGAGATGGATCCACAAGTGGAGGCAGCCATCCCAGCAGGAAAACCCCTACTCCTAGCTCTGTATCTGGAAAGCACCTTGCTGCCTGCTGCCTTGGGACTGGTGGACAGAGAGACAAGAAGCACTTCCATGAAATTGGCTCCAGAATGTTACAGGGCTCTTTCCTCCCCATCACTCACCTCTCTGGTGCATCTCTTAGAGATGAGCCCTGTGCTTTGGGAGGATACTTTGCAGGGATGCCTGATGTGGTCCCAAGAATACTGAACTATGGGGTGAGAAGCCCCTAGCCAACTATGGGAGTTTGGGCTGATCCTTTAAAGCTCTTTTGTGCCTAGTGCTCTCAATTTTAAATGAGTCGGGGGGGGGGGATGCATAGATATGAGCAGAGGATCCCAACAGTCTCATCCAGTTGGAAGAAAATGAGGGTGCAGGATTCACTGTAGACAGTGAAAGCTGCTGGGCAGTAGGAAAAGGGTCTAATTCCTTGTGCAGGTATATTCTATGATGATAACCTCAACAGGCCTGAGTCTGGGGCTTTTTCTCAGCCTGCTGCCTTTCTCCATTTTGCTATAGAAATACAGATAGATTCATATATGTCTAGGGCATTTTTCTATATTATATTACATAGTCCTTAGAAAATATAACAAGTTATAACAGAAAATATAACTTGTTATCTGTTGAACATCAAAATATACATTAAGGATCTTCAGATGTCACTTTTTCAATATCTTTTTGGAATCCACATAGCATCCTAGTGTTCCAGCTCAATGTATATACAATTCAAATCAGAAAAGATCAAAGTCTGGCATTCAAGAAAAATTGCAAAACACTATTTTATGAAGTCTGAAAATATGGCAAAGGGTAATGGAAATGCACAACATATAGGAAAAAAATTATTCAAAGTTTGCTTCAAATCATTATCTTCCCAGAATTTCACTCATCATACCATGACAATGTTTTGTTGTTGTTAATTTGTGATCCTATCAAATAAAAGAGAAATATGCAAATTAACCATCAGTCCAATACACAAGATGGCCACCCCCATGTGGTCAAAGATGGCCACCCCCATGTGGACACAAGATGGCTGCAACAAGATGGCTGGCAGGAGAGGGCAGTTGTGGGCAATCAGGCCAGCAGGGGAGGGTAGTTGGGAAGGACCAAGCCTACAAGGGAGAAGAGTTAGGGACAACCAGGCCTATAGGGGAGGGTAGTTAGGGGTGACCATGCCTGCAGGGGAGGGTTGTTGGGGGTAACTATTCCAGCAGGGAAGGACAGTTAGGGGTGACTGGACCTTCAGGGGAGGGTAGTTGGGGGCAACCAGGCCAGCAGGAGAGGGCAGTTGGGGGTGACCAGGCTGTCAGGGGAGGGAAGTTAGGGGAAATTGGGATGGCAGGGGAGCAGTTAGGCATTGATCAGGCTGACAGGGGAGTGGTTAGGGGTGATCAGACTGGCAGGCAGAAGTGGTGAGTGCCAATCAGGCAGGCAGGCAGATGAGTGGTTGGGAGCCAGCAGTCCTGGATTGTGAGAGGGATGTCCGACTTCCCATTTAGGCCCGATCTGATGGGATCGGATTTAAACTGGCAGTTGGACATCCTTTGAAGGGTCCCAGATTGGAGAGGTGCAGGCTGGGCTGAGGGACACCACCACTCCTGTGCACAAATTTCATGCACCAGGACTCTAGTTTAAAATAAAATGGTATTTAATTAAAAAGTGATTTGAAATGAAAAAGTAAGCATTAAAAAAATTTATGCCACTCACCCTCTTCATTGTACAGCAAGATAATGACTCTGGAGGGGACGAAAGGCCAGTTGGAGTCTCCTAGCTGAGTCTCAGCAGCTGACTCACCCACTACTTCACTAAGGTTACAGAAGACATTCTAGAAATTTAAAATTTGTCCTCTCCTTCATTTTCCACATGCCCTTGTAACTAGCTATCTCTCTTTCTCTCACTTTTACAGAATATCATTTTCTTTTCTCTACCCCATCCCCTCTGGCAACCATCACCTTAATCTCTATATTTATGGGTCTTTTTCTGTTTTGTTTTGATTATTTATTTTGGGGGGTTGTTTTTAGATTCCATATATAAGTGTAATCATACCATATTTGTCTTCCTCTGCCTGATTTATTTCACTTAGCAAAATACCCTCTGGGCCCATTGATATCATTGTGAATAGAAATATTTTATTCCTTTTTATGGCTGAGTGATTTCATTGGTATATATATATATATATATATATATATATATATATATATATAGTTGTATATATATATATATATATATATATATATATATATATATATATATCATCCAGGTTGGACATCTAGGTTGCTTCCATATCTTGGCTACTGTAAGCAATGCTGCAATGAACATAGGAGTGCATGTATATTTTTGAATTAGTGCTATTATTTTCTTTGGAAAAATATCAGGAGAGGAATTGCTGGGGATATAGCAGCCCTATTTTTAATTTTTTGAGGAATTGCCATACTGCCATACTGTTTTCCATAATGGCTGCCTCAATTTGCAAACCCATCTACAGTGTACAGGGTTTCTATTTTCACCAAATTCTCACCAACACTTATTTATATTATTATTATTATTATTATTATTATTATTATTATTTATGATAGTCATTCTGACTGGTGTGAAGTCACATCTCATGGTGGTTTTGATTTGCATTTCCCTGATGGTTAGAGATGTTGAGCATCTTTCTATGTCTGTTGGGCATCTGTATGTCTTCTTTGGAGATATGTCTATTTAGGTCCTTTGTCCATTTGTTAATTAGATTTTTTTAAATTTATTTTTTGGTGTTAAGTTGTATGAGTCCCTTATAAATTTTGGATATTAACCCCTTATTGGAAGTATCATTGGCAAATACATTCTCCCATTCAATGGGTTGTCTTTTTTGCTGATGATTTCTTCACTGTGCCTTTTAGTTTGATGTTGTCCCATTTGTTTATTTTTTCTTAGGTCTCCCTTGCCTGAGAAGCCATAGCCAAAAAGATCTTCCTAAAACTGATGTCAATGATAGCAGTGGAGTCTTAACCAAATCTCTTTTTCATTAGCTCAAAACTGTCTAAAATAATCCAAAAACTCCACTCTGGTGGCTCTCACTTTTTTACTGCCTTTTTTTCAACATCTCCAGATCCCTGCTTTTCCTTCTGCTCTTCTAGAAGGTAAGTTAATTCAACTTTTCTTAGGCTTGTTTCAGTTCTCTTTTCACCACTTACCCAGATCAGCACCACAAGCCCCAGGGCCCAGGAGACACCACAGAACTCTCCTCTGGAAGTCTGCACTTGTTGGAAGCAGGTGGGAAGGGGGATGGGTAGGAAAGGGGTGCAAACACCAATATTTTAAACTCTTTTAAGATATCGGTCATATTCGTGCTGTGAAAGCTCCATAAAAAAAAAAATTTATAGACCTAGCCAGTGTGGCTCAGTGGATAGAGTGTTGACCCATGGACTGAAGGGTCACAGGTTTGATTCTGGCCAAGGACATTTACCCCAGTTGCAGGCTTGATTGCTGGATGCGATCAGGAGTATGTGCAGGAGGCAACTAATCAATATTTCTCTCTGTGTGTCTCTCCCCCTCCCTTCCGCTCTCTCTAAAATTCAACAGAAAAATATCCTCAGGTGAGAATTAACAAAAAACAACAGCAACAAAAAATTACAAGCACATACTATGTCAATGTACCACCCTAAAAAGAGACTTAAATGTATGCATTATTTTTCCTAGTAGCTAATCCAAAAGCAGTTACCTCCTTTGAAAATGTTCTGGCCAGATTACAGTTTCCAGGTATGCACGAGGCATGTTTATGGCTGATACATTTGGTAGAGTTAGAGTCATATGAGAGTTTAGCGGCAGGAAATTCACTTTAACAATAACCACCAAAATTTAGTTAGCAATTTACTCTATTTTACACAAATGACCTATTTGACTTTTATATCTACCTGTGACCTGGGTAGGACTTGAACCACCATCCCTATTTCTACTTTAGGAAATGAAGGCTCAGAGAAATCAGGCTACTTGCCCAGGGCTTTCCAGGGGTTGGGTGGTCATTGACTCTAGGGATTGCAAATTCCAGAAATTAACCACTTTGTTGAACTCCTAACTTTTTGTTTTGTTTTCAGGTGCAAGTGCGCGTACACACACACACACACACACACACACACACACAGAAGTTCACTGAAACACGGCCAAATATTACATATGTGCAGAGTGTTCTCTCTCGCTATACAATCATGTATTAAATCAACACGGTGCACAGAGCTGCTCAGTTTCTGTTTCCAGAAGATGCCCTGACCTTCTAGCAGAATAAACACTACCGCTGGGCCGGCGCGATGGACTCAGCTTCATGCTCCCCCGGCCCCGATGGGCACTTGCCATTTGTTTACATTCCCGCTATTTTCATTTTCTTGATCATCGGAACCTCAAAGGAAACAGGCTAATGAGATGCCCCAGCCCCTCCCTCGCCCCACTTGTGCGGGGAATGGAAGCGGCGCAGACTGATTGAATTGACTCGGTAAACCCTTCAGGAACATTAATGGAGCTGCTACCACAAGCAGCTGAAGTTGCCATTTGCATCTCACCCTGTCTTGCTTCTTTTCCTAAAAAAAAAAAAAAAAAAAAAAAAAAAAAAAAAAGGAAAAAAGCACCCACAATACCCTGGGGGAATTTTCCGGGACAAGCTGCAGGTGCTATGGATATTTTCATTTAATAATCATTCTTGCAATTCAGCACATTTGTAATCCATGTGGTAAACTCTGACTTACATTTCTCCCAGTGGACGCTGGCCAGATGCAGAAACCAAAGAGGCCGGTGCCGGCCCCGCGCCTTCCGTCTTTTATAGTTCGTGCATTTGGATGTGTTTAGCATGATCAGGGAGTGCAGGGTAAGGAATGTGCTGTGTTTAAAAGACCCTTTTGTTGACATTAAGCAATCATAAATATACTCGGGAATTATCCTCCTCGCATTTATTGTGGAGTGCTTTAATTGGATGGCCTTCTCATGTGATATCATCAAGAACATATGCATATTTTTGGCAATCCCATTGGGTCGCGGAGCCGAGAGGCACACGCAGAGCGGCACATTCCTGACATCTATGGATTGTCTCATATATGTCACCACATCTTCCCACCAGGATTGTTTTCCCCACGCACTCCAAGATGGTAACTTCCCAATCTGTCCAAATTCTATCTGGAATTCTCCTGGACTGTGTAAATGTCAAGGCCGGTTTCCTTTCCATGTGAAGAGCTTTGAAAGGCGAACTGCGTGCTTAACTCCCTCATAAATGCAAGCCAGAGGGTCTTCTTCGGTTTCTTCTTCTTCTTCTTCTTTTTTTTTTTTAGAGGGGTGTATGTGTGTGTTTCAGGGGGGAGGGGGAAGAGGTGTTTGGCCAAAATAAATAAATAAATAAAATAAAATAAAAATCCCTTTTAGAGAACAACGTTCTCCTTATTTTCAGCACACAAACTGTGGAAGCCTGCACAGAGCCAGCTCCCAATGCAGAATCTTCTGGCTGAGACCTACTCCTGCTGCAGCGAGATACAGTCTCTGAAGCTAACAAAGTACATTAGGAGCCATGCCACCACCTGCGGGCCTTGGCGAGGGCACAAGCCAGGCCTTGGCATTAAACAGAGGGCACACTTAGAGGAGTCACTGGAGAGATTTTCACAAAGAGCCTAGGTACAAGGGCATGAATAGAGTTAAGGAAAGCAATGGAGAATGGGCGCTCTCAGAGACTACAGGTAGTAGGAAGCCCTTAAAGCTTTGAAACCAGAAGGGACACAGCTCTAGGCCTAGCCATGGGGGAGGGACCACCTGCCAGGAGCTGGTGGGGAATGCAGTGCCACGGTGACAAAACAGCTAGTGTGGAGAAGGAGGAGGATTCCAAAGGAGTAAGAACCCACACTTCCCTTTCCTCCATGCCTCCAATCCCTTGCTGGTATGTCCCATTGGCTGAAACCAACCAGAAGCCAGAGGTCAAGGAAGGTAGCTTGGGCAATGCAGTCTGGAAAGGTCAACTTCTGGGTTGGGGGTGAAGCAGGGCAGAGGGAAAGAGGGAAGGTCTGCAGGGCAAACAGAGACTCACAGGAAACAAGAACTCGGCTCAGCCCACCCAGAGTCCTGAGTCCCCTAGAGCTTTGCCACGTAATCTAGCACATGTATTCCTCATAACTCTATGGCACAGTGACAGCTTCATCATAGAACAGAGAAAACAAGGGTCATAAAAGCAAAATCACTTACTGGATCTTGAACAATTCAACAACAGAGCTTTCTAATGACAGAATAGCTAGGCTTCTTCTGGGTAGAGCTTAAGCAAGCGTGGTCCAAAACAGAAGCCCAGTTACTGTCTTTGGGAAGTTCCATTTAGGTCCAGAAATTTTATTTTATTAATTTTATTATTATTATTATTATTATTATTATTGTTATTGTTATTGTTATTATTGTCTAAAGTTTTCCATCTGTCTTCTTTTTTCCCAGTTGCCCCCCAGCCATTCTATTTTATTATTTTAAAAATACATTTTATTGATTTCGGAGAGGAAGGGAGAAGGAGGGAGAGATACAGACATCAACGGTGAGAGAGAATCATTGATCAGCTGCCTCCCGCATGCCCCACACTGGGGATAGAGCTCACAACCCAGGCATGTGCCCTGGCCAGGAATCAAACTGCTACCTCCTAGTTCATAGGTTGACACTCAACCACTGAGGCATGCTAGCCAGGAAGGTACGGAAGTTTTAAATGGTGGATTGTGAAACACAGTATCCACATCAGACCATGCTTGGAATGAGAGCTGAGATCCTGAGAGATGTCAAACCATCTCAAAAATAGTATCCACATCCCTGAGTTTAGATAGAAAGAGTTCAGATAATGAGAACTTGAGTAGTAACAACTATCAGGAAATCCGAATCTATAGATATGTCATTCAGGGGAAGTGGAGCCTGTGGAAACAGCCTCAGAAACAGACATCACAAGTTTACAGACTTCAGAAGAGCTCGGGGGCAGAGTTCACTCTGAAGTCATGCCTTTGTTACCTTATCCTGAGAATCATCACGTGGTGTGAAGTGTAGATTTTGATGATAGCTTAGGGAAATCTACTTGTTTGGGAGTAGTAGAAAAAAAATACTGCACACTTAAAAAATCACAACAGAAAATCATATGTATACCAAAGGACTTGTATCTCATAGAATTCTTAGGACCAAATCAGTAATCAAGATTTTTAAAGTGATTTACTATATGGCCACTCTTATGCAATGTGCTGGCTAGATACAAAAAAACAAACAAACAACAGTTTCCTTGACTCATCTCATTTTGGTAAAGAATCAGTTGCATCTTGCTGTCCAGAGGACTCAATGTTCTGAACATACGTTTTTCTTAAAACAATGCCAGGAAATACTATCCCATACATTTAAGCACCAGGCATTTTAACCAAAAGGAAGAACTTAGGTCAGGAGTATGAAGGGTTTACTGAGAATATCTTCAATGGGAGATAAGGTCAAAGTAAGATAAATCTCAAAAGCTCAAGTAAATGTTGAAAATGAATGAGATTAGAAGCCATCCCCAAGTTTTCCTCTCCAGCCCAGCTGTTGCTAATCCTAAAGTTCATGCTTTAATTACTTTCTCCTGAGAAATTACACGTAGCACCTAATTATCTTCCTTGTCTGAGCTCTTCTTCCCAATCCATCCTGTACACACCAGCAGATCTCTGTTCTCGAAGCACCAGTCTGATCCATTACTGCATTCCTAGGGCTCTCCCACAACACCCCACTAATCCTATATAATAAAGAGGTAATATGCAAATTGACCATCACTTCAACACACAAGATGGCCAAACCCATGTGATCAAAGATGGCCACCACAAGAAGGCCAGCAGGGGAGGGTAGTTGTGGGCAATCAGGCCTGCAGGGGAGGGCAGTTGGGAGGGATCAGGCCTCCAGGGGAGGGTATTAAGGGGTGACCAAGCCAGCAGAGAAGGGCAGTTGGGGGCATCTTAGCCTGCAGAGGAAGACAGGGGCAATGGGGCCAGAAGAAGAGTAGTTAGGCATCAATTAGGATGGCAGGGGAGTGATCCGGATGGCAGGCAGAAGCAGTAGGGGCAATCAGGCAGGCAGGTGAGTGGTTGGGAGCCAGCAATCCAAGATTTTGAGAGAGATGTCCAACTCACAATCGGATATCCCTTGAGGAGTCCCCTATGGGAGAGGGTGCAGGCTGGGCTGAGGGACACACACACACACACACACACACACACACACACACGTGCACACACACACCACACAACACGAATTTCATGCACCAGGCCTCTAGTTAAAGAATAAAGTCCATCCAAAGCTGGTTTGGCTCAGTGGTAGAGCATTGGTCTGCGGACTGAAAGGTCCCAGGTTCGATTCCGGTCAGAGGCATGTACGTTGGTTGTGGGCACATCCCCGGTAGTGGGTGTGCAAGAGGCAGCTGGTCAATGTTTCTCTCTCATCAACGTTTCTAGCTCTCTATTTCTCTCCCTTTCTCTCTGTTAAAAATCAATAATATATATATATATATATATTGTTGATTTACATATACATTCTGGAATTTTGGAAGTCAATGCCCTTGGTGATTTGGCACCACACAACCTTCACTGCTTCATCTTCAACATTTCCTGTATGAACCCTGCATGTCATCCTAGAGATTCCTAAATCCAGACATAATCAGAGTCTTAAGAGGATCCTACTAAAAACACAGTTGCCCAGGCTGGCTCCTATGGAAGCTACATTTTAAGTATGATGTGGGGTATAGGAATCTGTCCTTTTAGCGGGAACTTGCTGATCCTGATATTTGTCTGGTTTGGACAGTCCAGCCAAATTGAACTTTCATTGCTCATTTGAACAAATTCTTTGCCAGTTCTTCACCACTACCCCCGCCAGGAACCCACTTTTCTCTGACGCCTCTTCCCCTTATCCCACCATCCTGACTTTCTCACCACCAACCGCACTCTCTTTAACTCTCACCCAGTATGTTTCCATCTTTCAGATGGTCCACCTCACTTTCTTCCTTGCATTTTAATAGTTTTTACATATGCCTTTTTACATATAAACCTCCCCGTTCAACTGTAAACTTTTTGAAGTCCAATTTGATGTGTAATCAACTTTACCTAGCAAAAAATAAGTACCTCTAGAACCGATAGGGCTTGCCAGTGATTCAATAACCTTAAATCTCTTTGGGAGGAGAAAGGCTGATAAAGATTTTTAAAATTTCTATAAATATTGGGGCTCGACTTTTACAATAGGTGCAAGCTGGAAACAATATTCTTTTAAATGAAAAATGTCACACCAGAGGGACCAGTCATGGAACTTCGGAGTCTCTTTTACACGTTTTTAAAGCGGCACAAGCATGGCTTGGCCTTTCTGTTGTTCATGTCTCTTTCACATGTTTTTAAAGCGGCACAAGCTATGTACTTTCCTTACTCGCAAGGACATTTTTGTCCTCATGTGATGAAAATAACTGGATTGAAGGTTGAAGGGAAGATTGTCGTTTGTCATGAGGACAGAAAGTAATAAATTAACGATCACATGGAATTAACATGTTTAGACAATCGCTTAATCTTCAGGGGTTAATCTTCCATTTCTGTATTTCTAAGATTAACTACTCCATAGAGTGTAAGATCCATTTTAAGACAAGAACAGAACTGACTGACTGACTGGAGAGAGACCCCTCAGAGAAGGAGTCCTCAGGTTTCTCACACCTGTGGTTTTTCATGGCTCCTATGGAGAGCTTAGGTTGGTGGACACCGGGCGGCTGAAGTACTCCTCGGGGGCTTTTGTTGGAACAGTGGAGTTATTAAATAGCTAAAATGTCATGGGCAATAGATCTAGGTTACAAAGACAATACAAGGAGAGGTTTCCAAAATAATGTCCCCACCTGTAACTGAATGCAGCGGTGATGAATATAATCCTAAACAGCAGGCAATCTGAAAATATTTGCTGAGCTCTGGAACGTATTATAAGTCGTCTTTGAATTCCTTGTCAGCCTATTCAAAACTTTCTCTTCGTTTTACAAAATCCTGAAACTTATTATGCTTGTAATGAGTTCATGTCTCATCCTCTATGTATTTTTTAATCAAAGAAAAAAGTAAATAGTTAAAATTCCAGAAAAGCTTTTAAGAGAATTATGGATGATACGGAGCACTGTACCCATTTACCTTCCCCCATAGTCTGATCTCCTGGCTCTTCATATACACACCAACACAAGTCTTCTACACTCCAATGGTACATTTCTTCCCCCAAGGATCTTGTAGTGTTTACAGAAGATGACTTCCCAAATAATTATTATAAGTTTAACTCTTTCAATGTTTAAGTAATGTTTATTTGAGTTACTAAATACTTTGTAACATATTATTCAAAAGCAGAGTTGTCGGAAACAACCATTTATAATGTTCATGGATTCTGTGGGTCAGGAATTTGGACAGAGCAGAGTGAAAGTGACCTTCCCACTTCACACTGTCAGAGGCCTCAGCTGAAAGGTTCCAAGGCTGAGTCTGGCATTTATCACTCACAGGCCTGTGATTGATGCTAGCTTCTGGGTGAGACCCTTAATTTCTCTTTAGTGGGTTTCTTACATGGACTAGCATGAGTGTTTTCACAACATGACAGCAAGGTTTTAAGGGCAAGAGTCCAGAGAGAGAAAAGGCCAGGCCAGAGCCGTGTCACCTTTGATGACCTTTGCCTAAAAAATCATGCAACACCTCCTACTTATTGAAGCAGTTCAAAATCCAACCCAGTCTCAAGAAGAGGATAGGTACTGCCTCTTAATGGGGAGTGGCAAGGTTCTAGAACTGCATGTGGGTCTGGGAATCTTATAGCCATTTGTATTAGGGTTTGTTTACTTGGATCACATGTAGGGTGATCAGGTTGGCTGTTTTGTGAGGAAGATTTGGTTTCAGTACTTTGTTTTGGGATAATCAGATTCCTTAACATATATTCTTCTTTGGGCATTCATATTCTAGATTTGTTGGAACTGAAGGAAGAAAGGATTGGAAGAAGTTGGCATCCATTATTTAATATGTATAGAGTTTGATTACCTCCTTGTTTTCAATAGGATACTTCATCTTCAACTATATTAGCATCTACCCATCAACATCCAATCCATAGTTCATCTGTTTTACCTGATTCAGAGAACAAACCTATAGTCCTCTCTGGAGTTGGAGAGAGTCAGTTACCCAGTGGCATAGATTTTAGAAGATATAAAGTTCTGACTTCCTTGCTAACAGTTTTTATCCAACCCTATTTATTTGTATTTCCACTATTATTCACAGTTATAAGGGAAACTGAAGTTGTCCCTCCTAAACATTCTGAATCTGTGATGGGTAAGATGTTATTCCCAGCTTTCTCCACTCTGGTTTTGGATTCAGCTTTTTGGTTTTTCTAATTTATTTACTGTCGGTCTGTATGGTTTCTAGCTTCTAATTCTGGATGTTGTCCTCTCTCTTTATTTCCCAATTCTTGAATCTCTTCCCCATAGCTTTGATGGTGTTTTTACAGGGAGTGAGAATAGATGTGCATGTTTGAGCTATCACTTTAGCCAAGACATTTCTTTTTTAACATTGTCCAGGTGATAAGATTAGCAAAACCCTAAAGATCCGATTCACTCTTCTTTCAGCACACTCCATGTTTAAAGTAACTCCCTTAAAGTGTAATAACACCTCAAACTGAACTTCAGGTGTGTTCTAACCAGTACAGATTATCATTAAACTTATCTCATTGTATACAGTCAACTCAGCACCTTTCAGATTGTGTCACTGCAGTAGTATCCCTTGAATGATAATAGATATTCTGGGGGGAAATTGGAAAATAATGTGTATCCTCCTCTCAAACATTTATAATATTATAAATAGAGAAATAATTGTGCTTACTTTTTTTAAATTTATGTTTCCAAAACATTTGACTATTTAATTCCCTCTTTTTGGGGGGAGGGGGGTTAGAGAACATCTTAGAAGACTCTCCAGTGCAATGTTCCTCAATGTGTGGTTCATTATCCTCCTGTAATAGAATCATTGGGGTTCTTTCATATCTTCGGATATTTCTGGCTCTATTCCAGATCTCAAATCATACTGGGCCTGGAAGAATCTGCATTTTAAAACAAACAACTTGTTCTTATTCGACCTAATATCATAGAGATCCTATCCACTACTATTTGAACTCCCATATAGAAGACTTTTATTGGTCCTTCCCCTTATGCCTTACACATTCTACCCTTTAAGGAGGAACGGTGTTCCTGAGTGATGAACTTGGAAAAGTAAAACGGATGTGCTTGCTCAGACCCTACATCTGTCTCCTCCCTCTGGGATCTACCTGCCTATCAAGAGTGCATTTGACTCTGTGGGGTAGCCTCTACTTTGAGGGAGGAAACTGTGATCACTCAACTATTCCAGAGACTGAGTGGAAAAGTATTATCTAATGCAGAAAATCCACTTATTCACAATGGTATGGGTGATAGTTTATTCTTCATGCACCTATGCTCACCCCTCCATTAGTCCTGAATTGAGGTATATTATGTACTGAGAGGAATGTTATATATTACAGCTGCCTCAAACCCAAAATTTACATTTGAGGATAACTGTCTTAGAGGCAAGTTTAAAAAAAACATGACATAATATAAGTACATCATATAAAGCAGTTGAAAACACATGGCCATTCATGTTACCTTTCTTATTTAAAAAAAAAATATTGCAATCACGGGAAGAACAGAGAAGGTAAAGAGGCAGTCACTAAAATTCATTTTGGTGTAGTAATTCCCAAGGATTTGAAAATAGCCAGATCCATCCTTCATATTTCTTTTAAGATCCCTCTTAAGACAAGCAGAGAGATAGGAGATCAACATGGGTAACATCTGGTTTGTTTAGGGAGAGCAGGGGCGCAGCTGAGGCGTTCTTGGAAGCTGTCTTAAATGCTATGGCAGGAGAACACCTGCAGAAGCCCACGTTATTGAAGGAAGGCTGCAGGGGCCCAGGCAGGGGAGGTCATGTTTTACTAATCGGATGGAAGTCCTTGAAGATATCCCTGTCATGAGATGAAGGATGATTTAGTGGCTGTATAAAGAGGGCTTTGATTTTAAATAAGATTTGACAAGATTCCACAACCAGGAATAATAGGCAATGAGAAGAGCCATTGAATATGGGTGACACAAGGTGCACAATAAAAAAAAAAATTGACTCAAGAAGGGGAGATGGATGAAAGGCAGGGAAGGGTTTTGTGACTTGGAAAAGGGATTACCTGAATGGAGGAGGGGAGAGCAGTAAGAGGAAATGGTCATGCAGCTTTGAGATCGCTTTTATTTATAGCATGCATTGAAGGAGAGCCAAATAACAGAAGAAACGAACCAAATCTTGAGATGATTTAGACGCTTGGATCCAGAAATCCTAGCAAATCATACCCACAGGGGTAAAAGTGCTTGGCTATGACAGGGTGCCTTGGACAGAGAGATGAAAACCAATACAAACCAAAGACACAAGGATTCGTGAACCAAGGAAGGAAACAGTTAGCCCAGTGACATTTCCTTAGGCCAGAGCTATCAGTGATTGTAAAGTCAGACTCATTTTGTTTTGGTGTTTCTGAACTTTCTTTTTGAGTCTTCTTGTTCAAATTTTCCCTTCACCTCCACCACAGGCTTTTCCCAACCTTAACCCAACTTCCTGAATTTCAGGCATCCCACTGTTCTCACACTGGCCTCTCTTCCTCCTATAAAATCCTAATGTCAGTAAAGTATCTAACTCCCCCTAAGGGATGGTTTACGGAGAGTTTAAGGTATTACCTTTCCTCTGGGCATTTACATTTTGATGGAAAAAAAAAATTTTAGTCAAGGTATTGTAGCTGTTCTGATGGAATTTCAGGGAAGGGTTTAAGGAGGATACAGCTAGGTTATTGTGTGTCTCTGAGATCTCCTGGTGGCTGTCTCCCATACCTGGTGGTAAAATCAACGTTGGTCCTGCCAAACAGTATTTTGGTTTTCAATGCTCCCCTAAAAATAAAGATACTGAAATTAGAACTTGAAAAACTGGATTTGTGGAGGGAAAAACAGCATTGACAAGTTCTGACCATTGCTAATATGCAAATCAACCAAACAACTGATCGCTGTGATGCACACTGACCACCAGGGAGACATGTTCAATGCAGGAGCTGCCTCCTGGTAGTCAGTGTGTCCCCCCGGGGGGGAGGGGGGGAGAGACACACCACTCAGCCAGAAGCTAGGCTCATGGCTGGCAAGTGCAGAGATAGTGGCAGGAGCCTCTCCCACCTCCACAGCAGCGCTAAGGATGTCCAGCTGATGGATATCCCCCCCAGGGCTCCTGGACTGCCAGAGGGTGCAGGCTGGGCTGAGACCCCTTCCTCTCCAGTGCATGAATTTCATGCACCAGGCCACTAGTGTTATAATATAGTAGTATAAGAATATGAAGGAGAAAAGAGAGGGAGCTGACACCCAGAGATGCTCAGGCTCTGACTAGGGCCTACATGCCTTGACCTTCGACACCCTCATTGTTCTGATTGAAAATCTTCCTTGCCCAAATGCTACTTCTTTCATAAAAATAAGAAAGAAGTGATTTTATTGTTCACCTTCTTGCTACTACAACAGCAGAGAAGTGGGGAGCAAAGATGTTTTTACCACTAATTCTCATATGAACCTGAGGAGAAGCAGGAGGGAGGAAGGCAAAGTTGACAGTATATCCTTCCATCAGACACCAAGGTCTTTCCTGCATATTTGGAATCCTGGGAAGCCACAACTACTGCAAGGGGGCAGGTACTGTCCTTCAGAAATCTACTCAGTTTATTTCTAAAGATATAGGAGTGTGGGAGGTACAATTATAAAGCAAGGAGACAGTGTTCCTATAGCATCTCTTTCACCCAGAAGCCACAGGCAACAGCCTTAACCAACAACAACCCATCTGAGTTCTTAAAAGCCTTTTAAAAGGCTATAAAACACCCCATGAACATTATCATAGAAGAGTTTTTCACATCCTCATTTGCAGTTCAATTTGAACTTGTACATGAAGTTTTAATAAGACTGAATATTATAAGTTTCTCATTCAGAGATTAGAAACAGGACATCGAAAGAATGGGTATAAGCTAAGATAACTTGTTAGTAGAGAAGAGGAAATCCTGATGTTACAAAGACACGAGAACTTTAGAGAGTGCAGCAGTCTGAGGCTATTTGCCTCTGGTACAGTGTCTTATACTCTTCAGTATGTCCTGGGGCCTCACTATCTCATAGTGGATTTCCAATCTCATTCTCTACTCTTCCTCCTCCAGTTCATTTCACGCCAGCCGCACTGGCCTGGCTGTTCTGTGACCTCACCAAGCCTGCTCCCACCTCAGAGCCTTTGCCTCGTTCTTGTCTAAAACACCCTGAGGTAGCTCATCGTATGAGCAGCTCCTTCTCTCTTCAAATCCCTTCACCAGCTCTCAAATAGCTACCCGCAATCTGCAGCCCGTTACCCTGTTTTATTTTCTTTGTAAGTGATAATTAGTATTTGAAATTATACAATTTATATGCACTGCTGCTTGATTATTTTCTGTCTTCTCCCCTTTGGATGAAAGTTCTTGAGAAAAGGAATCCTGCCCTGACTAGTCACCATGAGCTCCAGGCCTAGTAAGACTCTGTGAATACTTGGGAAGAGCTAACAGAAAGGTGGCCCCCTGGAACAGCTGTGTCTTCTCCAGGAAGATATGTTCCTCCCTGAGAAAGACAGGAGTGTTTGTGTACCTCAGGACATCCTCCCCTCAACGGATTACCTGTGTTTGCTGGAAATTCTCAGTCATTGGAAAGGAGCTGATACTGAGAAGGAGCCCTTCCCGTTTCAGGGAAACCAAGGAGGTCGTGGAAAGAGCGGAAGTTGCTATTTTTCTTCACTAGGTGAAAGGAAGCCACAAGGTTGGGTTTTTTGTTTTGTTTTGTTTTGTTTTGTTTTTGCCTTTCCACTAAAGTGCCAATAAAATAGAAACAAAACACACAAATGCCAGGAGTGAAACAAGGCGGAAGTGGCTTAGGTTTGTGGTCTGTTACCACATGACAATATTGATTGGGAGCCAAGGTATTTTCTCTCTGGTCTCTGGGTATGTGGAAGGCTCTGCTTCAGAGCAGAGGAGGTCGACATGTCACAGGAGAGGAGTTCCTTGCCTGGAACAGAGTGTGTGAGAGGACCAGGGAAGACATGTTTCGGCAAATAGAAGTGTTAGGAAATTTCAAGTTTCCCCTACATAAGGGTAAGCGAATTATGGCTCACAGCCAAATCCGGCCTGATGTGTTCTTTTGGTGGAAATTAAGGGGTAGAGTTTTAGAAGATTTTATTTTCCCAAATAGACTTTTTTAAATTTAAAAAAGAAAGAAAGCCCTACTAACATTTACTTAGAAACTTGTTAGTTCCTGAGAAATAAAATTTACATGGCACAGAGGAAAGATCATGAGTTGAGTAGTCTGGGGATCTGAGTCACTGCTTTGACTCTTCAACTGACTAGTTTTGTCTGCTGCCTGCTTTTGTAAATAAAGTTTTATTGAAACACAGCCACACAACTATTTGCATGCTGTCTTTGTATGCTCCTTCACTATAATAGCAGAGTTGAGTAGTTGTGAGAGACTACACAGAGCTAAAAATAGTTACTATCTGGCTTCTTATAGGAAAATCTGTCCACTCTTCCCCTGTACTGGGAGTATAAACAGAAATATATAGTTATACCACATGAAATTGCTGATATTTGACTATTTTGATTTTTTAAATTATCATTTCACATAGTTCAATTTAATAGTTCATTCTTTGAAATCTGTTTGTCAATATTCATTTCAAAACCATTTATCCATAACATTTCCCCCAGTTCTTCCAAACAGATAGGAGCACTCTCTTCTAGAAATTTGCTCCTACATTTGGCTGATTATGTGTATAACAGTCATTAAGTGTATAGCTTCTCTTCCACCACCAGTATGTACTTTTATAGTCTAAATTGTGTCTTCCCCCAGAAAAAACAATTCATGTGCTGCAGCCTAAACCCCAGTACTTTAGAATTACACACACACACACACACACACACACACACATATATATATATATGTGTGTGTGTGTGTGTGTGTGTGTGTATACATATATATACACACACTAATATGCAAATTGACTGAATGGAGGAATGATCAGTCGCTATGACATGCACTGACTATCAGGAGGTAGACATTCCAACACAGGAGCTGCCCCTGGTGGTCAGTGTGCTCCCACAGGGGGAGCACCCCTCAGCCAGAAGCTGATGTGCGTAGCGGTGATGGTGGTGGGAGCCTCTTCCACTTCCACAACAGCACTAAGGACTCCTCAGGGGATGTCCAACTGCTGGGTTAGGCCTGCTCCCTGCATCAGTTAGACATTCCCAGAGGAGTCCTGGACTGTGAGAGGGCGTAGGGCAGGATATGGGGGACCCCTCCCCCCCCCAGTGCACGAATATCATGCACTGGGCCTCTAGTGTAACTATATTTGGAGATAGGAGCTTTAAGAAATAATTAAGTTAAAATGTAGTTCAGAGGGTAGACCCTGTTTCAATATGACTGGGGTCCTTAAAAGAAGAGGAGATTAGGATACACAGAGAGACACCAGAGATATCACCCACAGAGGAAAGACCATGTGAAGACAGAGTGAGAAGGCAGCCATCTGCAAGCCACAGAGGGAGACTTAAAAGAAATCAAACCTACTGACAGTTTAACCTCAGACTCCTAGCCTCCAGAACTGTGAGAAAATACAACTCCGTTGGTTAAGCCACCCAATCTGTGGTATTTTGTTATGGCAGCTCTAGCACACTAATACAATTAGTCAAAAGTAGAACTTATTCTTTTTATTTCTTTGTCTTCCCAGTAGCATCTGAGCCATATGTCTAGTAATTGTTGATTAAACTTTACAGAATTAAGTGAAACAAGATGCGTAACACGATGTGTCTGGGATTCTAAATGTTAATTCTCCAAAATTCCTAGAGTGTGAATAAGAAATTTTTTACACAGAAATGTTCTAGAAGAGTCTAGAATGGCTCATCTAACAAACATTTATAAACTGCTCAGACCAGTATCAAGTTACACAGCTCCAATGACTTACTGTTTTTAATGAAAATTGAAAAGTGTACCAGTCTTTTCTTGGTCTACTGAGGAAAAGAGAAAAATAACCAGAAAACTGGATGAGAACTCTGTCAATTACAATAGCAGGTCCTTGGCAGTCAATTCTGAATAACAATCTTCAGGGGAGATCAATAATGAACATGAAACAGAAATATTCAATGTGTAGTTCTAATTTACATTCCAGATGTCAGAATTTGCAAAACTAGGCAATGTAACAGAGATCAAACAATTTGAGGAGCCAAGCTTTCCTGGTTTATCCAAAATCAGTTGAGTAAGAAGTGTGACTGCTTCACATGGGACTGGAGCCAAACCCAACCTGAAAGAACTCGTTTTGCAAATATCTCCCAAATGGAGAAGCTTCCCTGATGGTTCATTTCTAAGTGAACAAATAAAAGGTTACAGTATGAACGATGTCCAGATGCCCCAGAAGCCTGCTCTGTGTGCCAATTCCATTGACCAAACACACATTCTCTTCCTTTTAGATTTCCATGACAGACCACGGCGAGAAGCACTGTTTGATCTACCAGGGACATTGCTAATTTATAAAGCTTGATGAGGAGCTATCCAAGGAAAGACCACTGGGCATGCCAACAAATTAAAAAATCAGAAGTCATGTGAGCATTGTCATTTCTGATCTTTCCCAGATCCATGCATTTCATCCAGGGAATTTCCATACAATTATGGCAAAGCCTGAATCACATTATCCCTAACCAAGTCCTCATCTTAGTGGCATATGGAACCCTCCTCCCCTAATAAAGCAAAAGCTAATAAAACACATAACTGCTGTGGTCTAACTTCTCAATAGTGGGATGATTAGTTTTTCAATGATAATTTTCTAAAGCTTCTCTGGAAAATAATGCTTGGTCGCCAATTTGCCGTTGACCACTAGATCAAGAGAAAGAAAGTGTTTCTAAATTGATACCACAAGCCCTTTTCCTTTGTGTGTGGTGGGACTGTTTCAAAGAAGTTAAAATTCCTATTTTTAGTCACTGATATTCAATGAAAACATGACTTGGTAACTCCAAGTAGAAAAATCAGAAATTATTTTATCAAATCCACATCATTTAACCCATAAATACATGTCATGAAGATAAACATAAAAGCTACATGTATCTGTACAAACTATACAGGGACAAACACAAAGAGATTTATTTAGTTGATTAATAATCTGGACTTTAGGAGATTTTTAAAAGTCCAGACTTATCATCATTATACAAATAATCAGTTTTCCTGGTAATTTCCAATCTTCGTGGTGTGTAGACTTTGAAAATGAAAACTCATGTGTGATTCTTCTGGCAGGCTAAATCTTGAGTGTACCAAATCTATATGCTTTGAAGACAACATTCATCATGTCATACAGCCTTGTATCCTCAATACCCTACTGCCATCCCACCCAACATTTTCAATGGCCCTTTATTCCCAAACCCATTGGAGCTAACTTCTTCATCTAGCTGCCATGGTCTTCCACATTTTTTCTCTAGTCAAAGTTCCAAATCTTCTCCAAAACACATCTGCTGTTCAAGTCAATCAAAATCCCTCTATGTCTCCAAGTAAATTGTATTTTTTTATTGAGTCTTTCCCCTCTATTTCTTCCTTGCCCATTATTTAAAGGAATTCTTCCAAAGTTCAAACTCCAGCTCTAAATATGATTCCTTGAAAGTTGCATTCTGCAAATACCCCTTCATTCATGCCTACATCATTAAACTTTTGTACCACATGACTTTTCAATTAATTATATATCAAAATATTCTTGTTTTATGCATTTGTTCAAGTCCTACTAGAATATAAGCCCCATTTAAAGATCATTTTTAATTTTATTCCTTGCTGTAATCTTAGCACCTAAAATAGTGCCTGGCATATGAGAGGACTAGATAAGTCTTTGTTGCATGAATAAATAATTAAACAATGTCTCCCTAGTAGACTTATCAAATGCCTAATGATTGATAAGTCACTCACAAGTTCAACTAGGGACTATAGTTCTGTGTCAGATTTGGAAACAAATGCAGCAAAATGACTACGTTACAGTAGGCATTGCCTAAATTATTCCTGGGAAAGGAAGAAAGAGAGAGAGAAAGAAAACTACTGTTATGTTTGGAAAGAAAATAACTATCCTTTAAAATTAAAAATGAGGTCACTTTTCATTTAAGGAAGATGGGTCTTTCTTAATCATCAGACAGGGTTATGTCTGCTCTATAGAAAATAAAACATTAAAATAGTTGCCGAAACCGGTTTGGCTCAATGGATAGAATCGGTCTGTGAACTGAAAGGTCCCAGGTTCGATTCCGGTCAAGGGCATGTACCTTGGTTGCGGGCACATCCCCAGTAGGGGGTGTGCAAGAGGCAGCTGATCGATGATTCTCTCTCATCCATGTTTCTAACTCTTTGTCCCTCTCTCTTCCTCTCTGTAAAAAATCAATAAAATATATTTTTAAAAATAGTATCTCCTCATATTTCCATACCTCTGAAATAGATATGGCAGGTAAATATCATTATTCCCATTTATGGATTCAAAAACCAGTTAGGATGTCATCTCAAATATTCTATTGCTACTAAATGGTAGAGCTGAGAGCAACTGGATTCCCCCCCCCCCCCCCCCCCCAGTTTGCCTCCCATAGTTTTTTTCATTTTACCTTTACAAAGGTGCATATTGTAAAGATAAATTCAATGTCTCATGACCTTCCAGTTTGGGAACTATTTCTTTCTTTCTTTTTCTTTTTCTTTTTTCTGGGGTGAGTGGGAGAGGGTCTCCTTGGTACTTCCAATAGTCTCAACTTCCTTGTCCTGATTCCCATGAAAATCTGAAATGGGCAAAGCGAATCATGGTGATTCTTAGTGTAGTAATTCTCTGAAATAATAATCAATACATTACTGAGAATTCTAAATTTGTTTCATGGCACTGTAACCTAAAAACCTAGGTTTTTGTTTTGGGACTTGGCTTATTGCTTTAGGGAAGGAGAGAATCCAGAGAATGGAAGAATTAAATCTTGACTTTTTATTTCTAAAATATCCTCTAGAAACCCAAAGCAGAGCCAAGGCTTTCATTGTGAGAGCCAGGCTTTTATGATAGAGAAAAGATTTTCTGAGTCTTCAGCAACTTGCGTGGACTCAGAACACAAATGTTATACTATAAATAGTATTGTGAGAAAGAAATCAGATTTCTCTCCAAAAATTATATAAATCTGATCTTCTGGTGAGTAGAGAATGGAGATAGAAAGGGGAGGGCAAGTTTTAGTAGTTAGTGCATGGGTGTCAGGGAAGGGACTTCAAGCCCCTGTCTACCCTTCATCCAGCCAAGCCCATGCCCAGAGAAAGGTGGTATAAACTGTAGTCATATTTATGTGTGGGTGAGAAGGAGATGGTTCTTGGAAGAGAGAGGACTGGCATCTCACTTCTTGTCCAGTAGGCTGAGTCAAGGTCCTCTCAGATGTTCACCCCAGTGCAGTAAACTAGGAGGGGAAGCTGGGAATTGGTAAACTGGAGAATCTGAGATATCCTACAGCCCTACATCCTTGAGGGGAAGTCTGGACCAGAAGAGGCCTGACAAGGGGCCATGGTCAGCCGAGACAGCACCATGAGACAAACCTGAGGCCATGGATGGCTCCTGGACCCCAGCAAGAGAGACACAGGTCAGTGTCTTTGTGAATGAGGCAAACCCCAACAAATGACCACAAAGATCAAAGACAACTATGCCAGTCCATCACTTTAATGTCAACACATGCATACCAATCCATCCAAAAACAATTAGATGACACTCTGAGCTAACGAAGGGGGGGGGGGGACGAGAAAGAACACCGATAGACTGGGTTTCGATGTAAACTACCCTCAGTGACTACAGTTCCTGCTATCAAGCAGAATGGGGCTCAAGAGAGTGGTAATTTCCAGAATAATTGAGAGCTCACAATTTTACAGACCAGTGTTACTACGAGTGAAATGTGTAAACAATGCACATGCAAAAGGTGATGGACTCAGAAGTATTCAGACTACTGTGGGACACTGAGCCAGCAAGGGAACACCAGATCCATTTCAGAAGCTGGGTCTTTCTTCAAAGGGTTTTGACTTGCCGACCTCTGGCTGGCCTGCACCCTCCTCTCAGACACACCAGACAGACGAGTAAACACAGATCACAAGTGGACCACATGTTCCTATTCTTCTTCCAAGTGCTCTGTGGCTGGGGGCCTCCCCCACTCCAGACTGTTCATCTAGGTCCTCCTGACTGATGCTCAGGCCCCAGGGAAGCTTCCTTCTCTCTTCCCTCCTCCCTCAGCCAAAAAAATGGCTTAGACATTATGACCTGAGTTATGGGAGATTCTCAGTATTGGTGAAGATCTTCACCAGATGCTTCTTTCAGATTCATGGTCTAGAGGGCCTATGAAACCCCACTCATATCTTTGAAAAAACATTTCCCTTGCCGGTGTCCTTTTTGAAGTGCTGATGGTCCTGAGTAAGGGCTTAAAAAGTCCCTGACACATCACTAAGAAGAAAGGATTTCATTCTTCCCCTCTATGGAACAGGTGACCTTGAGAAGCAAAAAATCAGTGAAGTGAGAAAGAAGGTACAGACCTTAAAAAGGAGAAGGAAAGTCCAGAGTTGAGAGTAAGGAGAAGCTGGAGAGAACTTTGCCCAACTCATTTCTTGAGAGGAGACCCGAAGGTACAGTAGACTACATTGTATGCCACTGAAATAAATGGAAAGCCATGTCAAAGACAGGGATGCCTGCCAGAGGAGGGGAATGTTGGCACCCATGCTTTCTGATATATTTCCACACCATGGTTCTAAGTCAGCCAAGATATTCATCCATTGGTTTAGAATGACAGTCCAGAAATTTACATTTTACCATTGAGTTTCTTAGCATTCAACTCTTTAGCTGAAGTTTAAATTCTTCTGCAAATAAAAAAAAATTACTCCCTATTCCCATATAGCAAAGAAGCTACCAAAGAACTTTCATAGCTGTCTTACCTGCCATTTTTCTGCATCAGAAACCAATAAAGAAGACAAGGTATCCCAGTTTGAGCCTCCAGAAATTAACTTTTGATTTTTACTAAGAGTTTGGGAAGAGTGGAGGGGATCCCTGAAAACTCCCTAGAAGCAACATCAGATAGGATGGTGGGAATGGACGGCCATTCCCATGAGGGGCTGGGAGTAGCTGGTGGAGAAAGCATAACCTCCCGTGTGAGAGCACCCTTGGAGACCAGTTCTGTTCTCCTCTCACACCTGGCATGTATTTATATGGGACCAGAAAAAGGACTTTTACTTCTAAATTATGCGTGTGGATTTGCACCTTTATTCTATCAGAATCAAGCTAAATGTTATTCTACAACACTCCATAAAGTTAATGATACAACGTGACCAGAGCTCTTTCCTGAAATATGACATTCTTTGGGGACCCTGAAAGCATTAAAGGGACTGGATGCCAGGCCCAAATCATGCCCCTGGAGTCACATAGAAGTTCCACAAGCACTTATATCCCAGTGACATATATATCCCTTGCTTTCTGTGAATTCAATCAGAAGGTTTATATGCAAAGTCCCTGAAAAACCAGAGGTACCATGGCACAGGATTGCCCAGAGCAAGCTAGAGCCATGCTGGATGACAGGAAAGTGATGGCCCGCTCAAAGTAGGAAACAGAATTAGAGATTTACAATTAAAGATTTACAAAGGATTCCAAAATGTGATTCTAAAGTATGGCAACATTTATGAAATCAGAAAATCTATTTTGTGTTGAGCTCAGTGACTATGTTTAAATATCAATATTCATCAATAACTCTATGTAAAAATAAATTGCATTTTCTTAACCCAGCTTAACTGATGTGGAAAAGTAACTTAATTGAAATTTTTCTTTTCACTTACAAGATTTAATTTACATTTGGTCTGATCACAATACAATTTGTTCATCCGAGGAATAATATTCTATAAATAAAGAGTAACTATGCATATATTTCCATGTATGTGTATATGAAATGACATTGAAATAGGATTCTAAAGGCCTGGCCAGTTCTACCACTATGGCATACTAGGTACCACTGGTAGTCTGTATGGCCTTTGATCAATTCTATAGCTTCTCTGGGCCTTAGTTTCTTCATTTATGAAATGGAAATAATCTGCTCTCTCAGGATTATTGTGTAGTGATGAGGCAATATATATGAGAACAGGTTATCCACAGACACTAATTTATTTTATATATTACTAACAAAGGCACATATCCTCTTTGTTATTCAGAGCAGGGATGGATTACATAAGTGATTAAGCTGCTCAAATATGTTTGGGGTTCCTGTGGGAAATCAGGATCAACACTTAGCAAAAGTCCCCCACTTTTGACCCTTAGCTAACGAATGTTTAGAATGGCCTACCAGTACCCTTCCCCATTGTGTGGTGATGAGGGAAATGCTCCACTTTTTCACTGACCATAAAGGGAGCCATAGACACAACCTCCTGTTGGGCTTTTGAAATGAGGTTGGTGCAACTGACAAAATGAGAGTTTAGTTTTACTTAATTTTAATTAATTAAATACAAATAGCCATGCATGGCTAGTGACTACCGCAGCAGACAGTACAGTAGGCAGTAGTTTGAAGCAGTACTGTTCCACAGCTTATCTTTCCCTAGTACCTTACAACACCTAGAACACGCAGTGTCTGTCTCCACAGTCACTTCCAACCTGAAAAAGGAGGAAAGCCTGCCATGAACCGTAGTGTACGAAGACATAATGAACACAACGTGCATGGCAGACTCTCAATCCCAAAGAGGATCCTGGAGAAGAAAAAGAATGCAAGGCTGGTGGTGGGCTTTCTTGGAGCTGAGGCAGGAACACGGTGTTAGGAAGAGGATTCCACTCAAAAGATCCCCCAAAAACCACTGACACCTCCATATATGGCTCTGTCATCTCTCCTGCCTCCCATCCCTCCCACCCACCACATACCCAGCGTCCTGTTTATAGAGGCCTGGTGAGGCACAGCCATGAAAAACATGTGGGCCACTTTCAAGATGTGAATTTTTCCAAGGCAGGAGATTGCAGTAGCCACACGATATTCTTGTGTGTGTGTGTGTGTGTGTGTGTGTGTGTGTGTGTGTTTCTCCTCCCCTTTTTTTTAACAGCTCTAATTTCAGCATTGAACTTGAGACTGATCATTATTTCCTCCTCTCATCATCTCACGATATGCCATACCAGCACAGACAAGACTCCCAATGTCAACATTGTTTGCTTTCCTTTCAGAGCAAGACACGTTCAGTCCTACCCTATCACACATTTAGAGCAGATGTTCTGAAAAAAGGATAAACCAGGTGCTTAACATATTTTATTCCAAGGGGTAATTTTAGAAATTATTGCAATCAATGAGCTAATAATAATGGTGGTAATGATGAGGCCAAGTTATTATTACCTATTACCTTTAATCATCGACAGCAACTCAATTGGACATAATTAGAGGCATCATCATAAATAACGTGGAGCAGATGGAAGATGCTGGGCTTTGCATTTCCAGGACTGAGTGGGAAGGTTAATGGTGGAGCAACAGGCATAAAAGACGGGCCACTTACGTCCAAAATTCACCCTGCACTTGAATCTTTTCTGATACCCAGAAAAACAGCTGAGATTGACAAGACATATAAACGGCCAAAGCTCACTTTCTAATCCTGCAGCAGCCTCCTCCCCATCACTCATTGTGAGACTCCAGTTGTACCCCATTACCATCCGTGAGGGTCAAACAGTGGCCCTGTTTGTTTCTTTCTTTCAGTTTCACCAGCACAAGAAATATAGAGCAATAATCTTTCCTGACCTTCCCCTAACCTCCCTCATTCCAGAAAAGCATGCCCCCAGGGTTATTTTCACCTTTGGAAACATGCAAATGCTTTAGTGAGTCATTTCGTGTTAATTTAATATTTGGCATAAAATACAGTCAGAAGCAATATCACCTCCTATTCAATAACTCCACAAAACAGCCATTTCCTACGTGCTGGCAATGGTTCCATAGGTGCAGAGGGCATGACCATGTCAGACACAGTTAGGTGTTCAAGGGGGGTAACTTGATCTTAAAAAAACCCAAAAGCCTGGAATCCAGGGTTTACAACGAGGCTGAATTCCTGCAGCGGCCACTTACGGGGTCATTACATGGGGCAAACCACTTGCCCTCTGTGAGCCTCTGTTTTATCAACTCAGGTTGTATTAGCAGCCCCTTCTCTGTGACCCATCGACACCCCCACTCTTCCTACCAGGTGGCAGTCATGGGTTTACTTTCCCGATTTTCTCACATTTTTTGAGAAGGTACAACTATACTGGGTTGTTCCTACCTGTATCCCTAGTCCCTGGCAATACTAAGCATTAAATAGTGTGATTTTTGTATCTCTAAAGGAACTTGCAGTCTAGATGGGAAGACAAAACCAACACCCACCAAACAGGTGCAATATAGTCAGGAGGCCCAGTGTGGCTCAGAATGGCCAGGCAAACCTATGAGGAGGCGAGGGATTGTACTGGGTTTTGAAGGCTGTGCTAGATCCTTCACTGACAAAGGGAGCCAGGTTACCTCACGTGCTCTTAAACAACTAGCTCCCCCTCTTGTGCTTTGGTTCCACATCAGCTCAAAGGCACTAACCTGGATCCTTAAGAACCATGTAGAAAGGAAACAACTGCTTTTATTTATTTTTATTTTTTAAAATATATTTCATTGATTTTTTACAGAGAGGAAGGGAGAAGGTAGAGAGCTAAAAACATTGATGAGAGAGAAACATCAATCAGCTGCCTCCTGCACATGCCTCACTGGGGATGTGCCCACAACTAAGGTACATGCCCTTGACTGGAATCAAACTTGGGACCTCTCAGTCCACAGTCCGACACTCTATCCTCTGAGGCAAACCAGTCAGGGCCAAACAACTGTTTTTAAAAATTCCTTTAACAAATGTACTCATTGCCACTCAAAGACAAACACCAGGTAAATATTATCATGATGATTATATTAAGGAATAAAATAGTAACGATGCAGCTTTTCATGTGATATTTTATGTTCATTGTCTTTGAGGGGAGTTTTTACTCAAATATCTCTAAGTGAATAAATACATATGGTCCATAAATATGTCCAAAAGCACTTTTCTCTACTTGTACTCACACATACCTCATTATAGAACTAAAAACAAATTCACTGAAAATTTTTATGGAGTCATAGTCTTAAAAAAATGTCAGAATTCTCATTAAAGCCAATAGGAATTTGGTATAAAAATTAATAGCAGGATATAAGCTTATAGAATCTTATCAATAATATCTTTACAATCTGTTGGTCTCTTTGAGATGTGCCAAACATAACCCAGATTTATTGATGGATATGATATTTTGGGACATAAAACTTAATATGTGTTTTTCTTTGCTCAATTAGTAAATCTCGTCTAAGTTAATATTATCATGAGATTTCACATAGCAATGGTCAGATATTTTGGCCAAAGTAGATACTTTCATCTGGATTATCTGCTTCAGTGTTCTAATTCTCCACTTTACTTCATGTAATTAGGGAAACTCAGCTGAAGTAAACACCTTTCACTTGAAAAATCACAATGTTCTACATGTTCAATGTTCTATATGAGGTATGAAGGGGATAAGAACATGAATAAGAGAATCTCACAGGCTTCAGAAATATTCCACATTCCATTCCAAAACTTCTCCTCCAGCTGAGGAACATTGGGAAATAAAGGTGGAAAGACAGATTGGACCCCAATTGTTAAAGATCAGGCTAAACATATTCAAATTAATTTAGTAAGTCATGAGAGACCACTAAAGACTTAAAAAAAAAAAAAAAAAAAAAAAAAAAAAAAAACGGGTTAGTGGCCTACATTTTTATTCATCATTATTTACCCTCCAGATGAAAGTATCTACTTTGGCCGAAATATCTGACCATTGATCTTTGGTGTTGTTGTTAATCCCCATTCAAGGATCTTTTTGGTGGAGCAATGGGCATAAAAGATGGGCACCTTTTTGTGCCCCTGTTTTTGGATCTGGACTTCACCTCTGTTCCATTAAACACCATGATTTCTCATACTTCTGTGCCTCTGCGTAAGTAGCCTCCTGATCTGCCTCAGAAACACTATTGAGCCTTGGAAATTCAGCTCAAATGTCCCCTCCTCCATGAAGCCTCCCCCGATACCCTCCAGCCGTGCCCAACTATTAAGTTAAAACTTTGCCTTTTTCTCCATTGTAGCATCACCTAAGAGCTCTGTGACTCCACTTCTCAGATTTATTTCTTTTTTAAAAAACATGTATTTATTGATTTTTTTTTTTACAGAAAGGAAGGGAGAGGGATAAAGAGTTAGAAATATTGATGAGAGAGAAAAATCAATCAGCTGCCTCCTGCACAACCCCTACAGGGGATGTGCCCACAACCAAGGTACATGCCCTTGATTGGAATCGAACCTGGGACCTTTCAGTCTGCAGGCCGACGCTCTATCCACTGAGCCAAACCAGTTAGGGTTCTCATATTTCTTTGTATTCATTTATAGGACTCTATTCCCACTACACTAGGCACCATCTCTTATTGCTCTCCATAGTCCTAAGGCGAGCATTCAGTGCATAATGGCTGAATAAGCTAAGTCATGTGTTTTTATCACACCAACTTCCTGAAAACATCCAAGGCAGTGGAGAGTTGAGAGCTGTGGAAAAGTGAATACGAAAGAGACGCATTAGGTAAATTGGATGCGAGACTGCAGGTTTGGAAGGGGGGGGGGGGGGAAGATGATGGATTCCACTTTGAACATGAAAAATATGCCTTTGGCGTCCGCTGCAATCAGGATCTGCTTTTGAGGCTGCAAGTGCTTCTGATTAGACAGGAACACAAAATTAAGTCATTCTCTTCACTCCCCAGGCCCAGCACTCCCATCTCCTTTGATAACTTCCTCTGAGGTGACTCTCAGTTTCTTTAGTCCCTGTCTCTTATCCAAACATTTCCATGCACGAGAACTCAAATGGGCACATTTTCAGAGCCCATGTCTCTGAGTGTGTGTGAGCTCAGGGAGAAGGAAACACAAAGTGATTTGCAACCTGGCGCTGGAAGGAGAGCAACCGTCAAGGGGCTGGGGTTGTTTTTGTTACTACTGCCTTGCTTGTAGCCCTATGTCTGTTTATTGTTATTGTCTCGTCCCCTTGCTGGTGCTCAATTCATTTCCTCATCGCAAGTGTGAAGGAAGACCTGGCAGACGTTACCATAGCACGGGTTCCGAATTGATAATGGACTCATCCTGAGATACAGTGTGACATCTGTTAGATATTTGGAGATGCTGTCCATCCTGCCTCCAGCAGTACTTAACAGCCAGGCTCCCTCCCCCTGGAAGCTATAAAACACGGAGTTAAGGAGCGGAGGAAAGTGCTGGTGATCCCTGCCTAAAAGAGCAAGCACTGGGATGTGTGGAGTCCTGACCAGGGCCAGGGGTCATGATTTAAAGCAAATTTTTAAAATAGATTGATTTTAGAAAGAAGTGAGGGGAGAAAGAGAGAAACATTGATTTGTTGTTTTACTTTTCCATGCATTAATTTGTGGATTCTTATATGTGCCCAGACTGGGGATCAAACCCACAACCTTGGAGTATCAGGATGATGCTCCAACCAACTGAACTGCCTGGCCAGGGCCAGGATGCATATGTTTGAAGGGGGAAGAGGGTGTTTAAATTTAGCACACGTTTTTGAACTCATATTTACTCAGAGGTTGAACCAAGACAACAGAGAGAAGGAGGGCTTATTGAAATGAAGCTAGCCTGGCTCATGTGTCTCAGTGGTTGAACATCAACCTACGAACCAGAAGTCATGGTTCAATTGCTGGTCAAACATGCCTGGTTTGTGGGCTCAATCCCCAGTAGAGGGCATGCAGGAGGCAGTCAATCAATGATTGGCGTTCATCATTTTTAATTATTATTATTATTTTTAATCCTCACCCAAGGATATTTTTCCATTGATTTTTTTTTTTTTAGAGAGAGTAGAAGAGAGAGGGAAAGACAAAAGAAATATTGATGTGAGAGAAACACATCAATTAATTGCCTCCTGTTTGAGCCCCAATCAGGGACCTGACCGGGGAAGAGCCTGCAACAGAGGTACGTATGCTTGACTGGAATCAAACCTGGGACCTTTCAGTCCATAGGCTGATGCTCTATACACAGAGTCAAACTGGCCAGGGCTCATCATTGATGTTTCTATTCCTCTCTCCCTCTCCTCTCCTCTCTCTGAAATAAACAAAAACATATTTAAAATAATGAAACTAGTTATATATTGAAACTGTTCCTTTGCTAAGTCATTTTTGTATGCTTCTGTTAAGAATGTCATATTATTCTCTTTTATTGATGTGAGAGAGACGCATCAATTGTTTGCCTTCCACCCTAGAGTCCTGACCAGGGCCAGGGGTCAAGCCTGCAACTGAGGTACATGCCCTTGACCAGAATGGAACCTGGGACCCTTCAGTCCTGGGGTCCATGTTCTATCCACTGAGTCAAACCACTGAGGGCTCATATACACGAATTTTAAAAGAACATATGAATTTTAAAAGAACTGGGGAGACTTCCAGTGAAGTTGGCAGTGTAGGTAAACCTGTGCTCGCCTCCTCCCACAGTCATATCAGCATGACAACTACATTACAGAGCCCCCTGAAGGCTAGCTGAACAGAAGGCTTATAACTAAGAAAATAAAGAAGAAGCCCTGCTGAGACTGACACTGGCATGTCCAAGCAAATCAGGTTGATTTCCTAGAAAAATCAGCACATCTACTTATCTAACACCTCTACCACATGCTGGAATCTGCTTACAGTTAGCAACAGAAACAATTCTCAGGGACAGGGGACAAAACCAGATGAGAGACCCTTGACCTAGGGAAGTGAATGGACTGAAATTTATCACAAGGTATCTCCACCAAGAAGCTGAAAGCTTGTTACCACTGTTCATAAAAAGGAGTCCCTCCAATGGCCCCCCAGGAGGAGTATGTTGGCCTGGCCAGCATCTCCCCTCCCCCATGGTCCCTCAGGATGGTGTTCTGTGTTGTCTAAGCCCCTCCCATGCTACTATTGGCTAGAGGAGGGCCTTGCTGAGCAAACAAAGCAGAGGGTGTGGCCCCTCAAGGGGTGGGGAGCTGTATAAATAGGGAGTTTAGGTGGCCTCAGGCGGACCACTAAAGACACTGACATGGCAAAGGTGACCAAGAAACTCACAAGCGCCTAGGACTTGTGGGAAATCCAACCCTAAGCCGCCAAGGGAGGAGTCAGAGGAAGGCCACCCGTCCACTGAGGTCCAGAGGCGGAGGCAAGATGGCCAAGACAACCACGAGGGTAAGAAGAGCCCATCAAGGGAGTTCAAGGAAAAACACCTCTCCCAAAACTCCCGGACTTAAGGTCAAGTCTAAGAAATCAAGACACCTTGCCCTTCACGACCATGATCCCAAAGTGAAGGAGACACGGCACCGAAACGAACATGAGCCCAGGACAACCGTGAAGGCGAAGAGACCCCTTCCGGGCAGCTCAAGGAAGAAAGCCTCTCTGAGAACTCCCCGTCCTTCAACCAAGTCTAAGAGATCGAAAGGCCCCATCCTCTATGGCCATTACCACAGGCTGCAAGAGACACTGAAGCGATACGAAAACGAGACAGAGGAAGACCAGGAGCAGAAGCCCACCACTTCGAACAGCTTCTGGGCCAACTGGGGCTTCTGAGGGAGCCCAGGACCCTCACGACTCCCTGCAAAATCTCTCAGGCCTGGCCGCTGAGGAATGGCCAGCTACGTGGACATGGAACCAGGCACCAACTGGGTACACCCAGGGGGATGAGGAAAATAAAAGAGTGAGAGAATCTTCCTGGAAGTCATTTTTTCTTCTAGCCACGGCTGGTCTCATGAGGGTTCTAGGACCATTTTTTCCTCTCATAATGTTAAAGCTGACCAGTGAGAAAAGGGACACTAGAGAGGCAGGAAGGGACGTTGGAGAGAAAAATAAGAGAAAGGGGAAAGGGAGGGAGGGCTATGAGATAAGACATAGTATGGAAGGGGGGGGGTGTGATATGAAAGAAGTAGATAGAAAGTTTAGGAGAAAGATGAAGGATAAGAAAGAAGGAATAAGTAACTTATAATATAGCCTTGGTTGAAGAAAAAATTACAGCTCTGACCGGTTTGGCTCAGTGGATAGGGCATTGGCCTGCAAACTGAAAGGTCCCAGGTTCGAATCAGATTAAGGGCAGGCATGTATCTCCTTTGTAAGCACATCCCCAGTAGGGGGTGTGCAGGAAGCCACTAATCAATGTTTCTCTCTCATTCATGTTTCTAGTTCTCTATCCCTCTCCCTTTCTCTCTGGAAAAAAAAAAATCAATAACATATATTTCTTAAAAATTATAAATTACAGAATGCCATTTGACTCTATTATAAAAATAAAATTCCAAAGAAAAAACAAAATGAACAAAATAGAAACAGACTTGTAGATACAGAGAACAGACTGTGGGTTGCCAGAGGGGAAGATTGGGAGTTTGAGTGAAAAAGGTGACAAGATTAAGAAGTACAAAATACATGGGGATGTAAAGTAAAGCTTAGGAAATAGAGTCAATAATATCGTAATAAATATGTATGGGGCCAAGTGGGTACTAGAATGATCAGGGGGCTCACTTAATAAACTATATAATGTCCTGACCACTATGCTTGCATACCTGAATTTAATATAAAATAATATTGAATGTCAACTGTAATTGAAAAATTTAAAAGAATGTATTTTCACATCAATAGCTGCCAAGACATGTCTTTGTTTTTAACCATACATTTTATTTATGCACATTTAACCCCACATTTATTGGTGAGTGTTTAGGGAATTTGCTTTTTTTAATATTATGAGAAATTTTATGGTAAATAAATAAAATTAAAAAAATCCTGAAGCAAAGCCACAGCCATTGCAACAAAGACAAGCAATTTTTTTTTTAAAATCCCACTTGAAAATTCCAAGAGGTTATCGAAGTATCCCTTAGCCAACGGGTACTTGGAACAGTTTTTCAGCAATCAAAACCAAACTTAGAGCTAGAGAGGGAGTGTGAGAAAAGACAGAACTGAAAAGAGGAGGAAAGAAAAACGAGGAGAAAGAACAATAGGAGGGAAGAGGGCGAGTGAAAGCCAGGAACCAAACAAAAGCTGGAATCTTTGTTTTACGAAGCACTAATAACTTACAAGGGGTTATTTGTCATGGCTGAGCTTAGAGAGGCATTCTCCTGTATTAACAGGAGACCGAAACTTCTAGAGTCATTGGCTCAGAGTGTTTTTAAAATGTGCCTTCACCCAGAGGACAGTGACCCAAGTTGACAGGCGAGCGCACTCTGCCAGGGGAGAGGACGGGCCCTCAGCCCCCGGTTCCCATGCTCGTTGCTGCCCTGCTCCTGGCCAGAGATCTCTCTGGGGACCTGAAGCCTTTGAAGTGCAGAGCAGTTTGGGATGGAGGAGGAGGACTGGCTGAGGAAAAGAGAACAAGAATTTATTATCAGGACCTTTGGGGGGTTTCGTATAAAAGCCCTAAATTAATTTTTAATACTTACGAAATTCTGCGCTGTCACCCACTTGCTTTATTGCTTTGGTGTTTGTTGAGCTCTTTACATATCACAAGAGGCCAATCTCTGATCTTTGCAATTTCATTAAATAATGGGAGGGGGGGAGGAGAGGGGGTGTGCTTCAAACTTTAGGATGAGTCCAAAGGAAGCACGAAACAGGGCACTATCACCCACTCCCCATCTATGGAAACCTGGAAATGCGTTGGCATTTTGTGAGCCATCTGGAATGGCCCCCATTAAGGCATTACACTGCCCTCTTCCAATCTGCCCTCTGCCTTGTCTTGTAGCCACAGTGAGGTCCCGTGCCTGCCCATTCTATCCTCAAATACACCATCAGCCATGCCTCCTGCCATGCCCAGCCTCACTGACCTGCTCACAACCCTCCTCCCCTCTGGCAACCCTCAGTCTGTTCTTTGTATCTATGAGTCTGTTTCTATTTTGTCCATTTTGTTTTTTCTTTGGGATTTTATTTTTATCATTGAGTTGAAGGGCATTTTATAATTTGTGTATAATAAGGTAGCCTCCTCCGCCGGGTTGCAGTGTAGCCCTCACTTCCAGACCAGCCAGGTGATGGTAGGTCTCCTCTCAATGCTTGGGTCCACAAAGCCCCCTTTGCTTACATGTCCAATGTATCACATGGTTGTCCCCCTCCCCCTCCCACCAGAACATACGGTTCTTGAAGCCAGGCACTGTTAGCTATGGTCTCTTCAGCATGTAGCCTGGTACCCGAGCCAAATACTCTTTGTGTTAATAAGCGAATGGGATTTTAAATCAGTCTCTATTCTAAAATGCATGTTCTCTCTGCTTTATCACAGTGCTCAAGGTCCTGTCTGCTAGAATGGTGCAAATGACATTAATATTAAAAAAGCAGACTCCTGAATGCCAAACTCAGTCCCAGGAAAGAGCTAATGATCAAATCACACCAAGTTCCCGGAGTAGAATATAATAATTGCCTTTCAGGAACCTAGGAGCTTTTCAGTCATGATTGAGCATGCAAAGTACCATTCCTGCCACTGGGGATGGAGTGGTGAAAATGGCCGTAAAGAAGGCCCAGGCTGTAAGGAGAGTTCCTTTCAGCAGATGGGCAGCTCTTAAACCACGTGCTGCTCTGGTGCTGCGAAAGTATGCAGCAGGGGCGCTCTGTCCAACCTTCCAAAACCAGGACAGCTTGAGCAGACTTTGGAATATTTATAGAAACTAGCGAGGCAAAGAGCACTGGTGAGAGAAAATTTGGGAAGAGAGGAGGGGAGACGCATGTACAAAGGCCCTGAGGCAGAAAGGGGTGTGGGCACGTTTCATGAACAGAAAGATGGTCAGTTCAACTGAGACCCAGAGAGAGGGGAAAAGAATGGCATGAGACGAGGCCTTCTACCCACAGAACGGTTTTTCATATGTACGTTTCAGAGATGCATCCTATATAATAAAACCCAATATGCAAATTGACCAAACGGTAGAATGACCTGTCCCTATGATGTGTACTGACCACCAGGGGGCAGATGCTCAATGCAGGAGCTGCTCCCTGGTGGTCAGTATGTTCCCACAGGGGGAGCACCGCTCAGCCAGAAACTGGGTTCAAGGCTGGCGAGTGCAGTGGCAGTGGAGGGAGCCTCTCCTGCCTTTGCAGCAGCTCTAAGGACCCCTTGAGTGTCCTGGACTTCGAGAGGGTACAGGCCAGGCTGACAGACCCCCACACACACCCAGTGCACAAATGTCATGCACCAGGCCTCTAGTAGATACATAAAGCTGCCTCTTTGTTTTCAATAGGAGCATAGTAGACACACTGTGGTTATACCCTGCATTATTTTAAGGTTGTGTGCTTGGTTTGTTGGCTTGGTTTGGGTTTTGCTATTATAAAAAATGGTTCCAGCCCTGGCCATGTGGCTCACTTAGTGGGAGCATCATCCTGTACACTTACAGGTTGAGGGTTCAATTTCCAATCAGTATATAAACCTAGGTTGCAAGTTATATCCCCAGTTGGGGTACCTATGCTAGGCAACTAATTGATCTTTCTCTCTTTCTGTTTCTCTCTATCTCTCTCACTTTCTCTCTCTCCCTTCTTCTCTCTGTAAAATCAATAAAAACATATCATCTTCAGGTGAGGATTTAAACTAAATAATTAAAATTAAAAAGGGCTCCAGTGCTCTTCCTTATCCACACTGGTAGATCCTTGAGTAGTTGGCTGAATTTAACTGGAGGATAGCAAGTTGCTTGGAGTGGAGGAAGGAGGAGGAATCACCAGAAACACAGAAATAATAAGTTAATGTTAAAGGGGAAAAGTGACTCTTATGAGAGGAATAAATGAGAAGTATTGAGGATCTATGACTAATGTGAGTCTGTAGTACAAATTAGTGTTTATTTGTTACTTTCTGAATCATATTTTCCATCCCTAGCTCAGAGGGGTTTTCAAATTATAGGTCTCCATCTCTGGTGATGGAGATAGCCGAAGACTGTATCTAGATATGGTGGTATGGAATGATGGTTTCAAACTCCTACTTCCATTACAGAGTTTCAGGCTCTGTCACTTACTAGATGTATGACTTGGAGCAAGCTTCTTATCCTCCCCTCATCACAAAAGAGGAGACACAATATTACCACCACACAGGGTCATTGCGAAGGTTGAATGAGACAATCCATGCAAAGTGTGTTTGGATTGTCTCAGTGGGAAGCACTCAGTCAATGGTAGCCATTGTCATTATGTCGCTATTTTGGGCCAGTGGGCAAAATAGCATCCATTTATATAATGCTTCCTTTAGCCCAGACTGGGATCTCGGCATTTGCCTGTGTTAACTCATTTAACCTCACAACAATATGAGGTAAGTACTACTATTGCATTTTTATAAATAAAGAAATTGAGGCCAACAGGACTAAATCACGTAGAATTCATATGTGGCAGAGCCAGGACACGAACAGTTCTCATGTTTGTGAGCAAGTAATGTCCGCAAGCCAGAACCACATAAAGTTACAGCCAGGAAGAAACAGAGGGATGAGCCAACAAACCCCAACATACAGATGAGAACATTGAGACCCAGAGAATTAAAACAACTTGCTTCCTGGTCACACATAGAAGCTGAGGAAGCCCATGATCATGAAGAGTGTATGTGGTGATGGACCATTTGGGAATTATCGCTTACAAATAAACTTTCATTTAGAAGACAAAGACAGGCTGACTTTTGGACATCAAGTAGCTCTTATGCAATGCTGTTTTATGATTTAAATGTTGTTAATCCCAAAGCATATGGATTTGATTTTTTAAAATGTTCCCAAGTCTAACAATGAAGGAAATAAATGAGTCCTACAGAACGAAGTTTAAGGTTGTTGTTGTTTTTTCAAACCCCCAACCCCCAATTTTCTTCTTTTAAGTTTCGGATATTCAGGTAGATTCAGCTCTGCTCTCCATACCCAACCAGCTTGTCAATGTCACTGTAAATTGGACTCTCTTGTCCCTAGTCCCTTGAATGTACACTGTAAATGAATTCCATTTGTTTGTAAAGAAAGCACTGGCTACAAATAAATATTTCCATTCCCAACTCTGATAAGAGTTCATTTTCCTGCCCAGTTTATGATTACTTCTGGACACTCCTGTAAGCACACTCTTAGGTCTACCCAAAAGGACCGTGTGGGATGCACCAGCACACGAAGCACTGTGCTCCAGAAGAGGGGCAAAGAAATAACTAAAGAGAGTTCTCATTCCAGCTCTCCCTCCAGCCTGCAATGTGATGTTAGCAAGTTCTGGAAGCCACCTGGAGTTTGGTTTCCTGACCTATGAAGGTAGACTAAGGTTTGTCCTCTTTGCATCTGAATCTCTGTGAGGACTGAGCTCATGGGTGCAAAAGCACCTTGGATTTTTTAAGCATCTTAAGAGGGTAACATCACTGAGCCTTTCAAACCATCATTTTCTGTTCTTGCCCAGGCTTCAGCCTTCTCCTCTTTCGATATGCAGATTAGGAGTGGCCCTCCCCAAGGAGCTTCCTCTGAAGCCTCTATCCTCACACTCAGCACATCACTTAGTAACTCTCTGGCCACCAGTCTCCCACTCTGCCAGACCACAACCCTACTCCTCACCATCATTTTCTTTCTTTGGAGCCTTTCAAAATAGTCACTGGAGGTTTTCTGAGCACGTACTCTGCATTAGGAAGTCTCAGGGGCTGGAAGCTGAAAGATGACTAAGCTGGTCCCTGCCCTCAAGGAGTTCTCAGCCAGTTGAGAGGGGGATCAGAAGCAGAAACCAAATATTACCATAAAGTGTGGCCAAATCAGACCTGCATGGGCACTTTGAGAGTGGAGTGGGCCCTTTGCTGCCAGCTATAACTCATTCTTCACCCATGCCTGCTGCAGGCACCCTGTGACTTTCACCCGTTCACTTTCAATTGGGTCTCTAACAGATATCAGCATCAAATCTCATCTCCCAGTTCTCCGGAAGGAAGTTTACTATTGCCACCCACCAAGCACCAGTGATGTGCTCCAGGCACTTCTCTCACATTCCGGTGACCAAATAACTTTGGCACCATTGACCGCACACCCAGGTGGTACTGGGTATATAGGCCTCATAACAGCAACTAATGAATCACTCCCTTTGGCTGCATAAAGTGCAAAGCCTACATCGCCTTGGGCACCCACCGGGAGTTCCAGGGCTAGCTCAGAGGAGCCGCGTGTGAAAGCCAAGCTACTTCAGCCTGTGTTCTTTGCGTATTCACAAAGATTAATAATAATAATATATCTGTAGAATGCTTTACATTTTACAAAATACCCCCATGTCCATCATCCTATTTGCTCTTAACAACTACTCATTGCAGTGGATAGATGAGAAAACTGAGACTAGGTGACTCAGGCCAAAACCCAAGTTCGCTGACTCATAATCCAGTGCTCTGGCAACTGGACAAGTGTCCAGGTCAAGTGTCCAAACCAAGAGGAGAGGGAAACTCCAGCACTTATATTGCTGCCACTTTTCATGAGTCAGCGGAAGTCATCAAGCATGACCCTGAACGGGTGCTGGAAGAGGGTAAAAGAATTAGACCACCCAATTTCTCTGAAGACGTTTAAGACAGGCATACAATTAACTACACAAAAGGGCAAAACGAAGCAAGTGCCATAGAAACACCCGAACATTTGTGTTTATCTGTTTGCTTAAATGAAGCTGAGTGTAAATAAGTGGATTCGGCCAAAGAGGCAGAAGCCAGAGGTGTGTGAAGGACAGAGCAATGGAGAGAGTCTGTCTGTCCAGCAGAGTCTGAGAGGTTTTAGAGGAACAAAAGACCTAAAGATGACCATTCATTGCTACCACTTGGCTTGCCATCATGGTGCTGGTCAGCCTAAGACACGTTTCATGCACTCATGGTCTTTGCAATCAGCTGGGGAAGTGATTTCCAAGGCCAAACACAAAGGGCTGAGCAGTCGATGGAGACCATAGGCGTTTAGAACAGAGTAAGAGCCTTACATCCTGGTTATCAACAGAGAAGACTTCAGCAAGAAGGAGGACTGCACTGGGCCTTTATTAATGTGGCTGACTTCATTAGCTAGGAAGGTTCAAGGTCAGATTCAACTGCAGCTAGATAAGAATATCTTAGTGTTCCTGAATTACCTCTTATGAATATCTTAGTGTCCCTGAATTACCTCTTATGTATTCTTTATAGTCAGTCACTCATTCATTCATTTCACAAATATTTATTGATTGCCCAGTATGTGTCATTCATGGGGTTAAGTGCTGGGATTTTGAGATGAACAGAAAAACACAAAGTCAGGTGCCCCTGAGAAGCTTATAGTCTGGATGAAAGAGACAGAGGTAGCCTAAGTGACTTCTGAATAAACACTCAAATCTCAATTATGATGAAATCTGTAAGGGAGGGGTGCATGGTGTGTAAAAGAGTAAAACAGGGTTATTTGAACTAGTCAGGGAGTCAGGACGACATGGTGTTGTGACATGCATGTTGAGTTGGATTAAATTAAATGAGGAGAAGGGATGGGGATATAGGAAGACGTTAGAGGCATGGAGAACAGCATGGCTTTCCTGTTGTTTTGTTGATGTTTTATTTTTCTGTGTAGAAACTTTTTATTTTGATGTAGTAGGCATCAATTTTAATTGATTTATGTTTCTCCTCATTATGGATGCTGTCTCTATGGTGTTGTTTTGTTGTTTGTTTCATTTTGGTTTTTGCATACTTGGTAACTTTTCATTAGAAGCCACACATTGTCAATTTTTCTTTGCTAGGTGCTGAATATTTCTGTATCACTATACAATTTTTTTAAATCATTGTTCTATAGTACAGTTGATTATTTGTAAATAGCATGACCCCTTTAGGTCTGCTTTTGAGGTTTTTTAGGTGAGACCAAAACTGCTCTAATTCAAGGGCTAATTAATCCCCACAACTGAGGCAAGACTCTTTTGAGAATTCTAGCCAATGCCCAGTGGAGATGAAGATTTTTCTAGTCTTCCTGATGAGAACAGGCTCAGTGCTCTAGTCAATACTCAAGGAGAACCCTCTGCAAATCTGTCGGTGCTCTCTCCATGCATGTCTCCTTTCTTTGGCACTCTGCCAAGGGAACTGTGGCCTCTTGGTGTCTCAGCTCTCCTCCTCTCAGAGAGACTAATAAGAACTCAGGTTCCCTCTCCCTTCAGTGGCTAATGTAAGGCTTCCCTTGTTTGTTTCCATATCTCAGAGATCACTGCCTTTTACTACTTGAGAACCAGTTTCTCAAAATTTGTCACTTCCTTCATTTAGTCTGATTTTCATTTGTTCATTTGATATTTAAGTTGTTTCCAGGGGAATGGTAAATCCAATTCAAGTTTTCCAACTTGTAAACTGATTTCTTTCTATTGCTTTTTAAAAGTCAGTTTAGTATTGAAAATCTTAGTTTATACAAATAAGTCATTGAGATTGTGAATGGTAATTATAAATATATAATTTTTTCCTATTTAGCAATGGAATTCTTTTGTAATCTTAATCCAAAGTAATGGTAACTTCTTTCTCATAAATAGTCTTTGGTATAAATGAAGAGCTCATATACAAAATTTATTTTCTTTATGGCGGGCCAAATTTAAATCCATTATTATTTCAAGGTCTGCAAAGAAACATTTTTCTTTAATGTTTCAAATTTCTCTCCTGGAAAGTAATGATTAAAAGTTAAGGACATAGAAGTGAACTGTAACAATATCTCTAAATTTATTTTATTCAAATTGGCTTTGTTAATAGCATTCTTTTCAATATGTTACAGCAATGTTGGGAAAACATAGCAACTATGGTGACTATTTTTGAATCTTGCCTGCCATAACATCTCTTGGAACGTCTTGGATACATGTGATGTGTTGAAATATAGCATCGGTTGTCCCTACAGTTTTAAATTATATTTGTTAAGAATGCTAAAAATATCAGTTAAGTAGCCAAGCTTGTTACCCATATGACATCTGTAGAAATGTTTTCCAAGAGAGATTCTTTTACAACTAAAAATGTGACTCTCATTCGTGCATTCCTATGCTGTGCTTACTATTTTCTCTTCCATAAACCAAGGGATTTCAGAATGATGTAGTAGACAGCAGTGGTTAACTATAATCTCTGAACAAGATATTTCCATAACCCAGTTACCTAGTAACATTTTAAAAATAAATTAAAAATTATTCAATGGATTTTTAAGTATACCCATGAAAATCAACAGAATTTTTAAGATTCGTGAGATTTGTGAAGTACTTTTAAATGTTTTGAAATGGAACCACAATTAATAGACACTAACCAGTTTAGTAACATCTATATATTTTTCAATAGGTCTTTAGTCTTATTGCCTCTAATTATTTTTTATAAGCTTTCCTTGTTCATTTATATTAACTAACATTTTTTTCTTGGGAAAAAATTCAAATCTAGAACTCTAATCTAGGTTAAATTTATACAACTAAACAAATTCTCTATAAAATTGTCTTGGTACAATTACCTCGTATAAATGAAAAATGTTACAAATAGCAGGACACTCAATCAGGTTGGATTGTAAAATCTGTAGTTGAGTATAATGATGTAATAAACATTGCTTTGGAATATTATTTAATAATAAATATTATATAAGACAAAATGAAGGTATTTAGAATCAACACATATGGAAAAAATAAATTTCCCAGTAATTATACTAGCAATTGTACCTTTGTCACACTATATAGTATTACTATGAATTATTAAATATGATGATATAAGTCTTACTTAATGGTTGCAGAATGTGGTAGAAAATGTTGCAATAACTCTTTTTTTCCAATGAAAATATTTGAGAATTTTTATCAACAAATTTGGCATACTGTGTTGCCAAGTAGATTTTTATCTTTTAATATTGAAGGTTTAAAGTTTCATAACAAAAATAGAGTGTATTCTGTGATTCTCATTGTGTTTTCAGCATTTGCTAAAGCTAAATTTTTAATAAACTTTACTATAAAGTGTTTTTAGGATGGAATCAATGATTTCCTCAATATTTTCACAATTTACATACAGGAGTTGAAATTGAACATGCATATTCTTTGTTTTTCTAATAAAAATATATTCTGTTATGTAATCTACACTAGTTGGAATTAAATACCACAATTGTTACAAACTCAGGAAATATCATGTTCTAAACTTTCTTTCTGAAAATTCCACTGAAAAGTTCCTAACTGAAATTTGGTTGAAAGTCTCCACTCTTGTTAAGAGCAGAGGAAAAAAAATTCTCACTTTGCTTCAAAACTATGGGTTATACTTATAAAAACATTAAACTCTACACTTTAGGCCCTAGCTGGTTTAGCACAGTGGATAGAACGTCGGCCTGCTGAGGGTTCTGAGTTCAATTCTGGTCAAGGGCACATACCTTGTTTTCAGGCTCCTCCCCAGTCTAGGCCCTGGTTGGGGTGCATATGGGAGGCAACCAATCAATGTTTTTCTCTCATATAGAAATTTCTCTCTGTCTTTCCCTCTCTTTTCTACTCTCTCTAAAAAATCAGTGGGAAAATATCCTCAAGTGAAGATTTAAAAAATAAATAAAAGAACCTCTACAGTTTAGCATTTCTGCTATATTGATAAACAAAATTAAGAAAACAATAAGCAATACATAAACACCTCATTTCCATCTAATGTGTAAATTTACCATGTATCTTTCAAGCAAATGTGTCTCTCACATGACTTATAGCAGTTGGCCTAATATTAGCTGCAATACTAGTATATCCAGTTTCAACTTAAAATCCTTCTAAGTATTGCCATAGCTGCATCACACAAATTCTTATATGCTATATTTTCATTTATAATTTTCCTTATGATTTCTAGACATGATTGCTTAGACGTATGTTAGTATTTGATTTTGAAATACTTGAGTATTTTACAATACTCTCTCCAATAGCATTCTGTTATTGATTCTAATTTAAATCCATCCTTAGCAAAAGGACATACTCTGAGTAATTTTAATTCTTTGAAATTAGTTGAGTCTTCTTTTATGGCCCAGAAGGCAGTGCATCTTGGTGAATGTTCCATGCACACTTGAAACTAATGTGTGTTCTGTTACTGGTGGCTAAAGTGTTTATTCTACAAATATTAATTTGCTTTAGTGATTGATGGTATAGTTCTGATCTTCTATATCTTCACAACATTTTACCTACTTGTTTGATCATTTACTCAACAAACTCTCCACCTAGACTGTGGATTTGTTTATTTCTCTATTCAGTTCTACAAGTTTGTACTTGAACTTAAACTTCTGCTAAGTGCATACACATTATGAACTATTATGTATTTTGATAAATTTATCACTTTATAATAATATAATGTTCCTTTGACGTATATTTGTCTGATATTAATATAGCTACTCTGGCATTGTTTTGGTTCAAGTTTGTATGGTGTATCTTGTCCCATCCTTATACTCTTAACTTAGATTTATGTAGCTTTATCGTGCTTTTTATCCAATCTGGCAATCATTGATTTTTTCACTCCCCCCTCAGTGTTACTGAGAGATATTTGTAAGGTTAAGGAATACAACATGGTGATTGATTACATAAAATCTCCATTACTTTCAATTGGAGCGTGTATACCATTTACATTTGACCTAATTATTGATATGGTGGGACATAAATACATCATTTAGCTAGTTGTTTGCTATCTGTTTCATCTGTTCTTCATAGCTTTCTCCCTTTTCTTGCCTTCTTTTTCTTTATTTTTGTGCTCATTTTGTCTCCCCTTAATTCATTAGTGATATCTGTTTTAATTATACTTTTCAGTTATTATTCTATGGTTTACAACATCTTTCAGTTATAAAAGTGTATTCTTCCTTTAGCTGACTTCAAGATATTCTCTTCGTCTTTAGTTTAGAGCAATTTGAATACAATGTGTCTAGGTGTGTAATTAATCCTGCTTAGAGATCTCTTGAGCTTTTTGGATCTTTGATTTATTACATTTCATTAATTTTGGAAAAGTCTTGGCCTTGATCTTTTCAAATATTTTGTCTGCTTTGTTCACTGTTCCTCCATCTGGGGCTCCAATTACACATATGTCAGACTTTTGATATTGCCCCCCACACACTTGGATGTTCTCCTCTCCTCCCATGCCTGCCCTACTTGAATTTCCTTTTGTGTTTCAGTTGAGATGATTTCTATTGTCCTAACTTTAAGTTCACTCATTTCTTCAGCTGTATCCAATCTGCTTATAAACTCTTTTTCATATACAGTTTTCAGCACTTTTCTCGGTATCAATCTATTCTTTCATGTTGTCTCCATTCTCCGGTGGCTAATATTATTAATAACTATTAATCACAGCTATCTTAAAATACAACATTGATGGTTCCAACATCTAATCTCTACTGATTGTTTTGTCTCTTCACAGTGGGTTTGTTTTTTGTTTTTGTTTTTTTCTGCTTCAGGGGCTTTGTAATTTTTATTACTTAGAAGAACAATATAGATGGAGTTAAAAATTTATTTGCATCCAGAGGTGGGCATGATGCTTCTTCAGTCAGGCCCATAGTAGGGGAAGTTGATTCAATCTAATTGATATGGGTCCAAGCTTTCTCATTTCTACACCTCTGGATTACCACAGACTCAAATTCCTCCAGCAGTGGGCTGCTGTTACCTTCAGCTTAGAGTGGAGTATGGAGTTGTGAGGAGTTTCCTGCAGTGTTCTTGCTCCCCCATCAGCTTTTAGAAGCCCCTGCCACTCTCTATCACAGAGGGACCTGTCTCCGTGCTCTTGATCAATGCCAGCAGAAGATCGTCATTACCTGTTACTTGGTAGTAGACTCACAGAGAGGGTTCTTGGTTCTCCTGATCCAGCTGTAGGGGATTGAGTTTTTTTGGTGCTTTTTCCATTGCCTCCTGAATTGGACCATTACAGCCAAATTCTGACTTGGGTCTCAGTGGAGGTGATGGTGGTAGTAGGGAGGTTGAGTGGCAGAGTTTTTTGTCCACTGATCCATATGCTTTGTATCAGGGCAGGATCCTGGATCCAAAAGGGTTTCAAGCCCTTTGGCCAGCATGTAAGGCCTGTCCTTTAGTATGAGAGAAGGATCTCAGGAAATTAGTGATGTTTTATTTTCATGTACTAGCAGCAGCTTGTCTCCACACATCAGCGGGGCACCCTGTCCTCACTCCCCTACCCAGGCTACAATCTTTCTTTTGAGCACCCACTGGAGATCAGTAGAAAAGAGTTTTCAGATTCTCTTGTGTCTGGGGCTCATAGTTATTCTAAACTGTCATATGAGTTTATGTTCCACCTATAAGAATTCACTAAAATGATAGCTGTCTTCTTCTCCCCTCCACAGCAGCCACTTCTTCCCATGTCTGACAAAGGTGAGAATGTGTTTATCTCTCATTGGAGAGATTTGTCACTCCTGAAATTCAGTTTACCTGGTTGCTTTGCGATCTTAACTCTATTATGGATTTAAGAAAAATATTACTTTGTTGATTATTCATTCTCTTCTCATTAATAGGATAGAATCGTGTGGTTTTCTACATTCTAAGCAGAACTGGAATCCAATTCTATTCTACATTATTCCATTCTCTTCTATTTCAAAAGTATCTCAATTATATACATTCTCTTCTATTTCATCCCACTCAAACAATCTCAGGTAGTGACCACCAAATTTAAAATTTCACAATCCATCAATTAGTCATGACTTGCTCAAAGCCCTAAATGAATTATTAGAATTAAGAAATCAAAAATTTCCTCCAGACCATCTATACTAATAAAAGCCTAGATGGTCCTCACACCCTGGCATGCGATGTTGTCACAAGATGGCCTCAGGCTCCCTATGAACCAGGAGATCAGGGCACATGCCTGGGTTGTGGGCTCGATCTCCAGTGTGAGGCATGTAGGAGGCAGCTAATCAATGATTCTCCCTCATCACTGATGTTTTTATCTTTCTCCCTCTCCCTCCTTTCTGAATAGAAATATATTTTTAAAGATTCCACAAAATCATGTTTTGAAATGCATAAAACATACTGCATTACAAAAGGATTAATATTGAAATGCAAATATCCTATATAATAAAAGCCTAATTGCTAAGTGTCAGGTCAGTCCATTCAACCAATCAAAGCATAATATGCTAATGATATGCTAAGGGCTTGGCAAGGCATGGCAGAGGCTAGTCCTGGCATCTCTGTTGCCTCACGCTGAAGAGACGGGTCCTGACGGAGGAAGTGGATCGTGGCAGGGCATGGCAGTTGTGGGCAATCAGGCCAGCAGGGGAGCAGTTAAGGGGTGATTAGGCTGGCAGGCAGAAGCAGTTAGGGTTAATCGGGCAGGTAAGCAGAGGAGCAGTTAGAAGCCAGCAGTCCTGGATTATAAGAGGTCCCAGATTGTGAAAGGTCCCTAAGGGGTTCTAGATTGGAGAGGGTGCAGACCAGGCTGAGGGACACTACCCCCAACCCCCATATGAATTTTGTACACTGGATCTCATGAGAAAATAAATTTTAGTTCGATAGAAATAAGAATTGTATAAAGTTTGGAACTTCTTAAATCTATAAGAGTTAATTTACTACCAGATGTATTGAATCTGAATCAGATAACTTTGGCTTAAAAAAAAAAAAAGATTACAACATCAAAGGACAAATTTACCTCCAAGAGGGGGAAACACACAAGTTGTAAAATTATTTTAAGAAATACATGCAACAAATAAATATTTCCCCAAAGTTTCTATTTTGAGTAGAATGACATTCTATAGAGATTGTTTCTTGGAGCAATCTGTCTCTCTATTTTACAACCAGATCTTATAACCTGGCATTTTCTACTAAAGATTAAATTTGTAAGGTAAGTGTAACCACAAAGCTACAAAGAAGCAACTGGAAACAAGGCAAAGAGTCTGGATAAGAGTTACAATAGGATCTACAGATTTGGAAATCCCTGCACACATAGATAGCCAAGTTGCATAGATGAGCTTCCTAAGAAAATGGCTATGTAAGGAGACAAGCTGAGGATCCAAAGGTATGCTTAAGGGAGAGTCCAAGATACTCTGTTTGGGTATGAAACTGAAACTAACAACCACGCCGGAGGGAAGTGGATTGATAATGAGAAGACCAAAGAGAAAAAGAAGAAAAGAAAATACCAAATAAACCAACGTGAGTTCTTGCAAAGCACTCTGATCATTTTATGCATTATCTGTAGCCTTATATTTTAAACATTTTCTGGCTCTACAAAAGTCGCCATCCGTGGAGTGGGGGCTGACAAATACCCCAGATATCAGGGGTTATGTAAACAATCTGTGGTGCACTCTGTAGCGTAATTTACTGTCATAAACATTGTGGGAAGCCGAAATCTCTATGGCAGCTCGGCGTGGATATTCTCACTGTCAGCAGGGAAGATTCATGGCCCCCTCACAATGCTAAGACCCCAAAAGCATTTACCAAGACAGATGACTTGGTGACAGACACCTCGGGCTGAAAGTTAATATTTAGCCTAGTAAGATGAAATATGAGAACATCGGAATTGTGCCCCTGGGCCGGTCCCTGGGTCCTTGCAGTGCAGGAGACTGTCTCTGACCATGATGACTCCAAGAGTGAGTCCTAGGGGGCTGGGATGCCACATTTGACATCAGCCTCGGAGGTCAGAGAAGTGCCCACTCACCCCAGCCTCCCTTAATAACCCATGCCATATCTGTCATCCATGAATGAGTTGGACCTCTTTGCAGTCTACTTGTATGTTAGCCAGTACCAGCTCTTACGCTAATAGGTTCCAGAAGTATATTCACTTCCCTCTGTGGAAAGACTGTCCCCTTTTATTCATTCTACACTTAGCACTCTTGAATATCTAGAATTTGTGTTTGTTAAAAAGGCTCAGCTCATCCTCCCCACCCCAGGAAGACTTGATTTTATCTAAACACATCTTTATCTTTCCAATTGAAAGATCTTGTTGTTCAAGATTGAATTTATACGGCTCTCCCTTCTCCCACCACTTCCTCAATCTGTTCAGCTGTGTGTCTGGATTTAAACAAAAAAGAAAGATCTAGTGATATATAAGCTAAAATTCTCCTGTCAGCCACAGCTACCTTACCTTTTATATTTTTTTTCTCTGAAATTGAAGTTGAGCAACATTTGAACAGAAGGTGTCCAATTACAATGACTTTCTCCAAAATGAAAGAAAGCAAAACTCTTGCTTTCTTATCAAATTAAAGGTTGTCTCTATCTCTGGTTTCAGATTGAACCAAGGCCTTCAGTGTGACTTAGTGTTTTAAGAAAATACTATTACCTTAGGAAGTTATTTAGGCAACCAAAGCAGCAGATCTAAAGAGTATTGTCTTTCAGAGGAGTCCCTCTGACTAAGGCCATATGTCTGTGCCAATGACCTTGCCTTCGCAGAGAGCACATCTGTAATCACACTTTTGGGAATACCTTTTGAGCCATCTCATAAATTAAACTAGAGGGATATCTCATTGCTTTATATTCACATTTCACTTTTGACTAAGAAGTAGTAAGCACTTAGGTGTTAGGGTTTACTTTTTAGTCTTGCCATTAAAAAAGAAAAAACTTAAAAAAAAAAGGTTACCTTTACCTGGTCAGTATGGCTTAGTGGTTGAGTGTCAACCTATGAACCAGGAGGTCACAGTTCAATTCTTGGTCAGGGCTCATACCTGGGTTGCAGGCTTATCCCTAGTGGGTGTGCAGGAGGCAGTCAATAAATGATTCCCTCTCATCATTTATGTTTCTATCTCTCTCTCCCTCTCTGAAATCAATAAAAAAAAAATACATAATTTTTTTTTTTTTAAAGAGAGAGTGGTCTTAGTTGCTTTTCTAAATTCACCTGCAAAGTACATCACCATTGGGGTCTAGCCCTTCTTAGCAGTCTTACTATGACCATGTCCATCAGAGAGTACCCCTGAGTACCTATGGTAAGTAGGCTCTGTGCTATCAGGGGTGTAGTGGTCCATAAGATATCGTCCCTATTTTTAAAAAATATATTTTATTGATTTTTTACAGAGAGGAAGAGAAAGGGATAGAGAGTTAGAAACATTGATGAGAATCATTGATCAGCTGCCTCTTGCACACCCCCTACTGGGGATATGCCCACAACCAAGGTGCATGCCCTTGACTGGAATCAAACCCGGGACCTTTCAGTCTGCAGGCTAACGTTCTATCCACTGAGCCAAACTGGTTTTGGTATTGTCCCTATTCTTAAAGTGCTTGCAGTTTAAGTGGAAACAAAACACAAGCATAGTATGAAAAATGCTAGATGAAGAAAACTGTATGTGCCAGTTGAGAGGAATCTGGGCTGAGGCAGGCTGAGAAGTTATGCTCAGCCAGAGGAACTGGTGGAGCTGGAAGTGTGTGCATATTCTCCACAGGTGGAGTGACACTGAGCACGAAGACTGGTTTGGCTCAAAGTAATGGGAGTGGGACATAAGTTCCACTACTGACTTAATGTTGCCTGTGAAAAGCTATTTAACCTCTTGACATCTCTGTTTCCTCATGGTACCTACTTCCGGTTCAAAATGACAGACTAAAGACATGCATTTACCTCCTTCTTCACTCCAATGCACTCCTACAATGGAAAGCAGTGGCATGCAGAATGTATTTGACACCTGGAATGAATCATCTTTTAATACTCCCTTCTCCTTTATAACAAAATTACTCGCAGTAATAGACATTTCCTAGGGTTTTTCCATAGTTTAAAACAAAGAGTTAACTTATAAACAAGAAATTCTCAGTTAAAGATATTATTCTAACTTTTAAAAAGATTTCATGCATGAGCTGCAATTTGTACTTACCATAAAAAGTATTACACCTCACAGTTTGCTCCATATATCACTGTTTTAAATTTAAATACACATAAAACTCCAAATGGTCTCATAGAATGAGACAAAGTAACTCAACTTCTGTTTCTTTATCATTACAACACTACACTGTCAATGCTTATTTCAGATCTACTGTGTAAATGTGTGTGAATGGAGGAGCATTAGTACCAAAGGGATTGGAAACACAAGTGGCATCAAATGCAATGATTCCAAAACTTCATAAACATATGCTTGAAACAAGTGTGTAGCTGACTATTTGTGTTTGGACAACTGTATATTTTGGAGTTTCCAAATTAATTTCCCTTTAGAATTCAATGTTCTTTAGATAATAAATAGTAAAAATGTGCTTATTTGTAATATACATATTTATGATTAAAACTCTACAGTGACCAAAGTTCTGAATATTCAGAACTTAGATTAAAAAAAAAAATACCTTGGGGTGGGGCTGGTGTAGGGAGAGCATTTTATCCCCGACTTTGGTGATTATAAATGCCAGATTTCCTTTCCGTTGGGTTTATTATTGTTTATAAATTATTTTCCAGTGAGGCAGCCCCTACTGTCCTTTGTGCTGAATGGAGCTTCCCAACCACCCCCTCCTTAGGATGCCACCACAATAAAACACAAAAAGGAAAAATTCATAAAAAGCACTGAGAATGGGTATAATAATCATTTTTTTTTTAATCTTAGACATTGGGATCATACTGCCTAATAAACTAAGGTATAAAAGGCCACGGATCAGAGCATGTACAGCAGGAGGAAGGCTGCCACGTGACTAATTTTTCATTGCAGTTTTTTAGAATGAGTAATGAGTGAAAAAGTGAAGAGATTGGGAGACAATGGGAGAAGAGGCAGAAGTTGAGATGGTGCATGGAGAACCACCTGTGAATTTTTGCTGGGTCAGCTTGATACATGGCCCTGCCCCATGGATGAAGACCTGAGAAATGCTCCTAAAGGAATTAGGCAATCTGCCCAGGAGGAGTTTGGGTTCCCATACAAAAGTTGGTAACCTACAGTTGGCTCTCTTTAGTTCAGCCCAGCAGAAGTGGAAGTAGGCAGGAAGCCTGATAATCAACACCCTTGAATTTGAATTACTATCTCTTTCTGGAAGCAACAGAGGAAATCACAGATCAGGCTTTATTCATCAACATAGTCTTTCACTCTTTAATTTGAATTTCAAAAGATTTTTATTGAATTTATTAGGGTGACTTTGGTTAATAAAATTATATAGGCTTCAGATATACAATTCTATAACACATCATCTGAAGATTGTATTGTGTGTTCACTAACGCAAGTCAAGTCCCCTTCTGTCATAATTATCCCCCCCTTTACCCTCTTCTACCTCTACCTACCCCCTTTTTCCTTATAATCACCATGCTGTTGTCTGTGTCTATAAGGTTTTTTCCTTTGCTTAATCTCTTCACTTTTTCACCCATCCCTCCATTCCCTTCTCCCGCCCCTCTGTTCTGATTTGTGAACTCTTATACCCTAGTTTACCCTTCATTTTGTTTATATGATATATTACATTTATTGTTTTGTGGATGTTGTACTAACCTTGCATTCCCAAAATAAAGACCACTAGATCATGGTTTGTGACCTTTTTAATGTATTGCTCGATCTGATTTACTAAAATTTTGTTGAGGATTTTAGCATCTAAGTTCATCAGGGATATTGGCTCACAATTTTTTTTTTGCCTTCAGTGTATTTATCTGGTTTTGGAATTAGAATAATGCTTGCCTTATAAAATGAGCTTTGGAGTCTTTCCTTTCCTTTAATTTTTTTTTGGAATAATTTGAGAATTCACCTGTGAAGTCATCTGGTCCAGGACTTTTGTTTGTTGGGATTTTTTTTTAATTATGGCTTCAAATTCATTAGTTGTAATCAGTGTAATAAATTTTTCTGATTTTCCTGATTCAGTTTTGGAAGATTGTATGTTTCTAGCAATTTATCCATTTTATCAAGATTGTCCAATTCGTTGTCATACAGTTATTCATAATATTTTCTTACAACCTCTTGTATTCCTATGGGACTGTTGTTACTTCTTTTTTTTTTTCATTTCTGATTTTATTTACTTGGGTCCTCTCCCTTTCTTCTTGATGAGATCAGTTAAATATTTGTCAACCTTGTTTTTCTTATCAAAGAACCAGTTCTTGGTTTCACTGATCTTCTGTATTATATTTTTAGACTCTGTTTCACTAATTTCTGCTCTGACCCTTATTATTTCCTTTATTCTATACACTTTGGACTTTGTTTGTTATTTCTTTAAGCGTAAAGTTATATTGTTTATTTGAGATTTTTGTTTGTTTGTTTCATGAAATAGTCTTGTAACACTATAAATTTCCTTCTTAGGATTGCTTTCACTGTGTCCCATAAATTTTGAGTAGTTGTGTTCTCACTTTCATTTGTTTCAAGGTATTTTTAAAATTTCTTTTTTGATCTCATTGTCAACCAATTAATTGTTTAGTAAAATGTCCTTAAGCTTTCATGACTTTGTGTGTTTTTCAGTTCTTTACTTGTGATTGATTTCTAGTTTCATGCCATTATGGACATAGACAATACTTGTTATGATTTCAATCTTCTTAAATTTATGGAGACTTGTTTTGTGTTCTAACATGTGGTCTATCCTAGAAAATGTTCCATGTGCACTTGGAAAGAATATATATTCTGTTGCTTTGGGGTGAAATGCTCTGAAGATGTAATTAAGCCTATCTAATCGAGTGTGTCATTTAGGGCTGCTGTTTCCTTGTTGTTAAATAGGGATTTTAGTCAAGGCTTCTGGGAAATTCACGAGAACCAGATATTCAAAGGAGAAGGAATAGAATGGACATAAATTTTGAGAAACAAACAGAAGGTAATACAGAAAAGAGAAACAAATGTCAAAAAATTCTAACCACCTCAGAGAGGTTACAGAGAGGGCATCCATAAAACAAGAACAGGTTACTATTTTTAACACGTGCAATCAAAGAACAAGGAAGAGTTCATGGAAATAAAAATGCATTATTTAATACAAGGCCTGAAAGAGTAAGTTCAAGAAAACTGTCAGAACATAAGTTTAATAACAAAAAATGTAATTAAAAATTATAGATTTAACATGTTAATATTTCATTTTTTTCAAAAAAATTGTTATTAAATTAGTTTATAATATTAATATTGATGGATGACAGTTGAGAATTTAATAAATAAATAATTACAATCTGATTCTCTAGGTGTCTATACCTTAGAATTGAGGAATATTAATGTTAAAAAAGGTAAAAATATTCTTGGACAATAATTTTCAAACAATATTTCACTGAGGACAAGGATTTGACACAATTTTCTCAGCAGGTTTAAAGAGAAGTGGAGTGAACAAGCCCTGATTCTTTATAGCTAATTTAACAAAAGTGGGTTTTGTTTTATCTGCTTTTATTCTGAGGTTTTATGTACAATGTCATTTGTAAACGAGCTATTTGCTCCAGAACTAGGCTTTCTGTACAATGTCATTTGTAAACAAGCTATTTGCTCCAGAACTAGGCTGAGTCAGGCAGAGCTAATACTTATGTGTCCCAGGCAGACTGTACGTTTAGAATATTTGTCCATTTATTATGTAGAAATAGTGAACACCGCTTGAAGGGGGCAGAAAAACAAGACTGCTAGCTGCGAGGTCCAGCCTCCTCTCAGCTGCCCAGGGTTTGCCATTGAACAGAACAACAGCCTATGGTAAACTGGAATCCCTCCCTGTAGAAGGGTTTATCCTCCATTTATTGTTTCTTAAGCTTGTTCCTTGGGAATCTCACCCAATATCCCAAATAGCTTACACTCGGATCACATATGGTACTCTTCCTGAGATAAACTCCATTTTTCTCTATTTTATTTTGTTTCCACTGATGTTTTAACACCTCATATAGATGAATATCTGGGCAGCTACTGAGCTGGCCAGCCCCGTTATCTGGATCAGTGTATTTAATATAAATGTTTGCTAACACTAATTGAAATCAAACCTCTGATTTGCTGCTGAGGAAACTGTAATCTAGAAGACAAAGGACTTAACTGAGCTTATATACTTTCCCATTATATCTGACAACTTGAAAACACTCTCTAATTGCTTCACTTGGGCATGTTTTTCCTTCTCAACAGGATGTCAGCTACCTTGGTTAAGGCTCATTGCTTAGATTCTTTTTTCTAACTCTGTCAGCACAATGTTAAGAATAAAATAAGTGTCCAGTAAGTATTTGCTAGAAAATCTTTTAAAAAATAGTTTTTACAAAGAAAACTGACCTCCACTTTCAATTAATATACAGCAGGATGTAGTAACCCAACATTTTTGCTTGCAACCATGAGGAAAACTATTTTAAAATAATATTCTTAAAGACATAAGATACTTGTAGAAGCAAAAATAGCCAAATCATCTAATTTCCAGAGAAGATAATGTCCTTACTAGGCCCAGTTGACAAATGCTGACTATTTCCTATGCTAATCATGGTGCCAGAAGAGGTGGAGGCAGTTCACTATGAGAAAGCCAAACTAGTAGGTTTAAAAAAAAAAAGAAAAAAAAATTTTTTTAAATTGACTTTTAGAAAGAGAGGAAGGGAGAGGAGAGAGGTAGAAACATCAATGTCAGGGCAACACATCCATTGGCTGGCTCCTGCATGCCCCCTACTGGGGATTGAATCCACAATCAGGGCATGTGCCCTGACCTGGAATCAAACTAGCAATCTTCCGTGCACAGGACGGCCAGGAAAAACCAATAGAGTCTTAACAGTCACACAGACTATGTTGAAGGATTGAAATCTAGTCAAGCCCCAAATTTACCATCATTTTCCCCAGCAGGACATCTGATAAAGTTTAAGGAAACCCAAAATGCTGGTAATAAAAGCCAAAAGTGGTTGCCTCTGTTGGCAAGTATTGAGGGAGGGAACTGATTGGAAAGGAGCATGTGTGAACTTTGGGTGGCAAAGAATACCCTATATAATAATCCTTTATAATAAAAGGGTAATATACAAATCAACCAAACAGAGGAAAGACCAGTCGTTATGATGTGCACTGACCACCAGGGGGCAGATGCTCAACACAGGAGCTGTCCCCTGGTGGGAGCACTGCTCAGCCAGAAGCCCAGAAGCTGGGCTCACTGCTACCAAGTGCAGTGGTGGTGGCAGGAGCCTCTCCTGCCTCTGCAGCAGCACTAAGGAAACTGACAGCTTATGCCTGCTACCCGAGCTGGCTAAGCCATCAGTCGGACATCCCCCAAGGGCTCCTGGACTGTGAGAGGGCACAGGCTAGGCTGAGGGACCCTCCTCCCCTCCCCACTGCCTGAGTGTACTAAACTTGTGCACCGGGCCTTTAGTCCTCTATAACTGATTTGGAGAGGTAATTACACACATGAGTCTGTGTAGGTAAAAACTATAGTTCTCCCCTCCTATAGAGAAAACCCCAGTTCTTTCTTGCTTCTGTGAGCCTTTTATCTGGGTGTCTCCCTTACTAATCACCCTTTCACATAGAACACCACACTGCTGATGCTTTAGGCAGGTAAAGAGGGAGTAAAATGATCAGGGAAGATGAGAATGGGCGAGTCGCACTAACATTTCAGGAAAGAAAAAGGAGAGGGTGGGGGAAGAATTTGTTGTCATTTAAGAACAGAATAGAGGCCAATGGAGGCCAAGAGAAGAAGGGGCATGAAGAGGGTGGGAGAGACCAGCAGGGGGCAGATTTTTGCCAGTTCTTATAGGCCCTGATAGAGTATGGATTTCATTTCTATTTATAAGGATAAGTGATGGAAGGTTTATAAGTGGAAAAGTGACATGATATAATTTATGTTTTAAATAAAGTACTCTGGCTATGATTTAAGATGAGAGTGGAGGCAAGAGGCCAGGGAAGAGGCTATCACGGTAGAGAACTCATGTTGGCAGGGGCTAGGTGACAGTAATGGTGATGGAGGTTTGAGCTTTGGAGATGTCATCAGAAAGGCTTGCTAATGGATAGACACTCGGAATGAAAGAAAGGTTTTCTTCCTCACTCAATGCCTACTCTTCCAATACACCAGTTCTCCTAGGTTTCCTTCTCTATTACAGATTGCTTTCTCTTTTTCTTTCTCTCATTCTTCTATTATGCCAGGATACCTTCTTGTACTCCTTCTTACCTCTCTCTGTTCCTTGGTACCCTTTAAGTGCTTGATGCTTTTTTCTCTTCCTTCTACATATCCTCCTGAGTTTTTGAAATAGAGGTCATACTTTTTTCACTGCCTCATTCCCAAATTTGTATCTTTAGCTCTCCTGATAACAGATCTAATTACCTACTAGATATCACTGCTTGAGTGGCCCAACACATGCTTCAAACTCAACACGTGCTACAGTGAACTCAGTCCACTCCTAAGCCTTCCCTGAATGCCCTTTACTGTTTAGTAGCACAACTTTACTTCATAGCCCAAGCCAAAAACCTGGGGGACATCCTAAACATTGTTTTCTCAGCTCTCAATATCAGTTGCAATGTCCTATCAATTGGATATCTTAATATTGTGGCATATCTTCTCCAAGTATCTATTCTATTTTTCTTCCATCCCTATATTTAATTGCTTAATTCAGACACTCATCTTCTCTATACAGGTTGTTTAAAATATTCCCACAGATTTCTTTCTCTCAGTTCTATCTGTTCAAATCCAGACTCCAACCTGCCTATGACATCCTTGAGTGGTCTATATATTACTCAGTCCATTCTTATTATTTCTTTGCTTAAAACCTCCATCAGTTCCATTGCCTCTAGGATAAATACAAGTTGCTTACATGGCATACTGGACCATCCATGACCTGTACCCCACTTTATAGTACTTACTGGCCCCCATTTATCAATTCACATTGTATGCTACAGATACAATGAATTATTTAAGTCCTCTAAATTTTCTATATTGTTCTATGCCTGAAAAGCTTAGTATTCCCTCTTCTGAGTAGTGTTCTCTAATCCTCACAGATGTGATCCATTTCTTCCTCATTTCCAAATTTTACTTTGGACATTTCTCCTTCATACCATTGATTTTACACTGTTCAACAACTAATGGTTTGATCACTGTCTTGAGCCTCTTTTATTCCCATTCCTCAGCCCCCATTCTTCTTGCTTTCTCCCGTAGACACTCATGTGTTTGAATGTGCTCTGACAAAATATGAGTCTTGTTGCTTTGTATTGATGTAGTTTTAATTCATGGAAATGGTATTGTGTTACATGTCTCATTAAAAAATAGCTCTATGCCGAAACCGGTTTGGCTCAGTGGGTACAGCATCAGCCTGCAAACTGAAAGGTCCCGGATTCGATTCCAGTCAAGGGCATGTACCTTGGTTGCGGGCACATCCCCAGTATGGGGTGTGCAAGAGGCAGCTGACATGATTCTCTCTCATCGATGTTTCTAATTCTCTATCCCTCTCTCTTCCTCTCTGTAAAAAAATCAATAAAATACATTTTAAAAAAAATAAGTCTGTCTTTACAGTGCATCCACATTGCTTTGTTGCAGCTAGTATGTTGCTTTGAACAGGTTAATCCTAATATCGTAAGAATATACCCACCACCTTTTACCCATATATTCTACAGGTGACACACAAGCAGAATGCCGTCAGCTCCTTCTCATAACTGAGGTGGCGGTGAACATATCTGTACATGGACTGTAATTTGTCCTGCTAAGAGTACAAACACACCAGAGAGACTGATAAAACAGCCTCATTTTTCATGTCAGAACTGCCATCTTTTCCTTCCTGCTGACTAATAAATCATGACCTGCCTGTTGCATCCATCTTTTTTGGGTTAGTTAACATGTTGAGTCTCCCAAAGCTGATTAACTGGTTAACTCGTTTTTGCACCTGCACAGCAATGACCCTGCAAGACATCTGTTCTCTGTTTGACATCTCTTTAATTTTATTAGTGGCTTATGGACAAAATCACTTGACTGAAACTTTTTCAAGTTTAAGTTATTTGGATTCACAAGAGCATTTTTCTCCCTGTTATAAATCAATGAACCCAGTAAGATTAACTGCCTGCATGTGAGCTTCAAAAGAGTCTCTATGGCCAGACAGAGTTGAAAGAAACACATAATTCCCTAACACACTAAATACAAGCTGATCAAAGTTATTGGGGCTGGTTACTTAATGCTGTACTTCCTCATTGTCACACAATCTGATTTGAAGTAGTTTGAATCTAAAGCCTATATTACTAGATCTCAAAAAGTCTTCCTTTTGAGGGAGAATCATAATTTCTAAAACCTGAATGGTCCAATGTGTGTTTAGACAGACATAAACTAAACTATGGACTAAAAATTCCTGAACCTAATTTGTGACAATCCATACGCTTTAGAAATTAAAATGAAAAGAAATCTAGTAACAAACCATTTCAAATAAGAACAATCCCCATACAGAATAATCATGGAATCCTGGAAGCAAGCAAAATAATAAATCCTTAGATTTTTTTATAGTAAGAGGGGAATTGTTCAAGCCCTTGGAATTCTAAAGAGATTCCAAGGTCAGTCATGTGAGAGTTGAGGAGGCCCAGAGGGTAGGGGCTCACCAAAACAGCCTTCTTTTTATTTGTTATATATTTTTTAATGTTGTGCTTTTATGTAAGAGGTGATTTGGGGGGGGGGGGGAATTTCACTCCTTAAAAAATAAATTGAAAGTCACTGATCTAGCCCAGTCTTGCACATAAATCAAGTCCTTCTATGACATCCTTGACAGGCAGTAATTCAATATCTGCTTGAACACTGCTGTCATTATGAGTTCATTATCCTGAAGCAGCTCATTTCCATATTGGATATCTCAAGTTCTTGGGAAGTTCCTCCCTCCTAGAGTGCCAAGTTTCACCTCCCTATAAATTCTAAGTCCCAGTTATATCTTCTGGGATAATACAGAATTTCTATTTGTTACCTCCCTCTTCCATGTCCTTCAGAACTTAAAGGATGATATATTTTTTCATTCCACATTTTATTTACATTTTAAGACTAACTTTAATATCCAAATCACATCTCCATACATCTATTTTCTTTTTCGTTGATTTTACTTAAGGTTAAATGCACAGTTTCTTCAACAAAGACTATAAACACATATGTACCATGTCTGTTCTCTGTAACACAGAGAAACAGCTTTTTAAGGGAAATGCATTGACCCCACCCCCTGGGTATTTCATGTTTATAAAGACAGGTATGAAAACAATCCTAGCTATATTCTTGAGACTACAGGTAGTCAGCATCCATATTGTCTCATCAATGGACAGGATTTGTGACAATATTTATTGTACCTACTACTTTAGACAATCTAAACTGAGCAAGAAGGATTGAGCATAGCATGCTATTTGTTTTTCCTTCTTGAGATATTTATTTTTCAGACACACAGCCATCTGACACTTACTTCCATGCTTTCATCTTATAAACCTGAATTCTATTTCAACTGTTCCTGACAGTAAGCACAGATGTGGAATAAAAAGGAGCAGGGGATTATACAACATTGTCCTTTCTGTTGCCTAAAAACATAAGTATACATACACATATACTGAACATATTCTTTCAAATTCCTGGATCATGTTTATCAGCTAGAATTATTCTACTTAATGTGCAGGTATTTTTAGTTGTGATAGTTAACCAAGACATTAGCATGAGTAGAAGGTTGTTGATTTAAAACACACTTGAGATCCACTAAAATGAGTTTTATGTATGTCTGTCTTGTGACTGTGGAGACCTCATATGCTTTTTTTTGGGGGGGGGGGTATCATTAGATATCTCACCTCTTAAGTTAAACTTCAATGCTATTTGTCAGTTTGCTAACACGAGTTACCAGTGTCTTTTACTGTTTAATAGCACAGTGGCATATCTTTTCCAAGTATCTATCCTATTTATGTGCATCTACCTTCCATTGGAATTACTTATTCCATTAATATCAATTTTTGTTGCAAATCTAACTGTTGGAGGAACTTCTGAGTATCTGGGTCCACATTCTACTTTCTGGCTATTTACCTTGCTTCCATAATTTGTCTGTGGAGACCACCATCATTTCCTATTAAATGAATTATTGATATGTCTGTTTTGTACAAACTAGCCATGTCCAGTTCCTTAAAACACACAGCTCTTATAAGCCCTAGTGGGAAATTTTATTCTATTCACTTAGTTGCTCCTTTATCTTTATCATCATATCATCTTAGATTTGGTCAATTTTTTCATTTACTTCTATTAAACAAATGTGCATCTTGTTGGCATGGATTACGTCTTCCTTATTTTGGTATCCCCAGGGCATAAGCCCAGAAGAGATGATTCTAGGCATTCACCCTATATTGATTAGTTTTAAATTCAAAACTCTCTCTCTCTCTCTCTCTCTCTCTCTCTCTCTCTCTCTCTATATATATATATATATATATATATATATATATATATATATATATATATATGTTTTTTCCTAAAGTAGAACTGAAAGATGATAGGCAATAAAAACAAACCCTAAAATCTTAATCTTAGGCAAGGCTAAATGTCAGCCACAAGCAAGAACCCTTGCTTTCCAAAACTTCACATACTGGTCCCTCAAAAGCACTACCTTTTTCTCAAGATATGTAGAAAATCCAGGAAAACTACCTGAGGGAAATCATGAGAAAACTACTATACAAAGCAAACCAGGGAAATAAAAGTTCATGAAAATCTAGCAACTTCAATTACCATTCCAGTGGAAAGATGGAGACCTTAGCTAGCACCCTCTCTAGGAGCATAATGTCTGGGCACCTTGGCGGTGCAGTGCCAGGTGTTGTGCTATGACCAGTAGACTGAGTTTAATAACCCAGAATCATGTGCCAGGGCAGGTGGGGAAATGAAAAGTAGGTGTTCAACTCCCAGTAAACCTGCTGGAAGAAGAAAAAGTTCAACTGTCCAGTGACTGTGGGTGGTGAAGTTATGAGAAAATTAGAAATACAATCGGACTGTTTAAAGCACATGTGTCAAACACAAGGCCCGCGGGCCAAATCCGAACCGCCAGGCCTTGCAATGTGGCCCGCACCGCGCTGTCATCACTGCACTCCGCTGCGTTTCCATCACAATTACAGTTTATGACTGTTCAGTAAACCATTCGGCCTGCGATTTAGGCTGGATTTTAAATTTTGGCCCCTTCTCTGATTGAGTTCGACATCCCTAGTTTAAAGTCTCAAGCAGTAGAAAACCTTGCAGAAAAACGTGAGAGTTTTGCAAACAGCCAAGAGTACAAGAGACAGGTTATGCCCCAGAAAAAGCCACTTTTCTCCCTCTGTTTTGAAAACATTGGCAGTCTAGAGCATTAGAAAATGAAATAAAACTCCGTCCCTGGTACCTTTCCAAGCCTGGATTCACAGAATAAACCTGTACCCATATATCACACACACACACACACACACACACACACACACACACACACACCCTCCTGATTAATTTGAAGAGAAGCCCACCAGGACTGAAGGACCTGGAGAAACAGCTTCCAGTGTGTGACTGGGAACAAAGAGCTTGGTAGTAGAGGCAGAGCAAGACTACCAGGAGGAGATGCCCTTTCACGTCACTGAATTTCATTCATGCTCCTGGCTACGTCAGTGTTCATGCCACCTAAGTAGCAATGACAACCAAGTTTATGTGTGTGGCTGTGACCTCTCCTCTGAGCTTTAGTCTCATGTGTTCAAATGCTTACTCTTTGTCTACATAGTGATGGCATAAAGACACCTGAATATCAACATATGCAAAATGGACCTGTCATCTTTTTTTATACCTGGTATTCTACTAGGGTTCCTTATCTCAGGAGATGGCACCTTCACCTATCCAATTGTACAAGCCCCAAACCCAAGAGTCATTGCATCCCACTATTATATAAATATCCAACCGACTCCAAGTTCTATCAATTCTTACCAAGTTCTTAATTCATTTTTTAGCCTTTATTAGCTACCACGTTGACTACTGGTTTAGCCTCCTAATAGGTGTCCTCCATCTACTCTTACCACTCCAAACTGTCCTTCATACCAAGCTTTTCAAATTATTTTATGTGTTCCCGTCATTTTTAGTCTAAGAATGCTTATCCTGGCCACAAAGTCTTTAATGATCTGGTCCCTGTCTACCATCCTAGTATCAGCAAGTGTTATTCTACGTTGTATTTGAATAACAGACTGCACAGTTTCTTAAACCCTCAGAAAACCTTGCTTTCTCCTGTAACAGAGTTTTTTTGCTCAAGTGACTGCTTCTTGTTAGAATTCTCATCTAGCTGACCTACCCTATCCTCACTCTTCATTTGTAACTCAAATGTCCCTTCCTTAGGAAAGCCTTTCTGATACTCAGACTGATGGGTATCTTTCCTTTTTAGCACGTATCACAGTGGTGATTTTATATTTGAATACGTGTCCTTTGATTCAAGTTTCTCTACTCTTATAGCTTTAGGTTCCCAAGGCATAGGAACCATTCCTGGTATTGTCAGGACCTGATGCTGCTGCCTGGTCCACGGGCATTCAGTCATTTTTAATGAATGAATGAACACTGATGCCCAAAAGCTCAGTGTGTGAGAAAAACCTGTGGGGTGTTATCTTCTTATTCATTCATAACATCTTGTATCTCCATATGGAACACTGAGTGACTACTTGACTGTTTGGAGACTGAGACTATTTAAATTTCAGAGAGGTAGTGAGAGAAGAGAGAGAAATAGAAACACCAATGATGAAAGAGAATCATTGATCAGCTGCCTCCTGCACACCCCACATTGGAGATCAAATCCACAACCCAGGCATGTGCCCTGACCAGGAATTAAACCATGACTTCCTGGTTCATAGGTCAATGCTCAATGCAAGACTATTCTTGGTGGGCTGAGCCATGGTTTGATCTGTTGACATTAATTCCACACTTTACCCATTTAGACCAAGGGGTACACTGACTAGTTGGTTAGTAATTTATCTTATTTCTACATACTTTTCTAAAAGTCCAGCTGAGCCAAAGTGAGTGAGACAGAATACTGGCTGACCTCTAGGCATGCATAAGCTTAGGGAAGACATGGTGGCCTTGGCTTGGAGAGCAACCCTTTGTGGCCTCAACAGCCAGGATGATCACACCTGAGCCTCAGTGTGTCCATATTTACAAAGAAGTGAATGAGAGACCTGGTCATGTGAATCAGAAGTCAGCTTGGAGATCTCACAAGTTCTAGTTGTACCAATGAGAGTGAGACTCATGACTTCTCTTTTGGCTCCCACATAAGAAGCCACCTCCTCAGTGAGGTTTTTTCCCTTCCACACCACAATAGGAAATTACTTCAACAACTTTGGCCACCAACTTTCTATTGTAAAGGAGTTTGGGCTAGTATAGTCTCAACAAACTTTTTAATTAAGTTGAATATAAATAGGTTCACCTGATAACTACATCATCTTGTACATGAGAAATATTTAAAGACTCAAGTGTCTAGGCTGGGCTGAGATAAGAACCCAGAAAATGCATGAAAAGATCCAAATGACTAGTGTCTGCAAATATATCCCAAAAATATTTTTTATACTCTTTTGGTATGTCTAGTTCTGATCGAATCAAAGAAACCAGATGTTAAGAGAAAGAAAGAAAACACCACAAAACAATTTGTCTGACGATTTTACAAAAACAAAAATGAAATTAGATCATTCATTTCTCAAAATTCCAGCATGTCTACTGTGATCTTAAGTGGGTCTGCTTATCTGAAATTACACAATGATCATGGTTAATGCCAATTCCCCTTTCCACAGAAGATATGCAGAGTTTTGTTTCATCTTTGTAATAATATTAACTAATATAGTGAAGCACTTTAGTATTTATAAATCATATTTGCATGCACTGTATCACTGAGGTTTCAAAGCATTGAGATGTATTGTGGGCCTACTTAATTACCATATTGATATTGTGATTAAGGACACTGGAGCTCAAATAAGTTCAGTAGGGACAGTAGATAATTTTCATGCCTGAGACTTAAAGGCCAAATTCAGTCTTCTTTCCATTATTCCATACCACTGTTTTATTTTTTGACTGTTTCTCATTCTACTATTTAAAAATAGCAAATTATTGAGATTTTTTTTAATGATCTGTCAAGTAGGTACATTTGTGTTATGAAGAGAAACAGAAGTTATCTATTTTTCTGCAATTTTTACTGTACTATCATTTAGTGTGGGTTTAGCCTACATAGAGTTCATAGTAAAAATGATAATTCCTACTAGAGAAATGTGAACTATGAAACCTAACTCTGGAATGTTTCTACTTCTGTGTGTTTGGGAGATAAGTTAGTAGTTTCTGGCCACAGTGGTCCATTCCAAAAGGTCATAGCATTGTTTTCTTTTTTAGCTGAAGTACTGCATTTTTATTATTAAAAGTATTTCTATTTACCAAGAAATTGATCAAAAAATATTTACACTCAGTCCCCCTGATGAAATCTGAGGCAGACATGGATGGATAAGATACAGTGCACTCACCCATTGTTTAGACTTACTTGGGATGCTGGGTACAGGGAAGGGAGAGGAAGAGTAGACAAGGGCAGTCAGCAAAAGCTATATGAGAGGGGTAGGAAAACTGAGGCTATTTGTGGAAGCTAGAATCTCAGTAAGTTGCTAATCAGAGCAGAAGTACACAGCACAAACAACAGAGCATAAAGCAGACTTGAATGGGACTTGAGTCATCAGATCTGTTTTATTGTTGTAGCCACAGCTGCTCTATTCCTGTCCTATCTAGATGATAACTAAGGTTTCAGAAAGTGTCCTTGGACATGATTTTTTTTAAATAGACTGATTATGAAACATTTCATTTTACACCTCTACATCCAAAATACATAGATTTCAGTCTTCTCATTCATTCTTACCATCAGCCTGAAAAGTGGGCAAGGCAGGGTCAGTGCTCCCTCTCAAGTGGAAAAGCTGAGCTGCTTGGGAACGCATCTGCATGTTGGTCCTTGGGGCAACTGGACCCTCTTCTAGCTTTCTGTCTACTCCATTCTACTCCAGGTTTCTGCTCCATTGCCTGGAGTGGTGTGTGGTGTGTGTGTGTGTGTGTGTGTGTGTGTGTATGTGTTACTTCATTATAATTCTCTGTCACGCTTCTGAATCACACTTTTACACAGTGGAAATTGAGAACAAGAACTTGGACAAACCTCATAGAACAATGACCTTAAAAACTTGATACTCAGTACAAAAGCCTCACAATTTCTCTCAAGTTAGCATGCAAAATTTACAATCGTTCTTATCCACATGACCACCTTATCAAAAAAAAAAATCTTAATTTTAGAGCAGTTCCAACACAGCTGGACTGTTTCAAGGCTGCAAAGAATTCCTAACAGCGCCTGTCATTGCTAGGTTTGGGGCAAGGTAAGTAAATTGGCATCCAAAGTGGAGAGTTTCCCCAGTTTCATGGGCTCCTTCCATCCCAATTTACCTCTGACCTAAATCTCTGCAATATCATTTGTTTTCTTATTTTCTCCAGCAAACACGTTGTTGGGTCATGTTTGGGACAGTAAAGTGTGAATAGCTCTTCCCACTTGGCTCCTTAGGAATTCCACCCCAAGCAACAAGCTAGCCTTGGTGGAAGAGCATGATTTCCTGTCCGGAACCCCTTTCTTTCCATCAAACCCATTCATCTGAATCTCTTTCCCACCATGAGAGGTTTTGTTTTCCAATGGATGGTCCTGGGCACCACAGACAATTGTCTTTACTTGGATGCATAGTTGGTCACCCAAAGGCCTCTGCTTCCAAGCCTCTGTCATCTACCTGGTGAAACTGCCCACCTTCCACTAGGGAACTGATGAAGGTCCTTACATTGTAAACTTAGTCTCCTCCATTTGGGGGAAATCGCTGTAAGAGTTTTGCTTTTATCATTCCACAGAAAAGCAGGACTATTTACCTTCCCTTGCTTTTGCCCACTTATCTCCGCCACTGACTAGATGAGAGAGAAGCCCTTAGTGCTGCCAATTTCATTCACCTCCACAGGGATTATCACACATCCTCCCTGAAAACTTTCTGTGTGAATTGGCAATTTGAAAAATTGGGTTTTCCTCATGTGAAGCCAGGGGATTGGACTTAGACTAGCACACTTCAACTTGGCTTTTAAGAATTGCCCTCTGTGTCAGGAAGTCACTTCCATGATCTAGAAAACTCATTTTGAAGGAGACCCTGACTCCATTTTCTCAACTAGCTTCTGAAGCACACAGGTAAATAATCTCCCGTTATCCATCCCTCCCAGGTGGCAGGCAGAGTCAAACTCACAATGTAAGCTTAATATGCATAATGAGTTTGTGTGCTCAAGGGATTATCAAACTGTGGCTATAGAATGAGTAAAACAACTTCTCTGAATCTCAATCTCTATCTATCTCTCTGCCTCTCTCTCTCTCTCTCTCCATACATGCAGTCATTTTAAGAAGAGGCTATTGGCTGGCCCAGTCCCACACTGATAAAGTCCAAATATCTTCATCAGAACTAAGAGGTCATACATGATCGATTTCTGCTTACTTCCAGAATCAAATCCCCACTGTCTCTCCTTTTTTTTAAAAAATATATTTTATTGATTTTGTACAGAGAGGAAGGGAGAGAGATAGAGAGTTTAGAAACATCGATGAGAGAGAGTCATCGATCAGCTGCCTCTTGCACAGCCCCTACTGGGGATCTGCCCGCAACCAAGGTACATGCCCTTGACCGGAATTGAACCCGGGACCCTTCAGTCTCCAAGCCAACGCTCTATCCATTGAGCCAAATCGGTCCCGGCCCCACTGTCTCTCCTTGAGGAAAGAAATCATGACTTCTTACTGTACCTGCCTGATACATAGCAGAGAGCCAAGACATATTTATTGAATGAGGAAATAAGTGAGTCAATTAATTAAACAACAGGTTTTATACAGAGAACCTGAGCAAAAAGCACTCTTCTTAGTCTTCTGTTATAATGCCTATTCTCCATTTTAATTCCTGCTGGGACCATGTGGTCTTTGCAAAGATTTTTAATATTAGAAATGCTCACCAAAGCATTGCAAGTTTCCTTCAGGACAGAAAAACCTTCTTATTTCTCTCATTTTCAGCTTTAACGGGGTTTTTTATTTATTTTAACATGTATAACATGTAGTGATCATAAAACACAAAGGCTGACCCCAAAACTACAGACTTGCCTTTTTCAAGTTCACCATGTTTCTCTGTTATACTTCTCTGCATTATCGTTTCAAATACAATCGTGTTCTTTATCTTTGCTCTTTCATCTGATTTAGCTACCTTTTTCCTTCTCAGATCTGTAGTAATTTCCCCTCCTTGTATTTTCCTAAAGCCATCATTCTAGATGGATTCTTTTTTAAAAAATATATATTTTATTGATTTTTTTTTTACAGAGATGAAGGGAGAGGGAGAGGAAGTTAGAAACATCTATCAGCTGCCAACCAAGGTGCATGCCCTTGACCGGAATCGAACCTGGAACCTTTCAGTCCGCAGGCCAATGCTCTATCCACTGAGCCAAACTGGTTTTGGCTAGATAGATTCTTAATAAGTCTTTAGATGGACATCCACAATTCATTGATTCAGTCATTTCTTATTTCAACAAACACTGACTACCTACTACATGCCAGAAAGCCACTGTATAAGCCCTCTACTTGCTTCCAGTTTTGGTCCTGTAAGCACCAAGCATACTCTCCCAGACCAAGCTACCCAAATACCAATTTCATGATATCCAAACCCTTCCAAAATATTATTGTATCCATCTTTGGAAAATATGATCTGCCACAGTCTTAAAGCTTAAAAGTGGCAGAACCAGGCTGTTGCATATGCGTTGTGTTTTTTTTCTCCCTTAGATAAAGTGTAATGTCTTTCAGAAATGAAATCATAGCTTAAGTTTCCCACAGAATAGGACAATAATTATAAGCCAAAATAAATGTTTTAGTTAATTATTTAAAATAAACCAGAAAGAGTGAAAGTCAGATGGTATGGGATGTTTTTTAACATGATGAAAATGTTCTAAAATTGACAGTGGTGATGGTTACACACATATATAAATAAATTCACAATAATTGACTTGTACACTTACATGGGTAAGTTGTAGGATAAGGGAACTGTATCTCAATAAAACCATTTCAATAGAGAAGTAGAAATTAAGTCATTCCCATATAAACAAAACAAAGCCAGTTTATTGCTAGCAGACATGCTCTGCAAGGGAATCTTTCCAACAGCCTTTTATGCAGAAATAGACAAACTAATCTGAAAATTCATATGAAATTGCAAGAGATTCTGAGTAGTCAAAACAATCTTGAAAAAGAAAAACAAAGTTGGGTGACTCATATTTCCCAATTTCAAAACTTACTATCAAGCTATAATAGTTAAAAAATACAGTATTGACATACCGATAGACATAGATCAACAGACTAGAATCAAGAGCTCAGAAGTAAACTCATATATATACCTATGGCTAATTGATTTCAACCGAAACCATTCAATGGAGAAAGTATAGCCTTTTCAACAAGGGGTTCTGGAATAACTGGATAGTCACACAAAAAAAGAATGAATTTGGATCACTATCTCATACCATATATAATATAAAAATTTACTCAAAATGGATGAAAGGCCTAAATGTAAGAGCTAAAGCCATTCATCTCTTAGGAGGAAATATAGTTATATAGCTTTATGACCTTGGATTAGATGATAGTTTTATAAATATGACACCCAAATCACAAGGAACGAAAGAAAAAAATTAATTGAACTTGGTGAAAATTTAAAACTTTTGTGCAAAGGATAATAATAAGAAGGGGCAAAGGCATTCTCAGAAGGAGAAACAATATCTGCAAATAGTATATCTGGTAAGGTTCTAATACCCAGAAAAGTATTCTTATGGCCCCACAACAAAAAATCAACCCAATTTTTTTAAAAAATAGGTAAATGACTTGAATAGGTATTTCTCTAAAGAAGATATAAAAATGGCCAATGAGCAAATGAAAAGATAATACATCACTAATCATAGGGATGCAAATCAAAACCACAATGAGATACCACTTCACACCCACTGGCTTGGATCCAATTTTTAAAAAATTACCCCCTCCAAAAAAATGAACAAACAAACATACAGAACTAACAAATATCACTGAGAATCTGGAGAAATTGCAACCCTCAAACATTCCCAGTGAGAATGTCAAATAGTGTAGCCACTCTGAAAAAAGCGTTGATAGTCCTTTAATAAGTTAAACAGAACTACCATTTGACTTAGAAATTCTATTGCTTGGTAAACCCAAGAGAATTGAAAACAAGCTAACAAAAATTCAAACAAAGATGCATACCTGAGTGTTCATAGCAGCATTATCCATCAATAGCCAAAAATGAAAAACAACCCAAATGTCCATCAACTAACAAATGGATAAATAAAATGTAGTATAAACATACAGTGAAATATTATTCAACCATAAAAAGGAATTAAGTACTGATACATGCTACAGCATGGATGAGCCTTGAATCCACTTTGCTGAGAGAAGCCATTCATACAGGATCACACAGTGCATGTTTTGTTATATGAAATGCCTAGAATTGGCAGATCCATAGAGACAGAAAGCTGATTAGTGGTTGCCACAGGCTCGGGGGAGGGGAAAGGGGAGTGGAGAGAGGGCTTAATGGGTACAGAGTTCTTCAGAGGGATAAAATATGCTGGAATTAGATAGTGGCAGTGGTGAACAACATTGAGAATGCACTGAAGTTCACTGAGTTGTAGACTTTTCCATGGTTAAAATGCTGAGTTTCATCTAATCTCATGAATTGTAAAGAGTGAAATAAAGGCTGAAACATTTTTATTTTACAGTACATACATTGCTTACTCATGTTCTCATTTGTTTTTATAGAAATAACCACATGTAGGGAAAACTATGCTTTGATTACAGATTTAGGCTGTATGATGAGCTTAAAAAAATCCAGAGATTTCAGCGTTAGTTCTAGCTCAGATATTCAAGAACCACATGACCTTGTGGAAGTCCCTTCATTTCTCTGGATTGCAGTTACCTCAGATGACACGCTGGTGTCTACCTGCCCAATGTATGGGCCAGGCCTGGTCTGGATCCAAGGACTACATAGAGAGGCCATGAGTCAGTGCTGAGCCTGACTCATCACGAGATGTGTTAATGGTAAAAGGGGAGGAGAGGGGAAACAATCCAGTTTTTCCTAAGGTTTCCCTGAGTGATCCTCATTTGTGGGCAAAATGCTCAAGACTGCTATTTTTAAAGGGTGACGATATTTGGTTATAATTTTCTCAGAGGAAGGGGAGGTAAGGGCTGGGAGAAGTTTGCCCAAACCACAGGGCCTCCGAACTACAGTCCACATCACCAGCAACAGCCCTAATGAGCTCTGGGCTGGACTCTCCAAATTGAATTACATAATACATTTCCGTTTCATTTCATGAATCACGGCTAGGGATACAATGTTCCTGGGTTGCAGTTGATATATTTCAGAGATTACCAAAGATTTCAAAAAAGAAAAATCTATTTTATTAAATTCATATGTAAAATGTCTGCATGTCAGCCAACTTATTTATTTTCAAATTTGGGATTTTCTTAAATGCCATAGTTAGAGCTCAATGTCAAGAGAGTTCCCGATAAACCCATTAATGAATGGTAAGACTGCAGTTGCCCCTGGATTTTTCATTTCTTTTGACAGCTTAGTTCCTGGTTGATGACGGTGGGTTTGATTTCAGCTGCCCCTGTTGGAGTCCCTTTGCGGGTGAGTTAGCCTCAGAACATGGACCAGGCAGGAGTGAAACTCAGAGACCTAGGTAACAGTGAGTTTAGTTCTCTGGGACTCTCAGCCCCATATTCAAGCATTAACCCCTTTGTGGATGGCAGTGCTCAATTCTCTTTGCTCACTACAACAAGGAGTCAGAGCTGGATTTGAACCTGGAATCAGAAAGACACAGGTTCAAATCCTAGCTTGGCCATTGTTAACTATGCAACCTTGGGAAAGTGATTTGATCTAAGACTCAGTGTGTTGACCTGTAATATGGGAGTAACAATAGCATGTTGTAGAGTTGTAAGGACTAATGGCCTGAGGTAAGTACATGATTAGCACAGTGCCTACACATAGGAAGCAGTTGATAAATATTAGCTGGGTATTATTGCTGTTATGCTAGCTTAGAAGCAGTGGCTTTGAATTGTAAATTGAGTTTGGGCGCATCCAGCATCTCCTGCGTCATCACTTATTTTCAAAACTCATGATCAGGTTCCCTTTGGTGAAAGTACATACCCTTTAAGATGTGACTTGGCTGTACATCATTAATTCATCCACCATTTATTTAATATTTAGTGACCACCTTCTATGAGGGAGACAGAATGTAAAACATACAAATACAGTTTCCTCTCTCTCAAGATTTTAAGTGGAGGAAAATGCCATAGTTATGAATCCAAGCTGTTTTGGTGAGTGCTGAAGGTGATGAAGGTGGTATGAGAGCAGAGAGATAGAGCCCCTGAGCCAGAGTAGCCACTGGGAGAATGTGCCTTCCCTACCCCACTGCTGTGTGGGTGAGGCGGGAGCCAGTGTGGAAATGGAAAGGGCCATGTGTGGATGGGGTCGGGGAGATGGAGACTAATCACCACAAGGCAGCGGAGAACGGGTGCAGGGAACTGCATTATTAAATGTCTTCTCGAAGCCCAGACTCTTTGCATTCCAACAAATGGAAACCCCATTGTACAGAGGAGGAAATGGAGTCCCAGAGGAACTCTGTACCTGGTCCAAGATCATACAGCCAAGAGGTAACAACTGAGACAAGATTCAAGCTCAAATCTGTGTGGCTCTGTCCACAGGTTCACACCACCCGATTACTCTGTAATCAAGACTAGGTCATTGGTCCTGATTAGACAGACATCCAGAGATGCCTCCTCGGCCTTCTGGACTAACACACACAGCATAAATCAGCATTTAATAGCATATAGATCACCTAATCACAATTTCTTTGGGAGCAGCTGATAAGTCACTTGAACACTACCCATAATTCCTTTTAGCCTACGTCCTCACACCCCAGCTTAGTTAAAAAAAAAAAAAAAATAGAATGCAGGTGTGATGGGGCCCTTTTCAACTCTTACTAGGGAAGACAAAATACAATCCTTAGTTCGTAAAATAATATTGTAGCACTATTAAAATGGCTGATTTTTCTCCTTTTTAACCCCTAAACACCTATCAATAGAGCAAGACTTATTATTTCTGCAAACCCATTGTTATTAACAACCATGGTGATCTATCTCGCAAAGGACAGAGTTCACAATGCTAAGGGTGGCCGCATGTGCGTCTTGCAGGCTCAGTCCCTATGATATATTCTGGGTGACACCCCCACCTGACACAGGCATGGCATTTGTAATTTGTAAAGCCCTGGGCTTCCTCTTTCTCCTTTGGTGCTCATACCACTGCAGAAGTAAGACAGGACAGGTATCCCCACACTCATGGTGCAACAAGGGCCTGAGTCTCCCCCTGTTCTGTTCCCTACACTGTCCTCTCTCCTAATTGCCCTGTTCATTTTGTACCCGTGAGGGTTAACTGGGAACACAGGAGTTCTGTTAAATATCACGGTAGTTAGTACATTTTAATCCTGATCCCCTAACCTACTGTAGCTGCTGTAAAATATATGGCAATAATTTCCTGAGGCAGGGTAATGTATAAGGAATGTCAGGCCAGCCTCTGGGCATATTTGCCTTAGCTCAGTTTTATTAAAGTGAAACTTTTATTAAGGCATGTGGTGAATTGAGCAATCGGCATGATTCATGCCGTTATAAACCCATTGCTACACTCACAATAAATCAATGAGCCATTGTCGTACATTTGCTGTGGAGTTGGTAGAAATGAGGAAAAAATCAATATGGGGATATTATTCAGACCATATGAAAGTATTAAAGTGTATTCTGTGTGTATTAAACCTGGCCAAACCATATTTCATGTGCACTTTTTTCCCTGTAAATATCTCCGTTACTATCCTCTACCCCACACTATTTGCTAATCCATATGCTGTTATGAAATAATTATAGGAAATATTCCAAATTCCACCTAGGTCTTTATAATTTAAAAAAATCTACTTCGTAAGGATAAATTTGCATAGCAAAATTATCCTGAGGAGAAAGCATTGACAATAAATGTAGAACAATGAGCCACTTCCTTTGCAAGCACAGTATAGCCATAACTTCATATGATTCAAACAAAGTCAACCAACAGGAGGAAGTGATTTGAATCACAGAAGGGGCACTTTTCATTATCTCCCAGCTTGATGGGGACAATCACGGAGCCAGCAGCAATCTCCACGTGTCTGGAAACTATTACCATCTTTCTGTTTACCTGGAACCATCTCCAAATGTTGAAATATGGATCGGTGACAAACATCTCCCTACGGTGGCCGTGTGGGATCACCTGCATTTCTGCAGTAGGGAGTTTCTGGTTCCTCTGGAGACTGATGGGAGTTGGTCACAAAAAAAAAAAAAAAAAAAAAGGGTAGCCACATCTGGCTTCAAACTTGAGCTGCAGTACCACTGAGATCATTCCCTGTGGGAGGAAGTGGGGAGCTGGGCCATTTATTGCCATCTGAGTGACTTAAAAGGGGTTCCTAGGGTGTTCTAGTGCTCTCTGAAATGCAGGTGGGATTTCACAGAACACCTATGCAATGCCCATGTGGTTCAAGGCCCTCTGCTCTCTGCTCAGCCTGGAGGGAAAGGCAGAAGTGAAGGTGCCATGGTGTGATGCAGTAGGTCTAGACAAGTGCTCTACGAAGAGATGGGGACCAAGGGGAGGCGGGGACAGTTTCAACCGAAGGATCCAAGATTCCTGGAGGAAGTCTGGAGGATGGTTCTAACTTCAACAGGCTTAATACATGAACCAAAAATATTTCTCTGTCCTTACGTGGGTGGCTGTTTGTAGCTTTTTTCTTTCTTTTGAAGAAAGAAAATCGATGACTCCACATAGCTGAAAGTCAATTGGGAAGCTCTCTATGTGACATCATTTTAAATTTTCCAATTGAAAAAAAGAGATTCAAATACTATAATCCAGGCACCAGGGGCATCAAGGAATTTTGAAATGTTTAAAAGTTTAAAAGTTTAGTAAGGTTTAAAGTCTTTTGTGAGCAAAACGATTATACTTATCTCCAGGGGGAAACCTTTCTGCCCTACTTTGTTCTGCTTTTCTGTGTGACAAATTGAATAAAACTAACATTCCTTGTTTAACTACGTAAACTAGTTAAACTATGGGATTTATGATAAATTTAATAAAAATAATATTCCTTATTTATCTACTTAAAATATGGGATTTCACTTTTCTTGAATTTAAATGAAATAGGTGGGGGAGAGAGCAGAAATAAACAGGAAGGCCGAATAAGAGATTTGACCCCTAACTATTACAGGGTCAAGAAGGTGGGAAATTAAGCTCACTAGTGTAGTAACTTTGCTGCTCCCAGAATGCAACTTGAATGTACTGGTCTCCTCCTGCCTTCCATGCTTTCATTTGGAGCCCAACCTATTGAGGACAGGATCTTCGATGGAGAGACCAGAGTGCTTGTGACATAATCTTTGGCTTTAGTATGGTATGTGTGTCTTTCAGGGCATATGGTCTGAGATGATCCATCATGGCCTATGATGTCAGATTATCCACCGAGACTGAGGTCTCTGCAGAAATGCAATTACATTCAGATAATGGTATTTCCAGTTGTTGTGATAGACAAGACTGATGCTGGGAAGAAGTGACTGGTAGAACACTGGATGATATACACCCAGGGCAGCACAAGAATGAAGCCTCACAATCCCAGCTGTCGGTGAGTTCTGTGGTCCTTTCCTATACATTTCTCAGCGGTCAGCATTGGTTGCCATCCAACACCCCATGGTCAACCATTCCACAGAGCTCCGCCCCGACAGCCTGGGGAAGTCCCAGGCCACTGCAGTGATTACTGCCTTCCTCCGGCCATGGATCCCCTCTCCCTCTGCTCCTCCTCGCTTCATAAACTGAAAGGACCATTGAGAGGGCTGCTCTTTCCTCTTTGTGCTTAATTACCCCAAACATGCTACTTTTCCTCTAAATCTGGATTTTTGTTTTACTTTTCTGCCTTTCATTTCTTCCCTTTTTAAAAGATTTTTCTAGACTTTTTTTCTGTAGCCTGCTTTGAACCTTCTGTCCTCCCAAACGAGGTTGCAACACAGGAACCTAACCCTGTGGAATATTCACTCAATCTTTTCACCAGTATTTACTAAGAATCCATTCTGTTCCTGACCCCAGCTGTACACTGGGCAGACACAAAAGCAGGGTGGCATAATAGAATGATGGCCATGACACCAAACTGATGTGGGGTCAGATGGCTGCTCTCCTACCTACTAAGCGGTGGACCTTGGTTTCTCCATCCCTGTTAGAACCAAGGCACATAAAGCACTTGGCATAGAACCTGACACCCAGGCACCCAGAGCATAGAACCCATTGTAGCTATTGCTATTTGTAAGCTGTAATTAAGACCCTCACAGAGTACATGTTTCTTAGGCTCACAATCTTTGTGTGGATACTTGTTTTGAATTGCTGGATTATCTTGAAATGTGTTTAAATATTTGCAAGGAGATTTTTGGGAGGGATTTTTAGGCTCCAAAGACATGAGTACAAGAGATAGTCAGTGTTGATTAAAATTGGTGAAGTTCTCTTTTTGCTCTTTGACCTTGTCTCTCTAAGACCCTCCCATCTTCACCTTGATCTATTCCCAGCCCCACCTCAGGTACCCATTCTCTGTCCTGTGCCAGCATTGGAGAAATATAAGCTGAGAGTGTTGTTTGAAAGTACGCTTCAGTAAATGCTTGAATTGACTTTCTTTCCCCAAATGACTTTCTTTCTTTTAACAAGGAACATAATAGGACCAAGGTGCTCTTCAGACTATAAGGAGGATTCTGTAGGCTGTATCCCACCTTAGGCCATGCAAATCAGAATCTCCAGGAAGAGGTATAGGAATCTGTTTTTAACAAGTATGTTATCATCAGGCAAGGTGGAAACCCTGATCTGAGTCATTGATAAAACCCTGATTGGGTATCCCCAGATCTTAATACAGTGTTGCATGAGTTAAGAAAGGGAGCCTGCACTGTCCTTAGAGATTGTATATGAGTCTATATATGTATACATACGTATATTTGTATATATATGCATGTGGGTATCTATATACATATACACATACAGCACATTTGCATATATGTCATTTGTAAAATGAAATGCAAGGTATAGTTGGGGACGTGAGGAGATGAAAAATGTGGTCTCAAGCTGGGCAACAAACACTGTACACTCCAGGTGGAGAACACAAGTTTTAGTTGACCCCTCAGCCACAGGGCCTTGATCAAACAAGGTCTTAATGCCAGATGAGGTGTCCGGGTGTCACGGAGCAGGTGAGCTGGCCCTGGTGGGATTTTGAACAGGGGAATTTTGTCACCAAAGGTATGCACTTTGGAAAGGTCAGTCTGGCAGCAGCATATCTCTGGAGGATGGAAACAATGTAGGAAGGGAGAACACCAGGAGACGATTGAAATAGTGCAGCTAAGAAGTGGGGGCCTGAATGAGGATGACAAGGAGGCAGGAAGAAAACATGGAACAGGATTGAATACAGAACAGACAGAGCAGTTGGTCAGGAGAAGGGGTGAGGTGGAGCCACATGAACTCCAAGTTTCCATACAGGAAGAGACAGACATTCTGAACCTGCAGGGGGCCAGGCAGGTAGGAGGCTCTGTTCCTGCATGACCGAAGACATATGAGGCTGTGCCTGCACTAAGGGACAGGCCCCAGCACAGATCTCCAGCACCATTTGGTTTGGATGAAGCCAAAAGAAACACATCGGATCAAGGGCTCCTGGGCAGACCTTTCCTGAATGTGTCTCACAGACAGCGGCGGCCCAGGCTTTCTTCGCACCTGGGTTGGAGAGCATCTGAGCCTCCAGAGCCTGCTGGTGCCCTGTGGACCGGGCAGTTGCCAAAAGTGGCCGAAGGTGCCACTGGAGATCTGTTTTCACAGGTTCTGTTTGGAAACTCAGTGTGGGGCTTGGGAGCAGCTGGGAGTTTCTGAGTAATGGCGTACCCTGGGGGTGGAGAGAGGCCAAGTACAACAGCCGTTCCCCAGGCCCCAAGTGAGGGCAAGGCAGGAAGTCAGGTGAGGCTGCAGGAGAGTCTGAGGCCCTCGCCTGCTCCCTAAGGATGACGCACCGCCCAGAGGCAGACCAGGTAGCTCTGATGAGAATGAGCCGGGCACCCCTGAGTCTGAGTGCTCACTTTCCATATTAGGGAAGTTGGGGTGTTTGATGGACATACATGTAGTATCTTTAAAGTGACAGATCTGTATAACCTGATACTTAAATAGACAAGAGGATGATCATTTGTTTTGCAATGTGTTTCCCTTTAAGGCTCAGATCGAATATCAGCTTTGAAGCTTTCCTTGACCTTGTTTTCCACACCCCAGGAAGATTGATCGCCCTTCCACTCTACACTCAGAGCAATTCTACCACCTACTTAACATTTAACCATCCATATTCGATCACCATCTGTTGTTTAAATACTTTCTGGGAGCTCAAGACTGTGGATATGACAATGGAGTATCTCCAATCCTTGCCTCCTCTTTGGATCATGAATCACCTATGGGCTGGGATTGGCTTCCTGGTTTCTGACCATCTGCTTACCTCAGTGGTTCTGATTTAAGGTGAACAGAATAAAAATGGATTCACCAAAGTGTTCTGCACTCTCCAGTGGAAAGTACCAGACATGGACAAGAATAGCCCTGCTAGGATCCGACTAGCTGTGCTAGTACCTTTGAAATCAGCAATTTGATTCATTGCCTAGGAGGTGGCCCTCCGATACAGATCTTGAGTGGAGTCAGCTACCATTGGAAGAGGGCTATAGCCTGCCCATGGAGTGAGGTGCCACTGCCGCATCATTTTATCACATAGAGTCATTAGTGCCCGGCAGTGTGAGAACACTGCACTTCAGAGTGGCTTTATGAGAATATAACAACTTGTCTGGCCAGTGTGGCTCCGTGGTTGAGCATCAACCCAGGAACCAGGAGGTCATGGTTCAATTCCAGGTCAGAGCACATGCCCAGATTACTGGTTTGGTCCCCAGTAGGGGACATGCAGGAGGCAGCCACTCAATGATTCTCTCTCATCATTGATGTTTCTATCTCTCCCTCTCCCTTCCTCTCTGAAATCAACAAAAATATACTAAAAAAGAGATCATAATAACTTGACCATTATCTGGATATCATTACATAGACCATATTGTTTCATTGATATGAATCCAAATTTTATTTCAGATATCACCCCCTTTCAATTCTTTAAGCAAAAAATTTTTAAAATGTTTTATTGAGGGTTTTTTTTTTTTTTTACAGAGAGAAAGGGAAAAGGATAGAGTTTGAAACATTGCTGAGAAACATTGATCAGCTGCCTCTTGCACAACCCCTCCTGGGGATGTTCCTGCAACCAAGGTACATTCCCTTGACCAGAATAAAACCTGGGATTCTTCAGTCCCCAGCCTGACACTCCATCCACTGAGTCAAAACAGTTAGGGCTAAGCAAAATATTTTATAAGTGTAATTAAATATTTAAAAATCCATTTTTTAAAAAAAAAGAAATGACTTGTTATCCAACAGAAGATTCCTGGTGCCAAAAAGACTAACCCCCAGTCCAGCCTTGAAGACAGAGCCCTGTGATCTGGAGTGGGTTTGACAACCCTCCCAGCTCTTCATTTTGTCGCTTCATCCCCAATAAAATGTACACTTGCCTTTCAAGTTCAAAAGCTCTCTTTTTTTCCCCTAACACTAAGATCTTATCCTTGATCTGACTTTTGTTATTTGATTTACCATTAAGTTCTTTTACAGTTTAGAACCTCTGTGCTTATTTTTTTTTATCATATTTTTAATCGAGGAATAAAAAGACAGCCTTTTAGACCAGACAGCCAAAATTCCCAGGTGGGCCCCTCTCTGAGAGAAGCACATATGTCTGTCAAGTTTCTGAAAAATGTATCCTCTTCAATGCCTGTGTTTTTCTTTAGAGGAAAATATATAGAAACCACAAACATATTTGTGCCGTTCCCACACGATGCCTTCATACTTGAAGGAAGAGTTGGATTTTCTTGTTCTTTGGCTCAAAAAGCAATGGGTGACATCAGTGAGCTAAAACTGCATGTTCTATTGCCCTGTCCCTATTAAACTTGAATGTTTACTTCTCAAGAAATTGGCCAAGAAAAGTCCATTTGGGCTGGAACACAGCATATTTAGTCTCAGAATTAAGGTAATTTCTTTGGAGGAGTTTCAACCAAATCAATTTATTTCAGGGATGTTGGTGTTGGTTCTCTTTTTAAAATTCCAAAGTCCAAGGCCTTTTAACTGTACCTGCTCTCCAAACACAAGTCCGTGCTGGCTGTCATTCAGGGAGCCATCTACTCTGGGTGGTGGGATTCGGTGATCAGGGCCTTGACTGCACCCAGAAAAGACTGTGGTTTTATAGTCACCTGGGCTCTCTGGAGGCTAAACACCCACAGGCTTGAGGGGTCCAGAGAAGATTCACCCTTCATAGCCATAAATTTTCTTCAACAATAAAACATTCATATACATTTTTTCATTTCTTCCTGAAAACAATTCTGTGATACAAACAAAATAGGTATCATATCTATATTTATAAAGATATGAGTAGTGCTCCTTCCACAAGACTTTTCCATCTATCAAACCAAGAAGAACTGTAATGAAGAGCTGTTATAAAGTGCCTACTCTTGTAGGCATCTCATTGGGAAGACAGGAGGTAAATGTCTAAGTGTGACTTGAAGACCAGCTGCCTAAAATTATTTCCTCTACTTGCTTATCAATGATGTGAAACATTTTTACCATTGAAGAGCCACTTCTTTTGGAAAAGGACCAGAACTCTTAAAATGTCCTGAGTTTTAACATGGTCCAAAACCAAGAGACATCAAAGAGCTAATGGCATCGTCTAATACTTCTTGAGCAATTTTTTATGATGGTGACATGAGTTTTCAGTCTTCCCTTGCCCCTGATAGGCATATTTTATCATGTTAAGAAAGTAACTATTATCTCCATTTCACTAAAAGTTGCAAACATAAATCATTCCTCTTAGCCAAATTGGCCTCTTTGCTGTCCCCAAAATAGCGAACAACCATTACTCCAAGAATTACTCCATTATTCCAACCATTTCTCCCTTGTTACTCCAAGTCTGTGCTCATTCTGGTTTTTGCCTCAAAGTCTCATCTGCCCAACTCCAGAGCTGGAGAGTCTATGGATTTGCTTAGAGATTATTGTTTTTTGTTAAACAGATGAGTAAGGAGGTTATGCTAGTTGCCAAGACCACATAGTGAATTTGTGTCTAAATGCTACAGCTTAAGACCTGATCTGTGAAATTCTATTTTTCTAATGCCACTTCCATGTGTCATATCAAAGTAGCAGCAGCAGCAACAACAACAATAACAATAGCAACTTGAAGACTAGTCTATAGCTTCCTCTCCATTCCTTTTTTTTTTTTTCTTTCCTTTTGGTATCAAAAACCCAAGCACCCTTTACCATCTTATAAAAACAATCTATGAGGATTTATGCAACTGAAAACTGTCCAGCTTTGTGTAGATCAATTTCTCTGGAAATAAAAATAATATCTAGCTCAAACTTTGCTGATGTAAAGATCTACTGAGTCAGATGGGAATTCCAACTCTAGTTGTGTAACATGGCAAGTAACCACTTCTTTCTGCATCTCAATTTTTTTCCACCAACAAATTAAGAATTATCAGTGACCATTTCAATTCTAAAATGCTATTACTCAACTGTCTTGGAATATTAGACTCTCTGAATGGGTATTAAGAGCAGAAAGTAGCAGGCATGATCTGAGAGGCCTTAGAAATGTTCTCATATTTTACTTGCTGGTGACCAGAATCCCTTTCCCTATGAATGAAGCTTTTCTTTTTCCAGTAAAATATCATACTCATCCACTAACTGACATTTACATGGAAGAGTAAATAATCGGTAGCTGATTCTTTCTTGGGAGTCAGGTATGGAATGGAGCAGCTTAGACCAGTGGGTATCAGGTACCCAAAGGAGGGGAATGAGCAGAATTAAAGTCCAAGAAGAGGAAGAAGAGAACTCTAATGGTGGTCTTTGCTTTGGGGTGGCCCTGGCAGGTTAGAGGGCAAAGGCAAGCCTAAGTTTAACCTTTCAAAGCTTAAAATGAAACACCAGGGCATCTGGCCTTCCTCCCTGTGCCCAAACAGCCTTCCTTCAGGAGTGCAGTGCTGCCTGAGCTCCATCAATCTCCAAGGTCAGGAGGTTAATGTCCCATCCTGGCTCAGGTCACCTCTCTACTCCCCTCTCTGAAACTCCAGCTCTACATTTTTAAGATGCATATAATAAAACTTGACCCTGAGGTCCACCCCATTAAAGGATAAAACGCTAATCCAGATACATACAACATTGCAGATACATGGAAGCTCCATTTGCCTCTGTTCTGAAATGGAATGCCGACAGATTTATGATAATTTGGATATTGTCTTTTCTTCATGTATTAAACTCACTGAGGAGGATATTGAGGAAAGTGGAAAAGAATCCCAACTGTCCCAGTAAAAATATATGATAATGCCTACTGAAATCTAGATAAGAAGGAACTTTTATTTCTACCTATGACCCGCAGTCTTATAGAGACTATAAAAGTCAGTTACAGTCCTATTTAAAATGTGGTCAGTTAATCCCTTTTGAATGTCATGCTAGGTATAGGTTGTGAATTACTTGAAGAAAGGGGGATGCTTTCTCATTCATTTTTGGATCCACCAAAAGTATCCCACTATACTTTCCCTGGCATGCAGTACATGCCCAATAATACTTATTATGGCTAATGAATGAATTTGAAAATGGCTATCAGAGAGGAGTGTGTTACAGAGTGAATATAGCTCTCTATTTGGGAAGTTAGCATACCTGCGTTTTCATCATGATCGATGCATTGAATGTGACCTTGTGTGACTTCTGAGTCTAGTTGTTAAGAGGCCTTGCAGCTTTCCCCCTCTTAAGATGCTACTTTGAGATTTCCCTGTATGGAAAGTGGTCTAATCTACTAGAACAGGAAAGGTCACATAGAGAATAAGGGCCCCCAATCAACAGCCAGCATCAACTTCCAAACATGTGAATGAGGTTGTCTTGGCCCTTCCAGCCAGCTGACCCTATAGCTGAAAGCAATCATGAATGAGCACAGGGAAAGAGGAAGAGAAACAACTGGCCACCCTACAGAATTATGAGAAATAATACATTATTCTGTTTTAAGCCACTACATTTTTGCATGGTTTGGGACACATCAAAGACTAAATGAGCCAGGAAGTTAGACCAGATGACTTCTAAGGGGCTCTCAACTTTATGATTCTAAAACCTTAGTATAGAGCGAATCATAATGTTAATAGAACAATGTCACTAAAAGCATCTCTATTTTATACCACTGTTTTTGCCAAGGAGGAAACTAATGCACAGAGGAGAGGTGATGTCCCCAAGTTTGTCATGAAAAACTTGATTGTGCCTCAGAGATTCTGACAAGGAAGGAAAGCAAAGCCTGGCCAGGCCCATGCCTTCAAGAGGTGTCACCACACAAATAAGAAGCTGGTACATCTATCAGTTTCACAGGTCAAGGAGCACATCTTTCTGAAGAGCTGCTTGTCCACTGATTGTCAGAGCTCTAAGAAGTAGCCCACACCATTAAACCATCCTTCCCTTTGAAAGACCCTGAATCTCCCTATCCTTCTCTTAGGACCAAATTCAAATGTCCTTAAAGAGTTAAACTTAAATTTGGAGAGGCTCAGGCTTCCCAACACCTACTTCTACTATTCATCTTGTATTTGAACAACCAATCTCTCTTCTTTCCACCACATCGTTTCTACTTGTCTTAAGTAATGATCGCTATAGTCTAAGTGTGGGTTTTCTGCTTCTTTTATCTGCATCTCTGAAACTACTCATGAAAATTCTTCTCCCCGAAGTATGAGCCATTACTAACATACCATACAGTCTGGCATTGATTTAGGGCCAACCTGGGAATTTCAGGGTTGGGCTTGGATTTATCTGAGAGGAGTTAAATGTTTGGGGTAGGGGTGGAGTGTTGTTCCAACAAAATGGCAAAAGTAAACTTCAAGATGAGTGTCAGTAAGGAGAATTAGAAGAGACAATTAAATAAATACCTGGATGGAAATTCTGGGTTTGGTGCCATCAGTAGAGCACACAACACCCATTTTAGACACATTCTAAAGACAATTTCAATAAGTCATCTGAGAAGATGAATCAAATAAATTCCAAATCTTAAGAACAGATTGGTTGCTATGTGGCTTCTTGCAAGTGGACCATTAAATCAACTTTTTAAAAACTAACAGTTTCTCCTGTCATCACCCAGTGAAGAAGTGGAGAAAAAATTCAGTTAGCCAAAGGAATGACATTCAGATGTTGAAAGGGTGAAACCTGGGGAACATGACCAACCCATGGCTAAAAAAACAACAGGAAGCTGGTGGTGAAAATGAAGACACAAAGGAAGGAGTTCTTTGGGGCTTAGCATATGGTCTATGCCCACACGTGCTGACTGGCACCAGTGATTTGGCTAAGAACACATGGTAGCTGTGTTCCCCCTAGCACTTTCTCACCTAGGGTTCTAACTCTAAGTGACAAGGGTGGAGTTGAAAGGGGAATGATAGCTTTCACCTTCTCACACATCACTGTCTCTCATTTCTGGAACCAGCAGTCATCTAAACCTCTATTTCCCCCAACCAATTTATCTGGTAACTTACAATGCTGTTGACTGTCACAGCACTGCAGACAGACTCATTGGTCCTAGGGGTCCCACAAACCATGATAATGCAACTGATGAAAATAAAAGCCACCATCCCCAATGGGTCCAAGTATATAGATTTGATAAATAAGGATAGTTTAGTCCCTGGAAAATTGTGTGACTATCAGAATTGTGGAGGGAGCACTGGAATAAGAATAAGGAGATTTGGAGATTAGCTCAGCTTGCTAATACCTGCCTGAGAATCATTTAAGTCTCAGTTTCCTAATACTGACACAAGGGGGTTGGGCTATTGATAGATGGTCTGTCTAAAGTCCCTACGGGTCTACTAAAGATACAACGAAAGTCTTCTTTCACCCAAAACCACTCTGCCGCATATCAGCTGTGGGGTCTTAGCCAACCTACTTTCAACTACTCAATACCTTATCTGCAAAATAATTAAGTTTTGAGGATAAAGTGCACTGAATTTAGGTTGCCAACTGCCATGCATAAATTAAACATCTAATGTATGTTAGTAGAAATAAATCAATTTAAATGCTATTGTTCAGGTGACTCAGAAGAAAGGAGAAAGCAAGCTAGTCTTCGACGGCATGAATGCATTTGAACTGCCATTCTTCCCCATTTCCCCCATAATGTGTCTGCTCATCTTTAATGTGCTCTGTTACTTTCATAGGGATTTTTAGTATAGATGGGTTTTTCCCTATTAATCTTTATTGAAGAAGAAGAAGAAGAAGAAGAAGAAGAAGAAGAAGAAGAAGAATCATAAAAGTAAGCATAATTTATTTACTTCATGAGAGAAAAATTAACTTGTATGCTTATTTAGATTTCAGTGGTGTCTACTGACCTTTGACCAAGTTTTAATAACTATACATTTAAAGTCATGTTCATCAAATATGTGTTAAAACACATGAACACCAACTTCTTCATATCTGCTCAGAAAAAAAAGAGAGAGCAGAAAAAAGAAATTAGTCAGATGTTGAAAGGGTGAAACCTGGGGAACATGACCAATCCGTTGCTTGTGTTCCCCATAGGAAGAAGAATTAACTATTTCTTACGTGGAAGAAACACATATCATTAATTAAGTAATTTTTTTTACATTTGTATCTTGCTAAAAGATTAAATTTCTCTAAAGTAGAATAGCTCTTGGGAGAAGGATTAGGGTAAGGTTTTAAAATTTATTTCTTCATAATATTTTGTACTTTACAAATTTTCTAACATGAGTGTTCATTGGTCCAGCATCAGCCAGACCGATACCAATAGCTCTATCCACCAAGCTAAAAGCATCTCTCCTGGTGCCTAGAAAACTGCCAGGAAGATAGTGCCCCCTCTTAACACAAGAGAAGGAGCTGGGTTTGGGGGCACCTTTTGAAGCATACCACAACTATTCTGCATTCACTAAATTTACAACCAAGAACTACTGTTACGCAGACCCTGATGCAGGCTTTCAGGTGTACAATCATGAAAAGATGGCTTCCTGCCCTCATCAAAGTCATGGGATAGGAGAAAATACAGAGACATAAAATGAGAAATTTAAATGGGTTATTTAGGGCTGGTAGTGATCTTTCATATACCTATTTAGTCATTCAACCAAAAATGCACTGAACAGTTTTACTTTGTCAAGAGAGAGGGATAAATAGAAATTGAACCGTGCCCTCAACAAAGCTTCTCTATGAACTGTCAACTACACCTTACAGCCCCCCAGTGAGATCAGCAGAGTAGATATTATTGACTGTGGAAAACTGAAACTTGAGCTAACATGTCCAAAGCCACACACCACTAGGGGCACATCAGTCTGGAACCCAGGATTCCTAATGCACAATCGTTGTTCAGCTTTGACCTCTGAATATTTGGTTTTCAGAGGAGCATAAGTTTTTTTAACCTCTTATCATTATAGCAGATAGGAGACTTCTCTTACAAATGAATGGGAACAAAACATTGAGCATGCTTAGGAAACCAAGAAAGGTTTTTGTACTGCTGTTCACTCCATTCACCCACCCAGACGTACACCTGACAATATTTTCTAATGCCACCTGGCTGCCTTGGCCCACCATAGGCCACACCTATTCTGAAATGTTCACATCTCGCCATCAGCACATTTCCTGCCTCTCTTGGGCATCGGGAGATTGCCAACCACCAAAGTAGTGGAAATAATGTGATTCATCTAAGTGAAGGATGGGTAATCAAAGCTCTGAGTTAAGACCCACAGAATTAATTTCACCACAGTCTTCAGGCACGAACTGTGGTTTGGGTGATGAAAGGTTCAAACCATCCCTGCTGGGAGAACAACCCTACAGCCACACCCACTCTGGGGAAGGCCACCATGCAGAAGTGACCGCATTTCACTAGGCCTGCTGCTTCTTCCTAGTAAGAGTGAGGAAGGCCTGAATGGGGTCCATGTGGCACACTCTCCCATCCATTCTCCCACTGCCCCAGGGACTGGAAGGTTCTGGTAGATTCTTCTCCAAGTGACTCTCAGAGGCAGGACTATGGTCAGGAAGCATGAGTGCTCACCCCCTGGGCTTGTGGGAGGTGAGCCTGTGTTGAACATCAAATCTATGTTTCTGTTGTTTGCTTCTTCAGTTTCAACTCTTCCAAGTCCAGGTTCAAGTGGCAATGAGAAAAGCACAAGACGACTCCCAAAGCCAGAGTTGACATCTATAACTCAGGTGCCCTCAGGCAAGCCCACTGTCTCTTGGATATTCTTTTGTGCATGATTTTAGAAAGCTGACTATTGCAAGTACTAACTAGTGGGCTGTGCACTGGGTTCAGCATATCATATGCATCACCTCACTTTAGCCTCACATCCTCATCCCCATTTTAGAGTTGAGAAAGCTGAGAGACAGAGATGTAACGTGCTGATTATTAAAGAGTAGGTTAGAGGAGAAACTAGCCTGGAGGCTCTGACTCCAGGACCTGAGTTAGCAACTAGATGATCAGAGTTAAGCCATAATGATGATTGTGGCCATCCCTGTCTTGCTCTTGATTTTATGGGGAATGCTTCTTCATTAAGAAAGGTGTTAGATATTGTGATATGTAGATTCTTTAAGAAATTGCTAAAAAGAGCCCTTCTAATTTGCTCTAATGTTTTTGGTTGCTTTGACTTGTGAGGACACTATGATTGAATGCTTTCAATGTTTTAAAAAGCACATCAAATTTACTAAATAAATTTAAAATAATAAAGTCTAAAAGTTCCAAGCCTTGCTCTACAGTGTTTCTCAAATTTCCTTAATAATCATCATTACTTGGGGTGTTTTAAGAAAAAAATCACCAGGCTTTTCCCTGTCCAGTTTGACTAAATGGTTAAAGCATTAGCTCATGCAACCAATCAAATGTGTCACTCTAACATAATTTCTCTCTTCTCTCTCTCTCTCTCTCTCTCTCTCTCTCTCTCTCTCTCTCTCTCTCTCTTTCTCTCTCTCTCTCTCTCTCTCCTTTCTTGGGAGAGCTAACAACAACAGAAAAATACCCTTATTAGTAACTGGGCTAGAAATTATAATCCCTATATGCCAAACATTGCAGTAAAGGTTCATACTGAACAAACTAGAGTGCCAGGAGAAGAGGAACCAGCTGTGCTTGGAGGGAACTGGAAGTGAGAGAGCATATTTCTGGCTGATGGCATCCCAGGAGCTGGGCTTGAGAAAATGAACAACACTTTAATAAGAACAGAAGAGGGAAGCCCAATCCTGATGGAGCACAGAAGCTGAGCAAGCCTTATAGGTAGGAAACCACAAAGGCTCAATGCATTGAGCTTGTTCATGGCTGTGCCATGGCCAGGATTCATGTTTCTCAAATTGCACTGTCTTGTGTCACCATTCCAAATGCTGTTGGTCAATGGTTTCAAACTTGCCTGCATATTGGAACATCTGAGAAGCTGTACAAATTACTGACTCCTGAGTCTTACCCCCTGAGGGTCTAATGAAATGATGGACTGGGGGTGTGAGCCTGGCATCAGGATGTGTACAAGCTACCCAGGAACTTCTAATTCAACAAAGAATGAGAACATCTGTTCTAGGTGACCTGTACTGCTCCATGTACCAACAGAAAACACACAGGCTACATCCAGCCTCATTTGCACACCTGGGCAGTCTACTAGGTCAGTGGTCGGCAAACTTCTTCTTGTGAGCCACATATGGCTCTTTGGCCCCTTGAGTGTGGCTCTTCCACAAAATACCATGGCCTGGGCAAGTCTATTTTGAAGAAGTAGTGTTAGAAGTTTAAGTTTTAAAAAATTGGCTCTCAAAAGAAATTTCAAATGTTGTACTGTTGATATTTGGTTCTGTTGACTAATGAGTTTGCCGACCACTGCACTAGGTGACTAGTGTTTCTAGGAAATGTGAAGACTGTATCCCACACTGGAGGGGCAGGATAGTATGGTTCATAGCCAGAACTCAGACCATTGTGGTTTGCTTCTAGTTCATATATAACTTTCTAAGCTCCAGCTTCCTTCTATTGAATAGTAACAATGGGATTGCTACTGATAACCCCCTAAAATGATCTGTGATGGTGGATTTTTACCTCTTGTGGGTCCCAGATTCTTTGAGACTCTCATAAAAGCTTCAAATCCTTTCCTCAAAGAATGCACATGCCTGTACACAAGTTCAAAAAACCCCATGTGGGATCAACAGACTCCACAAAGATTGTCCTCAGGTCGAGTTGGGAAGGATGCCTTCAAAAGGTTTGACAGGCTCACATCTCCCTGGCTACAAAAATTTTTTTTTTTTTATTATGAAGGCCTGGATGGTACCCAAACTCTTCTCAATGATCCAGTGCTCTTCAGATTCCCCTTGGATGCTGTTTTCATTACAGGGGGCAAGAACAATTAGAGCTCCGAGTTTCAAATAAGTAGCATAACCCACACACAAACAGAGCAAGGTAAAAGTGGAGACCGATGCATCAGGATGAGAATGAGAACCAGATGCCCCAACTCAGGGAAGAGAGGGAAGGAAGACAGCTGCCTGAGGGTCCTGCTCCGTGGGCTTACCTCTAATCAAGGCTCACAAGGAACAAACTAGAGGGAGGCGAGACAGGAAATGGCAGCTTCGGGAAGATTGGGAGTGGAAGGTAGAGGTGAAGAAGTGCTGAGGTCGGAGAGAGAAGAAAGGCAGTCTTTTCAGAAGCCTTTACAGGAGGCCTTGGGGACCAGGACAAAAACATGTCAGTCAATGGGAATTACTGATTTTCTTGCAGAATCCCAGGCACCGTGGATCAGCTAAGCAGGAAAGCACCCTCCCTGAGGAGTCATTGTATAAATTCCTTTTGTGTCCATAATGCAGGGGGCACTAATTCAAAAAGACAGTATGCTTTAGGGATTTACCAGTAGTGATGGCAAGTTATTGTTTCTCCTCCAAGGCTTCCGGATTGCCTGGTACCCAGGGCTCTCCACTCCAGTTGGGTTCGTGTCCCCTGAGTCCTGGAATACATCTTATTCTTGCTACCCCATGTCCGTCCACCTCTCAAACTCTTGCTCATATTGTTTGCCCTAGAGCTGAGCAGATCATTTTCCTCCTTATAAATGGATTCTGTGTGTTCCAAGTTCAATTTTATCACCCCTCAGAAAACTGTCTTGGATACTTTTCATGCACTCTGAGAACACAATGTTTTTTCCATCCTCTGAACTCTTATGACATTGACTTGTCCATAATGCTCCTTTGGTAATATTCATACATATTTTTGTCTTATAAATCTCACAAAATACAAGGGGGGTCATTAACCACAGCTGAGTTTTATAGCAAAAAAGTTGTATTGAGCTGAAGTCTGTTTGGCTCTGCTGAACACCTTTGGATTTGCACATTTGGCAGCAAGACACAAGGCAAATTGAATTGCCTCACGTGCAAAGGTATGGACTACAGATGCTGGTGTAAGAATCATCCTATCGCCTGTTAAAAACGCAGAGCAAGGTTTTCATATCAGGAAGCAGAAGTCTACAAAGCAGAATAGAACATGAATTACAAAAAAAAAAGAAAAAAAGAAAAGAAAGAAAAGAAAAGAAATCCCAATACAAGTAAAAAAAGGAAGAAGTCCTGGGAGTTTACAGAAAAGTTGGAGAGGTAGTTGGACTTCCACAAGCTAGAATTCCCAAAATGGGGATCAACATAAATATCCCTGCTGACCCCTGGGTGTGCACTGCATTCCCTGCATGGGGAGGTGAGCCTTAGGGGTCTACAACTGTTGTATTACACACAAAGAACACCTAGTTCCATGATCTACACTGAAGAGGCGCCAGATATATACCTAAAAAGGTGAGGCTATAGGAATTGCCAAACAGCTCAAGAAGAGTGTAAAATAATACACAGTGGGTTTGCAGACAAACCATGCAGAACACCAACATCTTGGGAAAGAAAGAAATAAGAAATAAAAATATTCTAAGTCTATTGATTCAATTTTGGCAATCAGTATCTAAGCTTTAAAAAGTTATTTGTTGAATATCATCACATGTATTATACATGGTATGTATATAAGCTTTTATATCTACATCTATATGTCCTTAGCTATATCTACAGATGCATCAATATCTATAGCTAAATCTATATCTCTATCCCCAGAGGACAGAATAAGTTAATGTGACCTACTAGAATATATGAATCATTTCCCATAAATTTATAGGTTCCATTTTTGATGGCTCTGACCCATTTTGCAGTATAATTTGGAAGTGCTTACTCATTCTTATAATTGGAGATGAATAATTAACTTTTGGAAACTTTGACTTTATCAAGTGTCTCAAACTGCTACCCAAATATATATATATATATATATATATATATATATATATATATATATATATATATAGACTCATATCACAATGGATTATAGTCTGATGTTGTAAAATCTGAGCCAGATTCTAGATGTGGCACATATGCAACCCTGGTCACTTCCAGAATTTTCATCTTGGTTGACACATTGGAGGAGCTGAGTCTTCTATGCTGGACAGTGATGCTTTAAACGCTATGCACATGCTCCAATGTTCAGTACAGAGTACAGGGTTCCTGGCATAACATAATGAATCAAATTAAAAGTAAGGAACCACCTTTTAAATGCCACCATAGACCCCCAACCCATCATCTGTTACCTGAAGCGATAGTGCCACACCAGTGCTGAGATCTCTGATAGGGCTTGTGTATTAGCCATGCCTTTGTCTACAAAGGCATGGCTAATACACAAGGCAGAAGAAACAAATATTTTTAACAAGTAATATACACCAAACACAGCACTAAGCTTTTATATAACAAGAATCACTATCACTGATTTGTTTGGCTGTCATATTAGCATACTAGCTCTTTTAATTAAGAAGAAATGCACATGAATGGAATTCAATTTTGTCATTAAAATTATTGAAACTGCCTAAATGAAACAAAATAGGCACAAGGGACATATAGTCATAATTCCTTGAACCTTGCTTTGAGGTAATATTAATATTAAAGTAATATCAGAATGTTTATGTATAATTCAACTTTTCCAGTTTATTTTTTATTGTCAACTAACCATCTGTAATGAAAAGACTTTTGAATCACTGTGGAACAGGATTCTGTGTATAGAAAATTCAGTCTGGGCCTTATCCAAGAGGGTGGGAAGAATTTTTTACCTCCCAGGTAGCATCTCTGGACCAAGGCTTTTCACTGAAAATTTGGGAATTTCCACTCAAGATTTCCTCTGAGCTCTTGGAGTGGAGCAATGCATGGCACTCTGACCTTGGTGACCACAGTGTTTATGAGTGCTCTGCCATCTTTCCCAGGGTTCTGCTCATTTGTTCAACTGGATATCCCTTGCCCTATGATATTTTAAGCCTGGTGTTACACATTGGAGCTGCAGAATAAAACCAATAACACAAGGTGTTAAGTGCTACAACAGATGAATGCACAGGTGCTATAGCTCTCCTTCTGCCTAAGCAAAAAAGGTAACGTCAGGCTGGGTGTTAAAGGATAGGTGATGAAGAACCATTGGGAGCCGAAGGCACAGCACATACAAAGGACTACAGGCGCACAGTGTCACTGCTAAGCACAGAGAGAGGAAGAGGAAAGAGAGGGAGGAACAGTGGGACAGGATATTGGAGAGATTAAGACCTAAATGCTAAGTACCTTAGATGCCAAGCTAAGGAATCTGAGCTCAATGTGAAAACAATGGGAATATAGTGAAGGTTTTGAGTTAAGATGTGACATGGTCCAATGTAAATTAAACAACGACAACACTGATCTCACTGAGGGGGCGGGGGAGATTAGAGAGGTATGGAATTAGAGGTGAAAAATAATATAATAGGGGTTTTCTATAAATAGACTAGGAGAGAGTCTATGAGAACTGGCTTAGTTTTGAGAAATACTTATGAGGTAAATTAAATTCTTCTGTTGACTAGTTGGAGAGAGAGGAGGGAGAGAGAGAGAGAGAGATTGAGAGAGAATGAAAGAGAGAGACAATGACAGAGAAAGACAGTGAGAGACAGAAAAGATATTCAATAGTTGTAATATTATTAAACTAAAAGTATATGGTGTCCAAGAGAGCAATGCAGTAAGGAAATGAAGATTGGGCTGGGAGCCTTTGCTAGACTGTTCATGCCATGGGAGAGAACGATTGGCCCTGGAAGTGAAGGAAAGCTTCAAGAACAGAAAAGTAGTGGAGGACATGGCCCTGGGAGGAGGCTGATCAGGGTCAGAAGAGTCCAAGGTGACCCAGGAGAGCAAAGGGACAGAAACCCAGAGTGAAGGAGAAAGCACGGCCGTGAAGTGCATCCAAGGGTCACCCTCAGAGGCCACTTATGCTGGACATAAATGACATTTATTCCACTATGGATGATGACCCCTCATGATCCTAAGGCAGAAGAAACAAATATTTTTAACAAGTAATATACACCAAACACAGCACTAAGCTTTTATATAACAAGAATCACTATCTCCATTTTATAGACGAGGAAACTGCAACCTGAAGAGGTTAAACATCACAAATGAAAATGTAGTTGGTCATGAATTTAGCACTAAAAACAATCTCAGTCTTGGTGCTAGGCTCTTCCCATTGTGCCTCACTGCCTTTCCTGCTTCCTGAAGCAGATCACCAGTAACCACCCCCTGGGCACTCTGGGGAACAAGGCGGTGAAGGCAAAGAGAGGGATTGGCCCTAAGTATTCATTGTCTGCTCTTCCTTAGTATCCCCAGGAGGAGAGTGAATCTTCTGAAGCAAGACCCTACTCCTGTGATCTGACAGCAGAGTGACAGGTGTTCCAGGTGTCAGGGCTGACCCAGGAACCAGCTCTAAACAGGTTCTTGGTTGTGGCAGCTCCAGGAGGGAAAAGGAAGGTCACCACCACCTCTCTAAGGTAATCAGACATAAAGCAGGAACGTACTTGAACTAGGAAGCCCAGGACCCAAGAACCAGAGCACTCCAGAGGAGCAACTTCTTTGTGGGTCAATGGTGAGAACTAGAGCCCAAGAGCTGATGGGAAATCAGGCAGGCCCAGCAACCCTCTGACCCTCTGCACTGAAAAGAACCTAGTTCTGACTCTCCCAAGCCCATGCCAGGACCCTTAAGGAATTTCCTAGGGCAAATGACAAGAGCTGACACCTATCCCAGAATTGGCAAAATGAGAACAAGAGGCCTTTGCCATTTTCATGTCAGCCTCCTGATGAGCACCCCCACCTTGTGAAGGTACCAGAGCCTCAGGTCAGGGGATGAGGGATACGTTTCTGCCCGGAGCTGAGGGGGACCCAGGGAGCTGGGCGGGCACAGCATGCTGCTTCTCACCCACAGACCCTCCACCCTGCTCAGAGTGAGTGCTCAGTGGATGTGGGCCGAGCAGAATTAGATTCAAAGAAGATGACTGCCCTCTCCAACCCTTGTTGGATGACGTTTCCTCAAAGACCCAGTTCCTTCTCCCAAGCCCACAAGGGCAACTAGAACTCCTCTGCTTGGTGGTCTCCAGTCTGACCCCGTTAGACAGGTCTTAGGCATCTGGCCTCCCACTGCTCCCCATCTCCTGGCCACTTCAGCTAGGGTAGACCAACCACTGTCACCCACATGCATCACCTCCTCACCACCACCCGCCCTTTGCAGAGGCTGTTTTCCTTGCCAGCATGCTCACCTACTCCCCACAAAGTAACTTGCAACACAGAACAAGTACCGCTCAAGAATATTTCAGATCAGAGAGTGTTTTCATGAGTCTGGTTGGCTTGTTGAGGGGACCCCATTCTCCTGTCTCCCAAAATGGTGAAAGTCATTGCTTGTGGCATGACCAGGTCTGCCCTTCTCCCATCCTCCTGTCTCCATCCTCTGCCCTGGTCCTGAGACCTATCCTGAGGCAGGACTCACCAGGAGCTGGTTCTGAGGACAGAGGCCAATCTCCTGACTGAACTTCTATGGGCTGTTACATCTCCCGGGCGGTTGCTAGAGAGAGGACCCATCTCTAGAAGGCCAGAGGAAGGGAGGACAGGGAGAAGAGAAAAGCCAGGAGCAGTGACTTGGATCTGGCGCTTTCCTAAACTTCTCTCCAGGCAAGATTTGTGTTTCAGAGAAATCAAAGAATGCAGGGCCCCGTGTCTTAAGGCAGCTGGCCTGGGAGCCGAGCAGCACTTAGCAGTTTGAAACAGAACTGTCTCACCTCAGCTCATCTCCTGACTCTGCAGCTGGTGGGAGGGGGAGGGGGTTGGAGGATGCTCTCTTCTCTGCAAACTATAAATTGGGGGAGGGTGGCCCTCCTGATACAAGCGATGCATCCAGGACTCCCTCTCCCAGTGCTTATTCTTCTTTCTAACCCATCAGAGAGAAAAATGAATTGAAAAAAACCAACTGTTTTTACCAAAAAGCCCTTCTCACTGCCTATTTGGTTACAGTAGTCTACTCCCTACCCTTCCTTACAGATGTGTAATTACCCAGCAAGCAGAGTTGCCCAGCAGTGGAATATTAAGCAATTCAAACCTAACATGTTCCAGAGGTAGAGCAAAGAGAGCAGGGATGGATAAGTAATGTAGTATGTAGGACCAAGAAAAATGCACATGCGCGCGCGCGTGCGCTTGCGCGCGCGCGTGCGCGCACACACACACACACACACACACACACACACACACACACACGGTGCACAGTGCACTGTGGTGACTGCTAAAACTATAACATCTGGAATGCCATTCTGGAAAACTTCCAGATGTTTTCCACGAGGAACACTTTGTAAAAATTGTTAGCCTTCTAGGCATTTGTGAATTTTGTAAGGAGAGTACACTCCCAGGCTCACATAGGAGCAAATACGGGATTATAAAGTGCTAAATGCTTTTCACAACTGTATAAGCAATAATGCGCTTTGGGTAAATATTCAGGGAAAATTATTTTTACAGACTAAGCGAATGGACATGTTCCAATCTGCAATTAGATTTGTATTTCAGAGAAATCAAGGAACGCAGGACAGCTTGTCTTAAAGGCAGCTGGCCCGGGAGCCAGAGCCCCTAAGCTGGGCAACATCACACATCCTGGTCGTTAATTTCCCCTTCTGTAGTCACTCCAAGCTGGACCAGGCTAGCGCGGTTTCCTAGCTTGTTATACGTATCTTCCTTCCCAAGGATTTTTATATTGCGTTTTATAAATCCGGCTTCAATTTATGTATAAGCCCCGTAATTATTAGGTAATTATTAGTATTATGCTAAAAAAAAAAAAAAAAAAAGAAAAGAAAAGAAAAGGAAGGAAGGAAGAAGAGATTTGGGGGTGGGGTAGCTACAAAAAATAATAATAATAAAAACCACCACTCCCACAACAATGTTGAGGAGCCCAGGGAAGAATTGTTAGTTTGTAAAATGCATACTGTATACACATCTTAAAGGAATACCCAGAGTCTCTTTTGAAATCAGAAATGATGTGAAGCAAGGAAAAAATCATAAAAGCTCCTTGATTTCCCTGAGCCCACGAAGGAAAAGTATTTTTAAACCCCGATTCACATACGGGATACATTTGACACATCAAGAGAAACTGGAAACCAGGCTCCGCGCGGCCACATCAGATACCGCTCGAAGCCCAGTTTGTTTACCATTACAAAGTGAAAAGAAATTTGCTTTTCCTCCCCTGCTTCCTTCCCCTGGAGGACGGCGATTTTTATTGATTTTGTCTCCCTTCATAAACTGGTCGAAGTGGAAATGCCTGCGATAACCTAAGGAGAAGCTTGCGTTTGAATTCTGCACCAGCTGCTGGCCTCCACAGGCGGGCTTGGCCCCAAACCCGGAGAGTCTTTGCTCTGAGAGTGGTTTTTTTATTCGGGGGTTCCCAGGCTTTCTTCTTCCTTAAAAAATCCTTCCCCAGGAACCTGCAGGCTTCGCCCAGGAAAGATCTAGGAAGGCAAAGCACTTGATTTCACGGAGGGAGATAGAAATATCAATGATGCGATAGAAACATCAATGATGAGAATCATGATCAGCTGCCTTCTGTACACCCCACACTGGGGATGGAGCCTGCAACCTGGGCATGTGCCCTGGCCAGGAATCCAACTACAACTTTCTGGTTCATAGGTCTGTGTTCAACCACTGAGCCATGCTGGCTGGGCTTGGTGAATAGGTGAAATGCTGGAACTGGAGGCCGTGCTGCCCCCCAGGGGACAGGCCCCAGGCTGCCTGTGGGTGGTGGGAAGCTTGGCCAGACTGCTGTCATCTCCCTGCCTGTCACTTCCTTGTCTCTTCATCTGCACACATGCATGTCCACCATGATGGCACCATCACCATGGAGACAGAACAAGAATCTTCCGTCCTTTTGTTTCTTCAATCCCTGATGAGTCAGCTCTGGGATGTAGTGTCTGTCACCTTTGGCTGTGGCACTGCCAGCTCACCTGGGACACAGACATATCCTCAGGTGGCTGGTCTCCAAACACCAGGCTGAGTTCAGGTTCCTCTTAGTTCTTGGTTACGGATACACGGACAGAACAGAAAGCTAAGGGGATCCTCATTCTACCCCCAGGCCACTTCAAAAACAAAGGGAACGGAATGAGGAATGAAAAAAAGCCCCAAGAATCAGAAAGCATCGCAAGGTCAGCCCACCTGGTATAAATCAGCGAGCCCCGTTCCAGAGGGTCGCCTGGCAACCTCACGCTCAGGTGTAATTTGCCCATCCTCAAGTATTTCTCCTAGCAGTGCCAAATGCCATAATGCTCTGTGTCAGTGATTTGAAATTATTCTATAAGCTACATATCGGGTACACTATTGTTAATGAAATGCACACAAGAAGATGAACAACTTCCTTTTCCTGCCGGAGCCCCAGCTGCAGCCAGTGCCTGGACCCTTCGTGCTGTAAATCAGCCCTTTGTACTCCAGGAGGACTCAATGAGCTGCAGGTGTGGGCTTGGGAAAGGCCGCCTGGGATTAGGTAGCAGCATTTGATATGAGATCCCAAACAGCACTGGCAATCTACACGCCACATGCGGCCACGGGCTTTGGAGAAAGCAAAGGAAAAACGCTGATGAAATGTGGCACGGGACCATGGAATGCAATGTCAAACTTTCACATCTGCAGGAAAAGAGAGAGAGTTCCTAATTTTACAGTGATGATGTCATGGAGAATTCATGACAGTGGAAATGATGGGCCAAGGTTTGCAAACTTAACCACTTAGGAGGTTGCAAGCTGCAGGCTGAGATTTTCAAGGGACAGTGCCGGGTTCAATGTAATGCTGATTTGTCTTCCTGGCCTGAGGCATCATTGGTGTGGTGTGTGTGTGTGTGTGTGTATGTGTGTGTGTGTGTGTGTGTGTGTGCGCACGCTCGCACACAAGTGTGCGTGCATGAGTGTGCATGCACATGCATGTAGACACATATATTTGCATGCAGTCTCTGGAAACAGATGGGAATGGGGGAAAAAGTTGCATTTGAGAGTTTATACTTTGCACAGGCATATAAAGTTGGTACTTTGCATGTCAAATGTGTCCTTAAAAATGAACTATCCTTTATAATTCAGCATAAAACACTGCTAACTGTCCTTAACAACAATATATTTTTTAAAGATTGATTTCGGACACTAAAAATCTGTCCGCCAAGAAAAGCGATCAGAGGTTGCTCACTTTCTCCTTAGTGTTAACCATTGCAAAGAGTTGCCTTTTAAATAGATTCTTATTTGGGGCTGCAGAGACAAAAAAACAAGTCTGGTTTTGCTATTAGCATACTGATCAAGTATATACTGAAGAAAACATATCCCTGATTTTTGAAGAGTCTGTTTTTCATTAGCTTATCTTGATAGTTTAAGTTAATCATTATTTTCAACCATATATGATTTAGATATTATGTCATTAATTCATGTACAGTCCATCTGAGTAATGATTGTGGTTTTCTACTTTACAAATTCATCTACTTCACCACGAAACCCAGAGAGTCAAATTCCGTGCAACATCTGGTTTCCATTGAACGTAATTGCCATTTGCAGAGTTATAATCATGTGTTATTGTAAGGACCACGGTGTCAATCACTTCCCTAATGGGGAAAATTCAATGCCTAAATACCTGGGAGAACAAGAAGCTGGCTCAAACAGGTGCATTCAGACACTGGGTTTTAAGTAGAATTCTAGCCTACCCATTTAAATAAATCATTTTAAGGAGAAACAATATTCTTTCCATCCCCTGTAGCAAGAGAAAGCATAATACCCAGGGTCCCCATCGCCCATGCTCAGTTCCAGTACTCTATCACGTTTAATCTTTTAAAAAATGGACGACTTTGCCCATATCACACTGCCTCCTTATGTTCCATATACTGGGGGAGCCCCGGAAGGCCCGGCTGGGTTTCTGAAGACTTTCTGGGGAGAGAGGACCCTCTCCTGATTCTTCCTGCCTATGTGAAGTCAGGCATCTCTTTCACAATGAAAACAGGGCAACTTGGATGTAAAGAAAATATGAAACTGCTCCAAACTCCCAAGGCCATTATAGTTCCTCTCCAGCCCCGGGGGTTTTGGCGGGGATAATCACATAAAAAGTTGGGGGCAGGGGGGAAAATCATGAAGCGCTGTGTGTTTGTGTGTAATGTGTAAGCACTTTATAGCAAGAAGGGAACCACATTTCCCTGACCTCAATCCTCGTGTTTACAAGCCAAGCCTGGTTTGATCTGGTAAATGTGTGGCCATTCGCTCAGGAAATGTTTCCAAAGGCAAAAAGAGCATGCCAGGCATTGCCCCGGACATGCAGGATGGGAAGAGGAATAGAACAGAGTGTAAGCGGGCAGAGCACAGGGAGGCATAACGTGTTGCATGCCGTAGAAATCAGCCCCTGTGTTCTGGCAGCAGGGAAGGGCCATGTGTCCAGCCTGGCTGAGGAGGACTGCTGAGTCCAAGAAGGCTTCCTGGAGGTGGAGACAGCTGAGCTGACTTTTAACCCTTTGTAGGCTGTAAGTGTCTATAGACACAAGGATGGTTTCTGTTTGGGATGCGTGGCAGTTAACTGGTTAAAGGATGTGTAGGCATGCAAGGCTTTCTGTAGATTCTGTAGACACACAGATATGTCATTTTGGTTCCTGCTTATATTTCTGGGAATTAAGTTCTTGATTCGATAAAAAAAATACTAGAAAAAAAGGTAGCTCACTATTCCTTTTCATTCATTCATTCTCATATTTACACATAGGCCATTTACTATCCTATTTATCAAATGTATTCTCATCTGCACAGGAATAGGAAGCATGACAGCAATAGGGGCTCCCAGAAACCACCTGTCTTCTTTGTCATTATCACCCCCGTGATACCTGCTTACATTTGAGGAACATTCTGCAACCCACAAAAGTCCTTCACATTCGCTTTATTTTCTTGCCACAATAAGGTAGAAAGTGCAAGAATTAAATTAGCTCCTGGCAATTCACAGATCTTAAAAGGTCCTGGTGACGCAAGGTCTAGAATTCATGTCTTAAAGCTCCATCCTGAGTCTGGCTGACAGCGGGCACCCTCTCACCTGGGGGAAGAAGCAGGAGGGAAAACCTTAGGCCCTGGCGCATAGGCGATGTTCTCTGTGCCTGAATGAATGAGTGTGCTCTCAGCTCTTCATTAAGCGTGCACACATGGAGGAGACTTTTGTGCAGAAACTGTAAACCAGAGTTAGCATTCAGCACCATATCTATGGGGCTTTATCATGCATCTCGTGGTCATATTGGCAACACATTTGTTCTCACAATTTTCCTGCTTTTCAAGCAACTGGTTAAGGGATCCCACACCCCCTGAGTACTTGCAGGCTCACAGCTGGTGAGACAACGGAGAAATGCTTGAAAGGATGGTGGCATGAGGCCGGCTGGAAGGAGCAAGCGGTGCTCAATAAGCCTGTGCATAATGAATAAGGAAATAAGAAGCAAGCTGCTAGAGTAACCTTCAACATGGGAGGGCAAGGTGTAGGGAGACTGTGAAGTCAGCAGCACGAATCGGGACCCAGGGGTCCTGGCTGGCGGGCTGCTGGGTTAGCCTGCATGAGCCCCTGGGTTTATCCCGGACTCAGTGATAACTGCAGCCTCGGCCCCCATCCCACTGCCCCGAGCTCTCCTCGAGAGGATCAATAACAATATCCAACATAAAGCTGAGCAGACGATGAGGCGGTGAGCAGATACAGGGAAGATGTTATTCCCCCTGACAAATTGAGAGGCGCTTCCCTTCCCACCGCGCCTGCCAGAGCTGGGTTTAGAGTAATAACATCTGTGGGGCTGAGGCCCCTTTGGCAATCACAGGGCCCGCAGAGGCGGGAATCCGTTTCTGGGTCCTCTGAAGTGTAGATGAGGGCTGCTTCTCAGAAAACTCCTGTTGCTTTTCTTGTTTTTCGTTTGTTGTGCTTTGATCACAGGAGATGTAATGACCGCACTCCAAGGGGCTTGAAGGTGAATAGAATCCATAGCTCCCAGAATGCCCAGGTGCCTGCTGCAGCTGATCCCCTCGCAGGCTCTGACCAGAGCAGAGCGCGTGACAGTTAGACGAAGCTTCCTCCAATTTGTGGTGCAAGGAGGCACCTAGTGGGTGGCTTTTCGGCCTCCGGGTTAGTGATGGGCCACCTCTGGCTTGGACTCTGGTTCAAGGAACCAGTCAGTAACGGCTGAGAGGAAGCATGCTCCTCCACATACACAGGACAGTGTTTGGCGATGGGTAAGCACAGGGTGATGGCTGGCCCCTGAGCGCACCTTGTCCCAGGAAATGCCACTCACAGGGCAGAAAAGAGAGCAAACAGGAAGCAGGGATCCGGCGGCACCTGCAGATAGCATGTCCTCTTAGATCCATTATCTGGACCAGGGGTCAGCAAACTCATTAGTCCACAGAGCCAAATATTAACGGTACAACGATTGACATTTCTTTGGAGAGCCACATTTTTTAAACTTAAACTTCTTCTAATGCCACTTCTTCAAAATAGACTTGCCCAGGCCGTGGTATTTTGTGGAAGAGCCACACTCAAGGGCCCAAAGAGCCACATGTGGCTCCAGAGCCACAGTTTGGATGATTATCAGTTATCAGTCACCTGGCAATTATCAACTATGGGATGTGGGCAGGGAGGAGGGCTTAAGTAAGTTTCCTGCCTTTTCTTGGCCTCAGTTTACAGATCTGTACAAAGGGGCAATAGTTCTTGCTATTGTTATTCTTTATAGGCCTGTTGTAATAATAAAATACATGAATTATTTTTAAACTCTAAATTGTTCCTATAGATGGCGGGTCCACAAATGTATATATACTCCATGCCTTGAAACTAAATAACTACTAGTCATTACATATGGCTCTACATTACACAAGAAGAGCTGGCATTTATTCCACATTTGCCATGTGCTTGTGCTGTTCTAAATGTGTCGCAGGTTTTAACCCACTTAATCCTCACCGTCAACCAAGGTGGGCACCAGTGACCTCCTGTGCCATGCAGGCTCCAGTTGCTTGAGTAAAACGTGGCGCAGCTCACAAGGGGTGCAGCCGGCATGCGGACCCAGGTCCCTGGCTGCGGAGCCCATGTTCTTGACCCTATGCATGCTGGGATGTGCACACATATGCACAGATGTACAATTTTAAACTATTTTTGAAACGATTTCAGATGTAGAGAAAAGCTGCAAAAGTCATACAAAGAATTCCTAATATTATTCACTTAGAATTCACTTAGATTCCCCAAATGTTAACACTTTAGCACATTTGCTTGACCATTCTATCCCTCTCCCCCCCCTCTCTCTCTAAATATGTGTGTATACAGTATATATGTGTGTGTGTGTATGTGTGTGTGTTCACACACACATGCATACACACACACTGACATTTTTCTAAAGCTGCAGAGTAAGTGGCAGATGTGAGGACCCCTGTGCCCCCAAATCTCTCTGTATTTCCTTTAAGCAAGGACATCTTGGCAATTATTAAATGATAAGGTCACACTACCTAAACTGCAGACCATACCCACATGGGGCTATTTCTCTCCGCTGTACCTTTTACACCGAGTCTGGTGGCTGTGGGAACCCAGTGGGTTTCTTTCCTGTTCCTTTTCCAGACCCCATCCAGGATCACATGCTGTGTGACCTTGGCATTTTTGAAGGCGACCAAGTTGGGGCCCCTCCGATGCGCCCCCTGATTGGATTCAGGCTGCGCATTGTTGGCCGGCATACCGCAGAAGTGATGATGGCCCTTCTCCATGCATCGTATCAGGGAGCATCTGATATCTATTTGTCCCATTACTGGGGATGTCAAAACACATACTTTTAACCCATGCTCCCTGTTTACCATGTAGCATGTCTCCCCCCAGCTGCCCAGAAAGGTCCCTACGGGTGGGGGAGACCTGCCCTGTGTCTGCATCTCCCATACGCTGGCACAGGCACTCTGCCTGCTCTTGGTCAGCGCCTGTTCTGTGGTCTCATTTTAGACCCAGGCTCTCCTGGTGATCAACGGCCACTCCCTCTGATGCCAGAATCTAGGACAAGCCTACCTGTCTCCTTGTTTGTTCTACAGGCAGAGCGCCCACTCGGTGCCTGGGGCACCTTTTCCACGTCGGGCCCTGAGCCAGATGCTGGAGAAGGCAGAGGGGAACAAGTACAGCCCACCTGTCCTTGGGGCATGGCGTTGCCCACGCCACCCCCATAGCAGACAGGCAATGACACCCCTCGCCCCCTGCACCACCGCATCTCTCTTCCCTCTTGTCCACCTCCCTGCTCTCTCCTTGTTTCTTAAGAATCGGGGTCCTGTTGTCGGTATCATGAACCACCCCATGGTCCAGGGTCAGAGGCTTGGGTGAGTTTCCTTCCCAAGCACATGTTTGCTGGTTACTCACGGTGTGTTAGAAATAGGACCTTAACCAAAGGAGTGACTCTCCCGGTGAGAAGGCCAGAACGGAGGAAGGTTCTGGGCAAGCGCGCTGTTCAGGAGCCCCCATACCACACACCACGTGGGGTGTCCCCTGCCCCTTTGCTCTGAGAATGCGACCCCTCTAAAGAACTCACCCCATAGGACGCAGAAGTCCCAACACAGACTTCCTCCCTGCACTCTGCAGGAGGCAGATGAACACGGCAGTAACGGAGGGAATGGGATCGACCCCTCTTTACGCTACCAGCATTGTGTTGATGTTGTCCCTTGGACCGAATTAGAAGATGCAAAATCAGGTCACCTTGTAATTTATGGAGAGGCTGGCTCTGTGAGGCTGACCAGTGAGAAGCAGGGAAAACATACCCCTGCCCTCCTGGGTTTAGAATCCCCTACCCTGCCCTGCCCCTGCTCCAGCCCGCCCTTCCTGGCCTGCAGATGCCATGGGCACTGGGCAACTTGTCTGCATGTCATCACCAATGTATACGTCCTAATGGCCTGGAACAAGTGCTCATGTCGCCGTCCATTCAGAGCCGATGATGAAAGAGAAACAGCAGCTCTAACTGCTGCTTTCAGAGAAAGTTGTCTTGCTCTTTGGGGACGGGATGGGGCAGATGCTGGGCCCCTGGTGGCACTGCAGACAGACAGGAGGTGGTTGGAGCATGGTTAACATGGGCTCTGGGTCTGAGGGCTGGACACAGTGCCAGCTCTCACACTTGTCAGCTGGGGACCACAGACAGACTATCTAACCGACTAGCTAACTCTCTTACCTGTAAACCTGGAGTGTTGGTAGAACCCATCTCATCATATTGTGGAGACTAAATGAGACCCTCCTGTAGATTGTCTAGCTCTGCTGCCTGGTGTGACAGGGTCTCCGGAGCCAAAGGACTGGTAGGATGCCCTTGCCCTCTGCAGCTGAGGGCTGAGTTCACCGTGTCTCTCTACCCCCCACCTCCAGGTGGGCCCCTGATTTCAGTACACTAAGTGTTGGGGGGCAATCTTTTATGAAACTCATACCCATGATGTGCTTTTACAGAAGCCTAAGAAATCTCTACATCAAAAATGGGGGCAGGGGGAGTGCTCCTTGATCCCCTGGTTCCCAAAGAAATCTTATGTGAAAGCCCCTGGACAAGGTGCTGGACCATCCAGAGGATGAGTACCAAGGACGCCGAGGCCACTCCTGAGCCCTCGCCATGGAAATGGAAGGCATGGCCGTGGGAGCAGGGCTTTAGACATCTAAATGGTTCTGTCACATTTATTTCTTCCACTTGAAGCATGTGTCACTTTTTTTTAAAAAAATTCATACTTTGCCTCTTTTTCGCTGATTTCTAGGTCACTTTATTTTCAATCGTGAGAGTACAGGCTTTCGAATGTTGCTTACATGTTTTACTTTCTAATGTCCCATTTTCTTTCTTTTTGTTTCCTCTCAGCTCTTTAGCCACTTTTTAAGTTGTTTGTCTAAAGCTCTTAATATTTCTTTACTTCTTTTTTTTAACTTCTAAGCTATTTTTTAACTATCAAAACTTTTATCTCTTATCTATGTATAATCATTAATAATGCTATTATAATTATTCCAACATTTCATTTATTGTTCTGAATTTAAAGTCTTTCTTCCTTGTACTCACTCCATGGCTTTTAGCCTTTAATTTCTAAAATGTCTATCTTTTGTCATTTGTCTTATGCTTTTATCTCCTTTAAACATTTTGTTGTTGGCATTGGCCTAGAATGTCAGGCAGAAGTCTTCGCCTTGTGGGGGTTGCAGTCATGGACAGATATATTCAGGAAACGATTCAATACCCCTGCCTTGTCTGCTCCTCCACAGTTCCCCCTCCCTCTGGAGCCCCTTAATTGGAGTCCCATCAATTTTTAAGTCAGTCCCAAAAAGTCATAATCTAAGTAATGTGTGAAACCCGCAAGTTTAAACTCCATTCTCAAGACAATAGCGATTCTACCCATGCATGTGTCACACACACTCATTCCTGCTAAGTTAGAGGCGGCCATGGCCTACCCAGGGTTATCCCCCGGAAGCGCTAGGAAATCCAGTAAGCCAGCTGAGCAGTGAGCTGCCCACCGGGCATGAGGGTCAGGGGCAAGTGGTTTCAAAATCACTCCTGTCCATGGCCCCAGACTGAGTGCCCCCATCAGAGGGCTCTGTCTGCTTTGGAAAGTCCTGGTGCAGCCTCAAGCCCAGAGGAGAACACACTCACCTGGAAGAGTGCCATTCTGGCTCATGAACGAGAATTTATAAGCTTGTCTCCATCTAAGAATAGAAATACTAATTCCAGTATAGAGTGCAATTGGGCAGGACAGGCTGAGCCTTGCTCTGAGGCACCCCGTGTAGCCTCCAAATGATCATTCTTAGTAGCCACAGCAATGGGAAGAATCGTTTTCATCTGAACAATACGGTAAGCCTTCCCACGCCCTTCCTTTCACATTCCTTATTCCTTATGACCCCCATCTGCGAGGAATAAACTCAAAGGATCAATTAATAGACCCGGGGACTCGGAGGAGGTGGCAGAACCAGAGCTGGGACTGAGGACTACTATTCGTTTCCCAGCATCCTTCTTCCTGTATCGCGATACCTCTGAGCGTCCCCCTCAGCAGGAACCGCCACACCAATGGGAAGAATGTGTCTGTCTGCACCGTGTTATCGTGGGGCCAGAGCCCACCTGATGGTTGGGTGCTGAAATTATTTTCTATCTTAAGAAGAGATCAGGGAACACAGAGACATAAATCCATCCTCAGAGAGACATAAAGTCATTCTCTGCAAATGACTATAACAGCATATTCCTTCCGGAAACCAAAATGGACAAGGGAAAGGGCAAGAGAGAATAAGGTGGCTGGTCACCTGGATAGCAGTGTGTCACGGAGATATCTTAAGAAGGAGAATCGCCTGGGAATATGGAAGCGAAGCAAAACCATGCCCCTCCTTTCTCTAAAAATATTGCCCTGATAAGTCCTGCCCCATCAGAGTCTGCAGCCGCACAATCACAGGGCCCCATCATGAGCTACAGCTCTTATAATTCCATGTTCAAGAGTGGCTACAGCCCAATCGGAGTGGCTCAGTGGTTGAGCATCGTCCTATGATTCAAGATTCAAGGTCAAGGCACATGCCCAAGCTGTGGGCATGATTCCCAGTAGGGGGCATGCAGGAGGCAGCCCAAGTAATGATTCTCATCATTAATGTTTTTTTTTAAGTTCCATTTAATTTATTTTTTATTTGTTTAAAGTATTACATATATATATATATATATATATATATATATATATATATATCCCTTTTCCCTCCATTGACCTTCCCCCAACCTCCCCCCTATCCCCTATTGCATACCCTCATCCCATCCCCACCCCCAGTGTCTTGTGTCTACTGGTGTGCTTATATGCATGCATACAAGTCCTTTGGTTGATTTCATCATTAATGTTTCTATCACTTTCTCCCTCTCCTTCCTCTTTGAAATCAATAAAAAATATATATATATACATTTTTTAAGGTTACTACAGAGGTCCTCATTTCCCAAACTTGGACTTTTAACAATATATCTATGTCCAGTATCTGGGACAAAACTTAGCCTGGGGCTCCAGGTCATTGAACATGTATAACATTGATTGAAACATTTTGTGTTACAAACAAATTAACTTCCGGAATGAAAAAAAAAATACAGCCCTGCCTGAAGAGAAATTCCCAATTGTAAAATTTATCTCTAATAGTCTATCAGGAAAAAAACCTGAACTCAATACCCCGTTGCTTATTGAATAACACTAATCCCGTGCAATCACTCTTGTGACCCTGCTTGTCTCTAGCTGGAGTCAAGCTTGTTAAAACGAACCCATTTTTCTTCTCTGAAAGATGTAATCAGTAGTAAGGAAACTAGAAGTTTGGTGATCCTGCTAATCAATCTATGTTCCACAAATGAAAACACTCCCCGATCGGTAATTAGTTTCCAATGATGAAATAATTAAATATTTCACTCGGAATCCCCTCTGCCCCGCATCTGGGGCTTTTATAAATGTTGCATTTCCAAGCCCCTGTGCGCAATCTTGTTTTATTTATGGCCAGGGCCTTTCCAGGCATTCTGAAACTCTGTCTAAACTGCACAAAGGCAGGGGGAAACCTGACAATTAAGTGTTGAACTTGATTATTACAGTCAACCAGGCCAGTAAAGCAGCGACACCAGATCCACACTTGGCCCAGAGTTATCAGGAGAATGTGATTGCCTCGTTCAGGAGAGTTTTTGGAGTTCAAGATATAAAAGTGGGAGCCAAACGGCCTCATATTTAACCTTGATGAGGTGCTTTGGGGAAATGAGAAATGAGCCGGAGCCTTCCAAGCAGATGTCTGTCTCAGTTTGATCCCTTCACAGTGGCTGCTCTCCTGGGCATGCCTCTGTTGCTGAGATGCAGCACTCATGTCTCATGGAAGCTTGAAAGATGCCAATGCTATCCTGATTCAAAAGTGCAAAAAGCTGCCTGACCGAGGCGGAGCAAGCCACGGTACCAAAGTCACGTCTTAAAATGTAACACTTGTTCACATATTGGCTATTGTAAAAATGTATGCTAGAAGTAGAGGCCAAAAAGGGTTTTGTTTGTTTGCTTGCTTGCTTTGTTTTAATGTATATTTTTATTGATTTCAGAGAGGAAGGGAAAGGGAGAGAGAGAGAGAAACATCAATGATGAGAGAAAATCATGGATCGGCTGCCTCCTGCATGCCCTGCACTGGTGATTGAGCCTGCAACCCAGGCATATACCCTGACCGGGAATTGAACCATGACCTCCTGGTTCATAGGTCGATGCTCAACTGCTGAACCATGCTGGCCAGGCAAGGCCAAAAGGTTTTGTTACAGACTTTCCAAGCTTACTTTCTGCATGCACAGTTGACCACCAGCTCATAAGAAGGCATAAAAGGCCCCAGAGCGAGCAGAGCTCCCCTCGCAATGCCCACATGGGCCTGGAAGGCCAGAGGCGCTGGTGATGGGAAATCCCCAGGACTGCCTCGAGTGCTCTCCTCACCCATTTACCTCTGGAAACCTGCCATCAGCAACAGGTAATCATGTGCATTTGCAAGGTCCCCATTATGGTTCAGACTCGTCTAGTTTTGTAATTTTAAAATGGCAGGCACAATTTCCTCCCCCTGGAGGATTCTGGGCTCCACAAGGGGGGGGGGGGGAGGCACAGCCCCAGTCTCTGTGCCCTTTCCAAAGGTCATGGAGGATCCAAGTTCAAACTAAGGATGAAAATCCTTTCAGGAGCTTGGTCACAGCAGTATCCATTCAGCTTAAGAATTCAGCTACAGCCCTAACCAGTTTGGTTCAGTGGATAGAGCATTGGCCTGCAGACTGAAGGGTGCCAGGTTCGATTCCAGTCAAGGCCATGTACCTTGGTTGCAGGCAAATAGCCAGTAGGGAGTATGCAGGAGACAGCTGATTGATGTTTCTCTCTCATCAATGTTTCTAACTCTCTATCCCTCTTCCTTCCTCTCTGTTAAAAAGAAAGAAAGAAAGAAAGAAAGAAAGAAAGAGCAATAAAATATATTTTTTTAAAAAAAGAAAGAATTCATCTACAAACTACTGGCATGGCTCAGTAGTTGAGCATCACCCGATGAACCAGGAAGTCACAGTTCGATTCCCCATCAGGGCACATGTCGGGGTTGTGGGCTTGATTCCCAGTATGGGGTGTGCTAAAGGAGGCCAATCAATGATTCTCTCTCAACATTGATATTTCTCTCTCTCTCTCTCTCTCTCTCTCTCTCTCCCTTCTTCTCTGAAATTTATTTTAAAAAAATTTTTTTTAATTCATCTACAGGTTTCATTAACAATTACAGGCAAAATGCCTCCCAGCACCGGCCACCTCACTAGGCTAAAAAATTGGCAGTGCTCTTGGGTAAAAGAGTAAAGAAATAAGGAAGGTTCTGCTTTCTAACAATACTATTAGTAGATATTTCACAACACATCATGTGACCCAGACACTAATATAGGAGATCACTGAATTTAAAACGTTTTCACTTTAGGTTCATAGATACACAGATGTTAGCAACTAACACTTGATTAATAACACTAGTTAGTTTCCCCAAAGAAGAACTAGTTGGAAAATTCCATTTGTTTTGCAGAAAATAAATTATTGGAGGCAACAGCAATGTCTAAAGTGATTAAGCCAACACTTTGTATGTTTGTAACAAGTGTGACATTAAGGAAACGCACTGCTGGCTTGTCCTCTGGCATGGCCTCTGCAGCCACAGGATAGGAAGTCAGCAGCTTTACATTTTCCTGGGTATCATGGGCCTCCAACAATGCTTTACCCACACAGTTTCCTACTTAAATATCTGCCTTTCATCACAAATCGCACTATCAGGATGGGATCCCAATAAAACTCACTCCCCACAGTTTCTATGAAGAAATTGGATCAGAATATAACGTTTTATTTTTTAAAATATTTGTATTAATTTCAGAGACAAAAAGAGAGGGAGAGAGATAGAAACATCAATGATGAGAAAGAATCATTGATTGGCTGCCTCCTGCACACCCCACACCTATACCCCACACTGGAGATTGAGCCTGCAACCTCGGCAGGTGCCTTTGACCAGAATAGAACCCAGGACCCTTCAGTCCACAGGCCAACGCTCTATCACCGAGCCAAACCAGGTAAGACACAACTCTATGTTGTTTTAAATAAAATTATCTTGGCCATCTAGAGGAAGAATATTAAAGAAATTATGAGCTAATAAAGGAAGACCTGAAAAATTGGTGGGGGAGGGGTGAAGGAGAGGAATACATTCATTTTTTCAGATGAGCATCAAGGATAATTACTAGCTTCTGAAGGTTGCTTAATTGACTGGCACTTGAATAAACATAATCTCAAGTTGCAAGGTGCCCAGGAAAATACACCACTTTTATGGTTTATGGATGCAGAGCAAAAGTTCAACTTCAGCAAAGTGAATTTAAAAAGGTTCACTGATAATGTTTAATACCTTATTTGAATATGGGAGACTAAGACTAATAGAGCAGCAGCTGTGAAACATCATCATGTTGAAATAATTTATGTGAAAAGCTCAATGTAATCCTATTACATTATCATAAGAAATTTAAACATTGAATAACCCATTGAGAAAAGAAAAGGTAAACCTGTTAAAGAATAGCTCACACTCTTGGTGTGTAATTTAACCTTCAAAAGAGATGGCATCACCTGTATTCCAGTTAGGGAAAGAGTCTCCAACCACTACAGGACAGTAAATTGATATGTCAACTCTTTTGCCAATTGCCATAACACCGAGCTAGCATTATTTCTTTGAGAATTTGTGTGACCATCCTATATATGTAATGGTGTCTGCTAAGAATTTGAAGGGATCATCATTAAAAAGCATTGTTGAGCCAGTTGGTTGGGTCAGTGGTTGAGCATCACCTATAAACCAGGAGGTCATGGCTCAATTCTGGTCAAGGCACATGCCCAGGTTGTGGGCTTGATCCTCAGTAGGGAGGATGCAGGAAGGGTCCAATCAATGATTCTCTGTCATCATTTCAAGCATCAAAAAAATATTTTAATTATGTTCAAAGAAGCAAATTAAAAAATAATAAAATGTATGTGTTGTGTTCCCTAATGACACATATATTAATATCTTGCCATGCTTTTATAATGAAGACAATGTGATAAATGTTCTCTCCAAACCCTAAGTTATTCTGTAAATATATTTCATTTCCTACTGTGTGCTCAAACTATGTTTCAACTTGACTGTGTCAGGGTTGCCCACATGCAAACACTATTTTTAGGTGTGTCGGTGAGGGTGTTTCTGGATGACACTAGCATTTGAATAAGTAGGTGCCATTAAGTCGATTGCCCTCCTCAGTGTGGGCAGGTACCATCCCATCCATACAGGACTGGAACAGAGAAAAAAAAAAAAGAGGACGTATTGTTTTCTTCCTGTCTACAAGTTATTTTACCTGTCTATGCCTCGGTTTCCACGTTTGTAAAACATTGATAAAAAAATTATCTTTACCTTGTATGGGTGTTTGAAGAGTTAAATAAGATAATGCTTGTTATACACAGTAGATGTAAATGCTCAAAAACACATTGGTATTGCCTCTTTCTGCAGGGCTAACGTTCATGCATTAACAAAAGGCAATGATCCCAACTGCCTCTTGCAGGAATTGGTCTTCTCACAATCAGACTGCGAGGCTGCAGAGCTTGTCCTCCCTATAACAATGTCTTAGGACGTCAGCCAGGATGGCTGTAAGGCCCTAAGGACCACAACGGTGCCATGGCTGCTTGACTGCTTGGCACCCTATGATTTAAAACCCTAGGAAAAGGGAGAGCTATGACTCAGCAATGCACCCCAAACCTCCCACAGGACTGACAAAGGAGAAGAAAGCACCACCACACAAGATCAAGCCTTGAGAGAATAACCTCCTTACTCTCCAACACAATACATTTCTAAAATGATGGACAGATGAATATTGTTAACTCTGGCAAGTCCACAGCCCTCCAATCCCTTGCGGGTAGAGAAGGGACTCGTCGATCTGGAGAGTCTCCAACATAATTTCAGGTGAAAAATATTTCTCTTGGATGGTCCCTCCAGAGGAAGTCTGCTAAGTCAAGCAGCACAATCTGGAGAGGTCAGTAATGGCATGGATTCTCTTATTGGTTGAAAGGTGCAGATGCCACGGCCTAAAATGTGGGTAATGAAATTTTATTGTGGAGGGACTATGATTTGAGTAGGAAGATCAAAAGGCAGCTACAGACCTCACCAACCTGGATGAGAAGCAAGACTTCAATTGCAAAGAACTCCACCCATACAGCTTGTGAGAAGGTTATAGAAAGACCTCCCACATGTCTTTGAAAAAGGAGAAGCTTCAAGGGAATGAGGAGAAGCTCTGAACTGTGAGGGATAAGACTGAAGGGTTTTACCCCGAACCACACATGGAGACCAGAGGACCAGCTCTAGCCCACTTCCTGAGGAAATGTGGGCCTTCATCAGCACAGCCAACCAAGGTTAGAATAAGCTATCTGTTCTACTCAGAAGCAGCTGCTCATCTTTAACAAATTCTGAAGGGCCAGAGAGGTCAGAAAATCTTAGAAGAGATGGAACACATCCAAGAGATCACCTTATTTATCCTCCTGACAGTTGGATTGTTCTGTCCAAGCCTCTGTGAAGCATTTCATCTACCTCCTGGCAGAGTCCCCTGGGAAGAGTCACACTCTCCCTGGAGACTCATGCTGTCACGAAGTGTTTTATGATTTCTGGCCTACTTGCTTCTCCTCTGACTTTTACACTGCAAGTCTAGTCTGGTGAGGCCAGATGTTTGGCTGGAGGCATGGGACAGAACCAAGGAAGAGAAGGTTGGGAAGACCCATGGCACTGTGCGCATTCCAACAGCAACCAACAACAGGAGTGCTTAGACAGAGGTAAATCACAGGCAGGAAGATCACAGGCAGGGCTTGTGTTACCTGTGAGAGGAAGCTGCTGCCAGTTGCTCAGTGAAAGTTTAGAGATCTTTGAAAGTCCCTCCCCGGGCCTTCTCTCCTAATCTCTCTCTTCCTGCTATAATCCTGCCTCTGGGAATTAAATCTTTTATCTCACAGTGAGAACTAAAGCTAAAAAAGGAAAGACGGTGGCTGATGCTGTAAACCAGGAAGAAACAGCCAATATCCACTTTCTTCCAAACTCAGTTCTTGAGAGAAGAGCTCGCTGCAAACTCTGGCAAGAAGAGATATGTCTGTCTTGTTTATCTCGATACAGTACTCGTCAGGGCACCGGGCACTCAGTAGATCTTCAATAAGCATGTTGAATGAAAGTGAAGCAGTGGGGGGCACCGGACATCTAAGGAAGGAGGAGGCACTTCCACCTTAAGAGGGTAATCTATTCCTATTTCTTTCCACCTTCATCATTGGTTCTGTCTTAATTCAGACCCCAAATTTCTCTTGCTGGATTGTGTAATAGTATCCTCTAGGTTCCTGGTCTATCCCCCTCCATTCCATCTTCCCTAGTGCTTCCAGAATGATGTCTCAAAAACAGATCTGATCAAGCCAGTCTCCACTTAAATCCATCAGTAGTTTGCACTCACCATAACTTGTGTTGGCCTTTCAAAACTCAATGAATCTATTCACTAGTTTACACACCATTTTTCTAAATAATAACAAACACACAGATGACTTTTAGCACTTAGGACACTTCTTTGTCTACCCCACTAGACTGTGACCTTTTAAGAGTAGCACCATGCCCTGCACTTTAATTCTCTAATGCTGAGAATAGGGCCTGACATGTCTAGGTGCTCATATATTTGTTACTTAGGATGATGAATCGGTGGCACAGCAGGAGAGGAGAATCCTCCAAAACACTCATTAGACCAATAGGGAGACAGTCACAGCCAAAATTCCTCTGCAGTCAAAGAAGGACCATGGCTCTTCCCTTGACCCCCCAAAAAACATGACTTTGTCAGAATCATTTCATATATGAGGCAAGTGAATATGGAGGAAAGACTTGGTTTCAAATAGGAGACGTTGGCAAAAACAATCCCAACAAGTAACACAAATAGAAGTGAAACTAGGAATGAGACTTGAACTATCATTATTAATTACCCTGTCACTGTAATTTATTGTGTTTTAGCATAAGCCAACTAATTAGGTCTTATTTTGCAAACAAAATTTTCATGGCCTGCTATATGAAATTCTTCTCTAATAGGTAGCATCTGCTGTATTTATTTCATCCATTAATTTTATAACCTTCTCCAAAACAAACACTAGGCTCATGTGATGTGTTTCAGAAAGAAGAGATGAGCTATGTGGCCTGGGGGCACACAAGCAATCTTAGTTCACAAGTCCACAAGTCTTCCTGGACATGTCTTCCCAAAGAGTCTAGACACATGATGGCCATCCAGCCCAGTCTCTTATAGGCTGTGCCTACTGAGAAGAGACCCCAGTGGTCTTCTCACAGAGTGTGCATTCAGAGCTCACCCACCTGTAACTGGGTGTGAGGAATCTAGAGAAAAGATGGTCTAATCCCAGGCAGCTTTCTGGGTAAGAGAGGACTGTTATAGGGCCTAGAAAGATGACATTACAAGAACAGTCAGAAGCCTTTTTGAACAGGAACCTATAAGAAGATCAAAGGGCAACATGGATAGTGGGAGCCATGATTCTCTTTTGACAAACCTACTTCTGGTCTTTCCAAGACAAAGGTCTTTTCCACCAGGCCATGAGCAAATTTAAAGAACAATAATTATCGTTCAGGAGACTACCATTATCACCAAATGCACTGTGCCTGTCTACACACCACATGACAAGAGAGCAGGCAGCAAAGCTGTCATGTATCTAATATGGCAAGGCATCTCTGAGAGCACTTAGCATGTCCAGCCCCATGCTGGCCAAGCTGCAGGGATAGAGAGAGAGGCAGAAAACCTGGTCTTTGGCCTTGGCAAAGAGATAAGTCTCAGAAATGAAGTAAACATCTCTGAAGAAATGGACTCCAGCCCTAGAGTGAACTGCCCTAAGCCTTGCTGAGTCCTTTTGGGTTTCCAGCAGAGTCTTGTGGAAAGCAGAGAAGCTTTGCCTTCGCATTGACTTGACCAGCCTCCAGCCATGGTCTAGCTTATAAATATAGGTATATGATGATCTTTTGGGGACCTGCCAGCCCTCCTTTCTTCTCCCAGTTACCAGCATTTTCCTTGGTGAAAGAGGTTGAGAGAACTCCTTACCCCTGGCCTCACTGGGCACAGCAGGGCCAGCCCGGGGCCTCCCTTCAGTAGTCTTGCTATCTAGGAGGTGATTCCTTTTGCCTTTCTGATGCTCTGTCTCACATTTTTTGGGGAATTGCAACCATTCTGTACCTGCTGACTCACCTAACACTGTTAGCCACACCTCAGGAGCCCATGGGGCCTGCTGATCTATGCAGATAAGAGTATGGATAGTTTCTCTTCAGGAAAAACACAACCAATAAGCAAGGTGGGGGGCCATGAGTCCTGACCAACCCTTAGGGGCAACTGGGAGTATTCTTTATCACTAAGCTCCAACTGCCCTCAGCAGTACCCTTGATAATGTACCATCCTGTAGGCTTTCCTTCATCCCTCACTCTCCCTAGTTCTCACCCCTGTTTCCTGGAGTGAACTAACCTGCAAGGCCTTGTCTTGGGCTCTGTTTTCAAGGCAAAACCAACCCAGGCTAAGCCCCTGCCTCTGCTGCTGTTGGAAACAACATCACAGATGCAACTCTGCCCATGGGCATGAGTCACTCCTCTGCGGAAAGATCAGTCCCTGAGTGACAGACCCAAACCAGTCCAAATCAGCCTGGGAGAAAGCGCCAGTGATCCTTCCCAGATGGTCAACCTCCAGGGCTTGCCAGTTCTTTTGTTCTTTCCTAATAATAGCTTATATTTTTTTGAAAAAAAAATTAAAATAAAAGAAAGATCTTGTGATTTTTTTTGTTTGGCTTTGATGTCAAAACCAGTAGAAGTTGTATTAAAAATCTTATTGTCAATATATGGCAATCAAATGCATGGCATTATTAAGCAAACTACTGTAATAATGATAGTTGTGTCTGTGATAAAAAGCAAAAAGAAAAAATTGACTTCAAGTTTTATTTCAGGATAATAGGCAGTCTGCATGTTAGAAGGCCTGCAATCTACAACCAGACAGATTTTCACCCTCTGTATAATCCTGGGCTGGTCCTATTATGATTTCTAGTCCCTTGGTTTTCTGTAGGTAATTTGAGAAGAAACATGCATGTGGTGATATATGTGAGGACAGATAAGTGATTGTGAAGAGATGCAGCTCACTGTCATTGTCTCTGTTAGAATCCCAGGACTCTGGAGCTAAAGTACAGCCCCAGATGCGCTGACAATTGGATTTTATACACTGACTCGTTCTGTCAGCAAATATGACTGAAGAGCCAGCCCTGTGCCAGCTGTCTTGTAAGTGCTGGGGGGTCAGGGGTGAAGGAGATGGACATGGACCTTGTCTTCACAGAACCTGCCTCTTAGTATTCACTCACCAGCTACATAGAGGCTCATACGGCAGACATCCAGAAGGGCAACTTTCTGCGCAAAGTTCCTTTTTCAGAGCCCTCCCACGAGCTGCTGCAAGTACTAGAAATAATTTCCTCTGCACATACACACATCTGCACACATTCTTCACCTGGAGACTCCTCTTGTCCATTTGTCTATCTTTCCTTCTTAAGTGGAAAGTAAGAAAGCAGGACGTATACCTCTGTGGTTTACCATTAAACTCTCAGGGCCTGGGAAAGAATCAAACACACATCAATAAGAAGCTGTTGGATGGATGGATGGATGGATGGATGGATGGATGGATGGATGAGGAGTAAAGAGCATATCTAGTGACCCAAAGGCAGAAGTGTGCATGCATATGAAGCAATTATAAGAAGACCCACATGGCGAAACTGAGGAAGACTCACCAAAGAAGGCCAGGCAACTGTCTTGCTCACAACACTGTGCTCCAGCTCACAGTTTGAGCACATATGACCAGTCTGTCCCTTTTGAAAAACAGAAACATTTTCAAGCTCACAGAGAAAGACAAAGAGAGACAGAGATAGACACAGACAGAAAGAAAGAAGTGGGGGGTATGGAGAGTTTTCCTGTAGAATCTAAGTCCATTTATATCATCTGTCATAGTCTTCTCATTCATTGAAATAAAAACACTATGTCTATTAGAGTATTGAGTATAAACAAAATACCACTGTGTTTTAAGGATACTGACCACCAGGGTGGCCAAAGGGTGACCAGGTGAAGACCCCAGAATTCGTGTCCTGGCAAGGGTGTTTGGTTTACCTGGGGAAGAGGAAATGCAAAGGATACACCACACCTGCTGTGAAATTCCTGGCATGCTGACACATATGGCAGGAAGTAAACTTATTAGTTATGGTTCAAAAGCAAAGAATTAGAACCAACAAGACACAGATTTTTTGAGAAATGTAAGGACAAATTTTCTAGCAACTAGAACAGTCCAACTGTGGGGTGTCTGCCCCACAGGCAGAGTAAGCCAGTGTTGCTCATAGCATGACCCTGGCTGTTTGTTGAGCTGTTGTTACTAGTCTGTGACAATGTACATATAGAAACTGAGAGCCACATTTAGAAACATTTGCAGCAATAGGTCATTGCCATGACATCCAGCCATGGACGTATCTGGTAGAGCAACGTAGAGACTGGTTCTTGTCACACTCCTGTGGTGAGTCAAATTTGGCCTGCACTATCAAGTGAACCTGAGACCATGCTGTACTGTAGATATCTCAACATTAGTTTGCCATCTGAAAATCTCATACAATCTAGAATCTGCTGCTTTTGTCAATTAAAGATTTTTTTAATTGACCTTCAACTTGCAGGATGAAATCGTTGCAACTGGCTATTGATGAGAGGTTGAAGATAAATTTTGAAAATAATATCTCTGATTTCAATTCAGGAAGTCATGGTTTGATTCCTGGTTAGGGCACATGACTGAGTTTTAGGCTAGATCCCCATTAGGGGGTATACAGGAGGCAGCCCATCGATGAGTCTTTTCTCATCATTGATGTTTTTACCTCTCTCCTTGTCTCCCTTTCTCTCTCTCTAAAAATCAACAAAATGTATTCTTTAAAAAGGAAATATCCTTGCCGAAACCAGTTTGGCTCAGTGGATAGAGCGTCGGCCTGCAGACTGAAAGGTCCCAGGTTCGATTCCGGTCAAGGGCATGTACCTTGGTTGCGGGCACATCCCCGGTTGGGGGTGTGCAAGAGGCAGCTGATCGATGTTACTCTACCATCGATGTTTCTGACTCTATCCCTCTCCCTTCCTCTCTGTAAATAATCAATAAAATATGTGTGTGGTTTTTTAAAAAAAAAAAAAAAAAAAGAGAGAGAGAAATTAGTCACACTGAAATGTTCTGAAGACTTCTGGAAGGCAGCATACCAGTGCCTCCCTCTTCCTTCCCATGTCTTCTTCCCCTCCATAACCTATCTGCTTTGCATCCTCTAGTATAAGAACTCCAGTCCTGCCCCAGATGGAAGACATCTCATTGGTTCTCTGCAGCCACCCTGGCATCACCGGTTTTCCAGGATTGTACATTAACACAGGTGACTGGAGACAGTAGAGATTAGCCCAAAAGAATGATCTGAAATGGTGAAATTTCTAGCCTAGTAAGAAAGATTATTTTATATAAAAGACTTTCCTAGCACTCTCAACCATACCACAGAGGGCTCCACTGAGTTCCCTGTGGCAAAGCTGGTCCTTCTCTTTAGGAATGTCAATACAGACACTTTTCAGCACTTATTTACCCAGAACATATGTGATTCGTTTACTCATGCTTTGGAGAAAGATTTGCAAAACCTTTTCTGTAAAGAAATACCTATATGTTACCTATATGTTCTGTACCCAAAGCTACACTGTGTTCTAGTAAAAAGCCTGCTCAGATTGGCCAGAGTCAGAGAGTCTATTAAAAAAAGAACTGATGTTGCCTCGGAAGTGGGGGGTAGTCTTATACAGCGAATATAGGTCTAAACCTATGTTTTAACTGTAAAATTAGGGGGTCATCTTATACGCCGGAAAATACAGTAAGTGATTTGACTAAGACAGATTACCACTGCTTTGATCCTCGCAGAAACAGAAGAGAGGTCCCAGGATTCTGACTCACCATCCAATGCCCATCCTGAGTAGCCCAGCCCAGCCCTGGTCCTAGAGTGAGCTGGCGCTCTCCTGTCTGCTCGCTCTCTCTCTGTGTTGCTTGTGATTTTGCACACCCTGAGTCATCTCTACAGATTCCAAGAAATCAGTTAGGTGGCCAGCATCCAGCTCTGTGTTTCTTGCCTTGGCGGATGTGTGTCTTCTTAAGCACCAGCTCAAGGCACCTGTCTCCCCACTCTCTTGGGGAGGGGCCAGCAGTGACTCTCCATTTGTCCTTACCTGTCTTCAAGCACTTGGCCAATTGGGCCGTTAGTAGCAAATCTTTCCTTTTCTCATAATGGATCTGTCTGATTGAGTAACCGTGTCGGTCCACTGTTGACAGCCTTTTCAGCTTTGTGTAATCTCCAAACAAATGAATAATTTTCATCTTGTGCATTTCAATGAGCTTGGGAAACATTCAGGGTTCAGAGGTACAACCAGAAATATTTCCAGAAAGATGAGTCAAACAATGTCGGAGGTGACTGGGAAAGAGAAGAAAGGGCCCCACCACGCCTCTCTTGTGAGCCAGCAGTGCTGACGTGCACGTTGGGATCACTGTTTCCACTTTGCAAATCCCTGGCTGTGGGAATGAAAGGCCCACCTCTTTGTTCTGCCTCCCACTTTCTCCTCCTTCTCTTCCTCCTACTTCTCTCCCTCCAAGTTCCCACCTCCAGGCAGGACATTGCCTAATGCTCACTGATAACCCTCTAAGCCCTGCTTAGTCTATTAGAAGATTCCCTTTTTTGTAAGCATTCAGAATCCCATGTGTTTGCCAGTGGTGTGATTGCTTTCTAAGTAAGGATGACTGTCCCCTTCTCCAACATGTGACTGGGAAAATGCCCTGAGGAGACCCTTGACCTTTCTTCTTGGGACCACAGAGCGCCTTTAAAGAACACAAAATTTCCAAAATAGCCAACCAAAATATTCCCACCTCTCCTCACAATACGTTCTAGAGTGTGGTTCCAAACAAATGGAGGGTTCACCTATGCAACAGCCTCAAGATGTCTTGAAGGTGTCAAAAATGGCACATGGATTTGGCACTCATCAAGGCATTCTGTTAACCAAACCCATCAACTCCATGGCTTTATTAACAACAACAGCAGACACAGCATCAGCGACAATGAAAACAGACAGCAGCTGGAGGTTGCCAGCCCCCTCAGGCAGTGGCATTCTGCTCCCCTAGCCCTACTTGGACATGTTCTGTCAGCCATCCCCTAAGCCTCTGCTTCCTCCTGCTCTAGTCCTCCCTCAGAATCCTCTCCACCTCATGTGTGTTCTCTAAATTAGAGTAAATATCTTTACCTACCTCCAAGGAACCCCGGTATAAGACAGGAAGTTTCAATAATAATAAAAAACATCAGACAAAAAAAAATTTCTCCATTGACGTCTCAAAAAGCCCATATCTGAACCTTCCTCTGCTCTCAGCGCTTGAGTAGATTAGTACAGCTGCACTGGCTCCAGCCCCCAGAATGGTGAGTGAAGCAGGAAGTCTCCATGCTTCCATGGCATTCAAAAGGGAAAACCAAACAGAGCAGAACTGAGGACAGCAGAGATGTCCCTATAGGCTAGACGTGTTAGCCTTAACTGCAGAGCCAAGATCTCTCAAATGGGCCTCACTGTTCACCTGAAATCAACCTCAAAGAGGAAGGATGTCCTACAAGCACCCTCATGTTCCTTAGAAACACAATGGAAATGTCCATTGTAATCTTAGAAGCATTATCTGGGTCTCTGTCTTTTCAATTCGAAGGTGTTTTCATTTCTTAATTTTTAACACCCATTGAATGAATTGGGTCTCTTCACTTTTCACCAGCTTATTTTTCTCATTGCAGGTAATGTCCCCCACCCCTTCATTCCACAATTCCATGATTTTATTAACAGACTTGTGAATGCCACCCATCCATGCCTTCTCAGAGACCAGTAGGCTCTCCGCCATCTTTATCTTTTCCTTCACCAAGAGCCATGCCCCAATGCAGCACTACAGCCCTGCTTTACCTGGAGCTTAGCCCAGTGTAGGAGCACTGGAGCTAATCAACTCTGCAATATTGTACCTGACTGTAGACATCAGCTATAACAGTGCTCCCCAACCTTTTTCCCTTCCTGCTACACATTGAAAATGATACCTTTTGCATGACTCCCTGGGGTAAATAGATGCTGCTGCTCACAGCTGGAGGTAACTAAGCCACAGCCCTGGAGGGCCCCAGGACCTGCATGGCTGCCCCCATGAATTAAAGGGATCAGTATTTCAGGCACACCTGTAATCCATTTGTAGCAGCTCAGCATGCCCTGGCACCCCCGTTGAGAAGCTCTAACTAAAAGATGGTCTTATTGCCTGAGAGACCAATAGAATGTTCATTCCTTTAAATAAGATCTTCTCTTCAGAAAGTCCCCAGTCTATTTTTCACCTCGGTGTTAGCTTGCCTGAAATGCATTTCCCATTCAGTAGTCTGGGCTTTGTCAGGCTCAGCGAGAAAGATGGTGTGGTGGCCGCGGTAAAGAATCAGGAGCCATGTGGATTGTGAATTTATGATTCAGCAGCCACAACTTCTGACTCCCTCACACCAGATGACCTGTGGAAAAACACTGGACCTCGACTGGCCTGAATCAGACGAACTGGAAAGTGATAGCAGAATAGGTTTCTGCTGGAAACCAAACACTGTGTGAAAATTGAGACTTCCTGAGCAGATAAATTAAAAGCAAGCTCTACAGGAGTAGCATGACGAAAGCCATATGTTGAACTTCAGCAGATGCAAGACAGAAAATAACCATAGCCTATAATATCACACAATGTCACAGTCTTGCACCCCTATAAACTGCTGAATTGTGTCAACAAAGGCACCTGGCAACTGTCCTTTCTGTGTCACATGCATTAAGTTGTAAAGTCTGTGGACTCTGAAGCCAGGCAGACCTGGGGTTGTATCCTGGCTCGAATACATCCTGTGTGATGTTGGGCATGCCACTCCACTTCTTTGAATCTCAGCTGTCTTATCTGTAAAATGGGGATAAGTGTATTCTTATATGCATAGATATAAAAATGAAACATTTTGACATATATTCATCAATAACTCTTAACCTTTAAAAGTCACCATAAAATGAAAAAGATACAACTTAACAAAAGCTCAATGGATAAGCAAATAGAGGCTATTCTTCTGAAGTGAAGAGTAAACATAGATGTCCCCCTTTACCACCTTAATTTCACGTTACAACAGAAGTTCCTCAGGGGGGAAAAATTAGAGACAAAAATTGTAAGGGAGAGTTCCAGCTTCAGATCAACATGGAGTAGACTTGCTTTTCCTATTCTTCTTGTTAAAAACACCTTTTACTTCCATTAAAATGTTTCTCTTGCCGAAACCGGTTTGGCTCAGTGGTAGAGCGTTGGTCTGCGGACTGAAAGGTCCCAGGTTCAATTCCGGTCAAGGGCATGTACATTGGTTGTGGGCACATCCCCAGTGGGTGGTGTGAGGAGGCGGCTGGTCGATGTTTCTCTCTCATCGATGTTTCTGGCTCTCTATCTCTCTCTCTTCCTCTCTGTAAAAAATCAATAAAATTTAAAAAAATAAATAAAAATGTTTCTCTTATGCCTCCAACTAAAAATCCTTGGTATGGTGTAAAGAATGAACATAAAAACTCTGAAAGCTGGAGAGAAGAATTCAGAGGGACCTTGGAACATGAGGAACAATATGATGAGTTGCTGAGTTCCCTGGGCTTTTCTTTTTTTTTTCTTCTTTTTTTTCTTCCCCTCATGTATCCCAGACTGGTGCTGGAGAAGCCACCAACCTAGAAACATCAATGAGAACCAGCAAACAAACAAAAGCCAGCTCTCTCTAGAGAAAGGCACAGGAAAGGATATCTTAGCAAGACAGAAAAGCTGAGAAAATAATCTCTCCACCCTAGAGAAACACTATGAAAAAAAAGAAAGAAAGAAAGAAAGAAAGAAAGAAAGAAGGAAGGAAAGAAGGAAGGAAGGAAGGAAGGAAGGAAGGAAGGAAGGAAGGAAGGAAGGAAGGAAGGAAGGAAGGAAGAAAGAAAGAAAGAAAGAAAGAAAGAAAGAAAGAAAGAAAGAAAGAAAGAAAGAAAGAAAGAAAGAAAGAAAACAAACCCACCATGGCTACATCCCCACCCCCATCATCAAAGACTGATTAGGGAACCTAGATGTTAACCTTTACCTGGCTTATCAACCTAGAGCCCCGGCCCACTCATCCACATGTCTCCCACTGAAAGTGAGGCATGAGAGTAGATCAAGTGGAAAGCCAGAATTTTCATCCATGACTGGCTATAAGGAGCACCCTCTCCATGGAGTCAGTGAAGGCCCTGTGGGAATCCTGACCTTCCATTCCCCCACCCCTCGACAAAATGTGTGAGGTGGCTCTTCCCTCCCAGCCTAGGGGAGAGTTAGGACTTTCAGCACCATCTGGCAGGTAATATGAACTCCACCTGTGTGGTGTGAATGGAGGCCACAGAAATAAGACATACCTCCTGTCCCAAGCTGGGTGATATCAATAGGGGCCTAGTGGAGAGTCTTAATTTCCACTCCTATCCTAGGAGTAATGAGGTACCAACGCAGATGTGGTTAGGGGAGGGAGATCAGGCTGGCAGGGGAGCAAATTAGGGTTGATCAGGCCAGCAGGGGGCAAGGTAAGGGCAATCAGGCTGGCAGGGAGATAAGGTAGAGGTGATCAGGCAGGCAGGCAGGTGAGCAGTTAGGAGCTAGTGGTCCCAAACTGTGACAGGGATGTCTGACTGCCATAGAGATCGGGCCTAAACCAGCAGTCAGACATCCCCCACGGGGGTCCCAGATTGGAACAGGTGCAGGCCAGGCTGAGGGACAGTGAATTTCATGCACTGAACCTCTAGTTATTTTATAAAAAGCAAATCTTAGCCTATCAAAAAGGAAAAAAGGACAATGGAAAGAGCAAAAATATGGGTAAATAACATAGATTTTTTTTAAAAAGTTTGTAAACATTGTTTGATGTGGTTCTCAATGCACGTAGAAAAAATATTTAAGACAATTTTAAGGGGACAGGGGTAAAGGGATTTAAAGAGAAGCAAGGTGTTTGTACTTCACTCAAACTGGTAAATTGTATGTTATGTATATTTTAATGCCTACAGTGACTATTAAAATTTTTACCCAAAAAGATGCACTCCTACAATTTAAAATCAAAATAAAATTATAAAAAATTTAACCCAAATTAAGGTTTAAAAAAATGCTGTCTACAATAAACTCACTTCAAATATAATGATATTCTAAGTAAGTTATAAATAAAAGGATGGGAAAACCATATCATGCAAACCTTAGTCAAAAGAACGTAAGAGTAGCTATATCGCTATCAGGTATAGTAGGTGTCAAAGTAAAAATAACGACCAGGGGGAGAGAGAGACATTGTATAATAATAATAATAACAGAGTTTATCTACCAAGAACAGTCTTATTTATGAATAATTGACATCTTTGTAATTTTGTGTCATATCTTCCTCAAGTCTCCTTATGTGTCCTTTTGTAATATTATAGTGTTTATTTCAACTAGGTTATGCTACTTTCTTGATTTGTGATAATTAATTAATAAACATTTTGAGGGAGATAATTTGAGGTTATACAACTATACTGTTTCGCCTTGAAGTTCCACCCACTAATTTTAACATTAATCTTATGTTAAATCTTATGTATGTTGCCTGCAAAAATTATTATTGTGATGATCTACTGGAGATGTTCTAGTTCCTTTATTTCTCTACTTCTGATGGTTGGGAATTCTTCTTATGCTTTTTGATGGCTACATATTAGCCAGTGGTAAAGCTGAAACCTCGCTTACACAAAAGTACCATCATGATAAACATTGGAGCTGGTTTTGCTCTCAGAGATAAGATAATAAGTTAATTGTGCCCTAGTCTACTATGAAGTTTATGGCTCACACTTGTAAAAGTATATCTTAGAATTCATCCTACATCTAAAACTGGAAATGCTGAAACAATGAGAAATTGTAATATCAGCTTCGTAATTTTGTTACATAATGCCAAATTGCCCACCATCAGGACATAGCATGACAAATTTGATCTAATAGACAAATATAGAGCATTAAGCCCAAAAACTAGAGAATACACATTATTTCCAAGCACATGTACAGAAATATTTATGAAAATTGACACATATTTGGCTGTAAGGCAAGCCACAATATATACTCCACAGTACTGGTGCCATACACATTACATTTTTCTGATCGGCTTGGATGACAATGCAATGAAATTAGAAATGCACTAAAAAGAGAATTAGGAACATCTATAGATTTGCTCACTAAGAAACACGTACCTAAATAACTCATGGGTCAAAGATAAAATTCGAGTATATTTAGAACTGTATGATAAAAAGCATGCTATCTATCATGTGGAACATACAGAATGTAGGATGAGGATAATAAGAAGATAAAGGCAGGGAAAGCCTGTTGACACTCCTGACAATTAGGTATTAAAGACATGACAGAGGTTAAACAAACAGGATTTAGCAACTGCTTTTTGGAATATTCCATAAACTCAGGCAGAAAAATGTCAGGCAGAGCTCAACCAATCGTGGGTAACTGTATATCATCATATATGAAGAAAGGGAAATGTAAAAAAGGCCCCTCAGCTGCCATCAGTATGCTCTGCTCTGCAGCTCCCTCAGCGCTCAAGGTCATAGCTCCTTGTCAGCCAGGATAGCCTGGGAGGTGTTATAGGGCCCCAGTCAGGCCAGGTTTATGCCGGACAATTGAGAATGGCAGGAATGGAACTGGACTCCACCTTCATCCCTCTTCCAGCTCCTACACTCTGAGGGGGAGTCTAGTCCAGTCTCTGAGACCACAGGAGACAGGGGCGGGGCAGGGGAAGATTCCCCCACAGCCCTAAGGAGGAGCCAGCCTTGATCAGGGACTGACACCTGCAGAATGTGAGGCATTAAGTTTCTGTCATCTAAGCCCCTTGGCAATGGCTCTTGTTGTGACAGCCCTAGGGAGCTAACAGTGAGTGTACCAGGGGTCCTCAAACTTTTTAAAGTGGGGGCCAGATCACGGTCCCTCAGAGAGCTAGAGGGCCGGACTATATGAACTACTAATTCCTACTGTAATACCTCGGCTGCGCTCACTGCCCAAAAAACCTGGCGGGCCGGATCAGACTCCTCTGCGGGCCGCATGTGGCCCGCGGGCCGTAGTTTGAAGACCCCTGGTAGTCCGATGGGACAGTGGGCCCAGGGACTTGCAGCTGCCCACCACCTTCCTGCCTCCCCCAAATGGGTTCTGGGCTGGCCCTTCCCTTACACCCACTCAGTCACATCCTGCTACCATTCTCCCCATGTAGATAGGGTCTGGGGGTACGCATATCTCACACAATGAGTCATAGTTACCACACTGGATGAGGCTCATGTTTGCCCTGCACTTAACCTCATGCCCTGGAGAGAGGGAAATTAAATAACAAATAAAAAATCCATAATAGGTTCGAAAAAAGACCATGGAAACAAGGGGGGGAGGGGGGGAGAAAGCGTGTTTGTTTTTTTCTGCTACTTGAACAAGGCTGTCTGTCTTCTCATTTTGCACGGGATGCCACAAATTATATAGCCAGCTTTGTGGGAGAGAATAATAAAGTTTCAACTCACAGAGGCAAAAGCAAAACAGAAAGGGCAGAAACCTGGCCAGTTTTGAAGCCCCTGGTTCCAGCCATTCCTGAAGCCCAGGCACAGGGCCTCGAGGATTCTAGAGACACCAGCATCCTTATAATACAACTAGAGGCCCAATGCACGACATTTGTGCACTGTAGGGGTGTCCCTCAGCCCAGCCTGCACCCTCTTGTAGTCTGAGACCCCCCCCCCCGGGGGGGATATCCACTTGCTGGCTTAGGCCCACTCCCCATTAAGCATCTGTCCCCTGGTGGTCATCATAGTGACTGGTCATTCTGCTATTGGTCAATTTGCATATTAAGGTTTTATTATACAGGATTCCTCACTCACTTAAGAGATTTCCAGTCTGCTGCTCCATAACCTATAACTAAAAGAACCCTAGCTAATAACAGTATGGATGCTATATGAACTTGAACTCTCCACATTTGAAATCACACAAAAATTTTTCAAACTCACATTGCACACAAATTTTGAAATCATGTGAAGCCTCCAACTTCTTTTGAAAACTCTCCTGGGATCAGATCATTTCCAAGCACTCTGGCCGAGTGGAATATAAACTGTGTTTCCCACCAAGATTGCATTAGAACCATTCCAGCTATGAAAGAGAGCAACCCAACTTTTAACAATATCCTGAAACTCACGTTGTAGGATCAGCACTCACTGCTTGTGTGGGTTCTTTAACATTTGCTATTATTATAACTTCAAACCTTTTTTTTTATATCTTACAGCAATATTCTGCAAGCATTCACCAAGTGATCTGAACAGCAGCAATAGCACTTTGGAACAGAAATGAAATACAGTCACATCCTATGAGAAAAGCCAGGTAAGGACAATTGGGGGGTACACTGTAATCTAGCAGGCAGCAACAGGACAGTGATTACAGAGGATGCTGGGAAAGCAAACGCAGATCTGAGGCTGTTGCACCTTCCAGTTTATACGTATAGAAAACAGGCACACATAGCCAAGGATAATGGAAATTTTGCTGCTGACATGGCTGCCCAGGAATGTCATATAATATGCCCCAGGCTCCCGAAGTTGAAATTTACACACTTTAAGAATGCATTCTCTCCACTGGATACACCTCAATAATTGTATCTATCAAAGAGCTATTTATAGGGAAATTAGTCTGGAATTACGTAAGATTCGAATTAGGCAAGGCCTTCCGGAATATGCCCTCACATACAATGTGACCGCTCTGGACCGCCTCCCTCTTGGCACGGGGGCCCGAGCCCATGGTCATGCCAGGAGAGTGAGTCTGGGACAGGCTCTCCCAGCTTCTTGGCTTGTCATCAAAGCCTGTCAAAGGGCAGCCCCCCATCACAGCCTCGCAGCGGCAAAGCTGAGAAAACATCCTCCCAGGACCCAAGTGGTGGCCAGCACGCACATCCCATCTCACACTAGCGTGGCTTCCAAGGAGAGAGCCGCGGCTGGACCAGGCCGGGATCCCAGCATCCTCCCACGCGGGCTGGTGCCTGGGGTCCAGGTTGAGGCCTGGTTGGTGGGCAAGCCCCTCCTGCTCCCCCACCCCTGCCCCTGCCCCCGCCCCTCGCGTGAAAGCAGCAATGTCATCACATGAAAAGCCTCTTGGAAGCGGCCCATCCTCCCCCTGCAACGAGCAGATGCCACACAGATTTGGTGCATCATTTGCAAATGATTTCAACGTTTATTTGTCTACTCCAAGGAGATGACTGGAACCTCCAACTGCATTTCCATCTAATCGTTTCCATGCAGCATTGGAAGTTTCCGCAGCCGCAGCAATCATCTCTGCTGCACAATTAGAGACACAAGGACTGCACCCTGCGGAACCCGGCCTCCTATGGGGGCTGCTGCCCGGCCGGCCTGCGGACTGCAGTGAGGACTACGATTCAACAAGTTCCCTGGGGTCTGCTGGGCTCCCAGCAGGGGCTCAGCCCTGGGGAGAAGACAGAACCACCACCAAGACACAAAGGTACCTTCCCTGCCTCAGAGAGGGGTGGACCAGTATTTTGTATTCTACCAGCATTCCTTCCCTTCTCCTTCAGAGCCCTGTCCTGGCACCACCGTCTCCTCTCCATCCTCACTTATTCTCCAAGTGATATCATCCTGTCCATGGTTCTTATATCACCCACCTGCTGACCCCATCCCTAACCCCATCCTCTCCCTTGAATTCCGGAAATCATGGAGATGAGATGTTCTAGGGGGGTGATTTCGAGACAAAGAAGAGAGGCGCTGGGGTGTAGAGAATGCAGAGAATGAGGCTGACCACTAGAGTTCAGCTTGTCAAGCAGAAGTACCTATCTAAACACACAGGTATCAGGAGCACCCTGAACCCCAGAACCTGTCATCAGCTTTTCAAAAAACCTCCTCTAATCTCTCCTTGATCCTCAGAAGGACTAATAATAAATATCACAATTATTATTGTTGATAGTATGTTAAGTACTTTTCATGTGCTTAAAACTTGACATATTCAGTCTTCAAACCAACCAAATAGGTAAAAATTATTTAAATTCCCACCATACAAAAGAAGAAACCAAGCCTCAGAGGGACATGGCCCGTGTCAAATCCTTGGTGTCTACAGTAGTATCAGCCCCCAAGTTTGCCTTCTTTGTCATTGTTTGAGGGGAAAACCACTCACCGCCACCACTCCAGCCATGCATTGTCCTTTTTCCCACTGACATGCTTGGGGAAGTGTCACCTTCTGACTCAGTGTGAACAACCAGCTGTGAGACATCAGAATATAGAGGTTGTGATTATTTCATACATTGGCTTTTGTACCAGGAAATGGATGGGCCATTGAAGACTCAAGGACCTCTGACATGCTTCCTTAAGATTTTCTATTCAGACCCCAAAACATCTTTTTAAATTTCTTTATTGATTAAGGTATCACACATTTGTCCTCATCCCCCCATTTCCATCCCAAACCCCTCCACGCATGCCCCACTCCCCTGTTGTCCATGTCCATTGGTTAGGCTTATATGCATGCATACAAGTTCTTTGGTTGATTTTTCCCCCTTACCCCAACCCTTTCCTACCTTCCCTCTGAGGTTTGACAGTCTGATCGATGCTTCCCTGTCTCCGGGTCTGTTTTTGTATGGCAACAATTTGTCCAGTTTATGTTGTTCATTATTTCCCCTAGATGAGTGAGATCATGTGATACTAGAAATATACTTATAAGTACCAAAACATTTAAAAAAAGGTAGTTAGTTAATGCATGGCATCATTCAAAATGTTTATTGAAGTTAAAGTCCCAGAGTTAGACATACCCTTAAAAGTCTTCTAGTCTAACCCTTTTATTTAACAAATGAGGAGCCAAACCCCAGCCCGCTAACTGGGAGTGGCAGGGGCTGTGCTTCTCTGCATGGCAACCCCATCAGGACGACACTCAGAGAAACAGTTATTCTCTCCCGGGGTCCAGCAGACTTTTCTCATCCATCACTGGGGGGGGGGGGGGGGGGGGGGCGGAGAGTGGATATTATGTCTGGCAACAGCCCCTCTGATTTTCTATTTTTCACACAACAGCACCAAAAAACTAATTAATCCCATGCTCATGCTTGTCCTTTTTTAGAAGGAGGAACAACAGCTCTAAGAATGTAAAGGGGGAAGGCAGCTATGCAGAAGTGGGCTGGTGGACAATTTACACCTCCAGACTTCAAACTCAGAGGAGGGCTTTCCCAGTCCCGAAATCCAACATGCTTTCACCGCAGAGGCTTGTGAGCTGAAGAGACAGTGGCAAGGCCATCTCTGAAACAGACATGGAAGTCCTCACCATGGTCACCATCAGTGCTGGCAGCCATGACGGCTCTGAAGGCAACAGGCAAAGGATGGAGGGGAAAAAAAAAAACTTGGCAGATGTCACTGTAGGGTGTTGCTGAGAAAAATTTTTGTGTTTGAAGGAACTTAATTCCTGATTAACAAAGTTTGGCTGAAATGTCGAATGGGACTCTACTTGAATCCACCCTTTACCAAAGATAACCTGCCATTTACCCAGCACTGCGGTTGCCTCTCCTGAGCCCAGCAGAAGGGTTCGACTTTGTATAGGAGCAGTAACACATCTGTTCTCTTTGTACGGCATGAGGCAAGTTCGTGAGCTTAAAGTGTGGCTCTTTGGGAAAATTACTTGGAGGGAAGAGAAGGAATGAAAGTTGATATTTGTGGGAATGAATGTAAAGAGAATCCAACAAATGTGATCTGATGTGATTCTTTTTTCCTCCATTTGTGTCCAGATTCTCATGTATATGACTCAGTGTGAGTGGACAGATGGGTTTAAGCAGGTTGGGGATTTCTGGGCAAATGTGATATGGAAGGAAATGGGAAAGGGAGGTAACATTTTTACAAGGGAGTTGATATGGTGCTGAAGAAGGAACCAGAGCTTGGTCCGGGAGGAGTCGAGGCCAAGAGGAAGGTAGGAATAGTGAGTGAGTGTCAGGGTGGTGGAAGGGCATCTCAGTGAGGTCAGAGAGTGGCAGAAGTCAGTAGAGGGTAGAATAAATTAAGTGAAAGTCTAACAACCAAGTTTCTTATCTGGAGCCAGTGATGTGGAGCATCTAGCCTCATAAGAATGGTTTGTAGAAGGCAGAGGTGATGGAGGTGAAGGTGAAACAAACAAAAAACAAATCTATGAGATGAAACCTTTTTAATGGACCTAAACACTATGCTCCCTACGGTCTGTTCGCCAGTCTATACCTCCAAGCCACGCAGGAAAAATATTGGCTTCACTTTCTCTTACATTTACAACAAGATTTTCTCCCAACAAATATTTGTTGCTGAAGACAGGCCTTCACAAGCCCCCAGTCATGGTTTTACAATTCAAGAAAACATGTGGTCTGATGAATTTTAACCTTCACAAACTTACAGGTCACAGAGTGCTTTGCTCTAGGCTGGAAGCTTGGAATGTCCTCAAGCCATCCCTAGAGCCTCAAGGCCCAAGAAAGCTTGTTCAGTGCATACGCTCTGGTCCAATGGGGACATTTCCATAACCAGAGTCTGATAATCCTTCCATGCTCAGATCACACCTTCTCCAAATCCATTCCCAAATCTCACCTCTCTTTGTGCAAGTGAAGGTGAAACTCATCCCTTGTGTGAGGCCCTTGTGGTGACACTAACTTGTAAAAACCTATGCTTTCCTGCAGCCCCCTCGGCTTACCAAACCAAGCACACACATGGAATTTAACTGCCCACCTGGAGCAGAACGGGGAGAGACAAGGGAGTGGGGGAGAATCGAAGAGCCCCTTCTCTTCCTCTATCTCCTCCCCTCCTGAGTCAACACCCTCCTCTACCCACCCATTGCTTCTCCTCCCCACGTTCTGAGCTGCCTTCCTCTAGTGCCATCTGATTTCTCAGGGCCATGTGGTCATGAGAATAATCCAGTGGGGGGGGGGGGGAGGACAAGGGCTCATTTTCCATGATAAGCTCTAGAAGATTCTTCTGCTTCTTTACGGCCCAACTACATAAACAAGGAAAAAGCAGAATGTCTAGCCCAGAAATCAAAGGGGGCCTATTACATACATGTGTCACCAGTGGCACCTGGCTCTCCTGATGGAAACCATTGTGAATATCTCCAACGACTCCGAAAGGTGGAAATAATTTGCCCTGTTTAACAAATGATGAAACTGAGACTTGGAAACGAAGTAACTGAGCCAGGATCTCACAGTTAGCAAGCAAGGGAGAGCTGAACCTCAGAGGTAGACCGCCCCGCATCCCGCCCCCTGCACCCCAAGCCCATACTCTCTGTGTCATCAGAGCATGCTGCCTTTGGTGAAGTGGGGGCGGGGAAAGGAGCAGAGACATTGTGGTTTCTTTGAACACAGAACACATAATTTGGGGATGTTCTCCAGTATGTTCTGCCTGAATCCACATCAAGCAGCTCGGAATGCTTGCAGTACATGAATTATTCCCGGGCCCTTTCTGATTTGTCCTGCCACAGCGGAGGCAGAGCACGGCGATATTTGCTTTAAATGAATGCCAGACCAGGCTGTAACTCAAAGCAATGCATGAAGAATATCAGTTTCACTTTCTGTCTTATGTTTAAAACAATGCTTCCCCCCACCCTCAACAAAAACTCGCTGCTGAAGACTACTTCCATAAGCACCCCCCGCCCCCGTCAAGATGCTGCAACTCAAAAAATCACGTGGTCTGACGAATTTTAACCTTCACAAACCTACAAACTGCTGAGTGTTTCAGCCTAAATCGTGTGAAAATTCAATATTCAGTTTGAAATGATCTGCCAACGTCCTTTGTGGGTTTCTCCTGTTCTTTTAACTACCTTCAAAATTAAAAAATTTTGATTTTAGAAGACTAATAACCAATAGCTGAGGTATTGTTATGTAAGATTTACTTAAATTATTTCAATCACATTGTCTTCCTCCAAAAGATTTACTTAAATTATTTCAATCACATTGTCTTCCTCCAAAAACATTTTGTGTTAAGGTTAGAGTACTTACCAAGTTTCATGCAATGCACTGGGCATCATCTATTGCAAATGTTTCTCCTTACCAGCTGGATTCAGGGGTGAGTCCTAGAATAGAGAGGCCACAGGCTTGAGCTAAAGTTGCTGTTTGTACAAACTTGGGCTCAGGGAAACGTGGGATCTGGAAGAGTTCACAGGGTGATGTGCACTGGATGATGTGCAGGGGGCAATGTGCAGTGGTGGAGGGCAGGGCTCTGAGAAAATTAGCAGCTGTGGTGGAAGAGCCAGAGGCAGCACCTTTGGCTTTGACATCCACAGCCATTTAATGACTACAAGTGTAACCTCCCAACCCTCATCCTTCTCTCTCCTACCATAACCCCTCACTACCACAGCAAGTTCCCCATTCATAGACAGACTGTGAAAGCACCATTCATTAATTCATTGTGTGACAACCCTGGGATTGCCCAGAAATGCATGGGAAGTGAAAGGAGTTCAGGTTATACAGTAAGAGCAAGAGCCAGTGAAATTTGAATGATAGCAGCTTGCATCTTATTCAGCTGTAGGTTCTTAAGTTGGATGGACCCTAGGGTGACATGCAGATATGGTCAAAATTATTATTGAATAGCCCTTAAATTGCCCATAAAGTACTCTACCGTATATCAGATCATTTTTTAAAATTAAATGTCAAATATACAAAGAGTTTTTAGAGTGGCATTTACCATAGAATCAATAATTTGCATACAAAATATAATTCTGCAGAATTGTGAATCATACTAAAAGAAGCTCATCGTTGAATGAAGGCTATACGTATGCATGAAACAGTTGCTGTGGTCCTCACACAGTGACCCCATTAAATCACAGTCTGGTGAGCTGCAGAAATACAGATTTCAGTAGAAACGGATCTAAGACTGGAAACCAAATCCTCTTGCTGGTCTAAATTTTAAGCATGAAAATCCCAACCTGAAAGTTTTTTTGTGTGTTTCAAAGATTTAGTATGCCAAGTCAAGTTCTCTCCCTCTTATCTTCCTCCATGACTCTGAAGCCTCTGATGGAGGTGGTGTGGATAGCAGTGGGCATATGGTATGTGAGCAAACAGTAGGATTCAGAATGCCAGCACAGTTCTGCTGGCTGTGGAGGCCAGAAATGAAGTGTGGGGGGCCCTACCAGAGGCCTTACCGGTAGCCCAGGTGCTAAACCTCTCCCAGAATCCCTTGCTGCACTTGTCTTCCTTTATATTCGTCCATCGGCCCTCCTTTCCACCTTGAACTCCATCCTGGCTGTGGAGAGACAGAGGTGGCCTATGAGCTGGGCCATAGAGAAAGGGCAGAGGTGGAGCCAAGGGCATTCCGAGGAGCAGGAGACCCACAGGAAGTACCACTGAAATGTTAGCACCTGCACCTTGAAATGAAGATAAACCTCAACTGATGTCATGGGTCAGTAGGAAGCCTCTCCAAAATTTTCAAAAATTGGGGAGTGGATGGAATAAGAAGAGTTATACCCTCATGGTGGGCTCTGGAATATCAGGGATGATGGAGGCTCAGGCTAGCAAAATTCTTAATTCACTTCCAAGTTCTAATTTTCCTCAAGAGCCTAATTCATATCTTACTCTTTGATTTCCTCATATTGTGAGTCTATTGGGGGAAGAATAATTAGAGGGGGGAAAAAGAGGAAGAGCAATTGAGAAGAAGCAATAGGCAGCAAAGACAGACTTTTCATTGAAGAGTAGGCTAAGTACATCTCTTCTGTGGTGTTCTTCCCCAAACCCCTAATCCCATTTTAATTGTGAGAAAAACATTTGACAATCCCTAAATGAGGAACGGTCCACAAAACACTTGACCAATACCCATCAAAACGGTTTCAAGGTCATGGGAAACAGTGGGATACCAACCCAGATGGAATGAGACTAAAGAGACAGGACAACTGAGTATGGTGTGGGACCCTGGAAGAGACCAAGGACATGAGTGGGAAAACCAGTGGAACCCAAATAGTCTGCAGGTTAGCCAACAGTCATGGGAGGCTAGCAGAAATGCTCATTTTATTCCCACATTGCAAAAAGGAAAGTGAGACTCGGGGCCAGGACTACCACCGAATTCCGTTAGCTCCCAGCTCTCCATGTGGTCCACTCTTCCAGGCTGGCCAATTACTAATGCATTCCACCCATGCCTACCAAGCACAAGCCCACCATCATTAAGCCTTATTGATATCTCCTAGCAAAGATGGTTTGACCAGGAATGAGTAAAAGTCTGACTTGCAGTGGCAAGCCTGGTGACCAAGAAGGCTGAACTACTGGGAACTGTGATGTCCCGATGAATGAAATGAGTTCCTGATGGGACTTTTAAATCCCTTCAGTTTTCACAGATGGACATAAACCTGCTTCCTGAATCATGTTCATCAAAAGCCTTTCCATCAAACAAATAACACACTGTATCCTCAATGTGCTTTTAAAGGCAAAGAGGCACTATTGGTCTCCAGAGATCAATGAGCAGATGGTCATGCAGCATCATTCAGTGTATCCACAGTCAAAGTCAGAAAGTCAAGGTAAGAGTGAAATGTGGGTCACGGGTTCCAAGTATGGGGGGGGGGGGGTCTTTATTGTCTCACTTGGTTATTAACCATACAAAGTACACACCCTCTCTCACTCTTAGAATGCAAAAATTAATTGATAGAAAAATTTTTAAATAATTCCGTTACTTTAATTACATTGCTTATTTGTGAGTGAAGTATGTTTTTCATTCATCCTTGCAATTCAGGGCTTAGGTGAATAAATGCCACTCATTCAAAAACATTTACTACGGTAAGCACCTATTGATGTGCTGAGTACGGAAAGATAGGAAAAGTCAGGGTAATTAAGGCAGTTTCTTCCCTCAATGGGTTTTCAAGTTGAAGCGCCTTAGATATGTAGAGAAAAGTATAATACAGAGAAATCAGGGCAATAATTGTTGTGTTCCCACTATCTACAGGGGGCCATAAAAGAGAGAAGAAACAGGTTGGCCTGGGGTAACCAGGTACAGTTTCACTGAGAAGATGCTTGTGTCAATTTTGATAGAAGAGTGAGTTTTCAGAGTAGAGAAAGAGCAACCCAAGGTACTATCAATGTGGAAGATTAAAGGGAATGTGTGTGCTGCACAAATTCAACTAAGCATGGCCTGTGGATGAAACACTCATTCCCTAACCACATTCGAAGGATGGAGGAGTCTTGGGGTGTCAAGCTGTGCATGCTGAGCAAGGCCTCCATCCACAGAAGACAAGTGTGGCAGATCCCGAGCAGGAGGCAGAAAATGGCACAGAGATTTTTGTACACGTTAGAGGCTTGGCTGACTCTGCATGCAAATGGGCACCACAACCTGTGGATGCCAGGTCTGGGCTCTGACCTTGGGGCAAGGCCAGCCGGAGCCCTTGACCTCCTACCCCTGAAGGACACTGACCCATTCATCTGCCCATTCCCTTCTTCTTTCATATTATTCTCACTTTCCTTTTTCATGTTTTAGCATCTTTCTAGCCTCAAATTCTTCCCTCTGGTAATTTTTTTTTTCAGGAAAGAACACAAAACATTCACCTCTTCACTGACTTCTCTCTGTCAGCCTGAAATTCCTGGGACTGAAACTTGCATGATGCTTCTCCCTCCCTGCCAAATGCAGCCCCTCCTGCCGACAAAGGGAGGCCAGGAGCCCATCCACTCTTAGCCTGCTGCTAAGCAGCAAGCACCCCTCCTCGAAAAGCACCAGAAGGTCCAGATCCCCCATACCCCTCCAATGTTGCAAACCTGGAGCCAGTGAATACGCATCCTCTATTAGAGAAGAAAAACATTGCATCCTAATGGCAGTCAGCAGGAGGCATGGGCTCTTCCAGTGTAATGACTTGCAAATCAAAAGCATGACACCCAGAGTGCACCTTTGAACCTCCTTCCCATCAGCCGAGATGTCCTCACAGTTTTCTCCCAGAGCGTTCCTGCTATTTTGCTACCAGAGCAATACCCTTGGTTGTGCATTTTTAGAATGTTGGAGGAGGAGCTGTCCAGTGATCTCAAGGCATGTGTTTTTGATTCTCATAAGATTATGGATACCAAAGGAATAAAAATGGAAATCACTACTGCCAAGATATGAAAGAAAGTTTGCATAGTAAAATAATTTAAACCTCACATTTGGACCCAATAAGGCAAATGGAACGTTTTTTTCCATATTTTGGGGAAATGTGCATTTTCTTCACATTAAGTGGTACCAATAAAAAATAATGATTCTCACTCAGTTTATTTCTATAAATTAGATTGGCTTATAGTTTTCCAGGACATGGTTTTGTATCAAGCTATATGGCAAACACCTGGGTATAAAATACACTCAGCTATTCACTTGCCTGTGGGAGAAACCGGTCACCAGGCCTCTCTCCTACATCTAGAGCAAAGGTCCGCTGAAACCAGTTAGTAGCCTTAGTCCTCTCTGTCTGCCGAGAATGGGTGACAGCAGCAGCGTGTGGAACTGCACCAGCACCACCAGGAAGCTCCTCCCAGATCAGCTGTTTTCCGCTTAGAAACCGGGTGAGTCTGCATCCCTTTCTGGTAAGGACATTTGACTCATCCTGGAGTCAGATCAAGAAACAGAGGAGAGCAAATAGTAAGGAAGGGTTTGAAAACACTTTTATATAGAATTCACACATGAATACAGTTGTGTAGGGGGAATCTATCTGATGAGAGTGTGGCCCATTAAAAAATGGCCATGGATTGAGAAGATGGGGAAATGGAGACAAAGAATGGACAATTGGGGAAAAGAGAGAGAAGAAAGAGAGATTTAGAAAATAGGAGAGAGGGAAGAGATTAATGTAAACATTGGATCTAGAGCTCATTATTTAAAGAAAAAGGCAGAAGGTCTTGATCCAGTGCTGAAGTCGGCCTAGAATGGTGGGCTAAGCACCAAGTCAGACCCGGAGTGATGGTTTGGAGCTGGTGATGGTCCAGGTCCCACTGCTGCCATAATTGGTGTGCACAAGCTACAGCGATCAAATGTGATGAATCCCTTCCTTCCTCATCTCCCAGGCCTGTTGGAAGGCTCACGGAGAGATGAATGGGAATGCACTGCGATCGCGGTAAAATATTCCACACATGGAGTGTGTAAGGTGCAAAGAGTGCAAGGTGGTAAGTTATTTATTATCCTCTGGCTTGGGTGTCAGCTGTTTGTAAGTCTTCATGTTCTTCGGCATCTGAGGCACCATCTGCTGAGATTTAAAGATGATTACCTTGAATCCCTATCTCACAAACAGTAGGAAACCAAGCATCCTTCCTAACGTCCCAGAGGACTCTTAGGGGGATTATGGTTGTCTCTGTTTCTTCTAACTCCAATTTCCTGCTTGCTGGATCCTCCATCCCTGATCCAGTTTTCATCTTTTGTGGGTATTGGGTTCTCTTTGTCCATTACTAGGGCCAGCATAGCTTCTGACATTTCCCCCACAGAGTACTATGAGCATGAATGGGCACCTAGACTGCCACTGAGGATTTGAGCAGACAACTAGAAGTAAACGCCAGTGATTCCCTTTGTAATAATCACTGGCTCCTCTGGACACCAGACACACACCACTGGTCAGCTCTGCACAAACAGCCCCCACCACACCGCCATTCACATCAGCTCTTCCCTGCTCTTGAAGCTGGAGAATCTCAATCCTGGCTACACATTCGAATCTCCTGGAGAGTTGTTTTTTAAAAATACGATGCCCAGAACCTACTGCAGAACAATGATGTCTGAGGCTCTGGAAGTGGAGCACACACATGCATGTTTTTCCAAAACTCCTAATGTGCAAGCAAGGTCAAAAACCACACTGTCTAGCTCATCTACACCATGTCCTGGGGCGAGCTCACCTTCTTACTCAAAAAGTCACCAAGGTATTTTGCTGCACAAAAGACAGTTCTCTCTCTGAAAGAATTACTGCCAGTTTTTTAACTGAACATTATTTTTTCCTGCCACAATTATTACCTTAAGACATTTGCCAGCAATTCAAACTTCATTATGTAGAGGTTGGGATCCTCCCCACATGAGCATTTCTGGACAAGTCCCTTGCTCTCCTGTCCTGGCTCCCTTTCCCAGATCACAGAGTGACAGTGGGGACAGGAAAGAAACCAAGGAATCCACACAACTGAACCTGATTCTTTGTTGAGAGACTTGATGCAGGTAGACATTCAAAATTAAAATGAGAAGCTGGAGATATCTTGGAATCATGTGGACAGAATTATTCTCAATCTCAGTCACACACACACACACACACACACACACACACACAGCAATGGTGGTGTTTGGTTTGGTTTTAAAAATAAAAATATTTTTTTCCTGAAATTTTCAGAAAATTTATAGTCTACAGAGCAATGTTCCACATATAACCTCCTCCTTGGTCCTCTGAATAACTCTGTGAAGAAAAGTAAGCAAGGCAGAAATTATTCTTCACTTTCCCAGCAGCATAAATTCACACTCAGAGAGGATAAGTGACTTTCCCGAAGCCACACTGCTGGGCCATGGCAGAGCTGCTGCTTCAAACAGCCCTCATCTTAGTGCTCCTCCTGCTACAACAAAGCACCACAAACTGGGAGGCTTATAAACAACAGATGTTTACTTCCCACAGTTCTGAAGACTAATTCTGAGATCAGGGTGCTGGTGTAATTGAGCTCTGGTGAACTCTCTCCCGTGTTGTAGACTGAGACTTCTCATTGTGTCCTCATATAGGGAAAGCAGAGAGCAGTAAGCTCTCAGGTAACTCCTGTAAGGGCACTAATCCCACCCATGAGGGGGTCCACCCTCATGACCTCATCAGATCCTAATTACATCCCAAAGTCCCCACCGCCTAATTCCATCACATCAGAGGAGAAGGGTTTCAACATAAGAATTGGGAGAGAGCTGAAACCAGTTTGGCTCAATGGATAGAGCGTCGGCTTGGGAACTGAAGGATCCCGGGTTCGATTTGGTCAAGGGCATGTACCTTGGTTGTGAGCATATCCCCAGTAGGGGGTGTGCAGGAGACAGCTGATCGATGACTCTCTCTCATCGATGTTTCTAACTCTCTATCTCTCTCCCTTCCTCTCTGTACAAAATCAATAAAATATATAAAAATAAAAATAAAAGAATTGGGAGAGAATCAAACATATAGTCTATAGCAGTCTTTTTACTCCAATTTTAGCACCTTTTCAACCTTATCATGTCTCTTCTTTTGTCCCATTGCCACCACTGTGTGTCTCTTTATGCATATATATGTACATACACACACACACACACACACACACACACACACACAGAGCTACCACTACAAGCTAGGAGGCCACATTCCATGGTTCCATGTAAAAATGCCACCTGACAAGGGTTAATCAAGGAAGAACATTAGATGCCCAGGACCACCCATGCCTTCTATTTCTTGTATGGAAGACGAGAAAGCAAGCTTGGTACTTATGACCCACCAACAGAGCCCTTTTCTGCCCATTTCCCCTTTTGTCCCTGGCTATGGCCTCATTCACTCCCATTTGGGACTCTATATATCTGCTCTCAGGTCCTGCCTCTGTCTCAGTAAGTGCATGTCACCTATCCTTGAAGGGAAGCACTGTAAACTCTATCTCTGTTGGGGAAAGGAGGGGTAATTCATAACCTTATGGCACTATGCCTGAAACATTCATTAATGGACTGATCTCTGGATCTCAAAACTATGAGAGTTCAGTGTAGGTCCAGCTCATCTCCCGCCTTCAGACAGGCAAGACTTAGTAGGAGGCCGGCAGCAGCTAAGAAAGACTATGGGATGGCAAGTCCTGCTGGAGCCGCCATGCCCCACCTGTGCACAAATCAGTCTCTGTGTCCTTTTGTAGGGTCTCCCTACTTTCTCAGAAGCAGAAATATCCACTTCCCCACTCACAAGGGAAACTGAGTCCTGCCTCCTTTAAAGCACAGAGTTATTATGAGGGTAAGTGTTCTTGGGGCTGCCAGGCCAAGGAGGTGACTGAGATGTCAATGTCCTTGTGTGGTATGTGTTTGTGGTTTTGAATTATTTCTACAAGTCCCGTCAGCTCAGGGCTGTGCAGACAAGCTTGGATGGGCAAGAGAAGGAGGGCAATGAGATTCCTCAAAATGGCTCTAAAACTGTTGTTTGACTGAACCTATATCACCACCTATTGCCAGGAACATGGAAGCTCTCCCCCTCCCTAATCCTACCTTCCCCCTGTGTTCTCTGAGACTCAGGTTTGGGGACTGAACACATATGGGTCTAGTTGGTCGATCCCATTGTCCTCTGAGGCCGTAAATTCAGATGGCCACAAATCAGCTTCAGCGAAACTTCAGCCCCAGACACGCACACGCTCCCATTCAAGTCCTGGTGTCCAGGCTGAAATATGGCCGCATGTGTTCCCTATGCACCACCAGCCTGCTGAGATGGCACCCTGTCAGAGATGGTTTATGGAGCGGCCAGCAGGCCAAAACACGGTGGCCAGCTACCACACTGACCATGGCGCCCTGAGGCTTTGATCTCTTGTTGGTAGCCCGTGTCACCAGGGTTGTCTGCTCGTTCCTGCACAGGCCTGAAATATCATTTTCCAAAGCACCCCGGGGCTCAGGATTCCTCCTGCACCCCAACACAGCACTGTCAGGGCTTACTGCTTTGCTTTCCCAAGTAACTCCTTGTGACATCTCATTGTCACCAGCTAAATATAGAGCATTCCTGGTCCTTCCCCTGGTGCTGACAGTTTACACAGAGCCTGCCCATCCCTTTACATGAAAATACTCCTTCTTGGAGGCCCTTCTCCAAGAATCTGAGCTTGCATGCAGGCAAGACATGAACTCAAAGCAAATTTTAAGCACTAGGTTTACTGAGTCTTAGGCAATAGTCTGGCCTGGTGGATCCGAAACAAATGTATGCCTGTCTCCAAAGTAGTTTGTGCCATCATGGTGACTTCCTGGTCGCAAGAGGAGTCCAAAGGCTGAGCCACAGTGGGTGAGACTCACGTGAGTAAGTACATAGCTTGAGCCTGGATCTCTCCCACCGCCTGAGGGGGGCTTCTCCACCACACTCATGAATGCAGTGAACTCACTGCAGAGCCGTAAAAGAGACACATTGCTGTCTGGGTCCCCTCCCCAAAATGCACATGCTATTGATCTGAGTTATAAGAAATTGCAAAGCTTATCAAGGATCTCTCCAAGGGCAGCTGAGGTTGAGGACAACTGAATAAAGTCAGGTATCTCCACCAGGCATTCCTGGAGGCTCATGGGAGAGTTTGGGGCATCCCAAGTACCCTCCCTGTCATTTGATCACTACTGCATTCATTTCTGTCATTATTGAGCACTCACATTGTATTAGGCACTGTGTGTTAGTCTTTGTCAAGGTTCTCCAGAAAAATAGAACCAATAGGACTTTACATATAAACTAGAGGCCCAATGCACGAAATTTGTGTGAGGGGCTAGGCCCTTACAGCCCTGGCTGCCTCCTGGCCCCAGCTGCCTCACAGCCCCATCCACTGGTAGTTCCAGAAGGTTGTCCTGGAAGGAAAGTCGTTCCACCATCTGATCTAATTAGCATATTAGCTCTTTATTATATAGGATAAATATATATAAAGAGACTAACTATAGGAATTGGTTCATATGATATGGAGACTGAGATGGCCCAGGATTTGGAGAGCTGATGGTTTTAAGTTCAGTCTAAGTCCAAAGGCAGGAGAAGACAAGTATCTCAGCTTGAAGATAGGCAGATCGAGTACATTCTCTTTTGCTCAGACTTTTGTTCCCTCCAGGCCACCATGAGATTCTAGAGAACTCAGTCTCATCTGTTTTACTCACACTAAATCAAAGGTGAATCTCATCTAAAAACACTCTCACAAACTCACCCAGGTCACATGATGAGAGAAAGCATATGGCCTAAATCCTACAGAATAGTGGATGCCAGGCTGCAGGGTTTACTTTTAACCCCGTTATCTAGATGCTGTTAACTCGAGTCCATAGTACCTGGCTCGGGGTTCCCCATGAGACTCCAGAATGTATAAGCAAAGTGCACACAATGCACACCCTCGGGGAAGAGGTAGCATAGAAGCCATAAGATTCTCAGTGGAGCCCGTGACCCCCAAAAGAATAAGTACCACTGATGTGAGCAGTGAGGAGCCATTACAAACATAACACTGAACATAGTATCGTCCACTAACAATTATCAAGCACCCTCAGATACCTGATCATCTATTCAACAAACAAACTGTCAATCTCAGATGCTGTTGGGGATGTGAAGATGGATGTGACATAATTTTGTCCTCAAGTAGTTGCCGTCAGAGTAGGGTGTGAACATGGGCATGTAGTGGGAACTGCATGCCCATGATTTTAATTGAGGATGAGAGATGGTAAATGGTGCAGTGGAAGTTCAGAGGTCAGTGCCTGGGACTTTTCTACAGCCTTGAGCATGCTGCTGTGTTGCAGTAAATAGGGCCCTGGATGGATTCCTCCTTCGTGAATGGACCTTGGATATGTCAACTTCTCAGAATCCCAAAGTCTTCGTTTTTTAAATGGGTATGAAGAATCCTGCCAGACCACCTACAGGATGTTGTGCAGTTCTAACAAGAGAGAAAACATCCGTTAACTTGCTTAGAGCTCGGAAATGCTTGGACAAGATGTGCAACGCCTATTAGGAGAAGCCTGCTTCTGAGCCCTTGGACTCCGCTGACTAGCAGCTGGCATCTCATGAGAACTTATTGGAAACACAGATCTCAAGTCTCATCCCAGACTTTCCGAATCCAAATCATAAGCTTCCACAGGTGACTTGTATGCAAATAAAAGTCTGAGCCCCACTCATCGCTTAGCATTGTGCAATTATACTCTGACAGGGAAGGAAATCCACCCTAGGGCACACATTCCCATAAGGGACAGAGGCAGGGATCAGAGCTGCCCAGGTGTGCTGTGGGCCTGCTGCCATGCAGATCAAGCTGGGCCTCCTTAGAATGAGGATGTGCACGGGACATCAGCTGCCCATAGCATGGGAGACAGTGGGCCACAGTGTGAGCCAACACTAGAGCTGGCCTTCGGTCCTGCCAGATGCCGCTGCTCTGGCGCCGTAGACATATGGTCTCCTCGAATCTCCCTTCGGAGAGACACCAGCATACTTCGCAAACATCAGCGCACACAGAGGGTGTTAGCAAATATCCGAGGAGCACAGCCAAGGTGTTCTTCTAGTTTGAGGAGAAAAGGGGCATAGAAGTCTCTTGGGTGGGTTGAGCTTAGGTCCAACCCACCTGGCACCATAGGGGCAGGGGCTTCCTAGATATCAGCAGCCCAGGCCAGGCTCCAGGTGACCACAGACGAATAGACAGACAGACAGACAGACAGACAGACAGACAGACAAAAGAGCTGAGGGACAAGGGCAGCAAGAGCTCAGGTCTGGATAGTAGTGTCAGCTATTAGGTAAAAAGGATTACCCTGCCTTAGCCAGTTTGGCTCAGTGGATAGAACATCCACTGAGGACTGAAGGGTCCTGGGTTCAATTCTGGTCAAAGTCACATACCTCTGTTGCAGGCTCAATCCCGGGCTCTGATCATGCAAAGGCAACCAATGGATGTGTCTCTCTCACATAGACATTTCTCTTTCTCTGTCTCTTCTCATTCCTTCCTCTCTTCCACTCTCTAAAAATCAATAGAAAAGTGAATCACCCGAGGATTCACACACCACACACACACACACACACACACACACACACACGGATTCCCCTAATTCCATTAGGTTTAGAAACATCACATTAAACAAAGTTGAACTTGTTCTTTTACAAGAGCACCTTTAATCTACAGTGTTCATTGTGATACGCTTTACTTCCCTAGCACTTTTGATCACAGAACCCTTCCTACCTGTGTTAGTCATCCTGGCTGCCACAACAAAATACCATAAACTGGTGGCCTAAACAACAGGAATTTATTTCTCACAGTTCTGGAGGCTGGAAGTCCAAGATCAAGGTGCAGGCCACTTTGTTTTTTTCAGGAAGAGGGCTCTTTTCCTGGCTTACAGATAGTCACCTTCTCACTGTAGCCTTAAAATGCAGAGAGAAGGGAGAAAGCAAGTTCTCTGGTGTCTCTTCCTATCAGGGCACCATCCCATCATAAAGATCCCACTGTATGACCTCACAAAATCTAAATTACTTCGCAAAGGCCCTATCTCCAAATGCTATCACTTTGGGGGGCAGGGCTTTCAAATAACATAACAAACATGAATGGGGGAGGGAAGAGATAGAATGGCAGGAGGGGACACCATTCAGGCCAAAGAACTATTCTACTTTAGCCGATAGTAAGTCTTCACAACAGACTTTGGAAAGTACCAGCAAAGACGCAGCTGAGAGAGACCCTGTGGAGAAGGAAGATGGTCCATGAATCTCCACAGCAGGTCTGAGGGCTTTCATGTTCAGGGCAATCAAAGCATACAGGTGTTTGCATCAAAATGCCAGTTGCATCAAGAAGTTCACTACAATAATCACAGCCACTGCTTCTGAGTGCTCAGTGTGAGCTATGGACACATTGGCACTGGCCTTGTATACATCAACTCATTTAATGCTCTGAATACTGTTTGAAGAAGCTTCTATTCTCACCCCCATTTTCAGATGATGAAACTGAAGCTTTAGAAAGTCAATGAGCTGCCTGAAGTCTTACAGCTAGTTGGCGGCCAGCTAGTGGCAAAGCTACCTGATGTCTCTCTGACTTCAGGCGCTTGTTAAAATGCTATAAAAATTCCTCACTCCTTAGCACATGGAAAACATTATGCCCCAGGACCTACACTTGTAGGGTCAACTGGCAGATAGGGAGTCATTTCTGGTGACTCCAGAGAGGACACAAATAAAACAAGCTGCACCTTGACATGTAGTCCATCTCTTCTTAGTTGTAGGTTTTAGGTTTAGCACCATATTTTCATATACCGGTTTCTTCAAACTCACCATATGGTGAATGTAAAGACCAGGAAATTCTGGTCAGCATGGAGGAGCTTGTGTTGATTAGTTGACATTAATTCCCACCCCTCTACATCCGTAATTAGCTACTTAGTTGGGGGAAAAGTATAACTTCTGTGATACACACACTCATTTGTTACAGCAATATTTTCATATTTACTCCCAATCTGTAGACCCAACTTTTCACAAAGGAACTGCTAAAAAGTTTTCCTCTGCACAAAACACTTCCAAGGACTTGCCTCAAGCAAACAAGGAAGCCTACCTCGTCATGAATGCAGCCATGGATTCATAGGAATTTGTTCCTCTTTGCGTAAGAATCACCTGTCCATATGCCACCTTCATTTCCAGTGGAAAAAGAAAGAATGAGGAGTCAGGATTCTTCAGATGCCAAAGAGTATGGCTAAAAAAGATCTGGCCTGAGCGCCGGGTACAAAGTTTCCTGTCCTGGCTCTGCTACACACACACACACACACACACACACACACACACACACACGCATACATACACACACATACACACATATACACACATACACACACATACACACACATATACACACACACACACACACACTCTCTGCATCTTCATCTGTAAACTGAGGGGCTGCAATACTAACACCTCAGACCTGCAGCTCCTGATCCCATGGGTGACGATCTCATGGCGACATTTGTAACCAGCCCCAGTTCAGATTCCTGAGAAATCCAAACCTGCCTCATTTACCCCAGGAGAACTTCACAGTTTTGATCAGGGGAATCTCAAAATAAGAAGCTTTAACTTAAAACCATCCCAAGACAGATGAAAAGTCAATATTTCTTTCAAGTTCTTTTCCAAGGGAATCCTCAACACTGCACAGTAGTCGGGGTTAGTATCTACACAACATTCACGGTCCATAAGTTCTTCCTCATCTCTGGCCGAATTGTTTTCTACTGAAAAAAAAAAAAAAAGTAAGACCAGCTTTCCGTTACATCCTGAGTCATGAAATTATTTATATTTGGCAATAGGAATTAAATTGTTTTCCAATCTTTTCCTTTCTTATTTTACCTTTTATTAATTTCTAAGTTACTAATTAATGTAAGCATGTGCAAAACTGTTGGAAACAATACAACAGCAACCTGCATACCTACTTGCCTAGATTAAGCACATGTCCCAATGTTGCCATTTTTGCTGAAGCAAAAAAGGTCAATTGTTTTTAAAAGTTATAAACCACTACAGATATGGTAGTCACCTCTCTACTCCCAGCCCACTGCCTTTCCTTCTTTGCAAAGGTAACCACTGCTAGAAATTGAATGTCTGCCTCTCATGTAGGTTTTTATACTTTTACTCCATATGTGTGCACATATAGTAAGATAAAGCAATGCTTATAAGTTTTTAAAACATATATGAATGGTATCATATATACCATGTTAAAACTTTCCTTTCTTTCCCTCAATGAATATTTTTAAAGTTCATCCATAAAACACTTATTTTACCTGTTGTATGAATATACCATGAGTGAATAATGAAATTGACCCCAAGTTTTTGCTGCCAAGAGGGTCCTCACTAAGGTTGCCTTGTGCATATACAGAAAATTTTCTCTAAGGCATATACACCTAGCAGTGCTTGCACCAATTTACAGTGTTACCAGCTGTCTATAATTTCCCCACATCTTCACTTCTAACATTGAGTTTTGCCTGTCTTTTCCATTTTTGCCAAATGGATGAGTGTTTCAGGTTAGAGGGTATTATACTAAGTGAAATAAGCTAGTCAGAGAAAGACAAATACCATGTGCTATCACTTACATATGGAATCTAAAGAACAAAATAGAAACTGACTCATAGATTCCGAGAACAGACTGACAGCTGTCAGAGGAGAGGGAATTTGGGGAGTCTGGGTGACATAGATGAAGGAGTTAAGCAAAACAAAAGCCAAAGAATCATGGACACAGACAACAGTATGGTGATTACCAGAGGGAAGGGGATTAGGGATAGGTGAAAGAGGATAAACAAGGAATAAATGGTAACGGAAAGAGACTAGCTTTTGATAGTGAGCACACAATGCAATGTGCAGATGATGTATTCTATAATCTTACACTTGAAATCTATACAGTGTTATTGACCAATGTACCCTAATTAATTCAATTTTTTTTAAAAAAAAGAAAAAATAGTCATGGTGATGTAAAGTACAACATAGGAAATATAGTCAATAATATTGACGTAACTATGCGTGGTGCCAGTGGCCTACCAGATATATCAGGGGAACATTTTGTAAAGTATATGGTTGTCAAACTGCTATGCTATATACCTGCAACTAATACAAAATAATATTGAATGTAAGTTTAATTGGAAAAAAAAAAGTTTTAAAATTAAAAAATAATTAAAATAAATTTTTAAAAATCTTTAATGGTTTGTGTGTCGAGCTCTTTTCTTTTCCTTCTGATTTGTAGGGATTCTTACAGGTTCCAGAGACTAACTTTATTGATGTATATGCTGAAAACATCTTCTACCCTGGGGCTTGTCTTTCTACATTGGCCATTGTTTCTTTTATCAGGCAGAAGTTTGTTATTTTAATATAGGCAAATATATTCATCATTTTTGGATTTTTTTTTCTGTGTCTTGTTCAAATAGTCCTTCTCTCCCCTGGGTCATAAGTATATTCTCCTGGTCAATCTCATGTAGACTACATGGTCTCAGTGTCTTTTCTCCTTGTTTGTTTTACAAGTATCACAAAGAATATTTATTGAATTTAAGAAAGTAAAATACAATTATTGCAGAAGATTTGGGAAAGGCAGAAAGAACACAAATTAGTACAATTATTAGATAACTTTTAAACTAATTCTTATTCTCCTTTTCAGGACATCACCCACCAGGACAACCCTGTTTATAGCCTCTTTCTACATCACTGAAAGTTACATGTTTTGTGGTGGCAGGGCTGAGCTTTGGAGAAAGACATATCTGGATTTGAGTCTTATCGCTGCCATCTTCTAGCTGATTTGTCTTGCACAAGATATCTGTTTCCTCTGAACTTTGCTTTCCTCATCTTAAGATAAGGACAACTCCTGCACTGAGTTGTTAATGTGTTCCGGATTATATCAAATTCCATGTCAGGCCTCGAGCTGGCAAAACCTTTCCTTAATAAATCCTGTGAGCTTCTGGTACACATCATCAGTGCAGGAAGGTCCCTGGAGAAGAGTGTAGATCCATGGACATGCTTATTGTCTCAAGCCCAAGTGATGGGCAGGATCTCAGGAAAGACAAATTCCGTGTAGTCAGCAAAGCTGCTACTAAGTCATGGCAGTGACTACCGCAAGGCCCATTCCGGTGGTCATTAGACTCCTTCTATTTACAAAAACACACTACTCAGCTCAGTTGGTAGCTCATCCCAATACACCAAGATTAGGGGTTCAATCTCTAGTCAGGGTACATACAAGAATCAACCAATGAATGCATAAATAAGTAGAACAACAAATCAGTCCCTCTCTCTCTCCCTCTCTCTCTGTCTCTGGTTCTCCTTCCATCTCCCCACTCCACTCTTACAATGGAGATATTACAAAGCAATGCGAACTTACTGAGGTGCCATCCCTCCACTAAGCTTTTTACTCTCTCTCTCTCTCTCTCACACTCTCGCTCTCGCTTTCGCTCTCGCTCTCGCTCTCCTTCCCTCTCTCAAAATTCAATGTTTTAAAAAAAAAACACTGCCCAGACAGTGCCTAAAACGGCATGGAAACTAGCTGAAGAACAAAAGCCACCAGCTGACCTCATCCTCAGTACTTCCCTCCTCAAAGGAGACAATTCGCAAAGGGGAAAACAATTGACTTTTTTGGTATTATATAACCCCATTGTATTTTTGCCAGGTATCGGATTTCACCACCCACTGCCTTGGTGTCACTTCATGAAAGAACTTATTGTTACACACACAAAACAAGGACAGGCTCACAGCCTTGCAAGAAGTCGAATTCCACATTCTTTGTCTCACTGCAGTTGAAATCTTCAGGTTAATAGGCAATTACATTCACATAACATGTCGTGCCTCGAACCAACGCGGCTCATGTTGAGATGGCCCTCGCCTGAAGAAATACTATTTTTAGGAAGCTTGGCAAAAGAAATGAAAGTTTTCAGCCCAAGCATGTGCTGCCAAATAGCTAACTCTACCAAATACTTTTTTACCAAAGGGAAGAAAAGCAACAAAATAATGAAATCTCCTTTTTTCACCATTTTGGGAATTATCTTCCCATGAATTATCTCACACCCTTCGGAATCTTCTCCTTCACAGAACTGTGAGAATAGCTTCCCTGTAGGACAGTAGTATCTACAAGTCAAGCTCGAGGTCATCTGATTAGAATCTCTTGTCTTCCCATGTTTTTGGAGGAATCATGGTAGCTTTTTGTTTAAAGTGAACATCTGATTAAGGTAGGACAAGATTCATTCTCAAGGACACCAGGGCTGTGAATGTCAGATGAAGAAACATCTTATACCATACTCTGAAACAGTAAAAAGTCCTTAAAATATTAAAGCTAAATCCCTCTCTATATTCTTCTTAGTTGTCTACATCCAAGTTATTTCATTTTCTAATAAAAACTGAGCTTTACGTGAAAGATGTGGTTGTTGGGCCAGGATTCTCCCTCGGGGGGTAATGGAGAAAGAGTCTGAAGATATGGGTTCCAGTCTTGGCACTATGACCTCTGTGGGCATCAATTCCTTGGCATTTAAACCAGCATCCTTGCTCATGTGGACCATTGCCTCTTGGCTGGCCTCCCTGTCTCCAGTTTCTCACCTCTTCTAATCTACTTCTAATGAGTTGTCAAGTGTGGACCCCAGACCAGCAGTATCAGTGACACCTAAGACCTTGTTAGAAATGCAAAATGTTGGCCCCTCTCTAGACCTACTAATTCATGAACTGTGGGGTGAGGCCCAGCATTTGTGTGTTAAGAAGCCCTCTAGGTGATGCACACTAACATTGAGGAGCCTCTGATCTACACTGATTACAGTGTAAGTCAAAGCCCCTTAGCACAGCTCAGGGGACCATCATGATCCACGTCATCCTTTGAGTCACCTGCCATCTCCCCCCTCCACTCTTACAATGGAGCACACTGCAGAGGGATGCTGACTTACCGAGGTGCCATTCTCCCCATTAGGCTTTTTATTCTTCTGTTCCCATCCAGTTAATCTCCCTTAGGCTTCTAGTTTTTATATGTTTATAAAAATGTTTAAGAGAACCCTGTAGAATACATGGATATACTGGTCTACCCTGCTATCTCATGAGGTCTTTGGAGACACATAGCCATTCACCCCTTTTTTTAAATCAACTATTTCTTGAACACAAGGTACACATAGGTGGGTGGGTGCTCAGGGCACAGGGGCACAAATGTAACTTTTACTTTTTAATCTTTGGATCTTTATCCCCTAGCAGAGTAATGTTGTGATCATTTTTAAATTTTTTATTTGATTTATAGGGTGACATTGGTTAATAACATTGTATAGGTTTCACATGTCCAATTCAATACTACATCAATCTGTATATGGCATTGTGTTTGTCACCCTAAGTCAAATCTCCTTCCATCACCATATAGTTGCCCCCTGTACCCTTTATTTTCTCCCTTCCACCTCCTTTTCCTCTGGTGACCACCATACTGTTGTCTGTGTCTATGAGTATGTGATCTTTTTTTATGAGAATGTGGAATTAGTGAGCATCTACTCCAACCTCTCTCAGATCCTTAGGTTATCTTTGTAGACCCTTCATAATTTGACCCTAGTCGTTTTCCATATTTAAGCTCCACTTATCTGCTCTATGATCTGTCTGGTCCTCACTGGCCTTTCCCATTTCTTCCATCCTACCAAATCATATTAACCTTCCAAAGCCCAGATTAAGTCCCAGGTCATCCAGTAAACCAAACCTTAGCCTCTTTATTTATAATCAGTATGTGTTAGCCATGTGATTTCATCAACTATTACCTTTAATTATTAGTTATCATGTATGCATTTCTGTTTTATAGCCTCAACTAGATTTTGAATTTATCTCAAAGAGGACTAAGGCCTGATTCTCCTCCCTTGGTTGAACCAATAGAGCAGAATGGTTAAGAAGGGTCTTAAGTCTGAAAGCCCTGCTCTAATCCTAGCTTGAAAGAAGCAATGTTGAGTTCCCAAAGTCATCATTTAAATGTTGTAGAATCAAATAGGGCAGGTAAATCCTTCTGACTTCAATTTCCCCAGGACCATCATTTTATTGCTCTCCCTGAAAGTTCCCAATATAACAAGGGAGATTGAATGAGATCTCCAAGTAAATATTCACAAAGAAAACAGCCACGGGGTAGATTCTCAAAGGATCCCTTATTTGTAAAATTATTCTACTGAATCAATGCATTTCTTGAAGTTGAAAATAAGTGCAGTTATGACACGTGAATGTGAGCAAATAACCAATCTTTAAACTTAAAACTATAACCTACTTTTCATATCTTTATCTGAATAGAGGAGGCAACAAATTAACTTTTAAGTATTTGTCCTGATTTTCATTAGAAAACCAGACATTGAAAATAGTCAATGATGGTTAGCTTTTCAAGATAGTCAAAGTTTGATGGATCTATTCAACTATAGGAAGTAAGACTTAAAATCTTTCCATTAATATTTTAAGAACCCAGCCAGTGTGTCTCAGTGGTTGAGCATCAAGGTCATGTTTCAGTTCCTGGTCAGGGCATATGCCCAGGTTGTGGACTCATTCTCTAGTTTGGAGGCATACATGAAGCAGCCAATAGATGATTCTTTCTCATAAGTGATGTTTCTATCTCTCTTCCTCCCTCTTCCTCTCTGACACATAATGAAAGATATCAAAAGATCGTGTGATTTCCAGGGAAGTGTGAGACTAGTAAGTAGGCACATCCTTATTTCTCTTTTCTGTCCAGCAAAGTTGTCCTAAAAGCTAGCCCCAATGCTTCAGCAGAGGTTCCAGAGAGTCCAAGGTGGTGGGAACTCTAATACCAAGGGTGTGGCGATGAGGATAAGGTGGGGGCCCTGTGAGAATTGATGATAGTTGTGTGGAATTTTTTCCACCTCACATTTGTTTTCTTAGCTGGTCAGAGGTGCCAGCTAGAGGCCTTGGATGGAGAGAAGATGCCTGTTTGGCGTGTCCCAATTGAAAAGTCTGATTAGTAATGACTGGGGCTGAGAGCCCCTTTCCATAGGAAGTCAGTGTTGCTTCAGCGCTGGAAATCAGTGTGACGTCTACCATAGCCAAGTGTCCCTGCAGGACCCCACTGGGAAATCACTTGAGTTTTATGAGGTTAACTGCAGTTTTTGTGTAAGCAACATAACGTTTTATGATGGGAAACCTAGCCCTTTGCTTTTTATGTAAAAGCATCAATTAAGATATTTTTTTTTTTTTTTTTTTAGTGTTGGAGATGTAAAGAAGTGTGAAAAACTAATGTTGCTTCAGAAATGGTCCAAGGAAAATGATAATGCAGTAGCTACAAGTTTAACGACCTTTCTCATAAAATCATTGTCGGGGATTTAAGATGTGTGGCAATAAAAATGGTTTTGTTGCCTTTAATTTTCCCAGCTGTGGATTAAACGTTTTCTAATGGATAATGCCATGACTGTCTATATTTGTTATTTATTCCAACACTGATTTGATATAGTTCCAAGAGGAATATCAATACATTCACACATTGGATTATATAATTAAAATATTTTAAATAGCATGCTTTCTTTATTTTTGTGAGTTTTTTCATTAGGGAGGGTGTGTTGCCGAAATTGCCTTTTGTAAAAAGACAATTTAAGTAATAATCAAATTTAGGTGGTGAATACATGTCACTATACATTAATCCAAATGCACAGAATGAACGCCAAGCGTGAACCATAAGGTAGACTACGGCCTTTGGGTGATAATGATGTGTCATTGTAGGTTCATGTCTCTGTACTTTCTGCTCCCTTTTGCTGGGAAGCCAAAATGTTCTCTGGAGTGTGTGGTGTGTGTGTGTGTGTGTGTGTGTGTGTGTGTGTGTGTGAGATTACTAGTGGTGAATTTCATTTTCTGGTGATCTGTGGACTAAGCAAACCTCTTTCTTCCCTTCATGAGATGTTGGAAAGATTTGTAAATGCCCAGCACTGGTGCTGGGCGTGACTGCCTACACTTGCTCTGGTATAGCGCTCACATTTCCCCAGAGCCCCAAAGTCAAGACCAGAAGCAAAGGAGACTGGACTGTTTACTGCTCCATGGGCACACCCTGGACATTGCTTTCTACACTAACTCTTTGGCAACAGGGCCTTACGCTGCTATTTGCCTTTTGCTTACAGAAGCTGAAGTTGTAGGGAAAGGAAAAAACCCAATGCTGACCTTTTCTGAGATCCAACCCCAGGGCTCATCTCCATGTGATAACATGGTACCGTTATGAATTACCCAGCTTTTGTACTCAGTTCTTCCTACGAGAACAGAGTATTTGGGAGGGCAGAGAAAGTGCTAGGATTTCCAGAACACTCTTTGTCTACGGCCCCATGAGCATGTCAGGGCAGAATCAGATTGTCTGGTCTACTTTGGGCAGCACCAATGGGCACTGAAAATGACTTGCGAAAGAGATGTACCCAGCAGGGGAGGAAATCACACATGTCTTCACCTATTTCTTCCCAAGTAGAGGGAGGGTCCAGGAATAACACTCATCAGGATGGACGCTGCTGTGGTCGCCCCAGCATCCCCTCACCTACCATCCACACTCACCATGCAACCCCAGCTCCCTTTTCCCAAGGAGCATGTAGGAGCTGGCCCATGGCTAACAGAAACTTCCAGAACCGCACCTTCCCATGACAAGATCAGGGGTGTCATTGTCCCAGCAGTGATGTGACACTCCAACGCTGTGTATTCATTCCCTTTCTCAGTGCGCCCATGCTCTGGGTTTGGCTGCACACACCACTGTAAATAGAACATAGACCCTGAGCTCAGTCAGCTTCTATCTCTGTGCATCGTCCTCCTTGGGAAGCAGAAAGAAAGCTGGCGAATCTCCTGGCTGGTTGTTGTCTCTCCCTCCACCCTCTTCCCCAGAAAAGTCAGCCCCAGGGCAGTCCCTTGCTATCCCAGAACTCTGCCGCCCTGTACCCTGCTGCCCTGCCTTTGACCCCACAGCTGACCTGCAGAGACCACACTTATTAAAGGAGAGGGGTCATGTACCCCTTCTCTTGTGGCACGTTGGCCATAATGGGCTGAAACTGCCCCATTACATGTGGCATTTTATGAGATGATCATGTGTCAAGGAGCGATGGAGTGGAGGCTGCCACGCAGATTCTGACCCAGGCGACAGGCGAGGGGTTTGGGGGCATCCTGGTGAGGACCCTCAGGCGGTTGCCCAGGGCGCCCTCATTCACAGCCAAATAGAACTCTCATGTTCTCCCCAGAAGGCTCCCCCCTTGGAGAACAGTTCCATTTCCATAGCCTTCACTTTTTCTTCCACTTCCCTAGAAAAAAATACCAACTGAAAAACTTAAATTGCAGTTCTAAGTGACAGAGGAGACATTTTGCAAATACAAGAAAGGGCTAGGGAGAGGGACAGAGAAATCCTTTCTGAAGTCCCACGCTAGGAGTAAGATGTGGGACTCTGAAAAAGGTCCGACGCTTAGAAACTGATTAATTTTTAGATCTTAAAAAGCCATCCAGTCTCTTTAAAGAGCAATGAAAGCCTGATTCAAGCTGTTAAGTTTTATGTTGTGTGTAATGTTGTAATTGATGTCAAACCTTTCACATTTCCTTACCTCTGACATTGGACAGTGTCCTCCCCTCGCGGGCTCGGTTACGGGAGTCGGGATTGAGTAACCTAACCAGGAAATGGGGGCAGAATGAAATTTTATTGCATGGCATTGAGAAGTTCAAATGCAAAATAATTAAGTCGGAGCCAAATATAGCCATTCTCTCTCTCCCATCCGTTTATTTTGGTGGATAATTGGCTGTATTAGGTATTTCACGGAGCTGCATATAAAACTTTATTGCCCTTGTAAAGCGCATGCTGTGAATTCTGATGCTTCTGTGTGTTTGGGGGAACATAATTGTTCCCTCCGCAGGCCGGCCCCGCTTACCCAGATCCTGAGCCCAAACTAGGCTTCCAGGGCAACTGCCGCTGAGCGCCCGACGCCGGCCAGTGAGGCGCCCCGTCACATGTGGAGGAGGGAGGGCCCTGGAGCGCCGGGGAGAGCCGCCCTCTGGGCCCCGGAATGCGTGAAATGAAAAGACCAGACCGAGCAAGACACCTGCCCCCTCTGAGGTGGACTCTGCGACTGGGATGAAGGTTGCTGTGTTGGGGAGATTATCCGTAAACAAGTCGGCACTGAGTGTTGTGCACCCCATCTCAGTTATGTGACAAATTAATTTCCTTTCAGTTTGGGGGTCTTTCCCAAGGGGGTCTCCCCCTTCCCCCTCCGTCCTGCTCAGAAATGCGGGCTGTTTGCGTGCTGCCCAGGGCCCACTTTACTGCTCATCCATTACCATCAGGACGACGTGGAGTTGGCCTAATTAGGGTCCTTTTCTGGGGAAAACAATATGTGGCTACAGACGGTTTCAGTTAGGGTCCCAAAGCTTTCCTACTCTTTTCACTCCAACCACATGGCTGAATCCCCCTCTGATTACTTTTATAAGCGGATTCCATAGTGTGGTACCCCCGCCCCCTGCCAGGAACCCCTGCGGCCTCGCTTCTCTGCATGCATTTTCCCTTGCCTTTCCAGATTTTTCTCAGTGTAGTCTATAAAACCTCTAACTCCCTGGGCGTCAGCATCCTCAGACCTCAGAGCTCACTGTCCCGGGAGAGTGAAGTCACCTGGGAAAATCATTCCTCCCCTCCATGTGCTCTGTCGCTTTTTCTAGGGATCAGGGGCGTGATGACAACCCAGACAGGGTCCCCAGCAACTTAGAGCAGAAAGCAGCACCCACACCCTGCTTCTGTGCACCGGGGCTCTGGCTGCCCTGAGCGTGAGCAGGAATGCCTCTTTGTGCCCTTTTCTAGGCTGGGAGCTGTCCACAGGCTCCCCAAGGGCTCTGTGGCCCTTAGGACCACAAGCTTCACAGGCGAAGATAGACTACTAAATAATTATAATCTATATCTATACATATAAAAGCCTAATATGCAAATAGACCAAACTGAGGAACAACCGAACAACCAGTTGCTATGACATGTGCTGACCATCTGGGGTGTGTGTGGAACATGGCGGGCATCAGCAGCAGGCAGCAGAACACAGAACATGGTGGGCATTGGCTGTGCCACGATGGTGGAGAAGGTGAGTGGGCGCACCAGACCAAGGTGGGGCCCACCGTTCCTTACAAGGTGCATGAAATCATGCACGGGCCCCTAGTGTCACAAGTAAAGAGCCTTTATCAGAGAAGTGTGTGCCCAGCATGTTTCCAAGCTCCTGCATCAGCTCTGGGTGAAGTTGTACCGTGTGCAGTGGGAGCTGGTGAAATAAGAACCATTGTTGATGCCAGGGTTGGATGAGGAGGGGGGATTCATAAATGTTTTAAAAGGAGGTCACACTCGAACGCGTTTTGGAGAGATGAGTGGGAGTGTGCCAGGAGTGGGGTGTTCTTGGCAGAGGCATGACTAAGGCAGAGAGCGGAGTCATGGAGTGAGGTGAGTTCAAGGAAGGGTGAGAATTCAGAGGTGCAGGGCGCAAGGAAGCTGCACAGGAGGGAGGCACGGCTCAGGAAAGCCCTCCGCCTGCTCTGAGGACCCCAGGCCTGCAGCCTGGCCCACCCCTAACCTTTGCAAGGCCAAGGCTAGAGTACACAAGAAGGCCCACTCACCACGGCATTCATGTCTAACCTGAGTTAAGGGATCATGCCAACAAGCTAGTGAATAAGCACGTTCTCTCCTCCTGCCTTGACAAGTATCCCCTCAAAACAATCTGCGTGGTTAGGTGTCAGCTGCATTCCCAGACTCCTTGGAGCTCCGCCCAAGAACCTGGCAGCAAGGAAAGCCAAACCCGGGCCTCCAGCCCTTGGCAGGCCCACCTCGGTTCCTGTGCTTGGTCACTTTCCCATGCCCAGTGGCCACACATCCGATTGCACCTCCACAGGCAGCCACCCGTGGCCCTCTCTGGTGTGTAAGGCCACAGAGCAGCTTCTGCCCTTCCAGGCAGCGTCCTGAGGATGCTGGGAGCTGCCGAGCACAGTCAGGGCCTGACACCTGGCCAGAAAGTCCCATATAGGCAGGGTGCCGAGCTGAGAGTGGAACAGAGTGTCCTCCTTCCTGCCCGTGGGTCCTGCAGAGGTCACAGAAGGCTGTGGGGTTGACTAGCACAAAACCCCGCTTTCTGTTCCGTGCTTCTTCGCTAGGGTCAAAGCATCTCAAAATATCCTCTGCAAGTGCCCTGAGTGTCACCATGGGAGTGTGGGTGCTGAGCCCCCTGGCGGGAGCCTCTTGGAAAGGATCCTCAGTTGTGGCACTGCATTCCGGACCCAGCACTGCTTTGGTGTAGGCCATGCTATGCACTGTAGGGTGCTTAGCCGCATCCACGCCTGCTAATCCCTAAGTGCCCACCATACCCCCCAGCAGTTGTGAAAACCAAACATGTCTGCAGACATTGTCAAGTGTCCCCTGGGGGACAAAGTAGTCCCTGGGTGAGAGCCACTGCCTCAGACAAGGCAGGTAGAAACCAGGATGACAGAGAAGAGGGGGCTTGCTAACCTTGGGGCCTCTCTGGCCATAGTGCAGTAAGGTTGCTCAGGGACTGGGCCCAGCAGATGCTCCCTCCTGGAACCAGGGGTCCAGGGGAAGGAGGAGGCAGGGCTCGTTCACTGAGGACAACATGACTGGCGCTCACTGAGGGCCCAGACTTCCCGGCACGCGTATTCTCATTGATCTCCATGAGAGGCCTGTGAGGGAGGTACAAACATCAACCCCGTCTCAGGGGACAGAAACCGGAGACAGGCAACGGATAAACAAGTTACGTCACATCAGACGGCTGCCTTGCCTGGGAGCCCGGGCTGGAACTCAAGCCGGCTCTGTCCAGAGCCCGCACTTTCAGGCATCCACACAACAATCTTAACAGCGACATGATAACCATCTCCCAGCTGACCGGAATGCAAAGTGACTTCATGTAGGTGACTTCATCGGACCCTCCCCGTCCATCGATAAGGTAGCTAGGGGGAGATGGGGACGCCCGGGGGGGTGGGGGGGGGGCATTCCTTGACCTTGGGCCAGAGCGAGGAACGAGGTGGGAATGCTGGTTTCACTCTATAGGCCTCATGAAGAGCCGCAGCTGCATCGAAGAACCCGGCCTTTGGATCTTGTGGGCAGAGAGATCAGCTTGCTCACAAAGTCCCTGGAGATCATGGACCCTCAGAGGGAAGGCGGGAGAGGGTGGGCGGGTGAGAAGAGGTCAGCCACAGAACTTGTATGCATCTATGCATCGCCCATGGACACAGACAAGAGGTGGTGAAGGCCTGGGGCAGGGCATGGGGAGGGTGGGCTAGAAGGGGTCACTGGGGAGAAGAGGGGGACATATGTAATACTTTCAACAATAAAGATTTAATTAAACAACAATTTTTTAAAAAAAATTAAGCCTTTGCCAGGAGTCTGGATGTGAGATCTGAGGCCACAAGCCTTAAGGACAGATAGCAGAATCCCCTCACCCCATGCCCAGCCCATTTGGTGCCTGGAGATTCCACACAAGGAAAATCAATACAGAGCATTCTGGGGCGGGAGGGGGGGGAACATTGGGGAAGGGGGGTAGGGAGGGGGGTGTCCTGCCTTTGAAAAACAAAATGCCAGCAGCTCAGCCCTGAATCCCAAAAAGGCTTTCTTCCAGGATCTGCTCATCACGCACAGCGAGCAGCCTGGGATGGAATTTGTGGAGGAATCTGATTTTCCCTCTCCCCTTGCTTAACGGATCTGAAGAGTTATTAAAAACAAAAGACGATGAAATTTCAAAAGCGCATCCACAGCATCCCTTTAGAAACACACCCGAGCCCAAGATGAATGCTAGGACGACAAGATACTGTACTGATTAATTATTAAGAACACATTGCGTGTGGTTTCACAGCTATGCCGGAGCAATCTGCTCCATAGTGATTAAACCTCAATAAATGTGGTTCTAATAATGAGCTGGTATTGAATTATCAGACAATGGCAGCCTTAGTAAATCTTAATTCATTTTGTCTTTTGAGACCTTCATTGAAATTCTGAGTAACGCACATGCCTTTTGAGCCCAGCAAGAGAGGCATGGCCGCTGTCCCAGGGGGGCTGCCCTCCCAGGGGTACGCCCTCGGCTCTGGACCCCCAGCCCCATTGACACTCAGAGTTCACCAGCCTGGAGGATGAAGGGGAGGGGGGGGGGGGGGGGGGGGGGAGTCAGCTTTTCTGGGAAGTTTGAATTCCAAGGGACAGAGCCAGGCCTTCTTCAAACACCTCCGAGGAAGGGAAGCCTCATGGGGCCAAACAGCTAACTTTGGGGTGAAAACAATTATTTCTGAAATGTGGAGCTCTAAGACAGAAAGAAGAGGGAGGTGGGGGGAAGGGGGCACCCCTGTGAGCATGAAGCTCAGAATGGGAGCGGGGAGAGCAGGCAGATGGATGATGCGATGGTGAGCCAGCCACCAGGTCCCACTAGAGGCCTCTCCGGGTAAACAAACTGTCCAGGGCACGGCTGCCTGGCTTCAAAAGGCCCGCCATGACTCATTTTATTGCTCAGTTACAGGAAGATGGTATCTCCAAAGAAGGTGACAGCGAGTTAACAGATCCGTCCCCAAGGGTGCCTGGCCCAGACCCAGAGGCTCCCTTCTCCAAACAGAGACGGAGGCGCAATTAGGAGCCTTCCCCAAGGTGCCACTTCTCTGCACTGGGAACCCACTGGAGGGCTGGCCAGCACGCCACCTCCACGCACATTTTGGTGCTAATTAACTCCCGATCGGGGAAGGGGAGATGGGGGTGTCCCTTTCAAGAATGTCTCCCTCCGGAGATGGCATCTCTGAGCAGCAGCGTTTGGCAGTAAAACCCCACAAATGTCTGAGCAGAGTGGCTGCAGGCTCAGGATTTACAACTTGGTTCCGGAATGCTGTTAGGGCCGGGGCCAGGGACTCTGACTCCAGATTGGGACGGATTGGGGTCATTAGGCAAAGCCAGCAAGAGTAGGCAAAGCCAGCAAGAGCCTCTCCCAAGAGACCCAGCGAGGCCTGGGTCCCATCTTGCGTGACCTTGGACAAGCTCCTTCTCTTCCCTGGGGCCTCCAGTCCCGGTCTAAAATAAAAGGGGAGGGCTTGCGATCTCTAACGGTACTTCCAGCCCCCAAAATCTAGTACTCTAAGATTCTAAAACTTAGCAATCACGTCCCGAATGCACACACTCCAAAATGAATGGTGGGGAGGGACCATCCTCAAAGTAGATGGAGGTGACACAGTGGCCCTGCTTCTATCTCCTCAGATATCACCGAGAACTTCTTCTTTCCCACGGGAAGCCTTCCTCAGAGGAAGAAGAAGGGTCACCATCCATGCCCAGAGCAGCCTGGGCTCCTCGCTACTTCTCAACCTACCTGCACAGATCATTCTCCAAAGACCACGCCTCTGTCCTCTGGAGAAAGTCCCAGGAACCTTTCTGTCTGGCCTTCTCCACCCTGAATGTTGAAGTTCAGGGTCCAGTTGGGAGAAGCATATTTTGCTGGGTCTGGAAGCGGCGGTCAGTTCTGCTACTTTGCTTCAGATTAGCACCTGGCCCTGGCGCCATGCGGCTCATGTTTGTTTAGTCCCCTCCACCCAGGCATTTGCCCTTGAGAAGGCCAGAGCATCTGCTCCAGGAGCCGCCACAGAATCAGAGGAGGAACTGTGCTTCCACTAGGAGCCAATGTCCGTGCGTCAGAAAACACTGAATGGACTCAGAAGGAAAGTGACTCTTCTTTCACGGGTGTATAGTTCTGTTTTCCTCTCTTCCCCCTTTTACTTTGCCACAATAATAAAACCTGTGTCTTCTATAACAGTTCCTGTCCCTAGGAGTTGCTACACAAATAGCATAGAAATAGCCGTTCCTTCTCCCCCGTGGCATTTCCCTGGGCCAACGTTGTTGTGATGCTGTTGAATGTCTCTGCCCCCATGGGCAGCAAGAAGCAAGTATGTCTCGGTTCGTGGTCTCTCCTCCAGCCCCAGCTCAGTTCCAGGTACGTAATGGTGTTGGATGACTTGCCAAGTTCCAGGATCCAGGCCGTTGGTGCTAAATGAAGCCCTGAGAAGGGAACGGAGAAGTCAAGGAACGCATCCCAGGAGCTGGCCTGCAGCTGGGCTAACGCCAGCAGTCCTGGGAGAGGCAGCGGAGGGCCTCAGGTGCCCCTTGGGTCCTGAGGTGCCCCAAGGTCTCTCTCAGGAGCATACCAGCCAAGGAGCAGTCGGCTGGAAGACGCCACCTACAGGTGAGTGTGGAGAAGGCACCAGGATAGAGCAGGTCTGCCCCAAGCCAGCCTGAAACAAGTTTAGTCCTTCCTACAACTGTAAGGGGACTCACTGATGGATCTGCTTGGAGCCCTTGTTTCCGATTTCCACTAAAATCTTTTATGCGCGTCCCCTTCCTCTCTCCTGGCCGCACCAGCTCACTCTACTGGGTAGTTGTGTTTTCCCCCCAAACCTCCAAATAAAACTTACAGTTCTTGCCAAATACTTTCTCCATCAAGTAGTATTTAGCAACATGAGTGCTACAAACGGATCACGAACAGATCAAATATCATACGTTTGTTTTCAAATCCTGAAAATATTTTCCAAATCATGTCTTTTTTTTTTTTTTTTTCTTTTCAGACACATCATCAACCTCTTGACAGTTTTGGCCAGGGCTACCAGCAGGCAGCCTCCGCTGCCCATCTCTAGGAGAAGACTGAGCATGCATGGCTAGGGGCAGGTGGCAGCTGGTGGAGACCCCCTGTCAGTGGCTGGATGACATGGCACCTCACTGTATGGCGCCCTGAGAGATCGGTGCATGTGGTCATGCAGGGACCAGTAGGTGAGGTGCATGCCGGGTGGAACTGGAGAAAGTGCTAGGTGTGAGGCATCATGGGTCCCTGGAAGCCCATGTGTGGTGTGCAGTGTAGGTGAAAGGGCGAGGGTGATGTGGGAGCACCTAAGACTCTGGGTGAGGTCTGTGTGTGCTCTGTGAGATACGTAGGATGTGCGAGGTGTATGTATGAGTGTGGTGTGTCTGTGTGACCGGGATCTGTTATTGAGGTGTGGCAAGTGACCTGCTGCTTGGTGTGGTGTAGATTCTGCGGAGGGAAAGGAAGGTGTGGGGAGGTGTGTGTCTAAATGAAATCTTGGCCACCAGAAAGCAGCTCCAGGGTTGGCCAGGTCTTGGTGCTCTGAGACCACCTTCAGGAGAAGAAGAGCCAGGGAATGCTACTGCCACAGAGATCTCCATGCCAAGGCCCGGGTCCAGCCTTGAATCTACAAACATGGATCCCACAGTTGAGGATGCTTGATATCTGTCACCTGATGCCTGTCCAAGCAAAGCAAATGAGACAACATGGTTTTGTGGCTTGTAAGCAGCTCCTCTTCTGGAAAAAGGGCCTGCAGGAGGCACTGGTGCCCTGGGCCAGAGCAAGGCTTGTGGCCAGATCATGTGTAGCTTCGGTCCCAGGGGCCGCATTATCACTAATAATGACCTCAGCCCAAGGGACACATAGTCCATTTTCCGAACTGACAGGCAGCCCTTGCCCAAAGCCCAGAAAAGAAGGCACCGTGGCAGGCTGCCCAAGATCCCAGGCCAAGGTCATCGCTGCTGCCCCACGCACTGTCCCAAAGGAGGTGCCTGGCTCCAACAATGTCATTTTCCTCATATATATTTGACTCCCATCATCTTTAAGATTCAAACCCCGGGGCCCAGCCTCCAAGGCTCTCGGGTACCCAACTCTTTCAGCTCACTATGGCCTTGCCACGTTTCCCTCACTCCAGCCAACATAAGGGGAGGAGCAACCCTCAATGTTGTGGCTCAAGACAGAGTTTAGAGAGTCCTTGCCTGTGTGGGGGGAGGAAGAGGCCTCTAGTAACTGAGCCCAGAGGACAACTGGACAGGACCCAGAGAGTCATAAAGAACTTCTGGGGTGACACTCAATTTTGAATATTCAGGAAAGCTGTTTATGATTGGCTTCAGAGGAAGGAAGGAGCCCAGTGCCTTCCTTTGGTCATTAAAACTCTGATGCAACAGATTGCTTCCAACAGCTTGCTAACCCAGATATGAAGCCATATGGAGGGAAAGACCTCTGAAAAACTGCTTCCAGGAGCAAATAGCCCACTGGCACATCTAAGCCATTGATACCTTTTACCTAGTCTACTGTCAGGTCCTTCTAACTGGTTTCCTTGTCTCCTCACTTGACCCGCACAAGCCATTCTTCCCATAGCAGCTAGAGTGGTCTAAGTTTTTCAATGACTTTCTATTTTAGGAAAATTTTAGGTTCACAGTATAATGGAGCAAAATAGTATGTAGAGTCCCCATATGCCTCTGTCCCCATGCACATTCAGCCTCTCTTCCACTATCAACAGCCAGCACTAAAGTGGCACATTTTTTACAACTGACAAACCTACATGGACACATAATTATCACCCAAAGTCCATCATTTGCATTAGAGTTCATTCTTGGTTTTGACACATGTATGATGACATGTTCCCACCATGACAGTATTCTACAGAGCAGTTTCACTGCCCTAAACTTTCTCTGTGCTTTGCCTGCTCCTCTTTTCCTCTCCCAGCCACTGATCTTTTCACCGTCTACATGGTTTGCTTTTCCCAAGACGTCATGTAATTGGAATCATATAGTATTTAGCCTTTTGGAATTATTAGTAATAGGCATTTAAGTTTCCTCCCTGTGTTATCATGGCTTGATAGTCATTTCTTTTAGCACTGAATAATATTCCATTATCTGGGTATACCACCATTTATTTACCCACTCACCTACTGAAGGACATCTTTGTTGCTTCCAAATTTGGGAAATTGTGAATAAAGCTACTAAAAAAATCCATATGTAGGTTTTTGTATAGACATGAGTTTTCAATTCATTTGGGTAAATACTACGCGAGTGCTGGATCATATGGTAAGAGTATGTTTTATTTTTAAAGACATTGCCTAACTGTCTTTCCTACCATTTTGCATTTCCAGCAACGACAATTGAGAATCCCTATCCTCATCAGCATTTTGTGTTGCTCCATATCCTGGCCAGCATTTGGTGTTGTCAGTGGTTCTGATTTTGGCCAGTCCAATAGGTGTGTATAGGTATCTGGCTGTTATTTGATAGTCTGTTCTTTTGAAATATTAAGTCTGATTGTGCTGCCCCCTTTCTTAATGCTTCCCAATGATTTCTCACTGCAACATGGTAACATCTAAACTCCTTACTACCACTCACAGGGACCTGCATAATTTTGGCCTTTACCCAGCCATGTCCCTTCTGATTCATCAACATCTATGCCATGCTGGTTGTTTAATGTTTTGATGGATGGCCACCCACTTTTCCAACCTCATCCTACACCATTCTTGTGGACACCATCTTCCACTCAATGTGGTTGTCTTCCATCCTTCAAAGGAGCCAAACTTGTTCCTATCCCAAGGCTTTGCCCTTTTGTGTGTGTGTGGGGTGTGTGTGTGTGTGTGTGTGTGTGTGTGTGTTTGAGATGTTGTTCTACCAAATCTACAGATGGCTGCCTCCTTCTCATCAATAAGGTCCTGGCTTAAATGCCAACATATAAAAGAGGCCTTTCCTAACTCTATGCACTTCTGGATAGATGGATGGATAGATGGATGGATGGATGGATGGATGGATGGATGGATGGAATGAGGACTCTAAAAGGAATGAAAACTTAGTTGCTGTGAGCTAGAAGACCAATGTATAATAGCAGTGAAAAACTATTTCATGAGTCAGTGGGAGCAGCCGTACTATGCCCCTGTCAGAGAAAAGGGGCTAACTCAGAAGAGGGCGTGAGGAATAGCATAACGTGAACCTAAGGGAGTTGGCAATGTCAAGGGAATTAGTACAAGCTTTTGGGGGGATGTTAAAAGGTCAGATCCCTACAATCATAATTCCAGGAATCTATAAAGCATCAGACCTTAATTACACATCAGCATATGGAATGAGTATCCAATGTACACACCTTGGAAAACTCCTAGAGCCTCAGACCAGATACCATGTGCTAGGGTTAGAAAGAGGTCAGCCCTGGCCCACTGCCTAGGGGCTGCAACAGCCTCTCTTGCCTGCCTCTGCAGGTCTTCCGGTTAGGACAGAAACCTAGGCCCAGAATAAAATTCAGCTTCACACACTATCAGGAGCATCTCAGATCAGCTGTGGTCTGGAGAGAATCCAAGCCTGGGCCATTTGATTTTTTTTACATGTCCACAATTATTTATTTATTTATATATATATATATAAAATCAAAGCTTACTATTATAACATTTATGACCAAATATAATTGGCAACTTTAGATTGCCTCTGTAAAAACTTTTTTTTCTTAAACCATGTCTGATCAAGACACTGCTTAGGTCATTGTGTCTCCAACTATGGGTCATGAACCATTAATTTGTCATAAAATCAATTTAAACGGTTCACAACCAGCATATTTTTAGCAGAATAGAACAAAGTAGATGAGAATAGAAAACATCAAAGTGTGTCACACATAGTAAGGATAAGTATTATTTCAGAAAACATATGTTTCGGTTATATTTATAATGTATACATGCACACACATATCTGTATAATGAGACACAATGTAAAATGCAGGGTCACAGCCAAAGAAGCAGAAGCTATTTCTCAAGGTTTCCCTTGGCTATATAACTGTTATGAATAATGTATAAATCTATTCTAAAATAACTTCAAAATTCATGTAGAATTCATTCGTGTCGATGTAGAGCTGCCAAAGATAATATCCATCAAAAATAGTACACAACAGGTGTGGCCATCCGGTTCATGCTTTCAGGGCTGGGATCCTGACATTCCACTAGACCAGCGATTTTCAATCTTTTTCATCTCCTGGCACACATAAACTAATGACTAAAATTCCACAGCATACCAGAAAAATATATATTTTTTGCCAATCTGACAAAAGAAATAGATATAATTTTGATTTATTTACAAAAATAATAATAATAATCACCTACCCTTTTTGCTCCAAAGTGACTTTTTTTTTTTAATCCTCACCTGAGAACATTTTTTCCATTGCTTTCAGAGAGAGAGAGGAAACATTGATGTGAGAGAGACACATCAATTGGTTGCCTCCTCCACGCTCTAGGCTCTGGCCAGAAATTGAACCTGTAACCAAGGTATATGCCCTTGACTGGAATCAAACCCTTGCCCCTTCAGTCCAAGGGCCAATGCTCTAACTACTGAGAAAAACTGGCTAGGGCAACTTTTTTTTAAAGAGAGACAGACAGTCAGGCAGAGAAACATTGATTTGTTGTTCCACTTATTTATGTAGTCATTGGTTGATTCTTATATATGCCCTAACTGGAGATCAAACCTGCAATCTTGACATATTGGGATGATGTTAACGAGCTAAGCTACCTGGCCAGGGCTCAAAGTGACTTTTTAAAAAACCAAGTATATAAGGGTTTCTGGTACCAAGAATTAACCAATCAGACATAACCTTATACTGTACATAAACAATAAGGTGCAATTCTACTATATAACTTAAATATTTATGGTTCAAGTCAGGGCATTCATACTAGAGGGTTACTGTTGTGTTGGCTGTTGTCAATTTTTTTTTATTATTATTTATTTGGCAATCTAAGGGAAAAGAGGTCAGGGCCCCAGTTGAAAATCGCTGCACAAGTCTGGAGAGCTGGGTTCTAACTTATCCTTTACTCTCTGACACAATGGCTTTAGGAACCCCCATGACCACTACCACCACCACCACCCTTTTCTGGGCCCCAGATGCCTTCTCTCTAAAATGAGAGATGGGTTCATTTACTTTTGAGATGACTTCCATGGAAATCATGCATTCTGAGTCTGCCAAAGGCTGCATGAAATGATCAAGAACTTTCAAATCAAGTAAACCAGACTCAAATCCCAGCATCACTAACCAGTGAGTAACACTGCCAGTTCCCTCAATCGGAAATTGGAATGGTCACACCTCCTACAGGGCAGCGATGGGGAATAGAGTGGATCACGCAAAGCTCCTGGCTCATGAGAGGTTTTCTCAAAAGATGGCAGTGATTATCATGCCCTCCTCTGCCTCTTTATGCCTGTATCCATGTTAGTGCACCTCTAACCACTGCCCAGAAACCCTCTGCTCAATATCCCCTGAGCTAGCCTCATTCTCGAGAGCCCTTTTCTTTCCTTAGTTGGCATTTCTCACAACTGCCCATGCCCGGTTCCCATGACTATTCCCTCCTCCCATCTCAGAAGCTTGCCCTCCTGGTTCACAGGCCTCAGGTGCCTACACCTCAGTCTCCCCTCCTCTCCCCACTCCATTCCTTAAGTCCTTCCTGTGCCATGTCTTCTATTTCACAGCTTTCTAGCCCTGTGGATGCCAGGGTCAAGGTCTGAACTCCAGGTCATCCCTAAACCCATCGGAGAAAGTCACTCTTAACCTTGTCAGCTAAATGTCACCCCAGTGCCTTTTAAAAATTAAAAATTAGCCAAAACCTGTTTGGCTCAGTAGGTCTGCGGACTGAAAGGTCCCAGGTTTGATTCCAGTCAAGGGCATGTACATTGGTAGCGGGCACATCCCCGGTAGGGGGTGTGCAAGAGGCAGCTGGTCAATGTTTCTCTCTCATCAATGTTTCTAGCTCTTTATCATTCTCCCTTCCTCTCTGTAAAAAATCAATAAAATATGTATTTTTAATTAAAAATTAAAAAATATATAAGTATATATTGATTTCAGAGGGGAAGGGAAAGGAAGAGAGAGATAGAAACATCAATGATGAGAGAGAATCATTAATTGGCTGCCTCCCTCATGCCCCACACTGAGGATTAAGCTTGCAACTGGCCATGTGCCTTAACCAGGCACAAGGCTGCCTATGGCCTAAGCTCCTTCCACCCAGACAGAAGGCTCATTTTACTGGATGGACATTCCCGTGATTTTTTTTTTCTCAGAAAAGAACATTCGTATTTATGACTTAGGAAATAAATGCATACTTACTCTCACACACACCACCATTGCAAAGGACTGAGGAGATCAAACAAGACAGTATCATTGCCTATCCTAGGAAAGGCCCAGCAGGAGAGAAAAAAAAAATGTTCCAACAAATGTTTGGGGCTGTTGCATGCTCTCTCGCCCCCAGACGCCCCTACTGATGGATGGGGGTTATAGGGACGCCGCCTGCTGGGGGTCCAGCTTCACTCAACAACCACGGCCGCCAAAGCTGTCTCCTTCTGGTGGAAAATGATCAATGGCCTCTGCCTGGACCCACAGATGACATCACCTAGGCTCCACCTGTGGCAGGCAGAGGGGAAGGCTCTGCATTTAAGAAAACCCAGCAGGGCAGGGACACTTCCTCTGGTTCGTGTCCCCTGGGGCATGTGGCTGAGAGGGAAGGAGCCGTGTCTGCGTTCTGTGCCTAGGCTGGTGGACTCTTCAAGGGGAAGGAAAGAAAGCAGGATGTGGGGGGAGATGGAAGGGGATGGGGAGGCTATTGACAGGACATTGCCCAATTTCCCAATTCAGGGTCTGGATGGAGTTGGCAGCTGCCTGCCTCCTAGTCGGCAGGGCCTGGGTGGCTGGACAGGTCCGTGGGAAGTGTGATTCCAATGGAAACAATGCACGAGGACCCAGGTCTAGACACTCCCTCCACCTGGGCAGCTGCCTCCATCACCCTGCGCCTCCTCTCACCTGGAAGAGGACCCGCTGCTGCAGCCAGAGCTGCTCCCACCACGCCCTTCCACAGGTGGGGTGACCGTCCCCCAGCAAGTGGGGAACCACAGTGTGGATGCCAAAGCATCGCCTCCCCCCACGGAGGCCACAAGCGGGAGCTGGAACCCACTGACCTGAGAATAGCCTGATTCCCAGGCCCCTGTCTGGGAATTTTCTCTCTCCAAATATAAAGGAAATAAAAATAGGTAGGCAGGAAGGCCAAAATATGTTTGCAAAAGCCTCCGTCTGGTTTTGAAACGCCTGCTCCCACCATTTCAAGGCTAAGAATAATGGCAGGCGTCGGGGTTCTGGCCGGGTCCCAGGGTGTGAGTGCACTTGGACGCGAGAGCACACGCTGTCTGTGCCACACCAAACGCTCTGGTGCTAGTCAGAAGTGTCAGAAGCCTTTAGAGAAATGAATGAGCGGCTGATTAAGAAATGCGGCTGCTGACAAGCAGGAATTAGCCCCATAAAACATGTCAAGGTGTCAGCGATGGAAACGTACTCCACGGCCACTCCATCGGAAGGGCAGGGCTGCCCACACACAGCTGAGCTCTGCCAGTGGCTCAGGCCCAGGAGGGCAGCTTCCACCCAGCTGGGCCTCTGGACAGGGCCACTAGGCCACTCAACAAAGAACAGGCAAAAACAGATCATGTCCAGCTTGTCACTTCAGCTCAACTACCTTAAACATCTGCGACCTGTGACATTCTGTGCCAGCCTCACCCCTTTACCCCCTCTAAACATGTTGGAACCCTAGCCCAGGAGGACCTTAGAATGTGACTATATTTGGAGATACAGTATTTAAAAAGGTAATCAAGCTAAAATGAGGTCTTTAGGGTGAGCCCACATCCAATACATTGGTGTCCTTATAGGAAGAGGTCATCAGGACATAGAAGCTTACAGACAGATGACCACATGAAGATACACCTATAAGCCAAGGAGAGAGGTCTCAGAAGAAACCAAACCTGCTAACATCTTGATGTTGGACTTCCAGCCCCCGGAATTGTGGGAAAAGAAGTTTCTGATGTGTAAGCCTCCTGGTGTATGGCATTTGGTTCCAGCAGCCTGAGCAGATGAATACTAGCCTGCTCTGCTTGACCTGCATGTTTTAACAAAAGCGACGGATGCTTCCATTTCTTATAAAGAAACAGAGGGGATGTGAGAGCCACCTCCACGTATCTGAAGCACAACCTCACAGACAAGGAAGCCAGTTGGTTTTCTGAAGCACAGAAGACTGAGGAAAGAGGCAGATACTGGGTGACAAGCCATGCAGCGGATAAGCTCCTGATGCTCATTTTTTTCCCCATAGTCCCTCCACCAGCTGAGAAGGAGGCCTAGCTACCCCCATTTTGCAGATGGGGAAGATGGTTCTTGACAAGGATGCATATGTATTAAATCGCAGAAGGGAGATTAACATCTAGGTTTGTCTGACTCTAAAGCTTACATTTCTCCCTCCAACACATGTCATGAGTGGCAGGAAGTCCCATAACTAGAAGCATCTAAGCAAGGGCTGGAAGATGGGATAGTAGGAAGTCAGCAGATAGCAAGTATCTGGTTTCCAGTCATGTATCTGTTTCAATACAACGTGGTCAGGTTACACACCTGGGCAGGCGATAATCCTGGGGGTGTCATTTAAAACATAATTCTGGTGCGTGATTCCAGGAAGTGTCCCTTCTGGGGATCCTTGGGGGAGGGAGTTGGGTTACGATGCTCCCCAAGACCCCTTCTAGCCAAGGGCTGAGGTAAGGATATCCACACCCGATCTTCAATGAGCTCAAGCTCTTTCGGCACAAACACGGTATCTGGCTAAAGAGAACCACTCAGAGTGCCCAGGAATGGCCTTGGCAGGTCAAGACCAAGGCCCCGAGGGGCTGGACTAAAAGTCGGCTGTGTTTATTCTCACTTGCCCAGATCCAGGGAAGAAAGTGGAGACAGGCCGGGCTGGCAAGTCGGCATCACCCCCATTCTGTCCCAGCGGAGGCCGAAGAAGCAGTTCTGCCACCGTGACCCTGCCAAGGAGCTGATGACAAAGACCAGGCTGATGGCTCGGGGCCCTGCAGCCCTCTGGTTCCAGCTGGGGTCAGCCTGATCCTGAGGCAGATGTAGGAGGAATGGGCGCCTGGCCAGCAGCACAAGGCTCAGTGCCCAGAGGGCCAGGGCCACTCGTCCCATTCTGAGCTGGGCCCTGGTAACTGTGCTTAGCTCATCATCCACCGCCCTCTCCCGTTTCCTCCAGGCCTAGGCCCTTCGTTCTCTCTGATTCTCTCTGAGGCTTGCCACAGAGGAGAGAGCCTGGGTCCAGGCTGGCCCCCAAGACAGAGGAATTTCTCTATAGAGGTCTCATTTCTCTACAGGTCTCAGCTGTAACTTCTACTGACTTGCTAAGAGTAGTTAAAAGCTAGTCTTCTGTGCTCCTCAAGCTCCTGAGATAATACTCATGGCATTGTTTTAAAATGATCTGTTTACTTGCCCTACTGCCCTACTTAGAGTCAAGCACCTTGAGGGTAGAATCTCAAACAGTACTATGTTTTGAATAAATGGATGAAGACAAAGAAAATGGTAAGGGATGCTGAAGACCTTTCCAGTGGAGCCTAAATCCCATCCCCATTAAGTCCTACCTCAGGGCACTCAATCCACAATGTTTCAGGGAAAGTTCTGGAAATTCCCATGCACAAGAGGAATAGCAAGGAATCCATGCATGCCTGAGATAACATGTCCCTGAGCCAGGTCTCGCCCTCTGGCCTGGAGGCCAGGAGAACTTCAGTCCTCTCCCTGCCCCTTCCTCTGGTGAAACCCTCCATGCTGCAGCTATGAGAAGATCTCCAAAAGTCATGGTTGACTAAGTCCTGGCCCTGCTTAAAAGTCTCAAAGTCTTGGATCCTCATGGTCTCCTCCAAGACCCCCAGGTCTCACCCCATTGTGGCAGCCACTTCATATCTGGGATCTTTTCCTCTATATCAGACTCAGACGCCAAAGAGGGCCCAGGGGCATGGTTTCTCTTTCACAGTGCCTCAATCTAAAGGCCTATAAACTGGAGTGACATGCCACCTGACCCCTACACACCTTGGTTCAAAAAGGGGGAACAGGAGGCAGCCAGCAGTATTGGATCGGAGCAATTTCTCAGCAGTTTCCCTCCGTGCATAATTCATCTAAAATACAAAAAAATAAATAAAAAATAAAAAGCACTATTCTTATACATTTTTATCTTCTCATTCTAACTCAAAGTGAGTAAGCCTTGGGCCTGGGGAGTGGTAGGTGGAAGAGAGATGAGTCTTCCATCTCTCATGGGGAGAGGGGGCGGGGGGAGTGTGGACATGGAGTGTTCCTGTGGCTGCTGTGGGTCCACATGCTCATGAAGCTCCATCAGTTTGGGTGTCCTCCACACCAGGCCCACCTGGCTCAGCCCACTGGTGAAGGAGACTGCCTGGTGATGGCACGTAACATAGGACAGTCATGTCTTGTCTACGTGAGCTAGGACATGGGAATCTATTTTGGTCCAGTGCTGGGGCCGGGAGGGGAGCACATGACGTTAAGGCTGCCGGTAGCATCTTCTCCAGACCCAGGAGAGAGCTGTGTGTAGAACTAAGTCAGCAGCAGGGGGAGCAGAGCCAAGGACCTGAGTAAACAGAGTCCCCACGGTGCCCTGTGGCCAGGCCTCCACCCCAGGACCCTGAGCTTATACAAATTCCCCCTACTCTGTTTAAGCTATTTGGGGTTGTATTTTCTTTTATCACTGGCTTCTGAAAATATCTTCATTCATTTGCATGTTTTCCCCAAGCTCCTCTTTCATCTAAAGTCTGGCCTTCCTGGGACCTTCTCTTCCCGTTTGTAGGAAGGAGGCCCCTGAGTACATAAGTCTATCCTCTGAGCCGGGACATTCCCATGTGGAAAGGGAGGGCTGTTCTCTCCTTCCTGGGTCGTCCAGTCCTTCCAAGCTCTGGAAACAATTGTAAAGTAACCACAGCTCGTACATGGCAACCGTCTCTACCCAGACTCCAGCCTAGCAGACACACACACACCCCGCCTGCAACGTTGACCACAACAATGAACATGACCTAAGTGTGCAGCCACTGCAGAGTGAAGCATCAGGATGGTCTCCCAAGACAGCTGCATGCTTCGTGCAGACCACCCTGGACCCAGCCAAGCTAGGACCAGCCGCTCTCCAGGGCTCTGCCTGTCGGCCCCTCCTTTATAGGACTTGGAAGCTGCTGGTATCAACATATCAGCAGGAAATGGCTCTTTAATCACTGCAAAGTCCCTCCTGATTGCAAAGATTAGGTCAACCTCTGGCTGCAGGGCCTCCTCTTCCAAGATAGCTGGGATTGCATGTGGGAGCAATTAGCAACACAGCACCCACCCACTCTTAGAGTTTAGTCCCATTACACACATTCTAGGCCTGTGTAGCACCCAGGGCCTTGGATATCAAGGGTCTGAGGATGGAAGACTTTAAGCACTACAGGATTATGGGGGAAATGGTCAAAGAGGCAGGATCTGGCAGAAAAGGCTGAATCAGAAGTGGCTCTGTCTATAAGCAAGCAATTTGGGGACATGCTCTCTAATGCCCCTCAAGCTCCATGGCTCTCCCAGTCTCACTTTGAACCTGGAGCAATCTACATACCAGGCATGTTCCAGGGAGGAGCTTGACATTTTCCTACCTTCTTTCAGTCCCCAAACATACTTTGTTCATTCCCATGGACCCTCCAGTGGGCTCCAGGCTGCAGCCCAGCCCAGCCGGGATTCACTGTGGCCCTATCACCTCCCGGCAGGTAGCTGCAACGCCCCCTCCCTTTCCACCTGAGAAAGCCAGTGCACAGTTCAGACCATTGATTCTCCCTGTTCACCAGCCACCGTGGCTCAGCTTACAACCAATCCCGATGCCAATCATAACAGACATCAGCATTGGGGCCGCATGGCACAGGCCTGTGCCATGTGTCCATTCCAGCCTGGCCCCTGGTGCAGCCGTCAGAGGTCTTAGGCTGGAGAGTAAAGTTGGAAGGCAGTGGAGCCTAATACATTGGAAAGCCTGTTTCCAGACAGTGCCTAGTGGATTCTCCAACACCCCAGTGAGATGGGTCAGATCCTACCTGACCCTCTTTTGACAGAGTCCTTTATTTTTTGAGCAGCTGCTGTATACCAGACCCTTTTCTAGCCATGAATAGAACCAAGATCCTGTCCTCAGGAAGCATTCATTCCAGCAGAGAGAGAAAGATATGTGTAAATAAGCCTAATAAATATTAATTATAACATATAGTATGTTATAAGGTAATGAGTACTATGGGAGAAAGAGGGGAAATGGTAAGATAAGAGGGGCCAGGTTGCAGAATAAAAGAGTGGTCTCACTGGGAAGGTAAGAATTGAGCAAACACTCAAGCGAGGAGATACTCAAGTGGGCAGGGAGGGAACAGAATTCCTGGCAAAGGGAACAGCCAGACAAAGGCCCTGAGACAGAACCTGTGTGACAGCTGCGAGGAGCAGCAGGCATCCCCGTGGCGGGACAGAGTGAACAAGAGGGAGATCCTGGAGAGGAAATTGGGCAGGAAACTGCTGCATCAGAGGGAACAAGTGCCCCCTAAGGCCAGAGAGGCAGACACCCCCGTGAGTCAGACTGAACACGGCCCCTCACTTTGGGCCCCAGGAGCTTCCCCTGCAGACACTGCCTCTGCTTCTAGCAGCCCTTCTCCTGCCTTCAGCACCTTGCAGTCGCCAGGAGACCCAGGACCTGGCCACCACACAGCGCCACAGGCTTCCCTCTCCGGTCTGGGAGGAAGCTCTCTCACTTAGCCCTGCCCCAGCCCCGCAGGCGGAAAGGCTGACAACTCTGAAGAACCAAATTCCAAAACTCACCAATAATCAGAGGGCCTTTCCTTCCCTTCAGCCAGGCCCAGAAACCCCAGGCTGCAGATCCAAGCTCCTGGGATCTCCCAATCAAAAGCTGGCGCCCAGGAGGCAGGGGCCTGCCAGGCCCGGGACGTGGCGTTCTCACCTCCCATGCAGCCAGGCCCGGCAGCCATCTGGCCAGGCTCCGCATGGCCAATTAGCCAGCAGGCAGGCTGACACGGGGCCTGCCAGGGCATTGGGCTGCAGGAGGCATCTGAGGCAATGCTGCCCGGCTGTTCAGGCGTAACTGAACTAGGCCTTCGCAAAGAGGGGATAGAGTGCATTCCCAGCCCCGGGCGTGCCAAGAGCGCCTTGGACCCACGCTGCCTCCCACGCCTCACCCTCTCCTTGGGCTCAGCCTGTTAGAGCTAAATGGGTTCTATTTATTGCCATCCAAGATTTGTGGTTGGCGGACGCAGTGGTGGCTGAGCTAAACCAGCAGTGACAAGTGGTCACACTCAGGCTGCAGGCACCAACTCACTGCTATGGTGCGGGACCCCCACTTTCCCTTCTCTTACTTGACATCTTTGTGCCACCACGGGCAGAGCAGAGCCCAAAACCACTCCCAGAGGTGAGAAGACAGGGCAAGACACTTGGATGAGTCACCGGGACAAGGGTAGAGTCCCCGGTTCTCCCCAGACCACATCCTCCCTTCTTACAAAATGTTAGGGCCAAAAGACGTCATCATAAGGACCATGACAGCAATAAGATTCCAAAGGCAGGTTAGTGCCATACACTGAGAGCAAAGAAGGACTTTGAACTACAAGGAGCTAGGGATCTGGGGGCCTGGGTCATAATCACTACTCAGGATTTGCTGCCAGAGATGAGGGGTGGAAAAAGGCCTTCTCCTGTGGCTCCCAACGCATGCAGCATATGGGACTGGAACAAAGATCTGCAAGAAGGGCTGGAGATGCGATCACACATACACATACACACACTCTGTTCACAACTCTACAGCCAACTTCAGCAGAGTAGGGGATGGAGAACTCGGATCGTAGGGAACACCGGGAGCACAGCTGTGAGCAGAGAGGGAAAACGCAGGGGGTCACTTCCCATGGATGAAGGTCAAGGAGAACGCAGCTACCGTACAGAGACCAGCCTGGGCCTGGCATCCCTAGCATAGGAACACAGGCAGAAAGGACTGCCATTGGGTGGAAGGATGAAGAGGCTGGTTTGGTATATGTCTGAGGCTTAGTTCGGAAGTCAGGAAAGAGGTCAGGGTGGGCTTTCCAATTTGGGAGGTGTTTGCAAAGAAAGCGACAGAAGAAGGATTGGAGATGACGGAGAACACCATGGGCTGTAGTGGAGCCTATTGGAGACTGTGGCGTTTGGGAGCTGAGTGTTGAGAGAAGGTAAGTGGCTAGGAAAAGAGAAAAAGAAGGGGCGTTCGGAGGGGTAGGAAGAGGCAGGTGGCAGGTCAGGAGGTTTGTCAGGAGGGCTGTGTGTCAGCCACATCAGTTGTGCACCCAAATTCCTGAACTCCTTGGATAGCTGCTAGACACAGGTGGCCTTTTTCAGCCAGTGAGCTGTAAGTGACAGCCAGGTGTCTCTCTCAGCTAGGCCCTGAGAACTGATGTGAGACCCTGACGGGCACTCTTTGCACTGTGGCCATGAGCCTACAGGTTATAGTCAAGGCCACGTTCAGGTCCAGGAGTGAGCAGGACGTGGGCAGGAGCAAGAAATCGACCTCTGTGGTCTCTTGTATGTTTTCAATCCTCACCGGGGGATATTTTTTTCAATGATTTTAGAGAGAGTGGAAGAGAAGGAGGGGGAGAGACAGAGAAACATCCATGTGAGGGAGACACACTGATTGGTTGCTTCCCATGTGTGTTCTGACTGGAGCTGGGGGATCAAACCGCAACGAGGTATGTGCCCTTGACTGGAAATCAAACCTAGGATTCTTCAGTTCATGGGCTGACACTCTAACCACTGTGGAACACTGGCCAGGGCTCAACCTCTGTGGTTTTAAGCCACTGGGGTTATTTGTAACCATGGCACAACCTAGCAGTGACAAATGGCCTGCTACACCAATGCAGGCTTTTTTTTTTAAAATATATTTTATTATTTTTCACAGAGAGGAAGGAAGAGGAATAGAGAGCTAGAAACATCGATGAGAGAGATACATCGACCAGCTGCCTCCTGCACACCCCCTACTGGTGATGTGCCCGCAACCAATGTACATGCTCTTGACCGGAATCGAACCCAGGACCTTTCAGTCTGCAAGCCAACGCTCTATCCACTGAGCCAAACTGGTTTCGGCCAATGCAGGCTTTTCTGGAAGATGGTGGCGGGCAGTCCTGGCTAGAGCAGGGCGGTGGGGACTGGGCAAGTTAGTGAGTCTGACGAACAAGTAGAAGTCAGTGGCTTACAACCACTGGGTTGTGGGTGCAGGAAGCAGACAGTAGGGTGTTAAGGAATGAAGGCAGAAGATGTAGACATCTCTTTTAAATATTTGGGAGACTCTCAGAAAAGAAACAGAGGCCAGCAAGGTGGAGGAACTGATTCCTAAGAGACGCCAGTGAATAAATAAAGAGATCATCTGAATCATGGTCTGATTTGCCCAAGCTCATTGCTGCTCTGTCTGGTTGGGGAGCATGAGCAGCAGATGTGCCCCTGCGATGTTTTCCTTCCTCGTTGTACTCACTGCAGAAGCTGACGGAGGTTCGAGGGGGCTGAGCCAAAATCAGCAGGTGAGGGAGCACAGAGCTAGAGAGGAGTCCCCTGGAAAGATCCCAGGAGTAGGGATGGAGGGAGAACGAGGGAAACTGATGGGAATGTGATCAATCTAGAGGAAACAGGAAAGGTCAGGAGCCCTAAGGACTGACCTCCGGTTACATGGAGCCCACCCTTACAGGTTGTGGGTGAGTTATGAGGGAGTAACACATGCATGTGGCCCATTACCAACTGAAAAGCTCCATGCACATGGGATGGAATCGTGCTTGCTAAGGGAACAACATCAGGTCTACGCTGGCTGCACACAGAGTTCTCCCACACTGCAGGGTAGGCAGAGGCGAGACACCTGAGTCCAACTGCACCCTCCCCAGGTGATCCTGCTGAGTCATCTCCCCTCCTTGATACATCAAATGGGGGAGATGGGACCAGGCCATCTCTGGGACACCTCTCACCTCTGACATGATAAGATTCAATTAGGGATTCAATTAGCCCTGCGGCTGGTCTCGACTTCTTATATAAATAAAACATAAAACTATTTGTAATCAATTCAACAGCTACAATATTATTAAGTAGGCAAGCAGACACCAAAAAATAACAAAATAACTAATAACTGTCAAATGAAATTTCAGATCTTTAATTCCTTGGACTCAGTTCTCCGCCCAAGGACACACACATACTTGGGCCATATTAAAAGGCCTTTCCTGCCAATGAAGGCTCCAGCTGGTCCAGCCAGCCAGAGACCTGCCCTCTCACTGGCCAGCTCAGAGCGTCCCTGCCCCACATCCGCCCCCAACAACAGAGGCCCTGGCCGTCCGATGCCTTCGACAAGCTGTGCCCACGTGTCTGAGCCTCTGTGCAGCCCCGCTCTCCACGACGGAAAGAAGGTGTCACTGAAGCAAAACACATAAATTTATCACTTGGGTCTGTGTTTGCCCTGAACTTCATTACTGTTACCAAAGACAAATGTAAGGTCCAGGGAGAGAAATCCGACGCTCTGAGCTCTGAGCCCTTGGTCCAGTCCTTGTCAATCCCGCAGTGGGAACTGAATCCTGAAATGTCCTGGAAAGCTGATACCCAGGCAAACTTCAACCTCTCCTATCAGTGTGTGAACCAGTCAGTTCTCTCTCTCTTCTATAACCCCCCTCCCCCTCTCTCACACATACACACACACACACACACACACACACTCTTTCTCTCTCTCTCTCTCACTTCAGCCCTGGCCACGTTGGCCATGGTCCTTGGAGTGGATCCCCCGCCTGGGTTTAATTATGCCTCTTCTCTCAGTGCCCTAAATGAAGTCCGACAAGCTTGACGACTTGGACATAAACTAGCCCGTGCCCACAGTCGTGGCACCATTTTCCACTGAGGCAGTGGCCAGGCCCCACCGCCTAACATGGCTCATGAGGGCAGCACATGTCTGTTCCCAGGCAGCCATGCCAGGGCCTGTCTCCACATCCAGCTTGAGCAGGTTAAGGTCTCCAGGAAAAGCAAAGGGCCAGCCAAGCCCACCCACCACTCCACGCCCCTGCCCTTCCTCCTCTTCTGCAGCTGGCAGCCCTGTGACCCCAATGGTGTGGAGCTGAGCCTTGCTTACACTTTGAGTGGGATGAGCAAAGCCTGGGGACAGGCAGGGGTCCTTACAAAGTCTCTAGTCCTACAGCAGCCCTACTTGTCCTAAGAGGTGTGCCCCTCACCAGGCGCCTGGACTAGGTAAGTCTACCTGTGTTTGCTGAAGAGGAGCAGGGGCTGGGGGATGCAGGTGCTCAGCATGCAGAGTGTAAGCTGAGGGGTGTGTCCTGTGTTCAGCCTGCTGCAGGTCCTGCTATGGCCCACACACCCCACCTTAGCCAGGCCCCCTCTGCCCTTACACCAGGACTCCTGCTACAATACTGCAGCAGCCATGCCTAGGGGATAGGACACCAGGGGCTTGTCTTAGTTCCTTCACATCTGCACAGCTGAAATGTAGAGCAAAATGTTGTCTGGAGCCATCTGAGGGAGTTCTTGTGGTCTAGGCCTGCCCTTGAACCCCAAGCCTCTAAATGAAAGCCAGGCCATCTCAGAAGAAGCAAATCTTGACTCAATTTTTCATCCGCATCTCAACAGCTGCTAAGTACGCTTGTTGAGTGAGTGAGGTCCAGAGATCCTGCAGAATGTCAGTGCTGGGGAAGTGTCAGAGAAGAGGGATTCCTGTGGACGGGGCAGTCAGGGGCAACTTTCTGAAGAGGCTGGAACATGAGCCCCATGGAAGGACAGGCCAGGTATGGAGATCAGTGGTCAGGCCAGAGACTACTGTCCAGGGGCAGCCTGTGGGCAGACTTTATTTCAGGTTTCTGAGTTGAATATGTTGCCCAGGTCCAGACTGGTTTGGGACTTTGTCCCCAGCACTGAACACTGACAAATATCTCTCTTAGAGGAGACACAGTCCTTGTCACAAGGAGTTCCCTATGTGAGTGAGAAGGCCACGCTCCCTTTTGGAGGTCAAGTGCACCGGCCTTGGCCAGCTCTGCTCAGCAATGGCTGGAGGTCTGACCCTGTTTCCTCTCCATCTTCCAGGATCCCTGAAGACTGAGGCCAGTACTTATGAGTGAAGATGGAATAAATACTTCCAGCCTCACCTTTGGGAACCCCTAGTGGACTCCTTCCAATGAGACATCTGTGACAGTATGTAACACTAGTCAGCTGCCTGAAGATGGCTTTCTTTTCTGGGGATTCCCAGCAACCAGGGTTGCCCATAGGAGGGTCAGATCCCCAGACCCAGAGCTCACCTCTCCCTCTGCCAGTTTCTGAGCAAAACTTTTCCATTTCGACCAGCATTCTACAAACTGTCTAGCTTGAGGACACCCTCATCTTTCCATCTCTCCAAATTGAGGAGGTATGACCTGGTGTTTGAATAAGGAAGATCCATTCAGGGGTAGCTGGCCATAAACTAGAACTGCATGTTTTCCAAAAACTACCGGTATGTCCTTAATCATCTGAAACGCTTGCCCCTTTGGTACATAAACTTTACCATGAATTGAAATATGATTAGAGATCTCAGGATTTGTTTTCTTAGGAATGAACAACGGTGGATTATAACTATAATAGCATCTCCCTTTGCTGTGAAAGAAGCAGCATTCCTGTTACTATGTACACTGTGTGACCAAGCAACTGGTGATAGGACTGGCTTGTACTGAGATGACCGAGCCTCCCCTAGGTGCCAAAGGCTGGTCTCACCTATGGTGGGGCCGGGGAGGGGGGAAAGGGCGAGGGGGGGGGGCGCGCAAGGAGAGGTTAGAGTGCCTCCGGCACATGTGGCCTGGGCCACAAGAATGTCAAGATGTCTAGAAGGGAATTCCAGTAATAAAATGGGATCTTCTGGTTGGAATCAGCCCAGAACCAGAAACTGGAAACCTCAGGAAAGGTGTCTGAGAAACTGTCAGCCCTTTAGGATAAGAAGGGAGATGATAGAGATCAGAAAGTATGACCTTGGAGAATGTACTGTGGGAGCCATGGCTTCTGAAATTCTCTGTGTCATTTTCTTCTGTTGTTCTCCTTTGGGAATCAGTTATTGTCTTTGGACATTTCCAGCCTGCCTGAGCTGCTCCAAGGAATAATGGGGTTAATTGAGGTCCATCTCATGGCCAGGGTGCTAAAAAGGAAGAGTTATGTTTATTACTATAAAGATCTTGATGAAATAGGCAATTTTCTAGGAAGATAAAAGTTACCAGAATTGACTCAAGAAGAATATTGTCCAAAAAGATAATTAACCATAAAATAAATTGGGAAAAAATTGTGGAAGAATTATCTCTATAAAAGGCAATGAGCTCAGTTTTATGGATGATTTCTTTCTGATTGTCCTAGAGCAGAGAGAAAAAAATAAAAAACTTGCCAACTCCATTTATGAGAAATCTGGCAAATGTTATATGTAAATGCATTTATAATTTTATATAATATATGTAATATTATATGTGTGTATACACATATATACATACACGTACACACATACAGACCAATCTTACTTATGAGTATAGATGCAAAAATTCCAAATTAAAAAAAAAATCCAGGAAAATCTATTTAAAGAATTATTCAAGATGACTAATGCCATATTTATTCCTGGAATGTAATGCTGACTTAAGATTTGGAAGAATACTCTAGTCCACATCAGTATGCCACAGCGGGAAAAAGCCTTAAGAGATGCTAAGGGTATTTTTTATGTAATTTTTTTGTGTGTGTGTGTGAATTAAAAAAAATCTAGACGGTGCTAATTTAACCTGTAATCAATCTCTTGTTCATGGTAAAAACAATAGGGGAAGTTCTGCTAAAATTTGAAAAAAGGCACCTGTAACTTCTTATCACTATTAGGATTGTACATTTCCTATTTCTAGCCAATAACATAAAAGTAAAATAGAATATGTTTTAAAATGCAAGAGACCAAATGATCATTATTTTCAGAAGGTATGACAGTCCACACATAATAATTCCAAGATAAAAACTACCAAAACTAATAACAGCTCAGCAAGGTGAAGAATTACAAGTTGAAAATACATAAATCCATAGGTTACCTATGTACAGGAAATAGCTAGTGAACAGTTAATAGAAAATACAAAGGGGAAAAGATGATTCTGTTTAAATAAGTAGTGAAATAAGAAAAATGATAAACCAAAAAAATCATCTTAATGAGAAAACACATAAGGTCTATTAAAATATTTTTTTTAACTTTAGTGAGACAGAAAAGAAAAATTGAAGAAATACCATGTTTCTGGGGAAAACTGGATATTCTTTCAAATTCCTTCAACATTTTTTTTATTGATTTCATCGAGGAAGGGAGAAAGAGAGAGAGAGAAACGACAGTGATGAGAGAGAATCACTGATCAGCTGCCTCCTGCATGCTCCACACTGGGGATTGAGCCTGCAACCTAGGCATGAGCCCTGACCAGGAATCAAACCATGACCTCCTTGTTCATAAGTCAACGCTCAACCACTGAGCCACACTGGCTGGGCTCTATTTCTCGCTGGCAAGACCCCAACCTTTTTTTTTTTTTTTTTTTTTGTAAGAAGAGTTATACTGACAGGAGGAGAAGAGCCAGGCATGCAGGACTGCTCTCACAGGACTGCACACCCTCGCAATGGCCATGTTGGGGTACACCGGGCAGCAGTCCCACCAGCCACATCCACACTTGGGGACCTACTGTCAGAGGGAAACACGTAAGCTTTAGAACCATGCTAGGACATGAACCATGATGCTAACTCTTGAAGCCGGCTTTGGAAATTGTGGAACAGAAGTGCTCTTGGTCTGCAACTGTTCAGAAGTCACGAATGATTCATTGAGGTGGAAGTCAAACAAGACTGTGAGTGCCATCTCATGGAGAGAGCAACCACCACACGTCCAAGTTATCTGTGCCGCCATCCTCCAACTATGCGGAGCCTGGGGGATCCGGCGGGGCCTCAAGCCCAATGATAAAACAGTATGGGCTACCGGCACAGCTGTTAGATGGATCCCTCGGACAGAATGTATGGCCCCAAACATGAGAAGTTATTCATTTATTATTTGGTAACGGGGGCATCAGGCACCAGTAAGGAGAAGAGTTAGTTAATTCATGGCTAAGGTGATTGTTTTACTTTTGAGGGGAGAATAAATTCTCAATTCAATGTAAGAGAAAATAATTCCAGATGAATAAAGAGTTTGTCTGGAATTAAATAAATGTAAAGAAAACTAATTAGAAAATACAGAATGATAGCAGAGAGCACTGAAACTCTGTGAGAGCAGGGAAACATGTGTCTGTTTTGTTTATTGCTTACTCTCTCCTGGGCTAGAATAGGGCTTGCCACATAGTAAGTGGGCAATAAATTAATGAAAGGATGAAATAATTAATTAATCATCCTTAAACTCATTTCTCTATAAATTTTCTGGTTTTATCCTTTGTCACATTTTTACTATGTTTTTTTCCCTTAATTACTATAACTTTAAAATTTTTTCACTATATCTTAAGAATAAGAAAGAAAGTGCATATGGCTTACCACATCTGCCCGCACTACATTGCAACTCTTTCTCCTTATAGTTTAAGGATAACTCTGTACATTATCATTCATGTAAATAATTTCCTAAATTTGCCCTTTGCCTTTTCACTTATTTGAATTGTTTACATATAAAAACAAAACAAAATAGAAAAACCAAACACAACTTATTTATATGAGGTCAGTCAGTTCCATCAACTCTTTTATAATTCCTTTTGATTGTTATTCTCTACAGAAAGCCCTTCCCAACTCCAAATGGTTAAGGACTCTGGTCCAAGCTATTTCAATGCAGGGCTAGTCCTTCCTCCCCAAGGGCCAGAGACCTGCTTCAGCAGCATCTGATCCTGAGGGTTTCATATCCCAACCAGACTCATCAAACCCCCAAAGCTCCCTGCTCCAGCGCATCTTTTTGCATAACCACAGGGTGAGGTCATGTGTTTAGGACACCATTTTTCATCACCATGGAGATGATGAGCCCTAAAAGCACCAGCAAGAAGCCTCCCATACAGGATGGAGCCAGGGAAGAAGGAGGAGGAAAGAGAGGAAGAACCTGCCAATTCGCCAGGAGACCCAAAGCCTATCCCAGGAGCTCATGAGCTCAGACTCAGCACGCAGTTTCCTAGGTGTTGGATCATATGGCCTTCCCGCTCCACCCAGCATGTAGCCGCAATCCACAGTAACCTCAGAAGATGACATCCCTTCCTGGCTGATGTGGCTCAGTGTTTGAGCATCCACCCATGAATCAAGAGGTCACCGGTTCGATTCCTGGTCAGGGTACATGCTCGGGTTGTAGGCTCAACCCCCAATAAGAGGCACGCAGGAGGCAACTTTATCCTTCTCCCTTCTTCTCTTCTCAAAAACCAATTTAAAAAACATGTATTTTTTTAAAAAGAATAAGATGATGAAGCTGTACCTGTTCCTTTTAACCTCTGGGGCTCCCGGCCTGACCCTGGGTCTCCTTTGGAATTATCATTTAGCTCTATTTTCCTTAGAATATAATTCCCTGGTCCCGATCACTTCACTACATCATTCCTTTCCCTCAGCCCCATCCAGATCCTATTCCTATCTCACTCTCCCCTCTGCTTCCAGGAGAGTCTCTCTAAGGCAAGAATCTGACTGCTTTACTCATCTTCTAAAATTAATTCAGTGATTAACCATTGATGAGGGGGGGATCTAAATTCCTTAGGATGCTATTCAGACCCTTTATAATCTGGCTCCTGCTCCTGCCTCCAGCCACCCTCTTACCACCCCCTTCTCCATACTCTGCTCCAACCATTATGCCTGGCATTTGAAAATGCTGCTTTTTCCATCTAAATAACTACTTGTTACCGATACCGCCGTGCTAGGCAGAGCCTCCATAGATCCTTTGCCTGCCACATTCCTGAGCCTGCCTTCAGCCTGAAAAATCACCTTGCTGGAGTCTTTTGCTGAAGGAAGGATTTCTGAATGTTGGGACCAAGCCCCGTCATCACAGTGGTCCTGGGGCATGAGCTCCATGACTGTTTATGTGAGAAAAGGCAAGCCTGATAGGGCTGTTCTGTGGGTCACCTGGAGGCCACCATCTCCTGCAGCTAAAACATTCCGGAGTGGGTCGTGTCTGGAGCCCCGTATTTAGCAAACATGTGCTGAGTGTTTGCTCCCCTTGGCACTCATTAGCCCTATAAGCTCAACAGGCACAAATCCGGCCCATGCCCTCAGCATCTCCAGTGCCCTTGCGAATCTCTCTGTGCATGGTGAGTGGTGGGGGCCCTTTAAGAAGCTGTCCTGAGGGAGGAGGAGGGAGGGAGAGAGAAGTCCCAGCTCCCCAAATGGTGGCTGCTCTTAGATCTCAGAAATGATTGTGCTTGTGCTCAGCACCCACAGGAGGGAACTGCTCCTCCCAGCACCTATACAAGTCTGTCTCATCCCAGCACACCCTCTGAGGACTCGGGTCCCAGAGGAGGAGGAGGAGGAGGAGGAGGAGGAGGAGGAAGAGGAGGAGGAAGCTGATGGGAGACTCGGGATGAGGCAGAAGAGGCACTCCATTGTTTGCTGGAAGGAGTTCAGGCTCAGGCTGGTTCTGATTTATCCAAACATGTGCCACTGCCATGACGTGCACCTTTCAGAATCAAAACCACCTGACACGTGTCAAAACACCAGCATCACTGCCCAGCGGCAGCCGTGACATCTCTCTGTGCAGGAAGGACCGATATCCGATCCAGCCACCACCTTTTCCTTCCCCCTCACCCCAGGTGAGAGCCCTCCTCCCACAGCGACTCTGGAAGGACTTGTGAAGCCTTAGTGAATAATTGTGAGAAATGCAGACGAGCAAAGGTCATGGATAAGAAGAAAGGAGGTGATGGAACAGAAAAAACTGGTGTCCAGAAAATTCAGGAGCGAGCCCCTAGCTTAGTGGACCAACCCTACATTTACATGGATAGTGACCAGGAGAAGAGCAAGTCTATCACCCCTCAACAGGAACAGCACCTAAGAGTTTGTTAGTCTACGGCCTGACCATCCTGAACGTGCCCGATCTCCTCTGATCTCAGCAGCTAAGCAGGGTGGGTAAATCCTTGGATGGGAGACAAATGTTCGTTAGCTCATGTTTGGGGGTGAGAAGGGCCATGATTCTTAGTCCTGTGGTGTAGATGGCAAATTCAAGAGGCCGAGAGGTTAAGCAATGCACCAGGTCCACAGCGGGTAAGACATGGAGGAGACACAGACCCAGTCCCATCTCACTCCAGATTTTATTTCCTTCACAGACCCCCTTATCCCCACTCCTCCATTTCAGGCATTGTCCTCAGATTCTATCACACCGTCACTTGAGTAGCCTGGGCTCGCCTCTGCTCCCCGCACCTCTCCTTCAGCTGCTACCTCTGCCTCCTCCCTGCACTGCCCAGGGTCCTCAGCATCTTTGTGAGAAGCGAGCATCACCTGATTCGCTGCAGTGCCCCCTCGGAACCAGGCGGGCAGAGGGAGACCTCCTGTGGTCTCGCTGGCCTTCCACAGCCCATTCCACCCACCTGAACAGATATTTTGAACCCCACTGAGTGCCAGGCCTGGAGCAGGGCACCTGGAGGTGGGGCTCAAGGTCTAGATCCCTTCCTCACCCCATGACCTTGACCAGGTCACACCCATGTGCCCTCTGAGTCCCATTCTGACCCAGGGAGCTGAGCTGGACTTCCCAGGAGGGAAATACGGTGATGGTCCGGCAGCTGGGAGAGCTCAAGGGAAGAGGGGGGGAGGGGGACTCTGAGGTCAAACACAAGATCAGGTCAAAGGCTAGTAGGCAGTGCCCTGATTGGCAGAAAATGGAGGTGCCCGCCAGCAGAGGAAGTGGTTTGGGCACTTGTGATCTAACTTGTTGCTCACACCGCAAGATGTAAACATCCACTCGGCAAGGCAGACAGCCTCTCACCACATTTGGAAGAGTTTCTTTTCATTGAATCCCACTGGGCTTTAAAACTCTTTAAAATGCATGATGACTTCTCAGGTCCTTTAAAGAGTGTAAGCAGGTGGGCCTACAAACAAGACCATGGTCTCCCTCCTGTCAGAGCAGAGCAAGGAAATGTCCACCATGCACGGCGGTACCAGCCCTGCAGGAGCTGGCAGCAGCTCCTCCAGCACTAGGCAAACTCCGGAGCCTGTGCTGCTCCTTCCCACCCTCCCTGCCCCTTGCAGTTCCTACCCCTCTGCATGTCCCCTACCCCAGGGCACCAGCACAAGGGACAACATGCTGAGAGCAGCAGGCAGGGCCAGCGCAAGGCCCAGCACACCGAGAAGAGAATGAGGCATGGGTAAAGGAGAAGCAACCCTAGCCTGCTTGCCCAGCCCTGCACCCCGCTGTCCTATTGCCTGCTCTGGTCCACTGTGACCCTCAGCATCTTTGAGTCCTGCTCTCTCTGATTGGGAACCTCTCCCAGGCTGAGGCGTCCCTGGCAATTAGAGCCTACCTCTGTGTCACTATGATGCCACTGCGAGAGCAGGTGGTCAGGAAGCATCTCGCCCAGGAAACTCGGCGGGCCCTCTGCTTGGGACCCCTGTGGGGTCTGCCAGGAACCAGTTCTCGGGGAGCATCAGGTACACTTGGGATACATCATCAGGGCCAGATGGATGAAACTACCCTTAAAATGTGAGCAAGGTTACAGTCCAGGCCTGGAGGCAGGGCACAGGCATTGAGGTGAAAATGCCCAAGCCATGTGGTGCTGGGCACACATGGGAGAGGATGTTGAATGTGGCGACCGAGCTCCCAGCTGGGCAGGTCTGGAGAATCCACTCAGGGTTTGGGATGGGAGAGGCAGGTTTACTGGGCGGGGGCAGCACCTGCGATGGGGCCAGAATCTTAAAGTCTCTGCTGTTTCCTCAGACATCTCTCGTCCTCTGGGCTTTTCCTCAAAGGTCAGCCCTCCGTGAGGCTACCTCTGGCCATTCGATCTGAAATTTAACACACACATACATCCAACATGCCCAATCATCTCAGTCAGAGCCTGTATCAATATGTACGTGTTGCTTGTGTATCCCATTATTCCACCGACTGAAACACAGCCCCCACGGAGGACAGAAAGCTCTGTCTCTGTTGCTCATGGCTCCATCCTCAAACCCTAAGTGATGCCCAGCAGGTAGTAGGCATTCGGGAGACATTTAATAAATGAGGAAGTGAGCAAAGGAGCCAGCTACATCCCAGCAAGTAGGAGGTGGGGTCTCTTTGCGTCTAACTCTCAGACCAGCATTTCTGAACCTGCATAGGCCACATTGATCATCCTTCGGACAACGGGGCTGGGGCCAGCTCCAGGGCGGGACTGCACCTTCCCTTCCAACTCTCAGGCTTGGCCAGGCGCCTAATCAAAGCTCCGAGTGTCACACGCTCTGGCAATTAGCATCTTGGAAAAAACTCTTCACCGGGCCTCCTTCCTAATCTCTGGGACATTCTGGACGCTCGGCTGGCAGTGGTGAGCACTGAAGGGCCTTGATGGGGTTTTCAAAACAAAGTGATGATGACAATATGTGCTCTCTGCAGCCCTCCCCGCCCCCAGGCTCTGCCTGAGCAGCGGCTGAATTGCACGGCCTTCCCACCCCCTGATTCCCCGGAGACCGGTCTTCCCTCAACATGCATTCTGTGTGGGAAAGAGAGACCGCTGTTTTCCTAAGTCTTGGATGCGTTTACGTTTAAGTCATCTTACTCTCGGAGGCAGGAAACGGAGATGCCCTGAGGCTGAAGCAAACGGCCAAGACCTGGAGAATCGCTAGAGACAGATTTTTAATTAATTTTACACCGTGATCCAAATTGTTCCATTTCATTCTGTACTAATGATCAACTTTTTCTGTGCCTCCCTGGTTGCCATGATAACCTGTCAACAAACAAGTGACTGGGAGGAGCTGGATGGGCTCAGGGGTCAAGGCTGGGACGTCAGTCCAAGAAGAGCTGGTCCCCCTGTCCCACCAGCCCGCTGTCACACCCACATCTGCTCCTGGGCCCCCCGAGTAGTAAACTCAGGCAGCACCTTCCTGCTCAGATTCCGTCTGCACCCTACTGTGGTACCCTTTCAGCTTAGTGTGGCAGCTGTCACTGGGGAGAGAGTGATGCCAGAGCTGGTGGTCAGCACAGGCACCAAAACCTTGACGTCCACTAACTCTCTCACTATCCATCTCCGTCCCAGGATTGTGAGTGCCTGGCGCCCAGCAGGTCCAGCCAGCATGCAGACCACTTTTGAGGGATGAACTATAATGGCAACTAACATGTCCATGCACTTGGAATGTGCCAGATGTTTACATGTAATAACATATTTAATCCTCACAGCAACCCTACAGGTAGGGTTATTATCCCCATTTTACAGATATGAAAGCAGAGGCACAGAAAGGCTAAGGAACCGAAACCGGTTTGGCTCAGTGGATAGAGCATCGGCCTGCAGACTGAAAGGTCCAGGATTCGATTCCAGTCAAGGCCATGTACCTTGGTTGCAGGGTGTGCAAGAGGCAGTGATCGATGTTTCTCTCTCATCGATGTTTCTAGCTCTCTATCCCTCTCTCTTTCTCTCTGTAAAAAATCAAGAAAAATATATTTTAAAAATAGGTTCTCTATGCATCTCCATATATTAAAAAGAAGAAGAAGAAGAAGAAGAAGAAGAAGAAGAAGAAGAAGAAAGAAAGAAAGAAAGAAAGAAAGAAAGAAAGAAAGAAAGAAAGAAAGAAAGAAAGAAAGAAAGAAAGAAAGAAAGAAAGAAAAGAAAAGAAAGGCTAAAGAATAGCCCACGGGCACACGGCTAGCGGGTGTTCTGGAACTGGAACACAGGCTTCCAAATCTGGAGCCTGAGTGTGGAGGCACCCCTCAATGCTGCTTCTGGGGCTTCTGCTTTTACAAACTCCCAAGTGCATGAACGCCCCTCTCTGACTGGCATGCTCATGCCCTCAGACCTTCACAGAGCCTCGGGCACAGTCCTCAGAGAGACCCCTGACCATGCAGCAGAGGGTCCCGCTCCGTCTGCCCACCCCGGGGCTGCCTCTTCTTGCTATCTCGTCTTCCCTTCGCTGCACTCATCACTCTATAAAACGGCTCTGCTTGTCGGCCTTTGTGTCGCCTGCCCCTCCCACAACTCAGTAGCTAAGACGCTTCTGCTTACCGTACAGCAATATCCTGGCTCAATTAATTTTATCGAATGTGTGAATTAATGACTGTGCAAAAGAGGGCAAAAGCCGCAGGAGCAGGACTCGGCATCCCCGGTGAGGCATAAGCTCAGCATCCCTGCAGCAGCCACACCAGGTGGGGGGGGAGGGCTCTCTCTTCCCCCGTCCACAGCCTCCCAGCCCCAAATCACAGGTGCGCTTTGGGGCTTGTCCAGGGACACCCTACACCTGTGCTGTGTGGTCCAGGCACCAGCCACGGGGACCAGGGAGCACCTGAACTCTGGCTTCTGTGACCAAGGGGCTGGGCTTCCAATTCTATTTCACTTTAATTAGTTCAGAATTAAAAACTGATACTCTAGTCAGTTATCAGAAAACTTTTAAGTATGTTAGGAACAATTGTAGGGTATGTGAATCTACTTTTGTTTTCCTTTTAAAAAATATTTTTATTAATTTCAGAGATGAAGGAAGAGAGAGAGAGAGAGATAGAAACATCAATGCTGAGAGAGAATCATTGATTGGTTGCCTCCTGCAAGCCCCACACTGCGGATCGAGCCTGCAACCTGGTCAGGTATCCTGACCAGGAATTGAACCATGACCTCCTGGTTCATAGTTTGATGTTCAACCACTGAGCCACACCGGCCACGCTAAACCTACTTTTTCAATACTCCCTTTGATGAACTCTTAATCCGGATCTAGTATTGCTAAGGAACATTCAGCATCTGAATTGAAATGTGCTCTCAGTATAAAATACACACTGCATTGTGAAGACTGAGTACCACGAAGGAATGCAAACTGTGTCATTAATGCTTTTGTATGGATTACATGTGCATATGGTGGTATTTTGCATATACTGGGTTGAATAAAACATATTAGTGAAGTCAAGTTCACCTGTTTCCCTTTACTTTTCAATGGGGCCACCCCATTCCATTCTCTCTGCTGCGGGGGGTGCTACAAGGCGAGAGCCACGCTGCAAACAAGCTCCTCAGAGCCTCCACCTGCTCCTTGGTTCTGCGCATGAGGCTGTAAGGCCCAGAAAGGGCGAGACCTTCTTCAAGGTCACACAGCTGGCCAAGGGCACGGCCAGGTTAGAACGCAGGGCCCCTGACTCTCAAGACAAGGCTTCCCATTCCCGTTCTGTTTCCAAGCTTTCTTCAACCAACGATTTCTGGAACTTTCTGAGCCTCCCAATACAAAGGAGCTGCTCCCAAAGTTAGTGTTTCCCTCATCCTGTGCGTCCGGTTCCTGCGTTCTTCTCACCTGCTCACCCTTCCCTGGTGCTCTCCCAGCCCCTCACCCCACAGTCCCAGGGCCTGGCGCTAGCTGGGCTTAAGCAGCAGCACGAAGGCTTAGCACACATTAGCTCCCAGCAAGAAAGAGCTGTTGCAACCGCAGCCTTCAGCCAGAGCTCAGGTGCTCGGCCTCCCGTCTCCCAACTCACAGTCGGGTCAAGCAGAGCCCCTCACCCTCTGCACCCCATGCCTGACCACCCTCAGGCTCCTGGTCAGAGCTGGGCAAACCTGGTCCATCTCCAGCATCAGTGGTTTTCCTTCAACATCATCACATCCTCCGAGGCCTCAGGAAGGCGGGGAGGGACTCGCGGAGGAAGGGCACCCCTTCCATCTGCAGCCCCAGCTCATTCTTCCCCAAAAGCAAACCCACCTTAGGGCAGTGGAGCCTTGATCCTTTAACCCCCACCACCCCAGAGACAGGGCTGCTTCCTCCACCTCCTTGCTCTGCCCTGGGAAGGGAGCCCCTCCCCACCGCCTTGCCCATGGCCTCCGTGCCCGGCCCTTTGTGTCCGAGAGCTGAACATTTGACCTTGGCGAATGCTGCCCTGTGCTCCGCAGACAAAGGCATTCCAGCTATTTGCATGTGGCCTTCCCTTTGCCTCGCTCCCCACCAAGGCTGTTCCCCTTCCTCTTAATTATGTAGTAACGAACAACTGTGCGAACCGAAACTGGGGCGGCTACTTGCCTCTAAAAGTCAATAATTAGCCCCACGGGAACCACAAATACTTGCAGAGCCCCCACCCCCACCTCCATCAGCCCCCTCCCCTTGGCTGCGCGGGAAGGAGGCCGCCTCCCTGAGCCCAGCTCCTCGGGTCCAATCTGGAATGCATATGTTTCCCTTCAATCATTCACTCCATCAAACCCGGGGCAGCCCGAGGGGCGTGGAGGCCGCTAGACTTCTCTGGAAGTCTCCGTGAGCGTGAGCGTCCCCCGTATAAAGGGATGTTGTGTTTGCAGGTAACCAACAGCCCCCGAGCATCTGGGAACGCTTTGAGTGATTGCTGGGGAGAGAAGAAATTTGGGTCATAACTAATGATCAACATCCCCTTTTAATCAAATGAAGCCGTCATAATGTGTCTATCCTCCAGGGGAACAAGGCCCTTTCACCTCTCCGATGTCTGCAGTAGCATTAACCTCTTCGGGGAAGACTCTTGCCCAGGTAGGAGGGAAGGGGGGGGGAGCTGGTGGGTACTGGGCACCTACCCCTGCCCAGCCCCAGGCTGAGCATCCTCCCGTGTGTTCCCTCACTTCTCCCCGGGCCAGTATCAGATCTGTGGTTCTCATCCTTGTAGCATCTGGAGGGCTGTTCGAAGCCCCGAGTGCTGGGCCCCACCTGGATTTTGGATTCAGTAAGTCTGAGCTAAAGCCCAAGTACGTGCATGTCTGACAGATTCCCGCGTGATGCTGACACCGCCAGCGTGGGGACCACACTGGGAGAACCGGCATTCTCACCCAGAAGATAAACATACCTCCTTCAAGTATCATGCCATTTAATTCTCATTAAAAAAAACCTATAAGTATGGAATGTCCCATTTTCCAAAAGAAGAAACTGAGGATCAAAGAAAGTTAAGACCCTATGACCATCCTACGGTGTGGAAGAGCAGTGATTTAGAACCCAGGTCTGTCTGATGTCAAAGTCCTCTGCGCCAGTGGCAAGGGAGATGAGAAGTGCTGTAAGGGTTCAGAGTGGGCGAGTTCATCTCTCCCTGGGAATCAGGAGACTGAGGTCCTCACACACCCGCATTTGCAGCCTGAATTCAGGTGCCTGTGCCCGCAGCTGAGCCTGGCCTGCTCTAGCACCCATGGGTGCATCCCAGGCTCCTTCAGGGAGACCTGTAAATCTTCCCTCTATTCCCCTGCCCCGAGACAGGTCCCGCCCACCTATCATCTGTCCTCTGCCCTCTGTGCTCAGCTGTCTGTCCTCTCCTGCTGTCAGTCTGTTTACCCGGGAGTCTCCCCACCTCTCCCCAGCTCCTCCCATGCTGCCTCTCCTCCCTATCCGGTTCTAGAAACCAATTCCCCCATAGGCTCTCAGGGAGTCTCCAGGAAATGGCTTTGGTTTCTCCAACGTGGGCAAGTTCCGTGCTGCTCAAAGCACATGCTTGCTTCTCAGTGTCAGTGTCTGAAAAATCTACTGCTGTCCCCACACCCCTGTGTTCCCAAGTCCCCAACCAAGCCCCTCAGAAACATGGCTCCCACTCAACCTTCTCCCCCATTGGTAGGTGAGGCTGGTAGGGGACTACAGCACAGAAAGAAGGGTGATAGAGGCTGTCACGGGCATCCTTGCTCTATGCCTGCCATTGTTCCAAGTGCTTAAAGATGATTCACGCAGTCTTAACACAGCCCTGTGAAGACATGGAAGCGCAGGAAGAGTAAGTCACCTGCTCGGTAGTGCAGAGCCTGCAAGAGACAGAGCCTGGGTGGGAACTGAGATCTTGCTCCTGAGCCAGGGTGTGATCTGCGATCTGGCTCCAGAGCCCATGCTTGCAACTGTGCTATATCCATGGAGAGAGAGAATGGTTAATTCCCTGATTCTTGCCCTCCAGGAGGCCCTAGCTCAACCGGAAGGAAAAGAAGCCTTGGTTGTGAGAATGACTTTGGCCCTGGCAGTGGCACTTGTACTGTTTAGGAAGAGCTGCATCCTCAGAGTCAGGGCTGAAATCATTATGGTAACAACAGTAACAGTAAAATGACTGCCACTGGGGAGGTGCCTCTAGCAGGATGTGAGACAGGATAGCGTGGTGGGTAGGGATGCGAATCCCAGAGTCAGACTGGGCTCCGGCTCCTTTTCATATTAGATTGTAGGACCTGAAGCAAATCGCTCGGCCTCTCCTCCTCGGAGATCTTATTTATGAAATAGGCCTGAAAGTCCCACCTACCTCGTGCATTTCTTGTGAGAAGCAAATGAGAGAAGCCGGGTCAAGTACTTTGTACCAGGAACGCAGTACCTTCTCCATCAATGTTGTTAGGCAGGAGGACAACAGAGGCAGAAATACAGACACGGGACAGCTGCCTGAGGGTGAGGTCGCGAGTAGCACAGAAGCACCACGTGAACATAAAGAAGGGTTCGGAGAGGACAGCAGGACACAGGGCAGAGTCCTGGGAAGGACCTGGGAAGGCTTCGGGAGCAGGTAGGACTTCAAGCAGGTGAGGACCACCTAGGTTGTCAGGAGAAGACTGTAGAGGACAAGGTGCAGGTCCCCGATGGGGGCCTGTGCCTGCCCACTCCCACCACAGTCCACAGCCACCCCATCCCAGACTTTCCCCCCACCACCTGCCCTCCAGAGCCTCAGCCTGGCACCAACTGTGGGTGTTGCACTGGCCATGTGCCCACCTTGCCATAGATTCCACTCCCCCTCACCTCTTCAAATACTCCTTCTAGCCCCTCCTTTGCAAATAGCTAAAGCACCACACATAACCCTGTGTGCTTCGATGGTTTTGTTGAGGGTCTCAGGCAAGGCTACTGGATGAGCTGGTTAAGAGGTTGCCAGTTAGGCTCTCTATTAATAAGTGTCCTGAGCCCCTGGGGCTAGGCCATGATTGGAGCCAACCTCTCCCCTACTCTGGTTCCCATGGGGACTCTGAGGGCCCATCTGCCATCCAGGAGAGATCGATGAGATACTTCAATCGGCTTTATTGACACAAGTCCTGAGTGGCACTGACTTAGCCTCCTTGGGCATGACTGTGACAGGGAAGGGTCTTGGGCACTTCTGGAAGCCCGTCAGCCTTCCTTCCACTCAATGGTTCACCTACTCGGGAACTCGAGCTGAGCTTCTTGAGCTGTTTTGTGCAAAGCACTGTGGAAGATAGGAGATGAGTCCCCATCTCCAGGAACTAAAAGCCTGTGAGCAGAGGTGTGGCAGGTTCTGCTACAAGCATGATTATTTGAATGTAGTAAATATCACAAGCCAGGAACCGAACTCTCAGTGCCATAAGGTGGGAAAGAAACATTCTGAGTGCACCTGTCAAGTGCCAGGTGTTGTGCTAATAGTTTTCATCTAACTGATGAAAAACTCATGAGCCCACACAGAAAACTCATGAGGTAGGTCTGTATGTCCCCATTGTACAGAAAAGGAAACTGAGAATCAGAGAGGTTAAGCAAGTCACCTGAGGTCACACAGCAAGCTTTGGACCCAGGGCTGTGTGACTGTGTGACTCTTCCTAGTACTCCAGTTGCCACTCTGCCATGTCATCATACAATCAGGAGTGGAAAAGGGAAGGACACAGGCTGAGATGATCAAAGAGGATTTGAAAAGGGGAAAGACTTGTTTTGGACAAGGGGTGAGCTAGAGGATAATGGGTAGAGCTGAGGGGATGATGGAGAAGAGATCCAGGAACTGTAATAGCAGAAACAGAGGAGAGGGGGTTGAGGAGCCCCAGGTGTGTTGCGGGGGAGGAGGGCAGAAAAAAGGCCCCTGGGGTGGCAGGAGGCTCCACGCCTGGTAGATGGGGTTGGAAGGACTGGTCAGCAGGGTCTGCCTGGTTTGGCTAGTTGCACTTTCTTCCGGATGCAGTGGGAGCCATTGAAGGCTTTTAAGCAGAACTACCTGATGGGAAAATCTCCTTGGCTGAGCTGTGCTGGCTGGGTTGGTGAGCAAAGATGAGGGAAGAAATGCCACTTCAGGAGACTGTGCAATCCTCCCAAAGTAGCAGATTTGCTAAACTAATTTCCAGGTGAGGGACACCTTTTTGATGTTTTTAAAATCTAAACTGTATTTCGTTACTGTGTCATTTTCCAAATATCAGGGAAAGCCATCGCCAGTAACCTCCAACTGTGACACAAATATACGGGAAGCACAGCCTCTCGCCTCTGCCCAAACTGCAATAAAATACAGCTCTGGGTTCAAGAAGTCAGGGCAAGGAGTCTGAGCCACACTTCCCCTTAGCCATGCAGCTTTCTTCTGGAGAAATCCAGCCTTCCTTTTCCCAGGATCTATTTTAATAACATAATAAGGGCCCTGCAACCCCGTTCCCCTGCCTTCCCTGAGAACGCACCCCTAAGTGCCTCAAGATGTCCAAAAAAACATCAAAGGAGAGGAGAATTATTCTTTGGATATACCATAGGATGCAAATCCTGATATCCCACCGCTGGAAACAAAAACCCGGGACAGCTCCCGCGGTGCCCATAAAAAATATGGACTCAGAAGATTAACTGGCTCCCATGCTACAGCGCGTTAGCCAACCGTAACCTGGCATTTTCCATTGAAGAAAGAAAAAGGGGAAAGGGGGTTGGGGGGGGGGGGGAGATGCCTTTATTAATGCTGCTTGCCAAATTTCCCATGAGTCCTGAGGAAGGACTCACGTTAGCTTCCCTCAGCTTGGAGCCCCAAGCTAGAAGCTGCCGCCTCCTCTTTCAAGTAAGGCCAACCTGAGGTGTCTGAAAGAGGCTCCCCTTGGAAAATGAGGGGCCTTCTTTCTGCCAACATGCTTAACTCCTTGTTACTTCCACGCCACCTGCCAGGCTGAGCACATAGACCAGAACTCAGGACTTCTCGGGGAACTTCCTGGGCATTCATCTTGAGGAAGATATGTCCAGAAGGGTTTACAGCTGTGGCATCCGACTCATGGAACCGCTGCCACTGAGATGTTTATAGAAACCCCGGGAAGAACACTATCCCTCGGCATGAGTGGGAAGGAAGACAGGCAGCTCTGGCTTCAGCCAGGAGGTCACTCTCCCTGTAGAGATGGAGACAAGCTCTGGTGGGTTCTGGGGCCTCTGTTCATCCTTCTACGCTGCATCCAGCAGCTGGGATAACACAGCTGACCTCAGCTGGTCAGCACATCTTCCCGGGCAGCCACTATGCACCGATTTCCCAATAAGGGGCATTGTGGGTAAAGGATGTTGTTCCCAAATCAAAGAGAAGGATCATTATCTTTAAAAGAATATATACAATGTCTTTCAATGGCCTCCTTTCATCCTCATTCTTCCGCTCACTATTTCTCTTCCTCCCTTCCAAACACTTTCCCTTTGGAGGTAAGCATGGAGCTCTACGCCATTCCCATAGCCCTTATCACCTGCATCACTTCCAAGTGCGTTCTTAAGTTGACCCTCTGAACTCAAGGGCAGAGACTGTCTTGTTCATCTCTATATTTCTAATGAGAGGATGGCACAGAAGATGCTCCATAAATGCTTACTAAATGGATGGATGGATGGATGGATGGATGGATGGATGGATGGATGGATTCATGAGTCAATGAATAAGTGCATAAATGAATTTCCATGAAGTCCTGACAGTGGAAAGTTAATCCCCTTAGTGCTCATTTGGAGACCTGCATCTGAATCAAAAGGCCTTCCCCAGGTTGTCACAAATGCTCCACTACTTTGCTATGGCAGCAGCTCAAGGGAGGGAACCATTAGTGCTCCCTCTGTCCCCTGGAATAGGGCTGACTGTCCTCTCAGAAACTCACATGGTCTCTCTGCTTGGGGACTGCAGTCTCCTCTGAGATGGAGACCTCTCCCACCTCCTTCGCATTAGGATCCTGGATTCATTTTCTCACAGGAGACCAGTGCTCACCACAACTGTACTCAACAAATGGTCTGCCCCTAACCAACCTACCCTCACCTCAACAAGAAGAAGAGAACTTTATTTCAGAAGTAGTGTATTTTCCAAAGTCTGAGATGGACATTTTCCTATAAAAGATGCCTGTGAAAACAGCTGTTCTCGAGAGTTGCCACATGATCCTAATGATGGGTATCTACATAAAAGACACCCCTCATGATTCTCCTCCAGGGAACAGCAAATGTATCCCCTCCCACCAGCTCCACCTGACAAGCAGAGAAGGGGAGGACATTCCCCTACACTAGAGACATCTCCCTGAATTTCCCCGAATCCTTGGAGCGAGGCATAGCAATGCCAAAGACACAGTTCCCAGC